>NC_091755.1:55662484-56334984 GCF_043380555.1 Nothobranchius furzeri | reverse complement strand
GTTTCTTGGGTTTTCTAACTTCTATCGTCGCTTTATCAAGAACTACAGTCAGACTGCTGCTCCGTTAACCAACCTGACATCCATAAATAAACCTTTTGTGTGGTCCTCCAAAGAAGAGTCAGCCTTCAAAGAACTCAAAAATAAATTCACTAATGCCCCAATACTGCACCGTCCTGATCCGCAGCGCCAGTTTATTCTGGAGGCCGATGCCTCTGACACCGGGGTCGGAGCAGTACTCTCTCAGGTAGCAGAAGGGGAGAAGAAGCTTCACCCTTGTGCCTTCTTTTCCCGTCGTTTAACCCCAGCTGAGAGTAGGTACAACATTGGCGACCGTGAGCTACTGGCTGTGAAACTGGCGATCGAAGAGTGGAGGCATTGGCTGGAGGGAGCAGAGACCCCATTCCTCATATGGATGAACCATAAAAATCTCATTTACTTAAAGGAGGCAAAACAGTTGAACCCTCGCCAGTACTGCTGGTCCCTTTTCTTTTCTCGGTTCAACTTCCAGCTATCATACAGACCCGGTTCAAAGAATACAAAACCCGATGCCCTATCCAGGCAATATGCCTCGGATCGGGAGACTGAACCTGCTATGATTCTTCCCCCGAGCTGTGTCATAGGTGGAGTCACGTGGGAGATATGTGACCAGGTCCTGGAGGTGCTCAAGACCGACCCCGGACCTAATAATGGCCCTCCGGGAAGATTGTATGTACCCCAACCACTCAGAAGCAAGGTTATCCACTGGGCGCATACAGTCAGGTTCTCCCTTCATCCGGGGGTGGGAAGAACGGTAGCCCTCATTAGAAGGTTGTTTTGGTGGCCATCCATGTACAAAGATGCCAAAGACTATGTTTCTGGTTGCCACACTTGTTCTCAGCAAAAGGGGGACCATCGCCCCCCGGCAGGGCTTTTGCAACCTCTGCCCATTCCCTCACGTCCCTGGTCCCACATTGCCCTGGACTTCGTTTGTGGTCTCCTCACTTCACATGGTTTCACTGTCATTCTAACAGATGTTGATCGGTTCTCCAAGGCATGTCACCTTGTCCCTCTTAAATCTCTCCCTTCCTCTGCAGACACAGCGCAGCTCCTGGTTAAACATGTCTTCCGCCTCCATGGGATTCCTGTGGAGATCCTGTCAGATCGTGGTCCACAGTTTGTGTCTCGTGTTTGGAAGGAGTTTGCGGAGGCCCTTGGAGCTCAGGTGGCGCTAACCTCAGGACACCACCCTCAAACAAATGGTCAATGCGAGCGCATGAACCAGGAGCTCGGTGCCATGCTGCGCTGTGTCTGCTCTACACATCCTTCCTCCTGGAGCACTCATCTCCCTTGGGTCGAGTATGCACACAACAGTCACGTTTCCGCTGCTACAGGTCAGTCTCCCTTTGAGTCCTCCCTTGGCTACCAACCCTCACTTTTTCCCCAGCAATCCCCGGTGTCACCCTCCGTTCCCCACTTCCTCCGTGGGGCCCATAGGGCCTGGATATTCACCAGAGCGGCGCTTGACCGCACAGCCAGGCGGAACAAGCAATTGGTGGATCGCCGGCGGCGGCCGGCACCCGTCTACTCACCTGGACAGATGGTGTGGTTGTCCTCCAAGGACATTCCCCTCAAGGCCTCAGCCCGCAAGTTGTCCCCGCGGTTCATAGGTCCGTTTAAGATCCTCGACGTCCCCTCAGCCTCCACTGTTCATCTGGACCTTTCCTCTGCCCTCCGGGTTCACCCTGTGTTCCATGTGTCCCTTGTAAAGCCTGTGGTCTCCAGTCCCCTCTGTCCTTCTCCTCCTCCTCCTCCGGCTCGCCTCTACAAGGGGGGCCTTGTTTACTCTGTCCGCAGGATCTTGGCCTCTCGTCGTCGGGGGTGTGGTGTCCAGTACCTCATTGACAGGGAGGGGTACGGTCCGGAAGAACGCTCTTGGGTGCCTGGTCATTGAGGATCCTTCCCTCATCCGGGAGTTTGAAGTTTGAAGCTACCTCTGCCAGGACGCCAGGGGGCGTCCGTTGGGGGGGGGGGGGGGGGTACTGTCATGAGCCGGGGTGAGTACTCTGCCCATCATCTAATCATCTCTGAGTTCTTACCTGCAGGAGAGGGAACACAGCTGATCCACATCAGACTGATCAGCGGGGCGGCTTTGAAAGGAGGACGGTTATCCTCATTCGACGCCGGATGATTATCTACTGCCTGGTAGACTCTAGTCTCTCAGTGATTTCGAACCTCGTCTTGATTTTGAAACTTTTGAAACTTTGAAACTCGTTTTAACCTGAGCTTGTTTCTCTGTTTGGATACTCACCCACAGACTTACCTCATCGTTGGATCCTCTCCCGTCTCCGAGTCAAAGGATTATTCACCGTTCGTTTCCTGGATTACTACTCCACCTAGCCGCCCCGCTCTCCACCGATCACGCTCTCTCTCCTCTGCCTCATCCTCATCCGCCTCGTCCGTTCCACTCACCCACTCTGATAATCACAAGTCTCTTCTGGATATCACCCCGGCTCATCTCCCCTCCACATTCATCCCGAATTTCCTCATCGTAAGTTCCGCCCACAAACATTTCCTCTGAACTTCAACTCCCATTACTCACCTCTGGTTTCCCCCCTAGTTACCGCTTCCGGATTCATGCTCCCGCTGGATCTCCAGTACGCCTTCAGTTCACCTCCACATTTAAATAAATTATTGTTCTTCTTTTACCTCGTCTCCGTGCTTGATTCTGTATGTCTTGGGTTAGACACCTACCTCAAAACATGACAAACATATATATATTTCTATATATGTATGTATGTATGTATGTATACGTACACACACACACACACACACACACACACACACAGAATCACATCTAAGCACCATGACTTTTCACAATCCCTCTTAACTAGTCTGACAGAGCAATGGAAAGTATGTGTGTGTGTGTGTGTGTGTGTGCGTGTGTGTGTGTGCGTGTGTGTGTGTGTGTGTGTGTGTGTGTGTGTGTGTGTGTGTGTGTGTGTGTGTGTGTGTGTGTGTGTGTGTGTGTGTGTGAGAGAGAGAGAGAGAGAGAGAGAGAGAGAGAGAGAGAGAGAGAGAGAGAGAGAGAGAGAGAGAGAGAGAGAGAGTCAGCTGAGATGAGAGTGTGAAGCAGCAAGAGGGAAAGCCTGGGGGAAATAAACACACAAAAACAGCAAATCAGAGTGAGAGAGAGAGTGGTAGGAAGAGGAGAGAGGGAGAAGAAAGGCAGAACAGAGGAAAAGAAAGAGAAGAAAGCAGACAAATAAAAGGTGTAGCGCGAGTACTATCGTTGAGAGCTCCACCAGTCAAGAATGGCGGTGACTAGATGACAACACACACACATTCACACACAACTTACATCCCTTCCTGGAGCCTTGACAGGGAAATCCACTCTTCAGCTGGTCCTACATCACTGGATCATGTCGTCTACTGGGCCAACGAACCACAACAAGCATCTGACATGTGAGTTACAAACAGACTTAAGTCAACATACGTGTAGCTGTACAGCAGCTCAAACTTTACCTGAGCTTTACATAACTTTACCTCCTTCTACAAAATCACTGCTAACTCTGTCATCTCTTCTTGCAATACAGTCAGTGATTAATGGTGCCACGTGATTGTTTTCTTATTTAATGTTTATTGCGTTTGTAACGATTTTTTAAAATCCTGTGTGTAAATCTGCATTAGGACTGTTATATAATTGTTTTCCACCGTGTTTCTGAAAACTAGACCCAAAGGATTAATTAGATGATTCCTCGGTTTAAAAAAAGCGACTACTTATTTTCTGTTGATCCTTTTCCTTTTGCTCATTATCGTCTTTCCTTCCAGCCCTCATTAAGAATACATGAAATAGACTCATAGCAGCCTTACTGTGGGCTATCTCTGTTAAGCTAAATTACACTGACAGCCTTGATGATGCAGCACTGTTGATGCAGATGAGATTTAATACCACAAAGGCTAATATAACAACTATTTCTTCAAACCATGAACAATATCCTCATGTTGAATTTCTCACCTGCTTCCTGCAGAAACACCTTCTCTTGAGATGAAGAAACAAATGCCTCGACATCAGCTGCTTTGTGTGCTCACTTGTACTATTTTCCACTTTCTGCCTAAACAAAGTGATCCTTTATGAGTCTGACTGAACACAGGCTCCAGACAGGCTGTTTGAGATTGCTTTGACTGGACTGATCAGGGATCTGTGACTTTGGATCATCTTTGTGTTTAGCCCAGATTTAGGACCTCTCTCGGCTTCAGGGATGGGAGTTTAACTTGATCAAACGGTGATAACTCACTAAGGTGCATGCAGCTTTCCAGATGGAGAAAACACAATCATACAGACTTCAACGTGTTCTCTATATTTCCAGCATTTAGCTTCCTGCAATAAGACACACACGATGCTGGCTGCTGTAGAAAGGCAGGACAGCACAAATGGCCAGTGCTGATTTACTCCCAGCCACATGGCTGTGGGCTTATGGATAAATGAGTGTGTGGGCAGTGAGGGAAACAGGGAAGCACAGAGGGGGGAGGTGACTATCGCGGTGCAGTGATCTCACTCTGGGACGTAATTTTGGGGGGGGACGGGTGGGACATGTCCCCCCCACTTTTTCAAAAGGCAGTTTTGGTCCCCTGCACTTTTTTCCGTCCAAAAACAATGTTACGTTCCATTAAATGGATTTGGTTGAGCACTAGGACCAAAACGGAAACCGGTTTCCTATTAGACCCGCCCAAAAGCTAATTTATTGGCTCTGCTGATACTTGCTAACGTATTATTGGCTGTTGCTGCTGTCACTCAAGTTGTAAACAGTCAGAACGTGCTCACGTTGTTTTGCTAGTTTGGAGCCGCTAGGGAACACCGGTACTGAGTCACATCGTCAACTAGACGCTGTGTAATATCAGAGCTCAGCTCAGCTTCCATTACATAACATTTGAATAAGTGTTCATTTGTGAGTCTTTGGTAGTTATGCACAGCCAGGAGGCAGCATGTCAAGAAAACGAAAAGTGGATATAAGAGACTCCTTTCAAAGTCTAAACGTAAGTTGGACATGTGACAGACCTGCATTAAGCTCAGACTCACCTCCTCCTTCACAAACATACTCAAAACTAACTTTTACAAACTCATCTCCTCCACATAACTGACTCCTCAGACACAATTTATTCGTATTATTATAATTATTATTATTTTTTATTACTATTATCATCATAATTATTATTACTAGTAGTAGTAGAAGTGTAACGTCAAAACTTTTATCATTTAACTTTATTGTAAACTTATCTATTGCAATGTATATGTTCACATTAAAAAGCTCTGAAAAATGAACAGTATCATCATCATCAACAGATTTTTTTAAGCTTAATGTCAAAGATGTACACTTTTCATTAGATTTATCTTATTTTTTCCATTTATTTTTTGTGTGTTGAAATGCAACAACTGTTTAAACACTTTTAAGGGAAAAAAACATATTTAATATGTTTTTATACACTCAAATGTTAGGGTGATGATCATGTGTAAAACATTAGTTCAGCATGTCCTCTAACACAGCAAATGAACAAACGGCCAGATCTCAGGAGGGACCGTTTATGTATAAATAATTTTTATACTTTTGACTAGGCCTGGGAATGTAACACATTTTGCTGGATGATATTTTGTCCAACAAATTGTTGATGATAAACGATATCATTGTCAACATTATCTAGACCAAAATAACCACTAATATAATGTTAATATATCATAATAATGCAAGTACACCCTTTAAAATGCAACAAATAAACCTTCATTTAACATTGAAATGTCCAGAACCAGAACTTCTAAATGAATAAAAATAACAAACAAAAATTGAATAAAAAAGGAATCTCACTCCCTGTTAGAAAATGTTGCACCAAAAACAATAAAAAAGACCCAAAACAATAAATACAATGGCCTATCCATTGTCAACAGCCAAAACTGCACTTCAATAATGATAATAAATAAAAATAATAATAGAGTTGTACATTTTTTAACTTTGATATATATATATATATATATATATATATATATATATATATATATATATAGGATGGAAAAATTATTGAGATGGGCACATGACGTGTCAAGGGGTCTTTACATAACACCCCCCACCCCAAATCCGCACAAGCCTGCTGTGTCCCCCCCACTTCTGAAATCAAAATTTCGTCCCTGATCTCACTCATAAATGATTTATGTTCAGTGGACCACCGTGGCCACAAGGCGGGCAGAAAGGAGTGCTTGGCTTGATGAATAATGGTAGTAAATTCTGAAAAATATGTAGCTGTGTATTGGTGAGAGAGATGGGTCACACCACCATGGAATCTTGTGGGGGATGGGGTATTGAAGGCGAGGAGGGGAGGAGATAGATGTGCTGTCAGGTCAAAGTGGCAACGCAGCATAAACGCCTTACGAGTATCACACACACACACACGCGTGCGTACCCACACACACACACACGCATGTGCATGCATGCATGCACTTTTGTGTTGACTGAAATCAGAAAGATGATCATGGGATTTCTGTTCCCTTGCCACAGGGGAGCTGATCGCTACACCGTGTGACTCAGAGGTTCAATAGGGGCGCCTGTTTTCCTCTAGTGTCCATGCCTGAATAGAGCTGCAACACTAAATGAGACAGAGCTGGTGCTGAAGATTTGTCCAGACAGAAAACTATGAGGGGCTGGAAAAAAAAAAACCTGCAAAGTTAAAAAACTTGAGTGAAAATGGAAAGACTGACTGGATTATTTTATCCAGGGCAAAGGGATCAGACCAGAAGTGTGGAAGATCAGAAGGGAGAGAAAGTCATGTGTTTCAGCTCGACTGTGATTCCCTACCCGGGGACTCCCACCCCCACTCCACCAGTGAAAGCACACGAGCAAAAAAAGAGTCTGCATGACTAGAAAAGACCAATAAAATAGTAACAAAATAAAATGTTTAAATAGGTCATTTTTTTCCGTAACAGTCCCTTAAAATCACACGATGTCTTCATATCCACTTTTATTTGACAACATGAGGCTTAGCTGAGGCAAGCAGACACTGAAGCTCTTTCCCTCAAATCACTGACACTACAGTTACTTTATACTAGGAACAAAACACAGCAGATTGCATAACCGCATTCTGCTTTCTTTGAGAAACTTTCTTCTCTCCATCCTTCCGTTCTTAATTCCCCTTTTTCCCTTAAAACTCAGCTCAACGTGAGATCCTCGAGAGTGCAAAGAAACAAGAAAATAAGCTATTTTGCCACGCACAACAAAACCACTGTGGGAGTCTAGGGTGCTGAAGGGTGTGCAGCTTAAGGATTGTAGCCGTATTATGCAATGCTAAGACTTAAATAATGATGGTGTAGTGTGGGCTGAGCAGTTGCAAGGGCTTATGGGTAGGGGACATAGGGCCCAAACATCATGAGATTTTGAAAAAAGTTAAAGTGACGATGAGTATTTTCCCTGGTGGAAGAGGGCAGTACCTATATCATTGCAAGTAAGCAGTATTGTTGTGTTCAAAGAAGACCTTACCAACGGATGGCCATTAGGGTCAAAAATCCAGCAAAATAACAAGCACGTCAGACTGGCTTTCATTGAGTTCAACATGTGAAATTAAATTGCACACACCTGCTGCTATATGTTTTGTATATTATTAGCGATATTTACCTGTTTAATATTATCTTATTGTTAGGGATGTTTTTTGTTTTGTTATTGTTGTGCATCTGCACTTTATGTAAATGTCTACGCATGGGACAGTGTGAAACGTAATTTCAATTCCTTGTATGGCAAGCACATTCGAAGAATTGACAAATAAAGTATTCTATTCTATTCTATTCTATTCTATGTGAAACAACAATGTTTATAAATGGTGACACTTTTGTAGCTGCTTGTTACATTAAATGCATTTTGTCCTCACGGGCTCCTTTAGAAGGAAACATGGCGTCTAATATGGCGTCGCCCAGAGACTTAGACCCACTCCTGTGTATTTTAGACCGGATTTTTATGGTTATATGTTACAAAGCCGCTAATATTTTTCAACCACTGGGCATCATTTAAATCATTGCCAACAACATTTTGGTGGATCTTTCCAAAGATTAACGGTAAACACCACACATTGTCTCTTTAAAGACGGTAAATGTCCATTACTTTCACAACCTCGTTCACTTCGTTTGATCACATCTTGTACCTAATAACTCTTGCAAAGAAATGTCTTGATTTGTCAGAGGACTGTTTAAGTGGAAAACAAAAATCGATAGTCAGAAAAAACATGCAAGAGAGGCTGGTGGTTCAACAGGAAGGGATTCCCCCATGAGGTCTTAGAACAGTTGGGTTGCACACAGAAGGCAGCAATAATGAAAACTCAGCCAATCTGTATGAAGACTTCCTACAAGTATCCCACTTCAGGGTGGCAGGAAGCTCAGAGGCTAGATGAGTCAGTTTTCTACATACATACACGTCCTTCACCCACACAGAGGCAGACAGATGTGCAGCTGAGCCTGCATGTGGGTCAGCTATGTCCAGTGGTCATCTAGACTTGACTAATGTAAGATGATTTATAAAAAAAATAGAAAAATAAAAGGCTGCAACAAAAATGTCACAGAGAGAGAGAGAGAGAGGGAGACTTTTTTGACTTTTAAATTATTTATTTTTCTTTACAAATCAACAATCAGCGTTAATGACTGAAACTTGTTTTCCACTAATAAAACCAGGAAAACTGATAAGCCCACAGTTTAGAGGTTGATCTTTAGAGAGCCCTGTCCATCCAGCAGACAGAGTACCTGCCCGACCCCGCAAACCGCTCTAAAAAAGTCCAGGTTCCCAGTAAGTTCATAAAAAGTGTGTTCGATCTTTAAGCGAGCTTCCACCAGGCCCTTCAGGCTCCGCTCAGCATCAGTCCAGCTCTGTCCCAGCATCTGGTTTTGCCTGGTTTTCCAGACGGCTAGTTTTGCACATGCAAATAAAATGTTAATTGACAATATTGTCCGTTTTTTTCTGACATTGTATTTATTTATTTATTTAGGAAGTGGGTCAATACATATTAATGAACATTTCAATAAATGTAAATATGCCAGATTATAGCCTTGGGCTAATTTCCATCTGCAGACCCTCCGGCAGGTTGATGTTAGACACAAAGTAGTGTAAACATACAGAGATAGTATTTACAAGTCATGTGACAGAGACAAAAACTGTCATCCCATTATACAAACACAAACAAATGTCAAAGAAAGTGGACACAGAGAACAACATAGACAGCAATAACGGAAACACATCAATTGTATTGCACAAACCCCGATACTGCATGTGCCCTGACTGTCGTGAGATTACATTCACCCATTAAACTAGCAGTTGTTTCCCTTTTAATACTGTACCAACTCTTTTCCCGGACAAATATGAAATATAAATATTAGACATGATCACATGTTTGTGTGTCCCTCAGCCGCTGTTTTAAGCGACTCTTAAAGATGTTTAGACTGGTACTTTCCCTTACAGATAGTGGAAGACTATTCCAGAATGTCACTCCCTGGTATGACAGAGCAGTCTGTGAAAAGGTAGTCCGCCTGAATGTCAGTTCACAGTCACCTGTAGCAGTGGCTCGAGTCAGTCGAGACCCGACAACACTGCTAGACTTTTGTTTAATAAAATCACTCATTGGTGGTGGCGCCAGGCCATGTATAACTTTATATATTAAACAGGCCGATTTAAATAATTTAAAATTAGTAAAATTTAAAAACTTGTATTTATCTAAAATTTGACAGTGGTGATATGAGAGAGGTTTTTTATCTAATATTTTCAATGCTCTTTTGTAGCATACTTCAATTGGCCCAATAGCAGCCGAGCTCGTATAGGACCAACTGGTAATACAATATTCAATATGAGCCAGTATCATAGAATGCAGGAATGTAATCGCTGCCGTGTGTGTTAATGACGATCGGATATATCTAAAGTTCCGTATATTAACATTAACAATTTTCACTACTTTACTAATATGTTTTTTAAAAGTTAATTTAGAGTCTAATCGCACTCCCAAATACTTAAACTCCTCAACATTAATTAATTCATGTGCACCCAAGCAAACTTTTCCTGCAGCTACGGTTGTCTTAGGTTTACTGAAAAACATTGATACGGTCTTGTTAAAATTAAGGCACAGGCATGAGTCATTCAGCCATTTTTGTAAATCACGTAATGCCAGTGAAAGCTGATGGGCTGCATCATCCGGAGTTTCGGCTTGCGTAAAAATTACTGTATCATCAGCATACATAATTGTGTCCACATTTGTACATACATTAGGCAAGTCATTTACATAAAGTGAAAATAACAGGGGACCCAAAATTGAACCCTGGGGAACACCTTGCATGCAGTTAAGATAGGGTGACTTGCTATTCTTTATTTGCACACATTGTTTTCTATCTGATAAATAAGACTGTATCCATTTAACAGTATGATTACTAAAGTTAAATGTCGACAGTCTAGACCAGAGTGTATGATGATTGACAGTGTCAAATGCACGTTTGAAATCGAGAAAAACTGCCGCAACACAACGACTCTTGTCTAAATAAGATTTCACTCTCTCAACAAAAACACAGACAGCCGTTTCAGTTGAATGAAGAGTGCGAAATCCAAATTGCATAGGATGCAAACCCGGATCGGAATCATTAAGATGTTCAATGATAGATTTAGCAACCCACTTTTCTGCTACCTTTGAAAAGATGGGCAGTATACTAATAGGTCGATAATTAATAGGGTCTATTTTATCACCCGATTTATAAATTGGTGTTACTTTCGCCACCTTCCAACTCAAAGGAACGACTGCCTGCGAGATTGATAAATTAATAAGATGGGTCACAGGCACCAAAAGACTAGATTTATAATGCTTTAAGAAATTTGTGTCAAATCCAAAGTCATCCTTTGCTTTAGAACTTCTTAATTTAGATATTATATTTTCTGCTTCACTTTCCGTAATTTTCTGAATATTGAACTTTGAGTCTGGTAAAGAATCTTCCTCTTCGGTGCCGATATTCCCAATATTTTGTCGATGGTCATCAGAATTAGAAAACAACTGTGCAATTTCATTAATGGTACTTTGGAAGAAATCATTTAATTTAGTAGCTAGGCTAAGTGGTTCTGACACTAGTTCACTGGCAAATTTAAGTTCAAGGTCCTTCTCTGCATTATGCTTACTGTTACCAAGAAGTTTGTTAATATTTTCCCAGATTAGCTTACAGTTTCCTTTGGCATTATTAATTACAGTCATGAAAAAATTTGCTTTTGCCATTCTCAAGGTTTGTGTGACTTTATTCCTTGCAGATATAAAATGTAATCGATCAGTATGTAATCCAGATTGTAACGATTTTTTGAGTAACCGATCTCTAAGTCTCATAAGCTGTTTACACTCAGTATTAATCCAAGGCAATGAATAAACTCGTTTCTTTAAAAGGCACTCTTTCTGAAACTGTGACAAGACCCCTTTAATAGCAGAGTATACTAGATCACAAATAAGGGTAGGATAAAAGCCTCCCCCAGTGCACTAACCCACTGTTCTAAAACCTTAAACATCCCTGATAACCTAGAACATGCTACCACTAGATGCTCTAGGGCAGGGGTGTCAAACTCATTTTAGCTCAGGGGCCACATTGAGGAAAATCAACTTCAACAAAAACAACTTCAGATTGTTTCTTTTGTTTTAATACAGTCATTATAAAACAAGGCTGGAGCCTGAGGACAGTGTATCCAAAATAGTACAAGTACAACACCTGAAGTGTACTTGAAAATTTGAAAAAATAAATGAATAAATAAAAATTCCTTAGTGATTCAAAGAGCTTACAGATCACATGGCTAGATCAGTTTCATGCAGCACTTAAAGTATATTTGACTCATTTTACTTTACATCTTTTAGCTTTCACCAGCACATCAATATCAGGAGTCACATCCTGAGTGGCAGCCAACTTCAGGATGTGATTCAAGTTCTTGTGTGGGCCTTGTGTCATCGCGGGCGGCAGTCTTTTGACCCACGACATGCAGAATCACCACACAGGAACCGGTAAGTAAGTAAAACGACTTTATTATATACTGAAGAGCAATGAGGGGAACAGACGACGGGCAGGCTGGCAGCAAGATTTCAGGATGGAACTCTGAGGAGGGAGACAGAGTGAGTATATGGAGGGAATGACGGAGAATGATATTGGGAGTGGAGCTTACTGATTGCAGTAGTGGTGAGAACTTCCGGAGGGATTGGTCAGGTCCGGGTGAGCAGGAAAGCTCCATAAGGTGATGGGACTGTTGGTCCAGAGAGTAGATAGGAGCAGCAGTTTAGTGAAGGCAGGTGAGCGGCTGAGAGCGAGTGGCCAGGGGAGGAGACAGCGTGATCTGGTGTGCAGGAGTCCAAGCTGGTTATGGAGGTGGTGGAGTGTGAAGAGAAACCTGGAGCAGAGCAGGGGAGGATAATCAGGGTTTCCTCTGGCGACAGAAATCTAGCAGAGCTTCAAACACAGGTAAGTGACTAGGAACCAGAAATTTCACAGGATCAAGACAGGTTAAAGCTAGAGCTACCCAAGATAGAGTAATCATCCGGCGAAGTGAAGTGCCACACTGCTCCTTAAATCCCCTGGGCCGTAATGATTGGATTGGCTGCAGCTGGAGACTCTCAGACACGCCCACCTGAAAACAATGCTCAGAAAATACAGGTTAAATGCAGGAGGCTCACCACGGACCGTGACAGTACCCCCCTCTCAACGGGCGCCACCTGGCGGCCGAGCAGAGGAGGAGGCGGAGGAGGATGCAGCCCGAGAGGCCTCGAAGTCCCTGATGAGATCCGGATGCGTTATGAAGGATCGAGGAACCCAGGAACGATCCTCTGGACCATACCCCTCCCAGTCCACCAGGTACTGGAGACCCCTGCCCCGAGGACGGACATCAAGGAGACAACGGACCGGGTAAACCAGGCCACCGTCGACGAGCCGGGCAGGTGGAGGAGGAGCGGGAGCAGGACACAAGGGACTGGACAGCACAGGCTTCACCAGGGAGACGTGGAATACAGGGTGGATTCTCATGGACGGAGGCAAGGCCAGGCGGACAGTGGAGGGGCTTAGGACGGCCGCGATAGGATAAGGACCAATGAACCGAGGAGCCAACTTCTTGCTGGTGTCCCTCAGGCAGATGTCCCTGGTGGAGAGCCAGACCTTCTCTCCAGGGACATACACAGGAGCAGGTCGCCTGTGGCGTTCTGCCAGACGGCGGTTGCGGTCAGCTGTCCGTTGAAGGGCCGCCGTGGTCTGAGCCCAGGTGCGCCTGGCACGGCGAATGAACTGGGGGGCTGTGGTAGGAGGGTCCTGACTGGATGGAAACAGAGGGGGCTGGTAACCTAGAACGGTTTCGAATGGGGACAAACCTGTAGATGCAGAGGTGTGAGCGTTGTGTGCGTATTCCACCCAGGGCAGTTGGGAACACCATCCCGAGGGGTTGGATGAACACACGCATCTTAACATAGCTTCGAGCTCCTGATTCATCCTCTCACATTGTCCGTTTGTCTGAGGATGGAATCCGGAGCTCAGGGCGACATGGGCCCCCAGGTGGTTTGCAAAGTCTTTCCATACACGGGACAGGAACTGAGGACCACGGTCAGATAAGATCTCTGCAGGAATACCATGGAGACGGAAGACATGTTTGATTAGTAGACAGGCAGTTTCGGCAGATGTTGGGAGATACTTGTGAGGAACCAGGTGACAGGACTTACAGAAACGATCGACGATAGTGAGAATGACTGAAAAACCATTAGAGGGGGGGTAGACCAGTAACAAAATCCAAAGCTATATGAGACCAGGGGCGAGTGGGTACCGGAAGAGGGTTGAGAAGACCAGCTGGAGGTTGATTACTGCATTTGTTTCTGGCACAGATGGAACAGGCACTGATGTATTCACGGACGTCTTTGTACATGGAGGGCCACCAGAAGGTTCTACGGATTAAAGCCAGTGTACGGCCAACCCCAGGATGGATAGAGAATTTAGCTGTGTGGGCCCAATGTATCAGATCACCACGAACCCGGGTAGGGACATATACCTTGTGTGGTGGACCGGTACCTGGATCGGGTTCAGTCTGCTGGGCCTCCTGAACTTTCTTTGTGATGTCCCAATCTACAGCGCCCACTATGCAGGATGGTGGCAGAATAGGGGCTGATTCAGGGTCTTTGTCGGGTGAATACAGTCTGGACAGGGCGTCAGGTTTAGTGTTCTTGGAACCGGGTCTGAAAGAGATGAGAAAGTGGAAACGGGAGAAAAACAGGGACCAGCGGGACTGTCGAGGATTCAATCTTTTAGCCTCCTTTAAGTATGCAAAGTTTTTATGGTCGGTCCAGATGATGATAGGGTGTTCCGCTCCCTCCAGCCAGTGTCGCCACTCCTCCAGGGCCAGTTTAATGGCCAACAGTTCCCGATCCCCGACATTGTAGTTCTGCTCAGCTGGGGAGAGGCGGCGAGAGAAGAAAGCGCATGGGTGCAGACGGTGATCTGAGGGGGAAACCTGTGACAGCACAGCACCAACACCAGAGTCAGAAGCGTCAACCTCCAGGGTGAACTGGGCAGAAGTGTCGGGATGGGTCAGGATAGGTGCTTGCATGAATTTGTCTTTTAGGGCTTGGAAGGATTCTTCAGCAGAGGGGGACCAAATAAAGGGTTTATTTATGGATGTGAGCTGAGTGAGTGGGGCAGCAGTCTGGCTGTAGTTTTTAATGAAACGACGGTAAAAATTTGCAAAACCTAAGAAGCGTTGAAGCTGCTTGCATGTGGTGGGAGTAGGCCAGGAGAGAACTGACTTGATCTTTTCTGGATCCGTCTTCAATCGCCCGCTCTCAAGGATGAAGCCGAGGAACTTAACTGAGGGTACGTGGAACTCGCATTTCTCTGCCTTTACATAGAGCCGGTTCTCCAGTAGGCGTTGAAGTACACATTTGACATGTTGTCGGTGTTCAGCAGGGGATCTGGAGAAAATAAGAATGTCATCCAAATAGACTGTGACAAACTGGTTGAGGTAGTCGCCAAGAACAGAATTGACCAGGGATTGGAACACTGTGGGGGCATTTGTGAGACCAAAAGGCATGACTAAAGACTCAAAATGACCAAGGGGAGTCTTGAACGCCGTTTTCCATTCATCGCCCTCTCTGATTCGGACGAGATGGTAAGCATTGCGTAGGTCGAGTTTTGTGAAAATGGTAGCATCTTTAACAGGTTCAAATGTGGATGACAGTAACGGAAGAGGATATTTGTTTTTTACTGTAATCTGGTTGAGCCCTCTGTAATCAATGCAAGGTCTAAGTGAACCATCCTTCTTAGTTACAAAAAAGAATCCTGCTCCTAGTGGTGAAGTGGATGGTCTGATGATACCAGATGCAAGGGATTCGTTAATGTAGGTGGACATGCTGAGCTGTTCGGGTTTGGATAGGTTATACAACCTGCTGGATGGAAGTGTTGCGCCCGGCAGGAGATCGATGGCACAGTCGTAAGGACGGTGAGGAGGTAGAGATGAGGCTCGGTCCTTACTGAACACAAGGGCGAGGTCATGATACTCCTTCGGTACTTCAGACAGGTCGGGAGGAACTGGGGAATCGGCTGTTGGTGCTGAACAGATAGGTGGAGCAGAACGAAGGCAGTCAGTTAGGCAGTGTGAGCTCCAAACAGTAACTCGGGATGTTTTCCAATTTATTTGTGGGTTGTGCTTAACCAGCCAATCATATCCTAAGACCAGGGGGAGTGAGGAGATGGAAAAACAAAAAACGAGATACTTTCCTGGTGGTTGCCTGACACCAGCAAGCTGACTGGCACGGTCTGGTGGGTTATGGTAGTGAGAGAGTTGCCATCCAGGGATGATGCTCGCAGAGGAGTCGGAAGGAGAATAGTGGGAATGTTCAGATCTTGAACGACTGATTGGTCCAGCATGTTACGTTCGCATCCAGAGTCTACTAAAGCCTTCAACACACGACTTCTTAGATTACACACCACAGTACAGGGAAGCAAACATCGGGAGTTTGAGCCACCATTACCACCCACCAGTAATCCCGGAACTACTGGTGGGCTTGCCCTTTTACCCGCAAGCCACAATTAGAGATTCTGTGCCCTGATTGACCACAGTAAAAGCAAAAATTAGCGGAGAAACAACGTTGCCGCTCCTCCTGACTCAGCTGGGTTCTGCCGATCTGCTTAGGCTCGTCTCCTGAGGAAGATGCGACTGGTGGCTGAGGGGTTCTGGTTTGAGTTAGCGGTGGAAATGACATTCTAGAGCCCTTAGAATGCTCCTTGAGACGCTTTTCAATCTTTATGGCCAAGGTAATAAGGGTTTCTAGGTCGGGAGGTTCCTGGCATAACGCCAACTGATCCTGGAGGCGATCATTTAACCCCTGGGTAAATGCTCCCAGTAACGAACCACAATCGAGGGAGGAAGTTGCTGCCAGCGTGCGAAATACTATGGCGAAATCGGCTACTGTTTGATTTCCCTGGCGGAGAGTCCACACTTTTTTGGCTACCTCAGCTGGGGTCTCTGAGTGATCGAACGTTTGCTTGAATTCAGCTAGGAAATGTGAAAGTGGACCATGCAGAAAACTAATGTCATGGCTCCTGGCTTCAGCCCAATCTAAAGCCTTACCCCGGAGTAAACCGATAATATAGGAAATCTTAACTGAATCTAACATGAAAGCTTCAGGAGATCTTTCAAAAGCCAACTGACAATTAAACAGAAAACCACGGCATTTGCCAAACTCACCGGAATAGATGTCTGAAGGAGGTGAGTTGGGCATCCGGAAGTTTACAGTAGGGGGCGGAACCGGAAGTACGGACGGAGGAGAAACTGGAGGCTGAGCAGAAGGTTCCGAGGGAGTTAAGCGAGTAGTGAGATTACGTAACATCGTGTCCATCTGGAGTATTCGTCGGTGAGAGTCGGAGACTTGCTCCAGAAAACCATGGATGGCATGTTCATGGCGTGTGAGAACCTCAGAAACAGCGAGCGGAGCACTAGTGGACGGGTTGGATTCTGCAATGGGATCACTGTTATGGCCGGATGATTCTGTCATGGCGGGCGGCATTTTGACCCACGACATGCAGAATCACCACACAGGAACCGGTAAGTAAGTAAAACGACTTTATTATATACTGAAGAGCAATGAGGGGAACAGACGATTGGCAGGCTGGCAGCAAGATTTCAGGATGGAACTCTGAGGAAGGAGACAGAGTGAGTATATGGAGGGAATGACGGAGAATGATATTGGGAGTGGAGCTTACTGATTGCAGTAGTGGTGAGAACTTCCGGAAGGATTGGTCAGGTCCGGGTGAGCAGGAAAGCTCCAGAAGGTGATGGGACTGTTGGTCCAGAGAGTAGGTAGGAGCCGCGGTTTGG
The DNA here is from genome assembly GCF_043380555.1 of Nothobranchius furzeri. Lineage (NCBI taxonomy): Eukaryota > Metazoa > Chordata > Actinopteri > Cyprinodontiformes > Nothobranchiidae > Nothobranchius > Nothobranchius furzeri. Next base: position 56,317,645 of record NC_091755.1, on the reverse strand, counting down.
TGAAGGCAGGTGAGCGGCTGAGAGCGAGCGGCCAGGGGAGGAGACAGCGTGATCTGGTGTGCAGGAGTCCAAGCTGGTTATGGAGGTGGTGGAGTGTGAAGAGAAACCTGGAGCAGGGGAGGATAATCAGGGTTTCCTCTGGCGACAGAAATCAAGCAGAGCTTCAAACACAGGTAAGTGACTAGGAAATAGAAATTTCACAGGATCAAGACAGGTTAAAGCTAGAGCTACCCAAGATAGAGTAATCATCCGGCGAAGTGAAGTGCCACACTGCTCCTTAAATCCCCTGGGCCGTAATGACTGGATTGGCTGCATCTGGAGACTCTCAGACACGCCCACCTGAAAACAATGCTCAGAAAATACAGGTTAAATGCAGGAGGCTCACCACGGACCGTGACACCTTGAGTGCAGCTTTGTTTTATTTATACTCATTACAGAGAAAACTTGCTCACAAAGATACGTTTATTTTCACTCTACATTGTAAAGTATGAAGATAAAGTTTACACAACCATCTCGCGGGCCGGAGTTAACCCGTTTGCGGGCCAGATCCGGCCCGCGGGCCATATGTTTGACACCCCTGCTCTAGGGTCTCTGTTTGGTTACAAAAAGGGCATCCCTCCCCGGTGCTTGGATCAAAGCGGGCTTTGTGTCTGTACGTAGCTAAAGCTCCATGTATGATCCTCCACTGGAGGTCAGCCATCCAGAGAGAGGGAGAGAGAGACCTACTCCACAAAGCCGTCAGGCAGCACTGAGGTTTGCATAAGCTGTGCTGTTTCATCATCATCATCAACCCTTCTATGAGCTTTAGCCTTCAGTGATGAGTTGATTTGTTCATGACTTCAGTCTGCTGCTGCAACAAATCTCAGAGGTCACGCTGAAGCAATGGAGCACAGTTTTAACCATCCACATTTAAATGCTGTGCAGGTCTTTTAAAAGGGTGGTGGTCATGAAACACTCAGATCTGTTCATGTGTAGAGCTGCGATGTGACGAAACTAAAACTGAGAGGTTTGGGATTAGGTCTTGTGTTTTGGCACCTCTTCACACGTTCAAAAGTTCTGCTTGAAAGAAGCCAAAAACTTTCAGCTTAAGCGTTTGAGTAGCTTGATAAATAGATGTTGATCATTTAATTCAAAATTAATATGAAAGTTTTCTTTCATCATAGTTAGCGTGACAGCACAAACTTCCCTCCAGAAGTCCACATGTGGATTTTTAGCTTTGACCAACAATGATGTAAAAATACAATATTTACATTTAAACTAGAAATATGTACTTCCAGTAGTTTTGGTTTTGAAAGCAGAATGACATTTAGAAGGTGGTTTGCATGCCTGTTGTTCATGTGTGCAGTTTCCCACCACATCAGGACCAGAATGAGCCGAAAATAGCTCAAGTTTTCACTGAAACTCGTTTCAGATGCAGTGATCAGTTTCATGGTTGAGCTGGTAGTTAAGTAGCTTGTTTCTTACCCCGGATTTAAATAGTTCTACGTGTTTTTGAACAAATACAGTTTCCCTAATATCAAATGTAGAAACTAAAGAGTTGGCATTACTTAAATATGTAGAAAAATAAAAACAATGTAACATAAAACAGAATATAATTTATGAATCCCACAGTAGGGAAAGTCCTTTGTTGCAGCAGCACATACGCTGAAGAAGAAAATAACATCAACAAGAGTACAGGTTAACATGTCGACGGTTAATACACGTAGACAATAAGCTGTTATTGTAACCTTCCACAATTACAACAATTAAAAAGTACAAAATTAAGTTTCCAAAATCATGCAGCAAGAACGTGAACTTTAGTGCATATTCATGTTACCAGCAGAGTAATGATTTTGTGGCATCATCCACTATTGAATAAAGTAGATGAAATATAAATGTTAATCATTACGGCCACTGATCTCCACTTTTATTCAAGCTGGTTGCCTCCAGATTTGAGATGTTAAATAATGTAACCACAGAACGTCTCCCACATCTGAACAGGAAACGTTTCTTTACCTTGCAGCATTTCAGTAAAATACATTTTGTATGGGTGAATGATTATATTTAACAACACAACAGAATTTATGCCCCCAATATAAGAGTCTGTGAACATCAGGATGGTTCTCTGCCTCTAGAGGTAGTTTCAATGACAGAAACATGGTTTTTGTTACTGGGTGAGAGAGCAGACACCCCTCTAGGCTGACTGACAGATTGACAAGCTGGTTTTTGAGAGGTGGAGTCATCTGAGGACGAGTGACATGGTTGTGCAGCAGAAACACAACGGTGGAGGAAACTATTAACATGTAGCATTAATGAATCAAGAGCTGCTGTGCAGGATTGATCATCTGCGGACAGCATGCCAACACTGAGTAAAAATGGGGGCACTTATTCTAACCGAACAAACAGATTCAACAGCACACACATGAACGCAACAAGCAGAAACCCTGGTGATGTGAGTCAAAGTGTCAGCTGAAGCCCGGGGGAGAGAGCCACTGCTGAGGAGGACGTGGAGCGATTACACAACCACGGCCTCTCGGCCTGGCAGGAGTCGTGGTGTGAGGTGGCTTGCTGTAGGGACAGATGCTCTTTCATTTTTTTAAAAACGAAACTGTAAAATAAAGCCCACTCACACTATGAAATATTCATTTATTCAGTGAAATCTGAGCAGCGTGTGAAGCTGAATCTGACCACAAGAGGTCAGTCTAACAACATTTAAAGATGACTCACTAAAACCTGATGATTAATATATATTATTGGTGGACAGTAATCTGCTGCATGTTTGACTCACTTGTTGCTTTAATGCAGTAAAAATAGCTGCAGGTAGGCAGCCACTAATTAAAAACTTACTGTGGAAAAGGGCTGAGCTTGTTTTCCAAGTTGTTAATAGAAAGAGATAAACTGAGTCCAATGGCATGTAGTTGAAACCTTGAGTCACACATTAAAATATCACGTTCTTAGAAATGCAGAAACGCGTCATCAGGGATTCACTAACATTAAACTAATTAATGGGTTTAAACAAACTTTATTTGCTGTTTTTTTTACTTCATTTATTACATGATTGAAATGACTAAGAAAGAAGATGAAGAAAAAGCTAAAAACTATACTTATTTATTTGTTGTATCCCTTTGTAGACGTTTCCTATCTGCTCAAAGAATAAAAAGTATCATCTGATTCTATTAGGAAAGATACATTTAAATTGTTTACCCGGACAAAAAATGAAAAGTTTTCTAAGCTTTAGGACAAAAACTGATGTAAAGAGAACATTTTTGTGTTTTTGTTGCTCAGCTGAAGAAGACAACTCACAGAATTTGCTCAACATTGATGCTGCTCAGCACCTGAAGCTGAGGGACAGGCAGCGGTTCTTTGAAGACGTCTACCAGCATGAAGTGGACAACTACCTGCCCTCTACACACTTGCAAATCGACTGCAGGAAACGTGAGCTGATGAGTTGAACTACATGCTGATTTTGTTTTCAGCCTGTGGTAGAGAAATGGTTTCTCTTTATAGCTCTGGATCCGATAAAGTGAATTTCATGCTGCACTTTCACGTTCAACTGATCGCATGCCTCGATTAAAACTGTCAACTTTTATGATGCCTGTTTCCAATCTTTGTGCTTTTATCTTTGACATGATGCTTTGGGTGCAGCTCCAATGGGAAGTATTTCATCTATGGAGGTGAACGTGGACACTCTAGAGCAGATGGATCTGATGGACATATCAGATCATGAGGCCCTTGATGTGTTCCTCAACTCGGGTTCAGGAGCAGAGGAAGGAGCGCTGGCTTCTCCTCTACCAGGTGCACAAAGATGAGACACTTTCTATCACTTCAGATAAGAAACAAAAGTTCTTCAAAACGATTAAAGAAGTCCAACTTCCTTTGTTTAAACCCACTTTTCAACAGACGAGTCACACAAATGTATTCAGGAAAAGCTCAAAGAGCACCACAAACTCAAAACTCTCCAACCTGAACGACAGAAAAACAAAAGAGAAATCTAGAATCAGTAACACAGGATCGGTTTCTGAGCTTGTAACAGTCGGTCATGGCAGACAGTTTTTATTCTGAGCCAGATGCTGCTGCAGAGTCTTCGTCTTCACTGTTGCTACATGCTTGTTTAGTGTGGAGTTGGCTGTAGAAGTAGAAGAAGAAACGATATTTTATATAGCGTCTCTCAAGACAAAAATAAGTCAGTCACTGACGTAATACTGTCTTCTGGGAAACTTTTAACTAACATGCAAAATGAACTGAATTCAGTGCACTGAAATGTTTACTTTGTGAATTGTTGCTTTATATATCAACTGAATTCCATTGAATTGGTAATTATAGATTTTTGTTCTAGCTGTATAGTTTTAAATGGGCCACATTGTGGAAAATCCACCTTTTGTAGCTTTTTACCATATGATATTCTCATGTCCTCATGAAAAAAAGACCCAAACCTACTTTTGGCTGCATTCATGCATTTTTCCTTTTTCAGCTGCTAATTTTTTGTTTTACTTTGAAAATCCTGTAAAGCGTCAATCTTGTCATCAGGCCCTGCTCCCCTGGCCAGCACAGGATATGTGGCTTAGGTGATAATTGCTTCGTAACATATGTAGTCAAGTGGTTAGAGTGCCAAGGCAGTCACTTTAACCACTAAACCACCGAGCCCAATAAAACAGAAGGCTACCTGTTGTAGGTGTGTTTTGCCGGAGCGGAAGTGGGCGGAGCTTGACTGAAAAAAACTGTTTTATTACGGTTATAAATTCAGGCTGATGAAGATAACTTTTACTTAAGATAAATGTCATCTCCACAATGCCTTTGGTAATATTTTATCATATAATGTAACTACTTCTGCTTTCAAAGGTTTCAAAAAGCATGATATGGAACCTTCAAACGTCAAATTCTCCGTTTTAATCACATTTTGCCTAAACCAAAGGGGTCTGTTCCAACTCCATACAAAATGCAAGATTTGGCGAAAAGAATAACAAGAATATAATTAACCTATTTTGGGAATTTCTATTAGTATAAAAGAAAAGTCTCAAGTAGATATTGCTTCATTCATAGACGTGATGTATCACAGACGTTAAAATGCTCTTTTAATGAGGGACCAGCATGTTCTAACAGCTTCTAATTACAGTGGATGAAGATGATGATGAAGATGAGGAAGATGAGGAAGGGGAAGTTGTCTACAGGGAACGAGCACCACTTCAGCGGCAGAAAGAAGTTCACTGCAGGCCTCAGTCTCGTATTTCCTCTACGTCGTCTGGCTCCAGCGTCACCAGCGCGGGTGGGGCCGACACGCCGGTGATCCAGTCGGATGATGAAGAAGTGCAAGCCGACACTCTTCTACTGACCTCTGTTCCCCACGCAAGGGATGAAGAAACAGAGGAGGAAGATGAAGAAGAACGATGCTTTCCAACTAATCTTTAGAAAATGAAATCTGATTTCATTGCTCTGAATCTGTATTCTGTTATTATGGGTAAATTCCCGTGAAAGGTTGGGCCAGCACCAACCTGCCGTGACCTTTGGAATTTAAATATTTGTTTTTTCTTTAGCTCATAACTTTTTTTCATCAAGTTCTGAGTAAGAGTCAGTGACTAGATTGTTGGCCGTGATGACAAAAGGCGTTTACACCTGAGGCCCGACACATTCTGTCTTCCTGCCATAACACGTTCTTGCCTGACATCAAACCGGTTCAATGTTATTCCTAAAAACTGCCAAAGAGAAAATTCCCTCAAGGCCTTTTTCCTCACGAAGAGCCGTTTCAACCAGATAAAATGTAGGAATTGATCAAATCACTACTTTTTGAACAAGGACAGTGTCACAATAAAAAAAAAAGACTGAAAACCTATTTTTTAGAGACAATTTCTACTGTTCACAACAAATAATGACATTCTGTATCAGTTAAGAATAAAAACAGAATGTGATGACTTAAAAGTAGAACAAACACATCATATTCAATATAGAGACTGATCTATTTTTCTCCACCTCTTTAAGGTCAGGTGGTAAAGACAAACTTGACACTTAACATCCTGACATCATCTCCAAGAACAATTTCACTGTGAAAGCTGGAAATCTCTTACACAGATCAGACATCTGAACCAGACATGGCTTTTATCACAATCTAAAGAGCATAGGTGGAACAGATAGAGTATTACAAACCTGGAATTACAAGGCTAAGTATAATCTACTGTAACCTGAAGCAGGCCTAAACATCCAGTCTAGGTGCGTCAAAAGATGAGAGGCTGTTACATCTTTTCATTAAAACTAAAGCCACTAAAACCCTAAATACATTTTTTTCTTTGCATAATGCAACAATCTGTCATCTTGAGGCTCGTTATTCAAAATAATGCTTGAAATGACGGTGTATATTTTCCCTGGTGATGGGGACAGTAGATACTAAAATCATTGCAAGCCAGTGGTATTTTTGTGTTAGAGTAAGAACTTACCAACGGATGGCCATTAGGGTCAAAAATCCGCGGGAGCGCAATATTCTAACGAATACTTTGTCAGATCATTCATCCTCCAGCAAAAATGACAAACACACCAGCCTCCCTTTCATCTCTGGGAACGAGTGAAGAGGTAAATGTGTACAACAACAACAACATTTATGGATGGCAAAATTGGACCCACTCCCATGTGTTTTATACCCAATTTTTATGGTTATGTGTTACAAAGTCGCCAATATTTTGCAACAACTGGGCATCATTTCATTCATTTTCAACAGCATTTTGATGGATATTTCCAGGGATTGATGGTAAAACCTACACATTGTAACTTTGAAGGGTATTTTTTAAAGCAGTGAAATAGTTAAACATTCTTCTCTATTATAAAGTGTTCATAAAAATAATAAAAAATCCATCTCAAACTGTAATTTACTCAAATGATATTTGTACTGATTTATTTTCAAAGAAATAATGTGCTTACATGATTAAAATCAGTGATTACTTAAGTTTTTGACAGCTATGTGGTCAGCATCTGAAATCGGACAATTGCATTTTCCTGTTTTTCTTTTTATCTTCTTTTTTTTAACGGGAGAGAATAACATCACCTTATAGGAGTTACCAAACATCCACATGAATGCCTGTACTCTGGCATGGCTTAATTCAAAATGTCGCTTACTCTTCAGTCTGTTGTTTTGGGACTTCATTGTTTGCACTGAAACTATACCTTATTAGTTGAGTAGTAAATGTTTAAGATGACAGGACTTGATTTAAGGAGTGAACTGACTAGACAAAGTTCATGCAGTTTAAGTGCAGACGTTCAGCTCCTCACAGTTTCAAAATACTTGTACTTAATAGTACTTGGTGTCGATGCTTTTCATTTTCCTTGATGTTGGCACAAAGAAACTTCAACGTCAGAAGTGATGCATGCCATTATGTCTTTCTGTCTCAAAGCTGTAAATCTGGCTTTTCTGTATAAAACATGACCTTGTTCGTCCTGTAAGATGTAAGTTAAGAGCTGTGTGTTTACATTATGATCATGTGATCTGTGTGTGAGCGGTTTTTATCCCAGGTTGATCCTTGAAACAGTCAGTGTTAACCAACCATTTTCCCCGAAAGCTGACTATTTTACAAAACACACTAAATAAAACCCTAACAGATAGAAAACACATAAAATGTGCTTCCTCCTCAATTTAATGGATTTTTTTGTACACTTTCAGTTACTCCTCTCAGGAGCTTGTCCTTTCTCGTCATGTATTTAAATTGTGCTGCTAAGTAGGAAGACACTCAAAACAAATAAATAACGTCAACAAGACAAAAACAAGCGTGCATGCAAAGTTCTCTTTGGAAGTCATAAGCACAATGATTAACAAAACCTTTGTGTGGCGAACAAGAAGAAAGAACAAAAACTAAGAAAAATGAACAGAAGTGTCAAACTGAAATTAGAGCTGGACCAAAATGTAAAACTCTGATGAAGTTGCAGAGCAAACTCTATATCTGATTAAAAAAAACTGATGTTGTGTGCATATGTACAGGTATGTATTGTTGAACCTCTTTGGAAACAAACTTATTTTTGTAGATACACTGAATCTACATTAACCAAATTACACACGAGCAAGTAGATTAGAAATAGAATACACATCAGTGGTATTTGTTACTTATTATGTCTTGGTTTTATTTATCTTTTTATTCTTTAAAATGTGTGTATAGGGAGCCGAAGTCATGCCCATCTACTTCCGGACCATGGGTCCCCAGAAGAACAAAAAAAATGAATGCAAGGCAAGGCAGCTTTATTTATATAACACCTTACAGCAGTATAAAACCGACCAAAGTGCTTCACAGAATTTAAAAACATTAGAAACAATACACAACATAAAAATGCATTAAGACTAAAGCTTAAGAACTAACACTAAAAATACTCATGCTGAGTTAAAAGCCAAATCATAAAAATAGGTTTTCAAAAGAGATTTAAAACCAGACAGTGTAGAGGCTGACCTAATGCCCAAAGGCAGCACATTCCTAGGGGCCACTACAGAAAAAGCCCAGTCACCTCTGAGCTTACGCCTTGTTTTTTGGGACTTCCAACAGCATCCTATCGGCCGACCTCAGAAACCATGCGAGGGAGTAACAAACCAGTAGCTCAGAGAGGTAATCTGGAGCAAGATCATGCAAAGATTTAACACCCCATAAAAGCACCTTGTACTGGATTCTAAAACAAACAGGCAGCCAGTGCAGTGAGGCCAAGACAGGAGTAACGTGCTCCATCTTTTTCTTCCCAGTGAGCAGACATTAAGCAGCATTCTGTACCAACTGAAGATGCAAGAGGTGGGATTATGAAACACCAAGGTACAAAGAATTACAGTAATCAAGCCTTGATGTAAGAAAAGCATAAATTAGTGTTTCAAAATAAGGTTTTGACAGCAAGGGTTTGACTTTGGTGATCCTTCTTAACCCTCTCAGGCTCAAAATAAGTTTTGATAAAAGGACAAAAAACTTAGTCCTTCAGGGGTACTTCTAAAAATGTAGTCCTTCAGGGGTACTTCTGAGTTAAAAAAATGCTCATGAAATATGTATGTGGAGTAACCAGGTAGGTAGGTTTTAACTGTTGCAAATTTGCAACGCCTGCCTCCAGAGGGTTACTTGATAAAAAACTAGATTTAGTCACAGCACTGATCTGCCTGTCCAAAACAAGATCCTGTACAACACCCAGGGAAGTCACACTCAGTTTCAAGAATGGGGCAAGCTGACCAAGGTCAACTGCACCCACCACAGACAAAGTATTTGGACCAAAAACTACAACCTCTGTCTTTATATTATTAAAAAGAAGGAAGAAAGTTGGAGAACATCCATTGCCTAACCTCAACAAAACAATCTAAAAGAGGCCGCAAGGCGTGATTGTGGCCCCTCTTAAAAGGCACGTATACTGGGTATCACCTGCATAGCAGTGAAAATGACACTCATGTTTCTAAAAATTGAACCAAGAGGTAGCAGATACAAAGGAAACAACAATGGGCCAAACACAGATTCCTGGGGAACCCCGCAAGAGAATGAAGCATTAGAGGAAGTAAAATCCCCCAATGAGACACTAAAGGTTCTGTCAGCCAGGTACAACACAAACCAATGCAGTGCAACCCCACAAACACCCACAAAGTGTTCCATCCTAGAAATCAGGAGAGCATGATCAACATTATTGAATGCAGCCGATAGGTCCAACAATACCAAAATAACAAAGTCCCCGGAACCAGTTGCCAATAAAATGTCATTAAAAACCCAGAGCATTGCCGATTCTGTACTGTGGACTGGCTAAACCCTTTGGAGGCAGGCGTTGCAGATTTGCAATGTTAAAACCTACCTACCTAGTTACTCCACACACGTATTTCATGAGCATTTTTTAACTCAGAAGTACCCCTGAAGGACCTAGTTGTTCGTCCTTTTATCAAAACTTATTTTGAGCCTGAGAGGGTTAAAACCAGACTAGAATTTTTCTTAAATGTAATTTCCCATCAAATACTCATTCAACTGTGAGTAAACTACCTTCTCCAGTACTTTAGAAATAAAAGGAAGTCTGGAGATGGGTCTATAACTGGACAAGGCAGATGAGTTGAGTCCAGGCTTCTTCAATAAAGGCTGAACAACAACATTTGTCCAGCTCCCTGGTACTCCAGAGACAATACTCTGAATAATAATGGCAAGAACCTAAGAACCAACTGATAAAAAACACATTTTAAAAGCCTAGGGGCCATCAAATCCATGGGAGAACCAGAAGGTTTTAGAGTTAACAAATACAAGTCAATGGGGCTAAAAACGCTATTTTAAAACATGTGTTATACATTTGTTTTTTTTCTTCTTCAATATGTTAACAATAAGTTATTAGACAAGTGACACCAAAGAAGTGATGAGTTTAAGAACAGTCTACTCACCTTTTGGCAAGCAGATTGATTCAAATTGATCTTCATTATAAAGTCCACTAGATGTCATCCAGGAGCACAGTGTTAGAACGCTTCAAGCAATGAACTGTTGTTTGAAACAAATGCTTCAGAAAGCTTAATTTGATCATCACTACAACACAGAATTATTAAAAAAAAGATTAAATAATACAATTAAAGAAACAAACAATGGCCAGAGAGGATAGGAGAGACACCCCTTCAAACTGAAAATCGCAGCCTTTATATTGCAGAAACACATCAAGCCCAGGTGCATCAGGATCGAGCTGCCTGCAAAAACAAAGAGGAAAGCAAAACAACTCAACAACCAAAACACAAAGTCACGGTGGGGGCATCATAAGAGTGTTTAATGTGTTCAGATTAATAACAACATGTGCAAATGTGTTTACGGAACCAAGTGTCTTTGGGGCTGCCTTGAACCTTTCAGCGGAGGCTTACAGCTGTGCTTTGTCATAAAGTAGTCCCAAGTCTAAAATGGTACCCTTTATGTTACAAATTATTTTCACTTGCATTCAATATAATTAGTTAGGTCACCAAGCAGATTTGGGATCACTACTGAGTGATTTTAAGGACATCTTTACTCACATTGTGTCACGCCCTGCTGTGAGCCCTGTTCATCCATCCCACTTCCTGTTTGATTTTGGTGTCACCTCTCCTGTTTCAGTTCTGTTTCCTGTTCCTCATCACTCTGATTTCTCCCAGCTGTTCTTGTGTGTATTTAACCAGCTTCTGTTCCCTTTCAGTTGCCAGTTCGTTAATTTTCATTCTCTCGTTCCAGCCAGGCACTAAGCTACTGATCTCTGGGTCCTTTGACTCAGTTCTGTTTTTTGGGCCATAATTAAATAAGCCTTAACCTCAATAAAAGTCTTGTTTTGCCAAACTCTGCATTTGGATCCAGTCCTGACACATTGCTAAATGGACCCATTCACTTACTGTGTTTTATGCTAAGCTAAAGTGAAAAGGAGTACAGCCGGGTCAGGCAAATTACTGGGCTGGTTAAACACCATGTTTTCCCACTTATCTAAATCTGGGAAATATGTCAACAGACAAAATTTCAGTTTTAAGTGGATATAGTTGCATAATGCACAGTTTCTATTCTTAGTCTTCGAGGGCCACCATCCTGCATATTTAGATGTTTCTATGACTTAGACATGAATACTAGACATATAAAAACCCATTTCTCTCATTTCTCTTAGAGAAAGTGTGGGGCTGTGATGGCGGGAACAAATGAACCGAAACAAACCAATGTAGCCACCAGTTAACCCTTGAAGCCAAGAAGGAGCTCCGGGGCAGCTGACCCTCACGGCCTCCTGGTTTCCCTGCAAGGCTGTAGTCATAATGGTTGCCTGTGGAGCTTTAATATGATCTGTCAAATTACAAGCAGAGTGTCAGATTGCTGCGATCAGAGCCGGACGCCTTGGCTGCTTACATCAGCTCATCCTCCACCATGGTTGGAGATCAGCTGAACATTAGATATATGTTAATTCACAGCTGATAGAGTTCTTCAGGGCACTTTTAGCGAGTAAAATGTGGCAGGTAAACTGACTGAGGATAATGGAGGCTATCAGGCTTTGCTAGTCCACCACAGTCAAAGATCCAAAAAGTCACCCGTAGTGGTTGAAGGGAGATCTGCTATTTCCGTCCCTTCCTTGTTGCTTCATAAAATCCAAACCAAAATTGCCCCTTGTTCTCTGCTCTAACATACCTGATTTTAATGATTGGATGATTTACAGGCATGCAGTAACACATGGTTTGCCAAACAGGTAACTAAACCATTGAAGCGGGTGAATTTGAGCATAAAACAACTAAAACATGCAGGATAGTTGCTCTCAAGGAACAGGACTGTACACCACTGACTTACCGAGGTAACAGATCTTCTACTGATCAACTTGTTTTGGTGAAATATTATAAGTGTTCTTGTACTGTTTATCTAGCTTTGATTTCTTTCTGTCTGAATTGGTCATCCATATTAGTAACAGTGACTTTCATGTGCCTAGATTTGTCTTGGTAGAAGATCCAGCTGGTAGGATGGCTGTTGATGGAAAAAAAATGGAAAAATGTCAACAATCAAGAGAATGGATCGAGAGTCACCCTTTGTGGATGAAAACAATATTTACTGAATTGTCACTGCTGCTATAGATGATGGTATGAGATAGTTCAAATAAACTGTGTAACCACAGTAAAATGCATAATGTCTTGTTAAATAAATTAATTTAATTACCTATCCTTTGCTGTGGTTTCTAAGGCACACCTCCTGTCATAAGCACCTGCACCATCAACATCCACATCAGGGATATCGATGACAACACCCCTAAGCTGGTCAACTCGAATGTGATTTTTTGTGATAAGGTTATCAAGATCGAGCCTGCTAGGGACAGTGAGGCAGATACTCTGAAATGGCTTTTGAAACTTGAACCTGCTCATTGTTGATCCAAAACTCTTTCAAACTCTTACTGAAAAAACTAAACTAAAGATACTTGATAAGCCACTAACACTAATCTTTACATCTTTACCAGGTGTAAAGCTGGCCTTGTTGCTCTGAAGCCACTTGAAAAGGGTAATTACTGCATTCCTTTGTTGATTGAGGGCAAACATAATGATTGGATACGAGACGTTGATGGAGGTTTGTGAATGTGGAGGAGGAGTTTCTGTCAGGACTATAAATCTACTCTCAGCTAGCATCCGTGATGACTTGCTAAACAGGTAACTAAACCATTGAAGCAGATGTATTTGAGCAGGGAAACAATTAAAATATGCAAAGCAGTTGCTCTCAACGAACAGGACTATACACCACTAACTTACAGTCTGACTACATGGTAATAGTTATCTTCCACTGTACAATTTTTCATACTGGTGTCACCAGCACGGGTGGAGTTGACACTCTGGTGATCAAATCAGATTTTCAACTACACTTTAGAAAAAAACAATTTGATTTCATTGATATATGTATGTGTATATATATATATATATATATATATATATATATATATATATATATATATATATATATATTTTTTTTTTTTTTCTCTGTACATCTGTATTCCTTTATTATGGGTAGAACACCCCAGTGACAGGCTGGGCCAGCTCCCAAAATGCTGTGACCTTTGCAATTAGCATTTTCTTTTTTATTTAGCTCATAAATTTATTTTTCGTCAAGTTCTAAGGCAGAGTCAGTGACTAGATTGTTGGCCAAGGTGACAAAAGGCGTTTACACCTGAGGCCTGACACATTACGTCTTACTGCCATAACACGTTCTTGCCTGACATCAAACCAGTTCATTGTTATTCCTAAAAACTGCTGAAGAGAAACTTCCCCCAAGGCCTTTTTCCTTGTGAAGAGCCATTTCAACCATATAAAAACCAGGCATGGATCAGATTACTACTTTTTGAATAAGAATGATGTCACAAGATAAAACAACTTAAAACCAAAATTGTTAGATTCCAAGAACACTGTCCCTACAATGAAACATGGAGGAGGCTGTGTCATGTTCTGGGCTGCTTTGCTGCAGCTGGCACAGGGTGTCTTGACTTAGTGCAGGGTACAATGAAATCTGAAGACTATCAAGGGATTATAGAGAGAAACGTGCTGGTTAGTGTCAGAAAGCTTGGTCTCAGTCACAGGTCGTGAGTCTTGCAACAGGACAATGATCCAACACGCAGCTAAAAACACCCAAGAATGGCTAAGAGGAAACCATTGGACTATTCTAAAGTGGCATTCAATGATCCTTAACCTCAATGCTATACCCATAATGGAAGGGGCTGAAACATGCCATCTGGAAAAGGAGCCCTTCAAACGTGAGATAACTGAAGCAGTTAGCTCATGAGGAGTGGGCCAAAATACCTGCTGTGAGGTACAGAAGTCTCATTGACAGTTACAGGAATTGTTTCATTGCAGTGATTGCCTCAAAAGGTTGTGCAACAAAATATTAAGTTTGGGGTACCATTGTTTTTGTCCAGGCCTGTTCTATGAGTTTATTTTTTTAATAATTCTGTTGATGACAATTACATACCATCTGTGCCCCAGACAAGCTGGTTCCCAAAGTCATAGACTCTCTTGGTCAGCTTTCTTCTCACACTAAACCCTCTGTCAGGATTCTTGGTGTGACCTTTGACCAGTGATGGGAATAATGCGGTTTAAAATAACGGCGTTACTAACGGCGTTCTTTTTTGGGTAACAGAATAATCTAATTAATTACTTTTCCCACTGTTGCAACGCCGTTACCGTTACTGGGGACGGAAGGTTGTGTGTTACTATGTGCTTGTTGAATCTTGAGCAACAGTGTGAGGCTTTTTGACGGCCACACTTAAGCTGCAGCCAGGGAGAGAGAGGTGTCGGTAACGCGCTTACAAACACGATGATGATTGGCCGGGTGGGCGGAGACCCTCAGTGTCTCAGTCACTGCATGCTTTAGACACAACAGAGCAGTGATGGGAATAACGCCGTTTAAAATAACCGCGTTACTAAAAAAATATTTCTTTCAGTAATGAGCAAACTAATTAATTACCGTCTTCTTTTATCAAAACGTCGTTTCTGTTACCGACAAGAAAATGCGTGCGTTAAGCAGCGCGGTGTGTTGAAGCTGTCATCAGCTGATCAGGAGCTAAAGAGGCAGATGTTTTCATCCAAGTGCATCACGGCCCATGAAGAACAAGGAAGATGTGATGAATGGCTGCGGGTGTGGATCTGCAGCCGTGCCCTTCTTGGCGTGACAGCGGGACGTCCTGAAGGTGCGCTCACCTGTTCACCCCTCAGACGCCACAATCTTCTACCTTCCTAGATCATCCAGCTGTAACCTGTTCCTGATCATGTCTTTAGTCCCGCTGTAACACTGATGCATCAGTCTCAGATGTCATGGAGCTCAGGTGTTATTAGAACTACCTGTGTGTGTTTACCTCCCAGCTTCAGCTCTTCTGTGGTTGGGTCTGACCCAAGTTAGTAAATGTAGGCTAAGCCCTCCATCGGGCTTGCGCCTCTTCTAGTGTCATTTTAAAGGATTTTATGTTTATTTATTTAGCAAATGCTTTTATCCAAAGCGACTTACAATTTATAACCTATAGGGTATGTTGTGATCTGTGGGGGAAACCGGAGTACCCGGAGGAAACCCACGCATGCATGGGGAGAACACGCAACTCCACGCAGAAAGGCTGCAGCCGAGTTTCGAACCTGCAACCTTCATGCTGCGAGGCAACAGTGCTAACCACTGCACCACCATGCAGCCATGATAACCATTACTAGATTACCAGCAACAGAAATACTACTAATAACTATAACAATTATGTGAAGCTGGAAAAATTAAAATACTGTGCAAAATTACATTCATTTCTGTAATTTAACTAGACTGAGAGACCATTTAAAGGCTCGGGAACATTTACAGGTGTTTCTATTTGCAATTTGAAATTTTAGCTGATTGGGGTCTTGTTAAATATCACACAGTGACCTTTTAATAGTCTAGATTCGTGTAATGTTCCTGTTAGTTGTTCCTCCTGTTACGTGCTTATTTATTTAAATTCTTCAGGTTTATAAAAAACATTTTGACATACATTTTATTATGTTCCAGTCATTAGTCATTTATATTTCGCTATCGTAGTCATTTATAGTAAATTAATTAAGTTCAATTAACCCATTTTTCTTGCATTCTTTAATGAAAAAAGTAACTAAGTAGTTATTTTTCTTGGTAATTAGTTACTTTTATAATCTCGTAACTCAGTTAGTTACTGAGTTACTTTTTTGATTAAAGTAATTAGTAACTATAACTGATTACTTTTTAAAAATATTTTTCCCAACATTGCCTTTGACCCTGCTCTCATCCAGGGTTCTCATGTCAGTTATCTTGTTTGCTGTTCCTTATTTCATCTCTGGAACATTGCTAAGCTGAGTCTAATTCTATAGGTGTTTGATGCCTGCATAAAGCGAGTTACAATAGTCTAACCAGGAGGTGATGAAGTGGTGAATTACTGTTTCCAGTTGCTTGTGAGGGAAAAACAGCTTAATCCTGGCTATTCACCTGGGATTAAAATAACAGGATTTCACAGTTCTGTTAACCTGGGAGTCCAGTCTGAGCCCCTCACCCAACTTCACCCACAGAACGGGAACTGCCACCTTCTCATAGGGTGCTAATGAAGAAAAATCAACCCCATGGCCACTTCCATGTCTGTTTGTTGGATTAAACAGAATAGTGTCAGTTTTGTTTTGATTTAAGCACAAATGTTTCTGAGCCATCCATGATTTAATGTCCCCCAGGCAGTCTAAGAGGGTTTGAATTGAGCCTTTATTACCATGCCTTAAAGGTACATAGACCTGGCTGACAGTCATCAGCATATAGGTGGAACTTGATGTTATGCTTATGAAAAAGCTCACCCAAAAGCAGCAGATAGAGAGAGAAGAGGAGGGGGCCAGAACAGATTCTCAGGGCACTCCCCATGGTAGTGTTGGATGAGTAATCCCTCAGTCTTTTACAAGCCTTATTTACAAAACAGTTCCATCAATTCGCCGCAACACTATGGTGGCATCAGGGAGCCTTAGGTCATTTATAAGTGGTCAGACTATGATCGTAATGTGGCAAAATTGTGTCCTTTTTACAAAAAATTAGGTGATGGCGGTATAAAGGGGGTTTAGGGGCGGTCTCTGTGCTGCTACGGACTTCCGTTTATCTTGGACATAACTTAATTTGCGATCACAGCCATGCTCATTATGTTTTTTTGACAAGCTGCTCCTAAAGGTGTCTGTCCTCCACAGTCCCTGTGAAATCTCTGGTGATCTGAGCTTCAGCTCTAATGGAGAGAAGCTCCTGGGGTGCTGCATTGCTCCAGTTTCCCATCTCAGCTGATTCTGTTTGTAAAAGCAAAACTTATTGTCCATGTTTATTTTCATTTTCAGTATAGAAAGCTGGCCAGAGCTCGGTAGTAACTCCCCACGTGATCATGACACCTCCCTCTGTTGCACCCAAGGTACAGTCGTGTTTATAAGACAGACAACTACTGCAATATTAATACCAAGCGAGGTGGAACGAATGCCACAAAATTCATGCATCGCCATGACGCGTTTATAAGACACATTATTGTGGTAATATTCAGTAGCATGTCCAGATCTTTTAAAATGGGGTGGCCCAGGTGAGGCACAACTTTGTGCATGGGTGGCACCAATGGTTATGCTTTTTTTGTTTTACCCCAAGCCTTTTGTGGACAATGAAAAGCCTATTTAAAGGTAAATTAGTGTGTTGTCACCTGGGGTGGCCAATCCGATTCCAAGGGTGGCATGTATTACCCCAGGCCACTCCCTGGACACGGCCCTGGTAATGTAACTCTGATTTGCCAGCCTGGTGTGTCTTGTAAAAAGGGTTACAGAAACTCCTCCCTGAGAGATAATACTTAATCTATTGGAGTGCCAGGCCTGTAATGCCCACCCATTGCTTCAGGCAACTGATTAAGATATTATGGTCCATGGTTTCAAATGTTGCTATCAAGCCTAAGAGTACTAAACTCTATGCATCCACCAATGCAACAGGGCT
Organism: Nothobranchius furzeri; assembly: GCF_043380555.1. NCBI lineage: Eukaryota > Metazoa > Chordata > Actinopteri > Cyprinodontiformes > Nothobranchiidae > Nothobranchius > Nothobranchius furzeri. The sequence continues at coordinate 56,299,796 of NC_091755.1, read as the reverse complement.
GATGATGTGCTGTGATGAGTTTAAAACTAAGACTGAAAGACCTCTAAACTCTTGTTACACAGTGAAGTGTAGTGAGGACAAAAGACACATGATGACTTTGTCGATAGACAAGGAAAACCAGTTTTATTTCGTCTGGTCCGAAAAAACAAAATCAGAAAATCCCAGCACTATTCAAAATGGCCACCCATCCAACTCTCTTAGCAGTCTCTGTCACTTTCAGAGAGGAAAAACGACCCTTTGCCACACCCAGCAGTCCACCTATATACTCTCCGACCCCCCCTCCAATTCAGGTCGGCCAATCACATCAGTCCACTCAGGCATTTCCTATATAAAGGCAGCATTAGAGGTGGGCTTCCCCTTTTGAACTTCTCTATGGAAGGCAGATGCCGCTGCTCTTCAGTCAGATGACCAGGATCCAGATGACTCGATGGCGATGGACGTGTCTCTGGATCTGACTGGTGAGAAGGCAACCAGCCAGACGGAGATGACCCAGTCCAACGATGAGCCTGGGGAGGAGGAAGAGGCAGGCAAAAACGTGACAAAGGAGGAAGGAGCAGATTCAGCAGTGACAGAAACAGGAGCAGAAGTAGAACAAGGTGGGGCAGCAGCAGATGAAGCAGAAGCAGTAGAAGCTGTGGAAGAGGAGGAAAAGATGGAAGAGGAGCAACAGCAGCAAGAAAACCAGGAAAAACGACCCTTTGCCACACCCAGCAGTCCACCTATATACTCTCCGACCCCCCCTCCAATTCAGGTCGGCCAATCACATCAGTCCACTCAGGCATTTCCTATATAAAGGCAGCATTAGAGGCGGGCTTCCTCTTTAGCTGCTTCAAAATGGCTGCCACAGAGGACACCTCCTGAGGGTAACAAACAAATTCATGTTACATAACAAATTACATTCCTTACTGAACACTCTTTGGTTTAAAGGCATGTTGCTTCTCAACAACTCTCATCCATCCGTCCACCCATTACCTGAACTCGCTTGTCCATGCAGGGTCGCAGGGGGCTGGTGCTTATCTCCAGCAGTCAACGGGCAAGCAGGTGGGGTACACCCTGGATGGGTTGCCAGTCAATCGCAGGGCAACACAGAGACACACAGGACAAACAATGATGCACACACACACTCACACCTTGGGACAATTTAGACAGACCAGTTAACCTAACAGTCATGTTTTTGGACTGTGGGAGGAAGCCGGAGTACCCGGGGAGAACCCATGGATGTGCAGGGAGAACATGCAAACTCCATGCAGAAAGACCCCAGGCCGGGAAGCGAACCCAGGACCTTCTTGCTGCAAGGCAACAGCTCTAACCACTGCGCCATTGCGCGAGCGGCCTGTGTGAAAAATTCATTAAATATTATAATGATGATGATCCTAATTTGTCTTGATGAACTCAATAATCCAATTGACTGCTAATGAAACAAATAAGTGACCCAAAGGAATTACAGGAGTCAATATAGACTTGGGACTACATTCCGACAAAGCACTGCAGTAAGCCGCTGTTGGTGCAAGGACACGATGCAGCAGCCCCAAATGACACCAACTTTGTCTGTCATGTACTCTACCTTTTTCAGTGCAACTTACTGTTCATTCACAAAACTGTACTGGGTATACGGCTATACGCCATAAAGAAGTAAAGTTCTTTTTGAATTTGAATGATTTATTTATTTATTTGGTTTGATTACCAGGAGCTTCTGCAGCATGCTCCAGTAGCTACTTTTCCTGGTAGAGTGAATTATTGAATTACTAGCAGAATACTGCCAGATAAGGAGAATGACTGGGCTGGTTACAACATGCTTTTCCCCACTTATCTAACTCTGGAGAATATGGCAGCTGGCAAAATTTCACTTGGGGGTGGAATATCCCTTTAGATCAATGCTTACTGAATTTATGTTCTCAACAAGTGTAGGCCTACCCTTGGAAACTAGGTCATGCATAGTATCTGAAATCTAAGAATCTTGCCGTCTCTGCTTTTCCCTTTAGATTTTTTTTTACGTGGCAATGAATAACATCTCCTTGTAGAAGTTACCAAATGTCTACATGAATGGCTTCAATTCAAAATGCAGCAAAACTCTTCGGTCTGTTGCGCTGGGACTTTAGTCTTTGCTGTGAAACTATACATTTTTGGCTGTGTAGCAAATGTTTAAGCTGACAGGACTTGACTTAAAGGGGTGAAGTGACTAGACAGAGTTCACACAGTTTAAGTGCAGACGTGTAACTTCTCACAGTTTCATATCACCTGTTGGTGTCAATGCTTTAGATTTTTATTGATGTTGTTGGCACGCACAAACTATCTCCAACGTGGGCGTGAATCTGTGTTTGCAAATGCATGCCATTGTGTCTTTCTGTCTCAAAGCCATAAAACTGGCTTTCTGTATAAGACATGACCTTGTTCACCCTGTGAGATGTATGTTAAGAGCTGTGTTTACATTATGATCATGTGATCTGTGTGTGAGCAGTTTTTACCCCAGGCTGATCATTCAGTCTGTCAGTGTTAATCAACCCCTTTCCCCCCCAAGCTGTAACAAAACACACTCTAAATAAAACCACAACACGTTGAATGTGCTGCTGCCTCATTTGCATGCTCTCCCACACTTTCAGTTTCTCCTTTCAGGTGCAGCTTGTCCTTTCTTGTCAAGTATTTAAAACTGTCTCTTTATATCTCATGTAGCCTAGCGTGCATGTGCTTGTTAGATGCATAAATATATTTTAGCAGGAAACACTGACCTGAGTTGTGCTGCGCATCCAGTTAAACCAGTTTCGCAGGTTTTGCTTCAGTCTAAAGCTGTGCTGCATTTTCCTAATGCCACTGAGCTCTGTGGCCTGTTAGTTTGCCGAATGTCAGAACTAGACTTTTAATTGTAATCGTTTTTGCCGGCATGCATATTGTTACGTCACGATCTACTTTATAACTCAGATTGGATCTCGCTGGGAAGGTTTAAACTAAATGACATTAGTGACTGTTCGCAGGGTCGTTCTTTTAGAGGTTTTTGCTGACTTAAGTAGGTCTTTGTCCTTCAACGATCTCATTACCCAGCAAAGATGGTACAATCATAGTTTTCAGTATCACAATAACCTCCCCTTTTGCTGTTTGATGAAGGTTTAGACTCACTAAAAAGGTTTCCTGTTGATTAAATGAATACATTATACATGATGATTTACCTAAAATGATAATCTCAGTTTATTCAATTCAATTCAATTCAATTCAAAAATACTTTATTAATCCCAGAGGGAAATTGATTGCTGTAGTAGCTCAGAATAATAATAAGTCATCAAAGAGTTGTTGCATATTACAATGGCTGTTGGCAGGAAAGATCTCCAGCAGCGGTCAGTGTTGCAGCGAAACTGAAGAAGCCTCTGACTGAAGACACTCTTCCGTTGTCGGACAGTCTTGTGAAGAGAATGCTCAGGGTTGTCCATGATTTTCTTGATTCTCTGGAGAATCCTTCTTTGCATCATCTCCTCCAGCGGTTCCGAAACTGCCGAAACTCTGGCTGAGTCCTTGAAAGAGCTTGGAGTTCCTCCATCTTGTTGGCCAGTGATCTCACATTGCCCATTATTATCGATGGAAGAGATGGTTTGAATTTCCTCTTTCTCTGTCTCCGTTTTGCTCCCGCTCTGCATCCACGTTTCTTGCGTTTTAGCTCATTTGGTATTTGTGGCTTCAGTTGAGGTATTATTTCAGCCTTTCCAATGTTAGTCAGCTGCTTCCGATTGTAAACCAGCTTGTTGCCATGGTTACGCATCATAACAAATGCTCAAAAGTGAAAAAATAGCAGTAAAAATCCTCCAAGCTTCACAGCACCAGAAACAGAAAAGTAAAATGTCAAAAAAAAATTGTTTTCCTTGAGAAACTAGAAGAAAAAATGTCCAAGAAAAGGCAAAACTTACATATAGTCAACAGAGCTACTCCAACATGCAGCCGCCCAAAGCAGCGCAGTTCCGGAAAAAAAGTATTGTAAAGTATTGGGATCTATAGAGCATAAAATATTTAATATCTCAGGGTTTGAATGTGTTTTGTGGAAAACGTCAGAAGTCCCGAGCTCTAGTACAGAAATATTGTTCAACATCACTTTGTCTTTGTCAATTCCGCTTCAACCTATCCAGCATGTGTTACATGTTCCTCTGCTTCACCTAACTTGAACAAAAGTGATTAAAGGGCTTCTGCAGAACGTGAGCAGGCAGCAATAAAACCTGCAGGATAGTAGCCCTGGAGGACTACTTTACATATGTAGATTATAGTGAGGGGATTATAATCTCTGACAGGACTTCTTCAGTCATTTAAAAAATAGAGAACATAAAAAAACAATGTGGCAAAAACTGAGCTGTAAATCAGAAAGTCTGCACTCAGTGACACCATATTACAGCTGACTGAACTAACACTAGCCGCGATGAGCTTGCTTTAAATCGGGGTATCAGAATGCTTGGTGAGCAGAAAGGAAGGAGAAAGTGATTCAAGCAAAGCAGGATGACCCTGAAAAATTAGCTAGAAAAGCTGACCCACAATACAGGGAATAAAAAATACGTGATGCAACGTCAACAAGACAAATACAAGAATGAGTGCATAGTTTTCTTTGAAAGTCATAAAAGTGTGATGATTAATAAAACCTTTGTGTGGTGGAGAAAAATAAACAGAAACAAAGAAAAAATGAAGCAAAAACACACAAGCTGGGAACAATTAGCCATAATCATCTGACAAAGCCCCAAAATGATTATTATTGGTAATTTAGAAATCAAAACAAGACCAGGCATGTTCTAAAACATCAGTCAAATGCTGTGACAGGCAGCTTAAATGATGTAAAAGCTTAATAATTCCCACAAATTCAAAGACGCTTTGTTTATTGAAGTCAGAACTTGCTTACCAGGTTACAACATTAATGCGTGAGAAGGAAAATTAATTTGAATTCACCTGAAGCAATGTAGGAGGGAGGTGCACACCAGATCACCTCTTCAGCATATTTAAAATAACAGCTGTGAAATAAAATATATAAATGCTTATAAACTGTCACTGACAAGCACCAAATGTGCTTTTTTAAAATTCACCTAGAACTCTAAGGTTCCTTGAGTCAAATCTAAATGCAATTTGTTAGGATCACTTGTTTTGAAGATCATAGTTAGTAATAGTTCATTCTTGCATGGATGTTATGGGGTGCGAAGCCTTGCTGTGAGAATAAAATAATCCGAAAATGAAATATGCTGTCTGATTTCTGAAGCCACACCTGGGACACTTTACACCAGTCCTCACATGTGTACTGGAAAGCTGTTGGACCGTGTCTATGTGTTTTCTCTCATTTCTCTCACCAAAAGAATGGGAACCGTTTATTTGTATATCCTCAGCCTATGACCACCGATGGGCCTGTAATTAAAAAAAACAAACACAATGATCCAGGTGAGATCAAGTCTAAGGAGATATTGAGTTTAGTTTAGCTTTTAACTGATTACTATTTATTGCATTGCTTGTTTTATTTATTTATTTATTTTAATTACTGTTATGTTACACATTTATGTAGTTTTATTTCCATAATTACAACTTATTGGATACTTTACTATCCATATAAGCTCTTGTTATTTTACATGTTACGTATTTTAATCCTTCCAGTGTTTCCTCTGTGGAGCCCTCTGCCTCGGGACTGGTGGTCCGTAGCGGCAGCTGGGGCTCTCATTGGGTAGTGCCCAAGTAGTGGTGGGGGTTGCTACCCTCCCTTCAAGGGTGCCCTAGATTGGTGTCTTGGCTGCTGCCGTCGATCTGCTGCTGTCGAGGCAGATGGCTCCCTTGATGGCGTGTCTTTCATTACCTGTCCAATCTGAGCTCAACTTAATGTTTACTGTGGTCTTTTAATGTGTTATGCATACGAATGTGTGTGTGCGCCTGGGAATGGTTTGTGGATTGGGGATGAAACTGTCATAATTGTTTTAAGTGTGGGAAAGGGAGGGGATGTGGGTTATACGGGTCATTTTAATCTGTTAAGCACTTTGTGTTGCTTGCTTTATATGAAGTACTATATAAATAAAGTTTGATTTGATCGACTGATTCAAGAACTGACTTGGTTGATGTAGACCTTCTGCATCTGCAGGATTTTACCACTTTGCTTTGTAAATTCTTTGGTGTGTTAGAAACAACAACAAAACAGACATATGTCTAATTTGTTCTCCAGTCGCGCTGACACAAGTAAAATGTATTCATGTCACTTCGGAAGTGTCAGGTTGGATGGGCTGAGCTGAAGCGTAGCAGAGGTGATTGTAGCGTGGCTGTGTGACCCAGACGCGGAGTGACTGGCGTTTGGTTACAACAGGAACGCAGTTTGCTTTAGGAACGGCGAAACAGCACTCGCATGGAGTCGAGACTGAGTCGGGGTTCCTTCTAAAGGTGCTGGCCAGTAAATTAGAATATCATCAAAAGGTTGAAAATATTTCAGTAATTCCATTCAAAACGTGAAACTTGTACATTATATTCATGCAATGCACACAGACCAATGTATTTCCGATGTTTATTACGTTTAATTTTGATATTTATAGGTGACAACCAATGAAAACATCAAATCTGGTATCTCAGAAAATTAGAATATTCTAAAGGCCAATGAAAAAATGTTTGTTTCTCTAATGTTGGCCAACTGAAAAGAATGAACATGAAAAGAATGTGCATGTATAGCACTCAATACTTAGTCGGGGCTCCTTTTGCCTCAATAACTGCAGTAATGCGGCGTGGCATGGACTCGATCAGTCTGTGGCACTGCTCAGGTGTTATGAGAGCCCAGGTTGCTCTGATAGTCGTCTTCAGCTCCTCTGCATTGTTGGGTCTAGCGTATTGCATCCTCCGCTTCACAATACCCCATAGATTTTCTATGGGGTTAAGGTCAGGCGAGTTTGCTGGCCAATCAAGGACAGGGATACCATGGTCCTTGAACCAGGTGCTGGTGGTTTTGGCACTGTGTGCAGGTGCCAAGTCCTGTTGAAAGGTGAAGTCTGCATCCCCATAAAGTTGGTCAGCAGCAGGAAGCATGAAGTGCTCTAAAACTTCCTGGTAGACGGCTGCATTGACCCTGGACCTCAGGAAACAGAGTGGGCCAACACCGGCAGATGACATGGCACCCCACACCATCACTGACGGTGGAAACTTTACACTGGACCTCATGCAACGTGGATTCTGTGCTTCTCCGCTCTTCCTCCAGACTCTGGGTCCTTGATTTCCAAAGGAAATGCAGAACTTGCTTTCATCAGAAAACATAACTTTGGACCACTCAGCATCAGTCCAGTCCTTTTTGTCCTTGGCCCAGGCGAGACGCTTCTTGCGCTGTTTCATGTTCAAGAGTGGCTTGACACACGGAATGCGACACCTGAATCCCATGTCTTTCATGAGTCTCCTCGTGGTGGTTCTTGAAGCGCTGACTCCAGCTGCAGTCCACTCTTTGTGGATCTCCCCCACATTTTTGAATGGGTTTGTCGTCACAATTCTCTGCAGGGTGCGGTTATCCCTAGAGCTTGTACACTTTTTTCTACCACATTTTTTCCGTCCCTTCGCCTGTCTGTTAATGTGCTTGGACACAGAGCTCTGCGAACAGCCAGCTTCTTTAGCAATCACCTTTTGTGTCTTGCCCTCCTTGTGCAAGGTGTCAATGATTGTCTTTTGGACAGCTGTTAAGTCAGAAGTCTTCCCCATGATTGTGGTGCCTTCAAAACAAGACTGAGGGACCTTTTAAAGGCCTTTGCAGGTGTTTTGAGTAAATCAGCTGATTAGAGTGGCAGCAGGTGTCTTCTATATTCAGCCTTTTCAGAATATTCTAATTTTTTGAGATACCAAATTTGGAGTTTTCATTAGTTGTCACTTATGAATATCAAATTTAAATGTTATGAACATTGGAAATACATTGGTCTGTGTGCATTGCATGAATATAATGTACAAGTTTCACGTTTTGAATGGAATTACTGAAATATTTTCAACCTTTTGATGATATTCTAATTTACTGGCCAGCACCTGTAGGTAGGGAGCTGTCGTGAGTGCAGACAGCGTGGAAAGTTCTCTTTCCTGGATTGATTTTAGGAATAGTTCGGTTGGGCTGGTTAGGCGTCTGTCGTGAGATGATGACTGAATGACAGCTCAGCGGTGACAGTTCCTTAAATAGCTTCCGCGTGTCACGTCACCGAGTAGTGTCGGTGGCGGGAATGCTGGGAAATGGAGTGCTGCGCCAACCTGGCCCGCAGAGGAGGTCAGGAGGAGGAAGAGTTCATGACAGGAAGCCTGCTATTGACCCGATAAAAGGCATAGCTGGAGTTTTTCTTCACTAGAATAGATCTAACACTTCACCAGAGAATATTTATGTGACTAAAATTAATGGAGACAGAAAAGTAGGAAGTTGAGAGAAAAAGTGGTTTCGTCCACAAAGCTAATTTATCGTAGGATTTTCTGCTTAAATTTCATCAACTCCTGAGTTTAACGATACAAAAATAACACAAAAGACAAGGTGCACCAGTCAAAATAAAAGCTCTTTTCTGTGTTCACCATAAACTATGCCAATTACTCTGCTGCCAAACCTAACGCAACACTACATAATGATTATTGATGTGGCAATAACCATTGATGAGGTCTATTCTTTTGCTATTTCTTTTTAATTTATTGGAAATTATTAAACCTTTAGCCTAGAAGGCTTTTTAGTCTAAAGCAAAAGCCAGAAAAAGTTAAAAATGATTTTTTTTAGGTGAGACAAAAACAATAACACATAACGATATAGGTAACAATGGTGGCAGAGGAGTAGAGAGCCTGTCCTGTAACTGGAAGGTTGCAGGTTTGAGCCCCTTTTGTTGCAGTCTTTGTGTCCTTGGGCAAGACGCTTCACCCTCTTTGACGGTGATGGGAGGGAGTGTAGCAGCTGTGGCTACGATGTAGCTCATCAGTGTGAACGCATGTGTGAAGGAATTGAGTGTTTAGTGCTTTGGAGTTTTCTGGCTATACAGGTGCAGGTCATTTATCATTCGTCCCATGTTTTTGTGATGACCAACAGATGATAGTGATGTGTGATAAGTGCATGTGAATGGGGCAGGCCTCCCCGACCCTAGAACAGTGATACTCACTCCTGATCCTGGGGAGCCGGTATCCAGCATGTTTTTGTTCTAACTGTGCTTCAACACACCTGTTTTCAATCAGAAGGTTATTAACAAGCTTCTGGAAAACTCGGCAAGCTGCTGAACAGGCGAATCAACCACTGAATTAGGTGTATTGAAGTAGAAACAAGGAAAACATGCTGGATGTCGGCTCTCCAGGACCAGGAGAGAGTTCCACTGATCTAGAAGCTGAGAAACTAAACAAACTTAAGCAAAACCAGTGGATCATGACAAAATACTGAAAGAGGAAGTACAGAAATACTGAAAATACAAGCTGCAGTGGTGCCAGTGGTGATAAGAGCACTTAGAGCTAAGTGAGTGGCTTCAACTGTTTGACCTCAAACGTACCTAATCCATCAGTGTTTTATGCCTAAAGTAGTGTAGAAGGAAGTATTATCTTTGACACATCTGGCTCCACCTCACTGGTGCATATACAAATAACTCTTTGTTTACTGTATATTCAGCCAATAGCTTGCCCTGCAGACAAAGTGGGCGTGTCTCTGCCAGGTCTAAGCTAAACCGAATCTTGCTCCATCATTGAGTTCCTGTCCTGGATAGCAAGCAGCAATGAGGACTTTCCTGCTTCTGCTGGTACGTGTTTTTAGAATCCCCATTCTTTGTATTGTTGTCTAAGCAAATAACATTTATGTAACAGTATCGTTGGTGTCATTAACTGATTAATCTCTTTTATTTAAAATATGGGAACAGAAAGGAAAAACAATGAACCTGTTTAATTAACCCTTTGATGCATGAATTATGAAATCTTCAACCATCATTCATTTTTAACATTTTTTTTCATTTATTTTTAGATGTGAATGAATCAAATTTTAACAAATATTTTTGTAACATTTAATAATTTACAAATAATAGATTACATGTCCACCTCAGTGGACAGCGTGCATTCTGAACATGAAATATATTGGCTTGACTTACTGAAGTCCAAATGGAGGGGGGGCTCAAATGCAACAAAGTCTTCAACAGCTGGGCTTAATTGCAAAAAACTAAATAAAATACAATTTTGAGTACCTGTCCACTGTAGTGACCATTATGCATCAAAGGGTTAAATGATACTAATACTAATAATAATAATAATAATAATAATAATAATAATAATAATAAAGAGAAGCTGAATTAGACTTGATTTGAAGCCACCTTGTTATGCTATCTATGTAGCAATGTTGCAAAATGGCCACAGTTTTTAGACTGACTTATTAAAGGAGTTGACAGGCCTTCTTATGAAAGCGTTTGTAGTCAGGGGTAGACTGGCCTATCTGGCATTCTGGCACTGTCCCGGTGGGCCGATTAGCCAAGTGGGCCACTTGCCCAGCTTGGGCTGTCCCAAACCAAGCCCCCATCTCATGTGCGGTTATAGAGACAAGTCTGCGAGCAGCACACACAACATGCCGTCCCTCCCCCCACATTTGGCGGGATAGACGAGTCGCAAGCAGCAACCTCCCCTGCCGAGGGCCGACGGAACATAAAAATGCCAGGGCCAAATTTTGGTCCCAGTCCACCCCTGTTTGTAGTTATTACATTTAGGAACTGATTCTTGTTGGTCAAAAATAATTTAGTTAAAATACATCAAGCAGTTAAATGGGGCAGAAGGTCTTTGTTACAAATAGTTTTTTAAAACATTTTACTTTATTTTCATTTACTGCTTTATGATTCAAAAGATTCAAAACTTTATTGCTATTTTCTGCTCACATAGCATGAAATAAGTGACAAAATGATTGGACTCCTCCTGCGTTACATACAATAAGCAAAATCAAACAAAACAAAAACAATAATATTACAAAAACAGTAGTATTAAAAACAGCAATGGAAATAGGAAATACCGTTTAGACAGCCCAAAAATAGTCTGTGTAGAGTGTAAGGGGCGGGCACAGTGAGGTTGACATTTCTGTGGGGTGAAGGCAGAAACTAATGCATATGTTAATGTTCTGGACCAATAATTCAGTAAAACATTTCACACTGGGGTAGAAAATAAAATCACCACACATATGGTGGCCTTCACTCCTTTAACCTTCGTCTTCGTCTTCCTCCGCTTATCCGGGTCCGGGTCGCGGGGGCAGCATCCCAATTAGGGAGCTCCAAGCCGTCCTCTCCCCGGCCTTGTCCACCAGCTCCTCCGGCAGGACCCCAAGGCGTTCCCGGACCAGATTGGAGATGTAACCTCTCCAACGTGTCCTGGGTCGACCCGGGGGCCTTCTGCCGGCAGGAAATGCCCGAAACACCTCCCCGGGGAGGCGTCCAGGAGGCATCCTGACCAGATGCCCAAACCACCTCAACTGGCTCCTTTCGATCCGGAGGAGCAGCGGTTCTACTCCGAGTCCCTCCCGAATGTCCGAGCTCCTCACCCTATCTCTAAGGCTGAGCCCGGCCACCCTACGGAGGAAACTCATTTCGGCCGCTTGTATCCGCGATCTCGTTCTTTCGGTCATTACCCAAAGCTCATGACCATAGGTGAGGATTGGGACGTAGATCGACCGGTAAATCGAGAGCCTGGCTTTGTGGCTCAGCTCCCTCTTCCCCACGACAGATCGGCTCAGCGTCCGCATCACTGCAGACGCCGAACCAATCCGCCTGTCGATCTCCCGATCCCTCCTACCCTCACTCGTGAACAAGACCCCGAGATACTTAAACTCCTCCACTTGAGGTAGGACCTCTCCCCCGACCCGGAGGTGGCAAGCCACCCTTTTCCGGTCGAGAACCATGGTCTCAGATTTGGAGGTGCTGATCCTCATCCCAGCCGCTTCACATTCGGCCGCGAACCTACCCAGCAAGAGCTGAAGGTCAGAGCTGGATGAAGCTAGGAGGACCACATCATCCGCAAAAAAGCAGAGACGAGATTCTCCTGCCACCAAACTCGACACACTCCACACCATGGCTGCGTCTAGAAATTCTGTCCATAAAAGTGATGAACAGAACCGGTGACAAAGGGCAGCCCTGGCGGAGTCCAACCCTCACTGGGAACAGGTCCGACTTACTACCGGCTATGCGGACCAAACTCACGCTCCTCTGGTAAAGGGACTGAATGGCCCTTAACAGAAAGCCACCCACCCCATACTCCTGGAGCGTCCCCCACAGGGTGCCCCTGGGGACACGGTCATAAGCCTTCTCCAAATCCACAAAGCACATGTGGATTGGTTGGGCAAACTCCCATGCCCCCTCCATCACCCTTGCAAGGGTATAGAGCTGGTCCACAGTTCCACGGCCAGGACGAAAACCACATTGCTCCTCCTCTATCTGAGATTCAACTATCGATCTGACCCTCCTCTCCAGTACCTTGGCGTAGACCTTTCCAGGGAGGCTGAGGAGTGTGATCCCCCTATAGTTGGCACACACCCTCAGGTCACCCTTCTTAAAGATGGGGACCACCACCCCGGTCTGCCACTCCCTAGGAACTGCCCCCGATGACCACGCAATGTTGTAGAGACGTGTCAACCATGACAGCCCTACAACATCCATAGCCTTGAGATACCCAGGACGAACCTCATCCGCCCCCGGGGCTCCGCCGCTGTGTAGTTGTTTGACTACCTCAGCAACTTCTGCCCCCGAGATCGGACAGTCCATCCCCAGGCCTCCCAGCTCTGGTTCCTCCTCGGAATGCGCATTGGTGGGATTGAGGAGCTCCTCAAAGTATTCCTTCCACCGTCCGACTATAGCCTCAGTTGACGTCAGCAGCTCCCCATCCCCACTGTAAACAGTGTGAGCGAGTTGCTTCCTTCCTCTCCTGAGGCGCCGGACAGTTTGCCAGAACCTCTTTGGAGCCGATCGATAGTCTTTCTCCATGGCCTCACCAAACTCCTCCCACGCCCGAGATTTTGCCTCGGCAACTGCCACTGCTGCACCCCGCTTGGCTACCCGGTACCTGTCTGCTGCCTCCGGAGACCCACAGACCAGCCACGCCCTGTAGGCCTCCTTCTTCAGCCTGAGGGCTCCCCGAACCTCTGGTGTCCACCAGCGGGTACGGGGGTTGCCACCACGACTGGCACCGGCCACCTTACGACCACAGCTAGCAACAGCCGCCTCGACAATCGCAGAGTGGAACAAGGCCCACTCGGACTCAATGTCCCCCACTGCTCTCGGGACGTGGTCAAAGCTCTGCCGGAGGTGGGAGTTGAAGACCGTCTTGACAGGTTCTTCTGCCAGGCGTTCCCAGCAGACCCTCACTATGCGTTTGGGTCTGCCAGGTCTACGCGGCATGTTCCCTTGCCATCTGATCCAACTCACCACCAGGTGGTTATCAGTTGACAGCTCCGCCCCTCTCTTCACTCGGGTGTCCAAAACATACGGCCGCTGGTCAGATGATACGACTACAAAATCTATCATCGACCTGTGACCTAGGCTGCCCTGGTACCAAGTGTACCGGTGGGCATCCTTATGTTCGAACATGATGTTCGTTATGGCCAAACTGCGGCTTGCACAGAAGTCCAATAACAAAACACCGCTCGAGTTCAGATTAGGTGGGCCGTTCCTCCCAATCACACCCCTCCAGGTCAAGCTGTCATTTCCCACGTGAGCATTGAAGTCCCCCAGCAGGACAATGGAGTCCCCTGATGGAGCACTATCTAGCACTCGTCCCAGGGACTCCAAAAAGGGTGGGTACTCTGAACTGATATTTGGCCCATAAGCACAAACAACAGTCAGGACCCGTTCCCCGACCCGAAGGCGCAAGGAAGCTACCCTCTTGTCCCCCGGGGTAAACCCCAACACACAGGCAGAGAGTCTCGGGGCTAACAAAAAGCCAACCCCAGCCCTCCGCCTCTCACCCAGAGCAACTCCAGCAAAGTAGAGTGTCCAACCCCTCTCCAGGTCTCGGGTTCCAGAGCCAATGCAATGTGTCGAGGTGAGTCCGACTATATCTAGCCGGTACCGCTCAACCTCTGCCACAAGCTCCGGCTCCTTCCCCGCCAGCGAGGTGACGTTCCATGTCCCAAAAACTAGTTTTCTTGTCCGGGGATTGGACCGCCAAGGCTCCCGCCTTGGTCTGCCACCCGATTCGCATTGCACCGGACCCTTCATGTTCCTCCTGCGGGTGGTGGGTCCACAGTTGGATGAGCCCATGTATCCGGTTCGGGCTGGGCCCGGCCGGGCCCCATGGGCGAAAGCCCGGCCACCAGGCGCTCGCCCACGGGCCCCAACCCCAGGCCTGGCTCCAGGGTGGGACCCCGGTAACCCTCCGGGCCGGGTACTCCGACTCTTCGTTTTAACCGCCATGAAAGATCCTTCGAACCGTTCTTTGTCTCACCCTTCACCTAAGACCAATTTGTCATGGGAGACCCTACCAGGGGCACTAAGTGCCCCAGACAACATAGCTCCTAGGATCATTAGGGCACTCACACTCCTCCACCATGATAAGGTGACGGTTCCTTTAACCTGATAAACCAAAACCACTGAACCTGTATTTTGGCACTTTGATGTCAAAGGTGTGACATCAGCAACAATATCGAGTCAAACGCTGACGGGTCTTCCTAGAACACCTGTTTTCACTTGTGCATTCTTAGTGAGTGTTCAGATTTCATAGGAGAAAATGGATGTGGGCAGAAATCAGCTTAGGCTTGAGTAGTTGAGCCAGTAACATAAAATCTTTACCTCAAGCAAACTAAACAAGAACTGAAGTCAACAGTTTTGAAAAAAAAAAAAACCAACAACAAAAAAACAAAAACAGAAACAACATTTTCTGAAAATGTATGTTCAAAGTTTCTCTCTGTTGGAATAAATTACATGGCTTTCATTATCTTTTTGCAAAATCATCTTCATTCTTGTATCTGCTTTAGTTACTTTTAGAAATTTACATAATTCTTCAGAGTTTTGGTGAATTTATAAGGTTTTCTTAGAGATGGCATAACTTTAGGCAAATAGGTCTTAAAATAAAAATCTGAGACATTTGTTCCACAATGGTTACCTATGAAAACCAATAAGAAATCATTTCTTTTCTACAATGTTTGTTCTTTCTTGCATATTATGCATGGTTCCACGGCATCTTTTATAATAGTTTGAAGCAAAAACATAAAAAGGTGAAAATATTTGCAATTTCCAAAATTTACGAGTTGTGATTTTCTTGTTTTTCCATGTCACAGTTTTTACAAGCATTAATGTGAAGAACCTTTAAACTGCTTGCTTTCCCTTTAAGAATATAAATAAATAAAGTAATTTTCTGTTTGCTTGAAGTATTTAACATATTCCTAGACTTCATCACAGTCCTAAAACGCCTGTTCACTGAGCTACAAGTAAATCATGTTTATTAACTAAGAAATGTTGCAATTTAGTTGTAAAAATGTATGTATTTTATAGTTTCAGCTTTTACACGTTTTTAAAAGTGTTGTTTGTTCAGACTGTTTGTGGTGATGCAAAAACCACTAGTTAGAAAAATACGAGGAAAAAGGAAACAATTGTGGGGACAACTTCACCCTAAATAGGAAATGTGAGAAAGAAATGCATCATTGAAACCATTTTGTTTTTCTCTTCCATGCAGGTTGCATTAGCAGCCATCAGAGAATGCCAGGGTGGTAGCAAGTACAATAATAACCGTTTTATACGGGTAAATGTTTAGTATTTTAAACCAAATTCTATATTTGCTGCTGAATAGAGAATCTACTAATTGTTTATTTCTCATCTGGGCTACATTAGGATGTTTTACTGCGTTCTAAAAGGAGATGGGTCCTGTCCACGATTGACCTAGAGGAGAACATGGAGGTGGATTACCCATTCACAATTACAACGGTAACAAATTTTATAATAACTGGTCAGAGTCTGATAGCCCTCTTTTCCATTAAGATGATATATGCTAAATTTAATAAAGTTTCTTTTAGATGCACAACGACAAGACTCAAGGGAGAGAATATAAGTTTGTAATAAGTGGAGACGGTGTTGATGATAAATTGTTCTCCATAAATGATGCAACCGGAGATGTCTTTGTGCACAGAAAAGTTGATCGAGAGGAGAAAGAGATGTATCACGTGAGCTGATATGAGATAATTCATCCTTCTAATAATTAATTCCTAATACGATGTGGAAAATGCTTTACCTGAGTATTTCAATCCACAGATCACATTTGATGTCTGGGACAAAGCAACTAACACAAAAATGGACAGAGAGCTATCTTTTGATGTCCAAGTAAAAGACTTAAATGATAATGCACCGATGTTTACCAGAATTAACAAAACGGTCAGTGTGGATGAAAACATGGAGGAAGGTGAGTATACAACTTTGTAAAATTGATATGATATTGAGAGATGTTTAAACAGCCGTCTTTAATAGTGAGGGTTATTAAAGGGTATAACAATTCTTGTTCAGCCTGTGTGATGTGTACCTTTTCTGGTTGTACAAGGATTCCTGCCAGCATCTATGGAGTTTAAAGATAATGATAAGGAGAAAACAATCAACTCAACGGTCTCAATAAGTGTGGTTTCTCAGAACCCGGTAGAGCCTAAGATTAATGTCACACAGATTGATGACAGAATGGCCCGACTCACTTTCAAAGGATGTTTTGACTATGATGTAAGGATAAGAATGTTATTTAATCCAGAATAACAGCTGGTTCATGGCTATGCAGTCCCAGGCTTACCTTAAAACAATTATGTTTTTTTTTTCAGAAAGCAAAGCAGTTTAAAGTAAAAGTTAAAGCAAGTGATCATGGAAAGCCACCTCTGTCCACCACTGAAGTTATTACGCTCAATATTGTCAACAAAAACAATAACGCTCCAAAGTTCAAGCAGAAACAAGTAAGTTTTTGTGTTATTATTACATTTTGTTTCTAGAATTCAGAATATGTTTGAAACGACTTTATTTCTTCGTAGTACGAAGTTGAGGCTGTGGAAATGACTACCCATGATGATATTTTGAGAATTGCAGTAGAGGACAAGGATGCTCCTAACACTGATGGCTGGAAGGCCAAGTACTACTTCATCAGTGGCAATGAAGAAGAAATCTACAGCCTTAGAACTGACCCAAAAACTAATGAGTGTATTCTGAGTGTTGTCAAGGTAACAGCTGCTCTCCATCTGACTAAAATATGTACTCAGTTCAAACTAATAATCCAATGCATGCCCTCAACAGCAATTTCATTTGTTCTGATCACAACTGGTTTGTTTTTCTAGGAGAAGAATTACAACCAAAATACTTTGGTGAACCTGACAATCGGAGCTGAAAATGTTGAACCCTTATCCATTTGTAAAGATAATAAACTGATTAAAGATCCAAAGCTGCTCCCACCTCCAGATTCAGTTAATGTTACAGTGAAAATGCTCGATACCAATGACGCACCAGTGTTTGAAAAATATACAGACGAGGTGTATCAGGTAGAAGAGTCGGAGCCAGGACAGGTGCTCTACACTCCAAAGGTTCAGGATATCGACTCACCCAATGTCAGGTATGTTTCAACATGCTGCATGTCTTCTAAGCAAGAAGAAGAGATAATGTCAATGCATTTGGTTGGTTGTCTGTATGACAGATAGATCAAGTGATAAAAATCTAAGTTAATAGATGTTGAAAGATAAAATCAGGTGTCTAATGTATGAATGAAAAAGGCAGTAACGTTCATATTAAAGACCAGGGACTCACCAGACCCATTAACATAGCTTGCATACACACAAAATGAGGTCTAATATTTGCTTAAATCAAAAATAATTGTTGACAGGAACATTTGCGCAACCTTAAGCCAACTCTAATTTGGCGCAAGCACATTCTGTAGACAGGGAAACTGGCAAAATAATACACTTTCAGATCTGTAGACCCACACACACACACACACACACACACACACACACACACACACACACACACACACACACACACACACACACACACACACACACACACACACACACACACACACACACACACACACCTTCAAATGACTTACTGATGCAATAGACATCAAACATGACACAGCACGTCCAATTTAAATAAGAAGAAATGAAACGTCCCACAACTTCCAGCCTTGGAGACTGTTGCCAAAAACAAGCCTGGTACTTACAAGGGTCTTTAATGGAGCCAACAGGTATCAAGGTGTGACATGTTACCCAGTTCTAAAGGGTGTACACAGAAAATTACAAGGTATATTCAAGGGTATGTACAGGGAAAGTGCTGGGTATTTACAGAAGCATGAGGATACACTGTATTTAACGGTATGAATTCTGTGCCCACCCATACCAGGTACGGGTCAGTGTAATTACAATGTACTCACTTTGTTCACCATTTACTTGCCATATATGCTGACAGAAGTAGCTCAGAAAGTAGAGCAGGTTGTCCAGTAATCGGAAGATTGTAAGCTCGAGCCCGTCTCAGACAAGAGAATGCTGCTGGGCTAGACACTTAAGTATTATATATATATATATATATATATATATATATATATATATATATTACTACTACTACTACTAAATACCCTGTACACACTTTCACATGTTCCTGGTACGTACTCCCATAGGTACCCAGAGAAAACTATACACTGCGATCAGTACTTGGTACTTACCTCAGGAGTGACCTTATACCTACTACAGATCCCTTTAAAGGTGCATTAAAGGATCTTTATCTGAAGTAGGTTTTGCTATTACTTGAAAGGCTTTTCACATACCAATGGCAAGCAATAATTCAAATGTTTTGCCCAAAAAATGAATAGTTGCAATTGTTTCAGAAATTTTCAATCCAGAACAAACCTAATCCAATCATTGCGTCACGTAGCGTTGTGGGTGGCAGCGGACCATGTGTGGTGGAGCTGACCCAGGAGGCAGAAATGCAGGCTCAGTTAACATAAAACGGATCTAATGACTGAGGAAACAGCAGGAGCAGCAAGACAAGGTGGAGACACAACAACAATGATCCGACAAGGGACACATGCAAAACGGGAGTTATAAATACACAGGGAAGAATCAGGAACACATGGGCAGGTTAACAAGGGGCAGGTGAGTCCAATAAATCACTAATCAGGGGCAGGAGAGAGCAAGAGTCAGAGGGGTAGGAGCAGATCCTGACACATTGTGAACATCCCATTCCTGATGATTAGATCCTGATCCATGATAAAACTTGTGTCTGTGTTTCTGTGTGTGCAATATAATAAAAGCTCAAGGTTTGCAGCCTGGTTGGTGCTGTAGAAGGCTCAGACTGAAGACATGATACCTGTGAATAAACTTAAGGCAGCAGTGTTTAATCTTGGTTCTCAAGGGCCACCATCCAAAATATTTTAGAAGATTCTCTGCTTGGACATACCTGATTTTAATGAATGCATGATTTACAGGCCAAAGGGGTTGGGTGCAATGTGGGATGGTTGGTAGCCGAAGGCGAAGACTTTGGCGGTCTGATCCTCAGCTACAAAAGCTCGTTCTCGGTACGTGGAATGTCACCTGTCTGGTGGGGAAGGAGCCGGAGTTGGTGTGCGAAGTTGAGAGGTTCTGACTAGATATAATCGGACTCAACTCCACGCATGGCTCTTGCTCCAGAACCAATTTCCTTGAGAGGAGCTGGATGTTCTACCACTCTGGAGTTGTCCCCACTGAGAGGCACCGAGTCATAGTGGCTGACCGCAGCTGCAGGGTCGTTGTTGCCTGTTGTGGTGGCAATCCCTGAACAGCAGGTGCACACTGACAGTTAGGGATACTGTCAACCTGAAGAAAGTTAAGTGAAGGGAAAGTGAAATGCCTGTGGTACTCCAGAAGCAGCTGATGGGTACCGGCAGGCTAAGCGGAATGCGGTCCGGGTGATCACAGATGCAAAATTCCAGGCATGGGAAGAGTCCTGTGAGACCGTGGAGCAAAACCTCGGAACGGCTTAGAGGAGATTCCGGTCCACTATCCGGCGTCTCAGGAGGGGAATGGTGTGCTGCTGACCTCGACTCGGGACGTTGTGGATTGGTGGGCAGAGCACCTCGAGGTCCTCCTCAATCCCACCGGCACATCTTCCAGTGAGGAAGCAGAGTCCAGGGACTTTGGGTAGGGCTCTCTAATTTCTGGTTCTGATGTCAAAAAGCTCCTCGGTGGCCAGGCCACCGTGATGGATGTGATCCGCTCAGAGTTCCTTAAGGCTCCGGATGTTGTATGGTTGTGTTGGCGGACACAACTCTGTAGTATTGAGTGGACATCGGGGGGCAGTTCCACTGTATTGGCAGACCGGAGTGGTGGGGGCCGCAGGATGTGTTCGAACTACAGAGGGATCCCACTCCTGAGCCGTCTTAGTAAAATCTATTCAGGGGTTCTGTAGAGGAGGGTCGAACCTCAGATTCAGGAGGAGTAATGTGGTTTTCGTCCTTGCCGTGGAACACTGGACAAGGTGAGTGGGAGTTTACCCAACCAATCTACATGCACTTTGTGGATTTCAGGAAGCCCTTTTGGGGGTACTTCGAGAATATGCAGTACTAGGCCCTCTGATATAGGCTGTTGGGTCCGGTTAGGTTATATGACCGGTGCCAGAGCTTGGTCCATATTGTTGGCAGTAAGTTGAGCTCGTTTCCAGTGAGGGTTGGAATCCGCCAAGGCTGCCTTTTGTGATCGATTCTGTCCATAAATTATGGATAGGATTTCTAGGCACAGCCAAGGTATTGAGTCTCTGATTTTTGCAGATGATGGGGTCCTGTTGGCTTCATCAGAACATGATCTCTGGCTCTCACTGGAGCTGTTCGCAGCAGAGTGTGAAAAAGCTGGGTTGAGAATCAGCTCCTCTAAACCCGAGACCGTGGCCGTGAGTCGGAAAAGGGCAAAATGCCTTCTCCAGGTCAGGGATGAGGTCCTGCCTCAAGTGGAGATGTATAAGTATCTCGGGGACTTGTTCACAAGTGAGGGAAAACTGGAGCGTGAAATCGATAGGCGGATTGGTGCTGCATCTGCAGTAATGCGAGCTGAGCTGAAAGGCAAGGCTCTCGATTTATGGGTTGATCTACGTTCCAACCCTCACCTATGGTCACAAGCTAATAGTGACCGAAAGAATGAGATTGCGGATACAAGTGGCCAAAATTAGTTTCCTCTGCAGGGTGGCTGGGTCCTCCCTTAGAGATAAGGTGAGAAGCTCAGTCATCCGGGAGGGGCTCGGAGTCGATCTGCTGCTCCTCCACATTGAGAGGAGCTAGTTGCTACTGCCCTCGCGACCTGATCCCGGATAAGCAGCCGAAAGCGGATGACATGATAAATTGCCAAACAGGTAGCTAAACGTTTGAAGCAGGTGTATTGGAGCAGGAAAACAAATAAAGCATGCAAGATAGTTGCTGTCAAAGAACAGGACTGGACACCACTGACTTATAGTTTGACTACACATTAATAGATTATCTTATTCTGATCAATTTATTTTGGTGGAACATTATAAGCGTGCTTAAATAGTTTGTGTTGTTTTATTTATTTATTTTTTCTGTCTGAAATAATTATTCATGTTAGCAACTGTGATTTTCATGTGCCTAGATTTGTTATGGTAGAAGATCCAGCTGGTTGGATGTCTGTTGATGCAAAAACTGGACAAGTTACAACGATCAAGAAAATGGACAGAGAGTCACCCTTTGTTGATAAAGACAATATTTACAGAGTTGTCATTGCTGCTATAGATGACGGTATGAAATGGTTCAAATAAATATTGTAACCACAGTAAAAATGCATTATGTCCAAATAAATAAATAAATGTTAATTACTTTTCCTTTGCTGTGGTTTCTAAGGCACACCTCCTGCCACAGGCACCTGCACAGTCAAGATCCACCTCAGGGATATCAATGACAACACCCCTAAGCTCGTCAACTCAAGTATGATCTTTTGTGATAACAAAGTTATAAAGATCATGGTGTCTGCTAAGGACAGTGATGCAGAGCCATACAGTGGACCCTTCATCTTCACCTTGAGGGATGATGAAACTCTGAAACGGCTTTGGAAACTTGACCCTGCTCATGGTTGGTCCAAAACTCCTCTAAATTATTCTTGATTGAAAATAAAAGTGGATATTTGAAAAGCCACTGACACACATCTTTACCAGGGGAAGAAGCTGGCCTTGTTGCCCTGAAGTCACTTGAAAGGGGTAATTACTCCATTCCTCTGCGGATTCAGGACAAACAGAATATGATTGGACACGAGACGTTGGAGGTGGAGGTTTGTGATTGTGGAGGAGGAGACGTTTGTGTCAGGACTATAAATCCACTCTCAACTAACGTCAGTGATGCTGCCATTGGAATAATAAGCCTTGGACTGCTTTTATTTCTGAGTGAGTATGGCAATCATGAAACACAAATGGCAAAAGCAAAAAATATAGATAAAAAAAACCCAAAAAAATCTTCCAAATGCTCCAACCTACAACTAATGTCACACGAAACACATTTGGCCGTGATATTATTTAGCCTAATTTTTATCCACCTGCATTTCTGCAATTAAATGTTTTGAAAACCAACTTATTTAACAGATGTTGGGATGGTGATTAATTTTATTCATCTATTAACATGTTGTACAACTCAGATGTTAAAATTCACAACTGCAAAGACAGTAAAGAGAGAGACTCCAGGCCAGGATTCAGAGACCTTCTTGTAGCAGGGCAGCAGCTGTGCTAACCACTGTGCAGCACCACCATGTATGCACATAACAAGATATTATATATGACGCGACTGTAATTTCAAATCTTACTCACATTAATTCAAAACCTTGGTTTCTAAACAAGGTTTCCTTGTGTTGTGTCTGCAGTACTGGGGGTCGTTTTTATTTGCAATAGAAAAAAAAAAGAATTCCAAACTTTTGAGGACCAGGGCCATCAGTCACTCATCCAATACAATGAAGAAGGAATGAGCGTTGACTGCAAGGTTAGTTAGTTGTGATGTGGTTGAGCAAAATTTGTGAGTGAGACAATAATTGACTAAACACCATTACTACCTTTTCTTACTTCTACAAGGCTGAACCTGTTCACCTAGGAAATGATGGAACTGTGACAGATGGAATAAAACAGAGCTCTGTGAAGGTAAAAAAAATACTTTCGTTTTCTAATTCATTCTATTTTAATACATTATAGTTTTGCAAGTGTTGTTTTGATGAGAGCAGACAAACTTGTTGTTTCCAAGGGGGGAAAAAAATCCAGATATATTTTTGTGTAGAAACGTTTAAACATTTTTGAAAGTTGTTCCCTTGTGAACTAATAAATGGCAGCTGTACTTAGTGATACTCTCTTTTCCTTTACCCAGCCGACATAATTATGTTTTATTTTCTCCTCTCTCATTTTGATTTTAAGAAACACACACGCACACAGAAAAGAAAAAAGTGAGAAAAGAAAAGAATCACCCTGATGAAAGACTTCACAGCTTTAACCAATACAATAAATGAAAATATGTTGCTTTTACAATATCAAACTAAGTTCATAGACATCTTCAAATGACTTAATGATGCATTAAATGTCTGGCATGACACAGCACATCCAATGTAAACTAAAGATTAAACTCCAACGGCTTCTCACTGTGATTGCCATCAACAAGACTAGCAATTACAGTTTTTCTCAGTCGCTTTGGTGCGTTTCTCAGAACACTATTAATATTTGCACAGCAGTTAGTGCATTTCTCAAAACAATTAGTGCAAACTGCAAAACCTAGTGGATAGCCTGCAAAAGCACGTCACATACTCAAAATTGATAATCCACCCCTCAAAAGCAATTATTCATGTCAATTAAACTGTCAGTGCCATCAAAATGAAAAGTCTTGACACCATCTTTATGAACAAGATAGTCAAATGGCTTTGTCATGTTTTCACTATGACAGTTTACAATTTCAGTGTTTTCCATTGCAAGAATATTTGGTGACACCTGAAAATGCTCAAGACAGCACTATGCCCTACTTGTACAGCCATTTGAAATGTGCAGTAAAGTTACTGTAGATGTTATGGGAGTTTTGGGCGTAACTGAGACACTGAATACGTACGTTTTACATTTTTACTGTATAGAAGTGTTTGTAATTCTACAGCATTGTGCAAAAGAAAAAATATGCTACAGTCACTTGCTTACTGTAGAATACATGTAAACATAAAATCACCCTTTTGGTAGAGCTGTGCACAAATGTGAACAATATACAGTTAATGTAACAGTACATACAGTATTGCACAGTACTGTAACATACAGGTACAGTAAATCATCAAAGTCAAAGTCGTTTCATTGTCAATTCTATCACATGTGCAAGACATACAGAGAAATGAAATTGAGTTTCAGTACACACAATTCAGAGATCAGACATACATGGGCAAGACACATGACAAGAATTGGTGACTGTGGTTCTTCGCAACACGAGTCGCGCTACCTTAATAGATGAAAAGGGAAGTACATGAGGATAGATCGGGGGAGGGAAAAAAAGGCATACCAGAGTTACTCCCAGCAGGGCGTAGCTTTACTATGCAAAAAAATGCCTCAACATATAAGCACGAACATCACAGTTCACAACATGAGACTCCAATAGGGAGGCGGGGGTGGGGGGCGGGGATCCTGTTTCCCCAGGGCGAGCAGCCATGTGTAGCGCTCAGCCAGCTGTATCCGCAGGAGGGAGGGAGGAGCGCAGAGCTAATTTGAGTTCCTGCAGATTGATGACCTCGCTAGGCAGAAGTCCACAGTCTGAAGGCGGGGGGGGGGGGGGGGGGGGGGGGGGGTATCACAGCATCTGTCTGCATTCCTTCCTTCGTGGAGGTTGTTGTTGGCAGCTCAAGGCTGCCTTGGCGTCAGATTTGGATAACAAGACTGTGTTTGGGTCAGGCAGAGATAATTTTCCTCTCTGCCTTCAGTCTGTAAAAGGTCATTCCAGTCCTTCAGTGAAGCCAAATTAGGTTATTAAACATCTCCACACCATCCGGTGACCCTCTCTGTGACGACATCCATTTTGCGCACTAACACAGGTAATGCAGCTAAGACATTGTCCAGCTTAGGATTCACCTCGAGTAACGTCCCAGTCTGTGAGGTCTCCACCCGGGCGGTGCTTCCCGTGGGTGCGGGTCGCCCTCCAATCGCTCCCGTCTTCCCAAATTTCCAGAAAACCAGATATCCTCCCACTCCACTCAGAAGAAATCCAGTGATCATCAGGCCAAATATCCACATATCTTCGACGTCCTCAATGGACAGCTGAGAGAGACAAACGATCTTCCACTCCTTCCAGGAATCGAGCATATATCCCGCTGCGAGTGTCCCTTGCGGGCAAGTGGGAGCCCCCTCCTCCGTTCTCATCGTAGAAAAAATCTTATCAATCGTGTTGAATGACCAATTAATTAAATCCATTTCTGAAAAATAGGGATTTCCAGAAGAAGTGCAGAGAAGCGCTCTGAAGCAGACAGGACAAAAGAGCCTTGGGAAAAAAAAAATAAGGGAGCAAAGCAGAAGTGTCTGTGCTCTGTGAGTGCCAGGAGAACTTCTGGCACATCCAGACGCTCCTGTCTGTCTGGCCACATATTTTCATCTACATCACAGCGGATGTCATCCCTCGCAATGCAGCGAGGAAAGTATCTCCTGGAGTGGCGAATCCATCCTCTGCAGGATTCTGCTGTGATGTCATCACAAGCTGCATCCATGGCTACTAGCAGGGCCATTTGGGTATGTGGATGCTTGTCATATACCTTCCACCTCCAGGAAGAGAAAAACTCCTCAATTGGAATTAGGAATGGAGTGTAAGGAGGAAGAAACTCCATAAGCATCCTGCCGTGTGCTGCAAACCACTGCCTGCCTGTCGTGTGCTGCAAAACACTGCCTGACTACAGCAGAGTGATGGAAGCTAACATTATCCCAAACCATTACATACATTGTCCGATTGTCACCAGGACACACAACAATTTTCATTAGTGTGAGATAAGGTTAATCTGAGAACAGTAATTTATGGAGATTTCCATGGAAACTCCTTAAAAATAGGGCTTTCAAAATGGGTGTACAAATTGTTTGACAAGATGTTCAACAGTTTTGAGTGCAATGACACAAGCAATGAAATGAAGACTATTAGTTGTAAGGACGATGACTATTCAGCCGGTACAAGTATAAATAATTGTGACATTCATGATAAAAGCAAGGAGATAGTGATGAATAGCAAGTCAAAAGTGACCATTCTTTAGACATTTGTACTTACTCAGCTGCTTCATGTCCAAAGGCATTTGCCTTTAGATGAAATGAATGTGAAATCGCCACTAGGTTGTGCCAAAACGACTACATGTTGTGGAGGTTGAACTAACTGTTGTGCAAAGTTTAATTCTGTTGTGAGAAATGCACCAAAGCAACTGAGAAAAACTGTAAGAGGGCATTTACTGGAGCCAGGCAGCTTTCAGGAGTGACATGTTACCCGATAGATAGATAGATAGATAGATAGATAGATAGATAGATAGATAGATAGATAGATAGATAGATAGATAGATAGATAGATAGATAGATAGATAGATAGATAGATAGATAGATAGATAGATAGATAGATGGATGGATGGATGGATGGATGGATGGATGGATGGATGGATGGATGGATGGATGGATGGATGGATGGATGGATGGATGGATGGATAGATAGATAGATAGATAGATAGATAGATAGATAGATAGATAGATAGATGATAGATAGATAGATAGATAGATAGATAGATAGATAGATAGATGATAGATAGATAGATAGATAGATAGATAGATAGATAGATAGATAGATAGATAGATAGATAGATAGATGATAGATAGATAGACAGATAGATGATAGATAGACAGATAGATGATAGATAGACAGATAGATGATAGATAGATAGATAGATAGATAGATAGATAGATAGATAGATAGATAGATAGATAGATAGATAGATAGATAGATAGATAGATAGATAGATAGATAGATAGATAGACTTCATTACACATTCAAGGTCCAGCTTATAGTAAAAAAAAACAATATTAAAATCATAGAAAAACAAAACTAAAATAAAGTATAAAAAAAGGTACCATATAAAACCATAAAGAAACATATCTATGCTGTAATAACTCTATAGTTTCAAACATTAAGAGTGCAAATTCTCACATTAAGCTTGTTAGACAGCAATCATGACAGATCAATTTATTCTCTTCTAGAAAACTGAGACAGCCCGAGATATGTGGTATGATGAGAGGCAGAACACCACTATTGTGAGTAACTTGTTTCTAAAACACCCTTTCAAATCAAAAACTGATCAAATAACTTTGAAAGTAAACTATTACTTTATATCTTGTAACATCGATTTAGCCACACGGTGAAATGAACAGGAGGCACATGTAGATGCATGACATTAATCCTGTGCACCACTGTTTTACACTAACTTTGCTGTATTTACCCGAACAGATAAACTCACGTACAAGCACGAGGATGGGCACGGGCAGGGGTTCGAGCTCCATGGGCACGCAAAAAAATAGAACCTCTAGAAATGTAAATGGTTCATCAAAAGTGAGTTTTCATTTGGTTGTCTGACATTAGATCATAGCTTTATGCTAAACTTGGTGTTGATCAAAATCATATTGATAAAACTACTAGAGGCTGCTTGAATCCTCAATGTTTTATAGTTTTTATCCAATTACATTATCAATGACATAAAAAACTACACACGACACAGAATAAAGAAAACAGCATTCTGTTGCTGTGCTGTTTGTCAGATAAAGTCAAGCAAGGCCAGAGGTCTAAATTTAATAGTGGTTTGGTTTCCCTTTGTTTAGAATTCAAGCCATAGACACACAGTTAAGGTAAGTAGTCTGCATAGCATTTTATAAAACCAAAGTACACTCAAAGAAATTTAATGTTAAGGAAGCATTAGTGCACTCATCACCTTTTGATACATCATGAACACATATCTTTCTCTGCTTTTAGCGGTCCAGCTCGATGTACAGTCGCTCTTTGTCATCGTATCCCCATCTCAAGGAATTGATGGAAAATGTAAGACAGCACTACAAATTCTGATTAACTGCACTTAATATTAATCTTAATGTTAATTTTTAATTATTTTATTCTACAGACTCTTACTAAAAAATTTCAAGAAGATGCAGACGGACAAGAGCACAGTCCTTTTAAGTTTGCATATGAGGGGGAGGTCAGCAGATGCGAGTCACTGGATGAGCTGACATTCGACAAACTGGATGGAAACTTGTCCTTTCTGGATGATCTAGGGCCGCAGTTCAACACCTTGGCAGAGATGTGTAACGCTTCAGCTGTGAAAAAGACATACAGCTCCTACAGGGTTACAGACTGTCAAAACTGAGTCCCTTTTCTTTCAGTGTCGGATTAAAGATACAAATTGATTTACCTGGATTTGTGGGGAAGCGCCTGGATTTTTAACTTTATGTAGATTGTGTACATTATGGATTTGAGTGTGACATCTTTTAAGCCAGGTATTTTCATCTGTGCATGGGACAAGGATTTCTGTAGCAACAGCCTCATTGTGCTGTTATGTGTGAGCATGTCATGCCCTGATGGTTCTGAAAACTCCTTGTTCAGTGGTTGGATGTGTTTCATTGTTTTTGTTTATGTTTTTATAATGTTTCTAAAACACGAGGGACTGGAGCTATTTAACAGTTGACTTTCTTTCTATATGGGGATTTTGAAATGTCACAATTGTTTCAAATGTGTAACAAAAAGAGAAATGTGGAAACTTGGATCGTAGGATTTTCAAACTGCATTACCTTATTTTAGTTTTTAGAATAATTTTTTTTCAGTAGCACTAGTTTAATCATCTCACAAGGCGGAGTTTAAAAATAACTCGAATCTTTGTAAGGAAAGTGTAAATGGCTGTTTGGGGTATGGTAGGAAATAAAATCAGACTATTTTTAATTCATCATTGTGTTAAACATTTGTTACCTGAACCCTTAAACACAGTTTTTTTTTTGGGCGGGGGGGGGGGGGGGGGGGGGGGGGGGGCAAGAATCCTCTTACTGCGAGAGCTGATATATATCCACATACAAGCTATATTGATTACTTAGTTGCTACAAAACTCAGTTGTTTTCTTTAGACCTCTGAATTATTTAGCTGTTGAGAATATTTGTAATCTGGGGATGTTGTGACAATTTCTATTTTGTGGGTCTGAAGTTGACACGTTTGGGAATCGCTGTTCTAGACAACGTTGTTGTTGTTTTGTAGTATTTAAAATGAAGAGACTTCCAATCAAAGTTACTCAGGAGCAAAAACTGTACTGTGATTAGATGTTTGTGCTCTATTCAGATGAAAGCAGCATCACAGAGATGGGAGGGTTGCACCTTGATATGCAGCAGAACTCATGCTTGTGCAGCATGTTGCATTCTGAACAAGCAGCAGAGATTTTATCTTGACACTAAATCTGTCTTTCAGTGTGGAAATCTAAAGAGATTAGTTATTAACTTTATCACAGGCAGAACTCTACTTTCTGCCCAGGGAAGCTATCACTTCCAGGTTACAACCAATATATGTGTATCTCTCAAAGTTAATTTAAATCTAAATTTTGTGGAAATGCAGCTAAAGTGACTTTTTTTTATTTATTTATGAATTGCCATGATTTGTCATAAAGAGAGTGATGGTCAAAATCTTCCTTTAACTGCGGTACCATTCAGACCTTCATTAGAAGTACATCTGTTTCTAATCTTTTCATTTTAAGAGTGAATTGCCACATTTCTGTTGATTTCTCACAATCTAGTACACCCAAACAAATGTTCAAAGCTATGTGTTCTAAATTTTCTACCCAGCATGTTGTGTTGGACAGATAATTATCTTCAGGTCATGTTGCAAAGACAGCACTGCATTTCAACAAACAGGCTAAAAAGTTTCAGGTCTGACAGCCAAAGTAGACTAAATATTTTATAAGTGTTACATGTCTGCTGAAAATGTGTTTCCCTTCAGCTTTTTTTGTCCCTCTCATCATTCTTAGGTGCAGAGCACAGGCTACTGGAATGCTGGGATCTGGGTGGATGACGAGATGACTGCCATTAAACTAACTTGGATCATTAAGGACCTGTCTGGACCAATCAGGAACTAATGGGCCATTCCCATCTGTACCGGGTCGGCCCGGGCCGGGTAGCATAGGTTGTTTACATATCTGGGTGGCCTGGTATTTTTCCGGGCCAACCAAGGCTCATTCTCAGCCCTCTTCTCGAGGGAGTCTGCTTCAGGCCGACCAGGGCCGACACACCCACTGCTGACAGCAAATTCACACCTTCCATTACAGCAAGCCTCTGATTGGTGGGTAGAATCAGCCCATTCACACCTTCCATTAGAGCAAGCCTCTGATTGGTGGGTAGAATCAGCCAACATGGGCTTAAGACAAGGATGTGTGGAATCAACCGGGCCAGGCTGGGGCCGACTGGGGCTACCCGGCCCGGGCCGACCCGGTACAGATGGGAATGGCCCAAAAGACTACCATACCAGGGAGCCAGAGCTTCCTCCAGCCCTTCTCCCCTGACATTCTTTGGCTCGGTTGGATTAAGTTCCATATGAATGAAGTCTCTTCTTCTTCATTACAACTGTTGTTTTGCACCCTTCATTCTTTTCCACCTGAAGTGGGGGCTTGTCCAGGATATTTTTTCCCCCTGTGACCTGTGTTTTCTGCCTTAGTGAGTGGTGGGTCTTAGTGTTTGTTGAAGATATGCTTCAACCTCAAGAACTTTGCTGGTTCCCCCTGCTGTGAAAAGTTGTTTTGTGTTGTAAATATGACTTTTTGTGTCTTGTTGCACATTTTGACATTCCTGTTAATAAGTAGGCTGTAAAGAAAGAGCTTAAAACCAAGACTGTGAATATCCTAGTTGAGCTTGACATCCTTGAAATTGTAAGCGTGCCTGGTGCAAATGTTTGTATTGACAATGTTCTACAGATTATTTTTCAAAGAGTGAGACAGCACTGGCTGTAATGACTTCCCAAAAAAGGTAAGCATATTCTGGTTCTGCTGCTGGCCTGTGACCCACAGACGCTCCTAGTTGCTCTCCAAAGCTCCTCGGTGCGCTGATAGTGAGCTGTGCTCATCATGGTGTCCAGGTCTGAGATAATGCACTGATGTTCTGATGGGGATCTTTTCTTCATTGATTTAGTTATCATTGTGATCTTCCATGTTCGTAACATTTTAAATGTCTGCAGACCTCTATGCATCAGGATAATTCCAGTCTGTCAGAATGACCAACAAACATGATTTTTTTCTGTAAAAATAAATGGTCAAAAACAAAAACTATCCGGTTAATGTGATCCCTGCCTGCATTTCACTTTTTTGCTTTCTTGATAACATGGCAGTCCTTCACACAGCAGGAGCGTACCGTTTTCTGCAGGTTTATTAACTCACAACACACAAAGCAACCGACTCTTCCTTTGTTTATACACTTAGCTATCCCATCATGCAACACACTACAGCACCCGATACGTCAACTGACATGGACCAATTTTTGAACCCGTTTTGCCTCGCCTCAGCAGGTCTAGTAATGAAGCTAGACTGGAGGTCCGGCAGGCTCTGCTACAGTTGGACATACAGCAATGGAAGATGGTGCGTAGGGGCAGAGTATGACCTGAAACTCAAAATTCATCAGGTGGAAATCAAAGCCAAGAAAGAAATTAGGCTGCATCAGCTTGATGTAGAATCTTCAAATCTTTCACCAGGTTCACCAGTTTGGTCTGATACTAGGCAGAAGTCACCAAATCAACAAAGGTTGTTTGTAAGCTTTAGTATCCTTTGAAAATGATTGCCACAGCTCTAGATTAACCAAAATAACAATTGGCCTATGCTGCTAGAATTCAACGGGAGAGGCAGAAGAGATGATTTCCACTATTTCCACAAAGAATGACATGGATTATAAGACACTGAAATAATCAATTTACATACATATGATCTTGTACCTGAATCCTAAAGCCCTCAGTCTGTTTCATTTTGTTTTATTATGTGTTCATTGCATTATTTGTGAAGCGTCTTTGAGTGACCAAAAAAGTGCTATGTAAGTTTGATGTATTATCATTATTATTATTATTAAAGGCAGACATTTAGGAATGACATGGTCTAGTGCAGTGGTTCCCAAACTTATTTAGCCGCGCACCCCCTTCTATGTCCCGACCATGTCGAAGCACCCCCCCCCCCCCACGCCCCCACATCGGGGCATGTCTCTCTCTCTCTCTCTCTCTCTCTCTCTCTCTCTCTCTCTCTCTCTCTCTCTATGTATGTATATATATATATATATATATCAGATGTCAAGCTAAACAGACAGGGTTAAAAAAATTCCCCATCACTTTCATTTTTTAAATAGTAATTAATAAACATTCGATACCATTACAATTTCATTTTAAATAAATATTTATAGTGCCCACGTAGCACATAAACAATCTAATTTAACGGTTTTCTTAAAGTACGAACGTTTAACCTGTGCGGCCAGAGCGCTCTCCTTCCTTCTGTTCTGCGTAAACCTGAGCTGATCACCTACTTGTGCGTAATCAAACGTCTATAGGGGAAAAGATGGAAAAGATATAGCCATGAGGTTCACTTTTACCTCAGACCAACTTATTGCTGTTTTATGGTGTGGCTGAATCTGCGATCCGCTGCCACGCCAACTGGAAAAACAAATGCTGCAGTAACATGAGATGTGGTCAGGTTCATGAGGAGTCACTGGCTGGAGCGGACCCGACTCATCCCAGAAGCTAATATCTTAATTTGACCTTGAATGAAAAATAACCTCTTAAAAGTTTTTATCACGGTGGAGGCAGCGTTCATTTCTGCCTTCAGTCTGACTGCGCGCCGGAGTTAAAGCAGCGTGTGCGCTTATTGAATCTGTGAGCGTGTGTGTGTGTGTGCGCGCGCGCGGCACAGCCGCTCAAGTCACCGCGTCTCGCGCTATTAAAACCAATGTTGTAAAATTACTTCTGCCCAGCCCAGATGTGCTCACTTGTGCACCCGTGAGCCGTGGTTCAGCCGGAACACGTCTGACCTCTGACAGACGCACTCTGAACTTCAGATCTTCAGCGCGCTGTTAATAGCCTGAATGGGAATCATTTCTTGTTATTTTGTTACATCCACAATGTTCTGTGTGTGAGGTTTACAATGTCAGAACACCTGCATGAGACAGGTGTTAATTACAATCTGCCAGAATGACTCACCACCTTCAGATTTCTCCAACACCGTTAAAAATTATCAAGAGTGCTGAAGCTCGACGCATTGTTATTATGAAGCTAGGGCACATGCGGAGGACACGCGCGCGCGACGGAACATATCGGCGTGCGCAGGCCAGAGTGCTGAAGCTCGGCGCATTGTTATTATGAAGCCGGGGCACATGCGGAGGACACACGCGCGCGCGCGACGGAACATATCGGCGTGTGCAGGCCAGAGTGCTGAAGCTCGGCGCATTGTTATTATGAAGCCGGGGCACATGTGGAGGACACGTGCGCGCGCGACGGAACATATCGGCGTGCGCAGGCCAGAGTGCTAAAGCTCGGCGCATTGTTATTATGAAGCTATGGCACATGTGGAGGACACGCGCGCGCGCGCAAAAATATACTTGTTTTCACTTACATTTATTGTGCCCACTTACTTTTTCTTTTGCCCACCCACAAATGAGTTTCTACAATAATGGTGACACATGACAGACTTCTCTGAGCTCCGCAGCCATTACACTGTTCACCTCGCGCACCCCCTAGCGGCAGCTCGCGCACCCCCAGGGGTGCGCGCACCACACTTTGGGAATCCCTGGTCTAGTGGATGGACCTTTTTTGGACTAAAAAGGGGATGCCATTTGATAAACTGTGCTGTAAATTGAAAGTCCCACCGACAATTGGTTTAATTAAACCATTTTAAAAACACATTGCCAGAAAAGGTGATGATCTTCTTAAAGGGGCAGTAGTATATAACACCACATTTGTCTTGCTGTTGTTGGGTTGGGTGGTCAAATGTAGCATACCAAAATCAGGATAGAGACAGTCTGTTCTAGAAATAATGAAAACACGTAATAATTCAGACACTCCTGCTGACATCTGTATGTTCCAACCCTTGCAAAATGTGGAGAACAAAGAGTTTATAGCTCCAAATACTGGTGAAAAAAACAGCATGCAGCTTATTTGATATTCATGTTCTGGCCAAGTGGGTGTTGAGTTAGGCCACTTATCGAGGTTACTGGGACAGTTGTGATCCCCAAGAAAGTTTCATATGCTATACAGAGGCTCAACGCACTGTTTCCAACTGTTAACAAACATCAGTCAAGTACACCTTTTTAGGTTCACGAGAAATATGTTTGTTAACAGACATGTCATCTAATTTAAGTATGAGAATGCTTTAATTGTCAAAGAAAGGTGGTGTTATTGCTGATTGTCTCCCCTAAAGCACAAGTACTCAACATAAACCAAAAGCATGGGTTTGCTTCAAAGCATTTCAGTTCCTGATCACCAGATGTCAGTAACTGACAATGAGCTAAACTCATGTTTCAAACCTGTTATTTTCCATCACTGGTTTTTCTCTGACCACAAATCCTAAAGAAGAGCATCCAGAAAACATTTTAAGAGGTGATTCCCAAACAAATGCTCAAGAAGGTATTTTGCATTTGTCTGTCTCATCTTCTTGTCTGTCTTGTCTGGTTGTACAAGGCATTGGGATGTTGTTCGTGTCTACTCCTTTACAAAACATCCAGTTGAGCACAGTACTGGTGTCCAACCCGTCTTGCCTATAAAAGAGGTTGATCTAATTCTGAGCAATGACGTAGCTAGTGGCCTGGTGCTGCCTGGTAGCCACATCTGACACAAGCTCGAAACTCAACCTACAATGTCTCCTGACATTTTTCCTGTTCAAAGAAGAGGAGAGTTATTTTCATACAGGGCCTCTCTAGATAAAATCTAAAGGCTCTTAAAAGTCACAAGGTCACAAGCAAAGAAATATGATACTGGCATATCTAACACCGTACTTTTAGCTGAACCACCTATGAAACTGTTAAACAGAGCATTGACCAGACCAATGTGTCTGACCGGTTGAGTCTCTAGCCTCTAGAGAAGAGCTTGTTACAACTCAGCAACATGAACCTTCTCTTGTGACATGGCTTCTGTTCAAAATGGAAAAAGGGGACAAATATTTTGGATGAGGGTCTTGCTTTATTTCTATTACTTTGGGATGAAGCTAAACGTATGGCAAATTTCTCAGCCATGTCTTGGCCAGGGCGAAAAACCGATGTGCTTTCTTATTGTCATACTTATCAAGTTTACCAGGTTGGTAGAAAACACATGATTCCTTGCCATCTCCTGCCATGGGTGATCTGTTCAGGATTATAATTGTTGACTGTGTAAGTACCGTAGCCAAAATCTAAGAGTAGAAATCAGTTTATTTTAACGATTATGTGTGCTTCCACTAGGTTTCCAGAAGTGATGCTTTTGAGAAGAATTGCAGCTCCTGTGACCATTAGAAAGCTAACAAACTTATTTTTATTGTTTGGTCTTCCCAGAGTAATTCAAACAGACAAGGGAACTTCATGTCTAGAGATTTTGCACATTTGGTAATTACATGAGGGGTAGAATGCCTCATTTCAAGCACATGCCATCCTCTAAGTCAGGGTGCGATTGAAAAGTTTCATCAGACTTTACAGTCCATGTTGAACAAGTTCTATATAAAAACCAGCAGGTATTGGGATGAAGTTGTCCCTCTAGTTTTCTGTGAGTGAAGCCATGTAGGAATAACTAGGCTTTGCCCTGCAGAGCTTGTGTTTGAACATGAAGTTAGAGACCCATTTACAGATCCTTAAAGAAAAGGGGGGTTTCCACAAAAATAAACAATCACTGATGAACAAGAGTCTGCTTCTAGACCTGCAGAAAAGGGACACACAACAATAGAACAGGAGCAAGCTATCACCGTGTCAACTTGATGAAGAAATATAAAATCAACATTGTTTTATTGAAGAATCGCACGATAATAAATCACAGTGCATTTAGTGCCAACCACAGCCTTAAGACATGTGTTGAACGTGCCCAAGCCCATCCTTATGAGAGCACCATGTGAGCACCTGTGTGTGTACACACGCTTGTATATGCAAGGTTTCTCTATAGGAGCGTCCAATAGAGTGTGAGGGGCCACAGATCTGCCCCCAAAGATGTGTTGGAGATGGAGGTTGCGCCAAGTCTCAGAGATGCAGGAGCTGCCCCAGAGCATAGGGACCCCAAGGAGACTGCGACCAAAAAAGCCCCTGTCCCCCTCGAGAGGCGCAGAGGATTGCCCCGGGGGGCCACAACCAGCAGCCGGCTTGCCCCGGGAGATATCATTGGCAAGCCCACAGGCCCGCCCACAGCCTCCCACCCCCCAGCGGGCCAAGCCCGGGACCCAGCAACCTGGGACCCAGCAACCCGGGACCCAGGGGAGACCACCCCCGCCGGGGACCCAGCAGAGCCCAGGGACCCAGATCCCACCAAGCAGCCACCAGGATTGATCAGGCAGATGCCAATAATCTTAAACCCCCTGACCTGGGATGCCATGAACACTCAGGCAGACCAAGGCACCACACTCCATGCCAGGTGTGGCAGGCGAGACGAAGATGTATAGCATCAAAAGAAGTCCCAGGAGAAGGGAGGAGTCAAAGGCCCCACCTGACATATACAGTCATACACAAACACAGTCACACACTCCCTCCCTCATGCTCACACATACACATACAACCAAAGACTTACAAAAATGCATGCCGGACACCCACTCATGCTCCCCATACACACCCTATTCACTCTGGTCCCGGTACTGCTGCACATGGGGTACAACCATTACTGGTTCCCAGAGTTCGACCCTTTCTGCTGGGGTGCTGATGAGCAGGCTCCCCCGTCCAACGCAACCCACCACCCCAGACCCCAACCAGACGGCCAGATCTCCCTCCTAGCCTCCAGCCCCAGGAAGCCAAGCGACAACAGAGGTGTGCTAAGACCCCTAGTCTCCCTCCGCCTGCTCCAAAATAGTGTTAGTGCATGTTGATGAGGTGTATTCCATGGCTGTGGTGAGCGGGCAGTGCGGGCATTGTCTGGCCTACGCCAGCTGATGCCACCACACCACCTCACTTGCACCACAGCCCTCAGTGTCTAAGTGCAGTTTAAAATTGGAAGTAGGCACCAGCACTCGGGATGAGGCTGAAAAATCCCCCTGCCAAATGTCGTTGAATGTGCTCAATCCCAAGGCCCTGAGTGTGTGTTTGCGTGGAATGTTGTTGGTGGAAGTGTTTAAGGTGCAAATAAATTTGGGGGGCAGGTTGCCACAGGAATGTGGAAATGGGGTCCATACCGCACCCCCTGACTTGTCCACACCCCAAGGTCCTATGTGCATGTTTGTGTGATGATGTGAGGGAGCAGGAGGAGAAAAATGTGTGGGGATGGGGAGGAATGGCTGGTTGGGCTTAAGCCCTCCAGGGAGCCAGCTCCCCCACTGGCCCCAATAGGCACCTCTGTTGCCAAAATGCCACCCAGGGCATGGAGACCCCAGCCC
This sequence comes from Nothobranchius furzeri, assembly GCF_043380555.1. NCBI lineage: Eukaryota > Metazoa > Chordata > Actinopteri > Cyprinodontiformes > Nothobranchiidae > Nothobranchius > Nothobranchius furzeri. The sequence goes on along the minus strand of NC_091755.1, from coordinate 56,262,397 downwards.
ATCTTGCCAGGGCCCAAAGCAGCAGCATCACAGAGCCTCATGGAGTCCGAGGGCACCAACCCAGCCCCACCCCTGCAGAAAATCTACTCCCATCCCTGCATTTGCACAACTCCCTCCCACCTGTGGCTACAGTGGCTGAGCATCGTAGATGGCTGTTCACTTCACAGCTACCCTCCCACCGCCTTTTTTTCCCTCCTCCCGAATCAATTCCTCATGTAACCCTCTTATCTCTCTATTAAGGTAGCGCAACTCAGGGTTGCGAATGATCACAGTCACCAATTCTTGTCATGTGTCTTCCCCATGTATGTCTGATCTCTGAATTGTGTGTACTGAAACTCTAATTTCCCTCTGGGATTAATAAAGTATCTTTGATTTGATTGATATAAGACATAGGACATCCAGGTAAGGTTGGGTCCTCCCCCTCCTGTTGGTAACAGGTTCTACTGATGATTACATGGATCAGTAGTCTTGTGCAAAGAGGCGTGTAAAACTTCAAGACTTCAAGAAATTGTCTAACCTCACATTTGTCTTGTGAACTAGCTAAGGAGATCCAGAAACTCTCTTCAGACATTCAGTGTCTGTTTGGAGATGTTCCTACGCAAACAACAGTGATGTCTCGTAATATTGTACCAGTCTGATGACTGTAAAAAACATGCATACCTTGTCAACCTAGCAGAGACGTAACGAAAAAAGAAGTAAAATATGCTGTTAAAAATGGATTTGCTACACCTAACTGTAGCCTGTGGACTTCTTCTTGTTTCCTGGAACTAAAGCTACATGGAAGCCACAGGTTCTCAGACATCCATAAAGGGAATGGTGTGACCTTTGCTGATGAACATTGATGAAATTGGTCTGGCCACATATAGCATAAAGTTCGACATGAAAAGTTATTGGCAGTTTCCTGCAACAAAGTGACACACAGAAATGTCTGCTATTGTGACATCTTTCTCCAGAATACTGTAATGCTTTTTGGTCTTTGTAATGCTCTATCTACATTTCAGATGCTTGTAAGCAAAGTGCCAGGTGTCAATCCAAACTGCAGAGCATGTTTGTATGATTTAGTACTCCATTTGACTGGGCTACCCACAAGCGCCGGTCATTGCATCTCTGCAGGAGATTTTCAAGCACTTCTCAACCATCTCACTAACACTTAACCGATCCAAGTGAGAGTTTGGAAAATGCATCATTTTCTATTTCAGCCATCAACTTGGTGTGTCCTCTCAGCTTAAGTTAAAAGCATGAAAAACCATCTGGTTCTGTTCAGTAAATGGAATGTTGTTTCCTCAGAATGACAGCATTCTACTGTCAGTTCAGTAAAATCTTCTCAATGGTAGCTGCTCCTTTTTAACTGCTTTCACCAGCCCTGCATGACCATTTATTTGGTCTGATGTTAGCCAAAATGCCTTTGAAAGCATAAAAGGTTTGCTTTATTGTTCTCTGGTTCTTGCTGCCCCTGATTTTAGCTGACCAGTTAAAGTGGACATCAGTGCAAACGGGGTTGGTGCTGTCCTGCAGGAAGACAAAGACAGTTTTGACCATCCCATGAGTTATTTCTCTAGAAAGTTTAACTCTAACAGAGAGAAACCCTTGCTTTTACCTTAACACTACAACATTTTGGGGTTTATCTAGATATGATTGCAAACCCCATCTTGGTATTTACTGGCCAAAACCCGCTCATGTTCCTGTTCTGCATGTTTAGATCAAAAGATTGTGTGTTGGGGGTTAACCTCAAAATCTGTCACAAGAAGGGACCAGAAAAAGTATTGGCTGATGCCTTATCATGAGCACTGTACTTTTACTTTTAGTTTTTTTTTACCCAAGCTGTCCTACAATGTGTGTTTTCATTTGTTTAAGTGGTGGTAGTTTTGTTTCCTCCCCTTGGTTGTCTAAAACATAATGCTTGGACTTATATGGGTTAGGTTTAAATATCTGCTGGACATGTGTTTTCCCCTTCTGCTTTTTTCTTCTCTCCCCTCATTTGTGCAGAGCACAGGCTAGTGGAATTCTGGGCTCTGGGTCGACGACAAGATAACCAGGATCATTGTCCATTCGATCAACGATGACTGAGGACTCTGCCTGAACCAGTCAGGAGCCAAGACCACCATACGCAGAAAGTCAGCACCTTCTCCAGTCCTTTCACCTCTCCTTTTTAGCTCCTGCCACTGATTGGAACACATCTGCTCCTGCTGTGGAGTTAGGCTTCTGTGTGAAGGTTTGTAGTGGGGGGTGATGCGGGCTGGGGAAATCTGGGGTAACCAGTACAGTTTCATCATGTAGTAGTTTGTTAAACACTCTAAGAAACTGTTGGTGCCACCCATGCAATGTTTAGCCAATGATTATGTAACATAAGAAAGGATGGAGCTTGGTTTGTTTGTTAAACAATAATAGACAGTTGGGTTAAGTTCTGTACAAGTAAAGCACTTTTATGTTGCACAAATAGAAATACTGTGTCGTTTGGTTATAGATGTGGTGTTTTACCCCTGCTGTAGACAGCCCAATCTACTGGCTGATCTTCAATAATGTCACTGTTTTGGACACTTCAAAAAAAGTGCTCAAACCAGCTGTTTTAGTGTGTGTAGTGTATGTTTGTTGTTTGTAAATGTAGTGATCTATCCCCAATAACAACCTAATAACAATCCATGAATAAAACTGATGTGGCCTAGACATAAATAGGACATGGTAACCTGAGCTGCAGGCCTAGAGGGTACACTTGTACCAAAGCTGTACTTCCAAGCACAACCAGTCAGCAAAAGTTCAAGCTCAGTGCTCACCATGCACAAACCCACAGTAATGCTTTTAAAATGTTCCTAATCCAGCCTTGTCTTATGTTTGAAGTAAAGTGTTTTATCAAGCATTATCTTTACACATCTCACTCCACCTCGCTAGTGCATGCACAAGATAAATCTTAGTTTTCATCACATTAAGCCAATCACTCGCCCTGCAGGTAAAGTGGGCTTGGCTCTCTCAGGTCTAAGCTATGTTGATTCTTGTTCGGTCAATGACTTTCTGTCCTGGATAGTAAGCAGTGTGCACCACAATGAGGATTTTCCTGCTTCTGCTGGTACGTGATGCACATTTTGAATAATTCATTCATCTCTAAATAACAATTATTTAACAGTAAATATTAAATTGTCTCTAAATATCACATACTGAGGCTTCAGTTGTTTGAGATGCGTTTTTTATTCAAAATACTAGAACTAAAAGTACTTATGGAAACATCCTGTATCATTAGAGGATTACATGAAAGAAACAAAAAGAAAATACTTTTTGTTTTACATATTTTATATATTGTAGTTTGTGACTAGGAGCTTTACTCTACCAATACAAATATCTGACCTTTATAGAAGAATGCAAATTACATAGTTTTTGCATCAGAATTGTAAGAAATCCACTTGTTTGGAAAATGTTTGTTTTTTTCAACTATAAGGATCTTTATTATCTATATAAGAACTTTCAAGTGTTTCTTTTACTTTAAATGACTCCTTTATTGCTGAGCTGTCTCAGACTAATTCAATTAGTAAATAAGCTGTCTGTTGACAGGTTTAGCCATCTATTCATTTAGGAAGTGGTTCATCAGACTGTTTTAGGAAAATGCCCCAAGCAGTCATTAGATGGAAGATAAGGTGGGGAATGACTTTTTGTGCAGACTCCTCGTGCAACATATACAACAAGCAAAATACAACCTTTTTTTCTGATTTGTGTTTAAAAAATAACATTGCAAGACAAGAAAATTGTAACTGTCAACAGGAAATACATTTCAGACAGCACCAAAGTAGTCGGTGTAAAGTTTAAGTGCACAGTGCAGTTTTCATTTACGTGGGGGTGAAGGTAGAAAGCTGTGTTTGGCTCTCTCAGCTCGACAGATGGAGCTGTTACTGAACCTAGCAGTTCTGGTCAATGGGACATTATTTCAGAGAAACATTTCATACTGGGATCTAAAATAAAATGACCCCAGTAAAGGTTGCCTTCACTCCTTTTATCTGGTAAACCAAAACCACCAAACGTGGATTTTGGCACGTCGGTGTCAGAGGTGTGACATCGGCATTGAGTCAAATGCTTATGGTAGTTTTATTAAAGAGTTTAATCTGTTCGAAAGAAAAGTTTAGAATTTCAGATTTTGTCTGCGTTGTGAGCAAGTTGTAATTTTGTTTTTGAGGATTACATCCTAAGAAAATCACTGACAGACTTTCTGTTAAATCAAACAACAAACAACAAATATTGTTATTTTTAAACAATAAATGTAGATTTTTCATTTCTTGTATTCCATGCAGTCTTTCCACAGCTGTGTTTTTTTGTTGTTATAAGCAAAACATTTTCTTTTTCTATTTAATAATGTGTTGCTCTACACCTTTTAACTTGTTTAAGCTGCCAATTTACAGACAATTGTACAGACAAACACTTAATAACTCCACCCTAAATAGGAAATGTTGCAGGCAGCACCCATTATTAAATGCAGCACTGATACAATTTTGTTTTTCTGTTCCATGAAGGTTGCGTTAGCAGCCATCGGAGAATCCCAAGGTGGTAGCAAGGACCACAGCCGATTGAAACGGGTAAATGTTTAGTATTTAAAAACCAAATTCTACATTTTCTGCTGAAGAGAGAATCTACTAATTTTATTCTTTTTCTCATCTGGGCTACATTAGGATGTTTTATTGCGTTCTAAAAGGAGATGGGTCCTGTCCACGATTGAACTAGAAGAGAACATGGAGGTGGAATACCCATTCAAAATTTCAACGGTAAATAAACCATCTTATTAACTGGTCAGAGTCTGACAGCTCTCTTTTCCATTAAGATGAAATGTGCTAAAACTAACAGCTCAGTGTTTCTTTTAGATGTTCAATGACAAAACTATAGGGAAGAAATATAAGTTTGAAATGAGTGGAGACGGTGTTCATGACGGATTGTTCTCCATAAATGATACAACCGGAGACGTCTATGTGCACAGAAAAGTTGATCGGGAGGAGAAAGAGATTTATCACGTGAGCAGATATGAGATAATTCCTCCTTCTGACAGTTAATGTCTAATATGATGTGCGACTCCTGTAAAATGCTTTACCTGAGTATTTCAATCCACAGATCACATTTGATGTCTGGGACAAATCAACCAACACAAAAATGGACAGGGAGCTATCTTTTGATGTAGAAGTAAAGGACATAAATGACAAAGCACCGATGTTTACCAATTTTAACAAAACAGTAAATGTGGATGAAAACACAGAGGAAGGTGAGTATACAACTTTGTCAAAAGGAGGATTATCTGCTTGCGGTTTGATATTGAGACCTTTAAATAACCACTTGTGAGGGTTATTACATGGTCTAACAGAATCAGACTTAAAGAGCAAATTGCAGGTTAAATTTTTTTCTGACTCATGTAAACTGCTGTCCAAAAATACTATTTGAAATGCTTATTGTGGATATTTTGTATAACAGCAGTTTTTACAGTAAAAAGTGGCCTTTCTCAGCAAAGCTTCTAAAAAGGCTCTTTTTTCTAAATCTGAACCTCTGATGTAACCAAAGGAGTAAGAAGTTCGGCGCTGCCTCAGCTCAGTGTGAGAGTGGGTAGTTTCAGGGTAGAGAGGTCATGTTATCCAGTCAGTGTGTGTGTGTTTGCTAGATCTGGATTGTGTTCATTTTGATAAACTATAGTTTGTGAAGGTTGTACCAACTCCAGCCTGTCTGGACATCAAGTCCACGGGTTTCCAGACAAGAGATATCTCCATGCCTGAGGGCGTTTTGCGCAGCTGAAAAGACAGACTTCTGTAGCCCACATCGGTCGGTACCGGGTCAGAGAGGTCTGTGCTGGGCTTGTGATGTGAGCACACGAGTTTAAGCTAGCATCATTAACTCACAAGACACCTGCTGCTCCCCAGCTGCTGCTCTTCACATCGCAGCTCAACCTCTCTGCTTTGGCCGATGGTTTCTCCCTCTGGTTTGTCTCTGCTCTCTGGGAAGTGCATTATAACTTTATGGTCTTGGTCCATCGTAAGTATAGTTATAAAATTTTTATGTTAGAATCCATATTTTTCACTGGATTAAGCTAACCGGATTCCCTTTGCTGACGTCACTTGATTTGGCAAAAAAAAAAAAAAAAAAAAAATATATATATATATATATGTATATATATATATATATATATATATATATATACATATATATATATATATATATATATATATATATATATATATATATATATATATATATTCTCACAAAAAGCCTAAACAATTAATTCATTTGTAAAAATAAGAATTTAAACGTGTTTCTATTATGTTTCTCCAAACATTAGTTCATGGAGGCTCTAACTTGCAATTTGCTCTTTAAATCCTACCTGTTCTCTCAATTCACTTTGATCCAGTTTGATGTGTTCTTTTCCTGGTTTTCTTGTTCACCTTGTAAAAGGATTCCTGCCTGCATCTATGGAGGTCACTGATCGAGACATGGAGAAAACGGACAATTCAAAGGTCTCAATTCGTGTGGTTTCTCAGAACCCGGCAGAGCCTAAGATTAATGTCACACAGATTGATGACAGAATGGCCCGACTCACTTTCAAAGGATGTTTTGACTATGATGTAAGGATAAGAATGTTATTTAATCCAGAATAACAGCTGGTTCATGGCTATGCAGTCCCATGCTGATATGGCTTACCTTAAAACAATTATGTTTTTTTTTTCAGAAAGCAAAGCAGTTTAAAGTAAAACTTACAGCAAGTGATCATGGAAAGCCACCTCTTTCCACCACTGAAGTTATTACGCTCAATATTGTCAACAAAAACAATAACGCTCCAAAGTTCAAGCAGAAACAGGCACGTTTTTATGTCATTATTACATTTTGTTTCTAGAATTCAGAATATGTTTGAAACGACTTTATTTCTTTGTAGTACGAAGTTGAGGCTGTGGAAATGACTACCCATGATGATATTTTGAGAATTGCAGTAGAGGACAAGGATGCTCCAAACACTGATGGCTGGAAGGCCAAGTACTACTTCATCAGTGGCAATGAAGAAGAAATCTACAGCCTTAGAACTGACCCAAAAACTAATGAGTGTATTCTGAGTGTTGTCAAGGTAACAGCTGCTCTCCATCTGACTAAAATATGTACTCAGTTCAAATTAATAATCCAATGCATGCCCTCAACAACAATTTCATTTGTTCTGATCACAACTGGTTTGTTTTTCTAGGAGAAGAATTACAACCAAAATACTTTGGTGAACCTGACAATCGGAGCTGAAAATGTTGAACCCTTATCCATTTGTAAAGATAATAAACTGATTAAAGATCCAAAGCTGCTCCCACCTCCAGATTCAGTCAATGTTACAGTGAAAATGCTCGATACCAATGATGCACCTGTTTTTGAAGAACAAACAAAAGAGGTGTATCAGGTAGAAGAGTCGGAGCCAGGACAGGTGCTCTACACTCCAAAGGTTCAGGATATCGACTCATCCAATGTCAGGTATGCTTCAACATGCTGCATGTCTTCTAAGCAAGAAGAAGAGATAACATCTACTTGTTTAGTTGGCTGTCTGTTTGAAAGAGAGATAAAGAGAGGTAAATTTAACTTCGGTATGTTGCAAGATTGTGTGAAGTCTGGCATCTGCTGAGTAGCTGAGGAAGTACTGGATTAGATCCACTGCTCTTCCACATTGAGCCAGTTGAGGTGGCTTGGGCACCTGGTTAGGGTGCCTCCTGGACGCCTTCCAAGTGAGGTTTTCCAGGCAAATCCAACTGGAAGGAGACCCTAACACGCCGGACTATGTTTCACGGCTGGCTAGAAGCCTTGGGATTCCCCTGGATGAGCTGGCCAAAATGGCTTGGGAGAGAGAAGTCAGGCGTCTCTGCTTAGGCCGCTGTCCCATGACCCAACCTCAGATATGCTGACAATAATGGATGGATGGATGTACATTTCAGAGGCAAACAATTTTTAGAAAATTTTATGACAAATATTTAATTTGTCGAATTGTGATCGGGAGATCGGGAGAAGCTTTTCCAGTTCACGCCTCACTTTTTTCACAGCAGTGGCTCAAAATGATCTCCTAAGGCATGGATTTTCTGCTTTCTGATCGTGTGACGTATGCAGATGAAGACCATCTCTAGAGCTGTGATGTCTGTTCTCACGATGTGGGGGCTCGTTCCGACCAGGAAAAAAATGCAAATGACAACTTTAGTCGGCAATGGCAGCAAGCTGTTGTATTTTAAATGACGACCTTTGTCGACAATGGCAGTAAATGATGTAAGGAGTTAAATGCATGTTCTGTTTGGAATTAGTTTTATTCTTTTGAATGTTTTAGAATGCAGCCTCTTCTGAGCTGTCATTCAGTTTGGTTAACTTCGCAACACGTGTGTTTTTGGGGAGCAGAGTGGGAGGAGGTTCTGGGGGGATCTCGTAGTTTTTAAAAATTTACCATGGACTGAAATTGGATTAGTGTGGTTTGTCTGTGGCTCCACAAAGGGTCCCAAATCACAGCATAGCTTCAGAAGGATCTCCTTCAGGAATCAGATCAGTGAGCTCATGGATTACACGCTCCCTAATGAGTGCATGCTCTTCCAAATCCACCAATAACACAAAATCAGCCATGCTGCAATATCAAATTCATGTTGGTCACATGTTTCTTTTATAAATTTTAAAACAAGTTATGTGATAAAGCTAATTTTCCACCTACTTAATTACCATTACTAGTTTACCTGTTGAATTCATTATAGATTCACTAAGATAAATACAAGTAAATATATCTCTTACTGAATAGAATATTTACTAAGAAATCACAATGTAACCATAGAAACACTAGTTGGTATATATGTAATGTAGATGTGTGTGTGCGTGTGTGTGGATGATGCAATGAGTGGATGATTAACTATCTTCTGCATAACATGATGACTTTTCCAAACAGTTAATTAATCATGGATGCATAAATGTTGGAGCAGGGAAACTACTAAAACATGCAAAATAGTTGACCTCAAGGAACACGATTGTACACCACTGACTTGCAGTATGCAGCTTATCATCTACTGCTCAACACGTTTAGGTGAAATGTTGTAAGTGTGCTTATTGTCTACCTGATTTGGTTACCATATTGGTAACGGTGATTTTCATGTGCCTAGATTTGTCATGGTAGAAGATCCAGCTGGTTGGATGTCTCTTGATGAAAAAACCGGAAAACTTACAACAACCAAGAAAATGAATCGAGAGTCACCCTTTGTTGATGAAAACAATATTTACCGAGTTGCTTTTGCTGCTATAGACGACGGTATGAGATGGTTCAAACAAATATCGTAACCACTTGACAATTTTCATTAAGTGCAAATAAATAAATGAAATTAAATTACTTTCCCTCTGCTGTTGTTTCTTAGGCACACCTCCTGCCACAAGCACCTGCACCATCAAGGTCCACCTCAGGGATATCAATGACAACACCCCTAAGCTGGTCAACTCAAGTATGATCTTTTGTGATAACAAAGTTATCAAGATCATGGTGCCTGCTGAGGACAGTGATGCAGAGCCATTCAGTGGACCTTTCATCTTCACCTTGAAGGATGATAAAACTCTGAAACGGCTGTGGAAACTTGACCCTGCTCATGGTTGGTCCAAAACTCCTTTAAATACTTATTGATAAAACAAAATTAAAGATACTTGAAAAGCCACTGACACACATCCTTACATCTTTACCAGGGGAACAAGCTGGCCTTGTTGCTCTGAAGTCACTTGAGAGGGGTAATTACTCCATTCCTCTGCTGATTCAGGACAAACAGAATATGATTGGACATGAGACGTTGGAGGTGGAGGTTTGTGATTGTGGAGGAGGAGACGTTTGTGTCAGGACTATAAATCCATGTTCAACTAATGTCAGTGATGCTGCCATTGGAACAATAATCCTTGGACTGCTTTTATTTCTGTGTGAGTATGACAATCATTAAACCCAAATAATCTAGACACAGTAACAACAAACACAAACAAACAAAACTAAATACCTTTTCCAAATGTTTAATTATTTCTTTCCAAATCTAACACTATTAAAATTGTCACAAGAAACACATTAGGCAATGGAATGGTTTTGCTTAATCGTCATCTATATGCATTTCCTTAAATCAACTTGATGACATTTCAACGACCCTATTTCACAAACATTGGGACGGTAATTACTGTAAGTTATCTATTGGTATTATGCATACCTCAGATGTTAAAATGCACAGCCAAAGAGATACTCAAGATCTGCTGTGTTTTACATTGATGAGAATGTGGCATGAAATGATCAGGTACACATTTACACATGTATGATTGTAGTTCCAAATGTTATTAACATTAGTTCTAAACCATGGATTTAATATGAAGTTGTATTTTGATGTGTCTGCAGTACTGCTGGTCATTATTGTTTGCTACAAACAAAAACAAAAGTTCCAGTCTTTTGAGGACCAGGGCCAGCAGTCACTAATCCATTACAATGAAGAAGGAATGAGCGTTGACTGCAAGGTCAGTTAGTTGTGAAGTGATTGTGACAAGTTCATGACTGAAACAAATGTTTTCTAAATGCAATCACCTTTCTCTTTTCTCCTTTCTCTGCTAGGCTGAACCTGTTCACCTAATACAAGCAAGTGGTGGAACTGTGACAGATGGCATCAAGCAGAGCTTTGTGCAGGTACTCAATAAAAAAAACTTCTTGTGATATCTGATATTAGCACTCTTGAGAGTTTTATCTAGGCATTGTGGGTACAGCAGTCATCTTACATAGATGTGATGTTTTTAGCTTGCTGTGATGGTTCATAGAATTGTAAATGGTAAATGGACCATATTTGTGTAGCACCTTCTTAGGGTTTGACAACCCTCCAAGGTGCTCCACAACACAATGAGTCATCCACCAATTCATACATGCATTCACTCGCTGGTGATGCCCTGGGGCACACTGACGGAAGCAAGACTACCGAAAATTGGCGCCACCGGTCCCTCCAACCAGGGGCGCAACTACGTACTTTCAGAGGGGTATGCAGACACATAAGAGACACAAATTATAAATAATAGCTCACTAAAATGTTTTTAGTGAAACTAAAGCCTTTTGGCAGCAGCTCACCTGTTCCTTCCACACTGATATAGGAAATCCTCTCATCAGCAGGTGACATCAGAGCCATGACTAAACACAAAAAGACAAAACACATGTAAAACACTGACTTCAGACCGGCCTACCGGGAATTTCCCCAGTTGGGGCCTGGTTATACCCGATGTCCCCGTTAGACAGGAGCTGCACATCACATTATTGTTACACCAGAGCTTAGCTCCACTGATGCTCGTTACTGCAATAATATTCTACAGAATTTTCATGAGTAAACACAACTTAGATCTGTGGCTCATGTATTAAACCATCCGCTTCAACCACACCCCAGCATCTCGTGGGGGCGTGCTTTGAAGCGCTATTTGTGTGTGTGTGTGAGAGGGGGTGGGGTGGAGTTAAGAAGCAGAGGGGCGCCTAATCACTGGCGTTGTTTCTGTTCTTAATTAAATAATTTGCAGGTACACAAATGGACAAAAACACAGCTGTTATCAATCACAGGAAATGCATGTAACTTGGACTTCCTCACAACATTGTCACTATCAAGTCCTGTTCTTATCGGCTTCACTGGTTAGCCCACTTGAGCGCAGGCTGAAAAGATCTCATTAACACTTACATCACCACCACATGCTAACTCGATTTTAACTGGAAAAAGTTAAACCACTTTGAAATGTCTCCAAAAAATCCAGAATATGGGGGTGCATTTCTTAGCCAATACAAACAGGCATACCCAAATTACACATATCCTGGCATATTTGCATTGGCATCCTAACCAGGTGCTCAAGCCACCTCAACACCTCAATGTGCCCCTTCCAGATGGGAGAGCCCAGCCACTCTGTGGAGAAAACTAATTTTGGCCACTTGTATCCACAAGCTCATTCTTTTGGTCACTACCCAAAGCTTGTGACCATACGTGGCAAGGGGGAGAAACGAGGGCCCGGGCGGGATTCGATCCCCAGATTCCAGGGTGAGTCATGCGCGCTTACCAGTCAGCCAAAGGGACATCCCCTTGGCCAAGTAGCCAGGGCGCATGACCAATCGGGACACTGTGACAGGACGCTCACACTGTCACACATAGATGAGCTGTAGATCAACCGGTAAGTCTCTCTTTACCGCGACAGACTGGTACAATACCCACATTGCTGTTGATGCAGCATCAATCTGCCTATTGATCTTGCACTCCATCTTTCCCTCACTCATGAACAAGACCCAGAGATACTTAAACTCATCCACTTGTAGCATGACCTTGTCCCTGACCTGGAATAGGCGTTCTACCCTTTTCCAATTTAAGCCCATAGACTGCGAACCACTCCAGCGAAAGCTCAAATTCACAGTCTGATGAAGTCAGCAGAACCACATCATCTGCAAAAAGCAGAGACTTGATCCTTAAGCCACCAAAACAAATCCTCTCAACACCTTGTATGTATCTAGAAATCCTGTTTATAGACAGAATTTGTGACAAATGGCAGCCTTGATGGAGCTCAGCTCTCACCAGAAACAAGCCCAACTTACTGCTGGCAATGTGGAACAAGCTCTGGCACAGGTCCTACAGGGACCTAACAACCCATATCAAAGGGCCTGGTACCCCATACTCCCGGCGGACCCCTGCTTTGACAATGGAAGCACAGAACATGACCAACTCGGACTCAATGTCACCCGCCTACACTGGGAAATGTTCAAAATTCAGAATTTAATTTTTTCATTTGAATTGAAGCTCTTTCTGACAGAGTACTCTGCCAGACATTCCCACCAGACCCACACAATGTATTTAGACCTGCCAGGTCTGACCGGCATGCTCCTCCAGCATTGATGCCAACTCACCACCAGGTAGTGGTCAGGTGACAGCTCCGCCCCTCTCTTTTTCTGAGTGTCCAAGACATGTGGCCGCAGATGTGATGAGACAACAACAAAGTCAATTGTAGAACTGCAGCCTATGGTATTCTGATGCTAAGATCACATACAGACACCTTCATGCATGAATATGGTGTTCATTATTGACAATCCAAGATGAGCACAGAAGGCAAATAATAAAACAACGTTCGGATTCAAATAAAAGGTGGCCGTTCCTCTCAACCATGCCTCTCCAGGTCACTGTTGTTGCCCACATTGTCAGCTGTCAAGCTGTTTTAAACATAAATCTAACTTTATTTGTATAGCACTTTTCATACAAAAGAAAAGGCAGTTCAACGTGTTTAACAGATTAAAATGACCCAATATAACCCCCATTCCCATCCCTTCCCCACAAATATAAAAACAATTCTGACAGTTGCACAACCCATTTGCCAAGCACACCCACCCACTCAAAATGTTCTTTAAGAATAAACTTAGGTTAATTTGGACACACCAAAATCAGAGAGAGAGAGAGAAATACATTTTTACACTGGGTTTTTAAAAATATGTCATACAGACACACAGAAATTACAGATTCAAGGTCCAGCTTGAATTAAAAAGCAATATTAAAAACAACTAAAAATACAATATGAAAAAGGTACCATTAAAAACCATATACCATGTCTATGCTGTAATAAGTATATTTTTGCAAACATTAAGCATGCAAATTCTCAATGGTTAAACAGCAATCATGATAGCCAGATTTATCCTTCTCTTCTAGAAAACTAAGACAGTTGATCATTTGTGGTCTGATGAGAGGCAGGACATCGCCACAGTGAGTAACATGTTTCTAAAACACCCTTTCAAATTGAAGCTTGATAAAATAATGTTTGAAACAAAACCTTGTCAACATTTCATCTTGTAAAAATGATTTAGCCCTCAGGAAAATGAACAAGAGGTATAAGTAAATATCTAAACATTAACATAAGTATTCATCAGTCTTTTACACTTTATTTGAACTTTACAGCATTTACCCCAGCAGATAAACTCATGCATGAGTATGGGCATGGACACAAGCACACAACAACAAAGACGCTCAAGATCAAGCTATGATTGTTCATCAAGAGTGAGTCTTCATTTGACTGTATGACATTAGGAAATCACTTTTATACTATTAATTGGCATTGATTGAAATTGTCTTGCTAAAATTACAAGAGGCTGCTTGAACCCTCAAATTTTTATTGGTGTTATATTTTGGTATGTTGTATATATCATTATATTTTTACTGTGGCTTCATTGCCAGAAAAAGTGAAGTAAAAAATATGTCTAAACATTAGTTTCCTTTTTAGTTTTCAATGGGTCTTGGCAGCAAGAGGAGCACAGTACAAGTAAGTAAAACCCCTATAACAATTTTTAAAAAGCGAGTAAACTCAAAGAAGCTGTTCGCTTTGCAAATATACAGAATAATATCTCTATCTCTCAGCAGATCAGCACCTTGACATACAGAGGGTATGTGTCGTCAAATCCCCATCTCCAGATACTGGTGGAAAATGTAAGACAGCACCAAACCTTTAAATTGAGTGCATTTAAATTCAATCTCAATGTGACTTTTTCATTTTTAAATTCGACAGAGTATTGACAAAACTTCTCGAGAAGAAGCAGTTGGACAAGAGAACAATCCCATTAAGTTTGCATATGAAGGAGAAGGGAGCCGATGTGGGTCGCTGGATGAGCTGGCATTCGACATCCTGGATGGAAATTTGTCCTTTCTGGATCATCTAGGGCCACGGTTCAACACCTTGGCAGAGATGTGTAACGCTTCAGTTGTGAAAAAAACTGCAGCTTTGGAAGGTACCAAGGGCTAGAGACTTTAACAACGTTGCCTGATTGTAGTTAAAAACGATTTATTCGGATTTCCTGGGAAGGTAAACACAAAAGAGTCCAGGCTTTGTACTTTTTGTAGATTACGTAAATTATGGATTTGAGCATGCCATTTATCAAGCCAGTGATCTACATCGATCCATGGGACACGGATTATTGTATCAGCAGCCTCGTTGTGCTTGCTGTAATTCATGAGCATGCCTTGCTTAGTTGATTTAGAAAAAGTAGCTGGATGTGTTTTAATATTAGTTTTTTTTTTTTTACAAAAACTTTTTTAAATGTGAGGGATTAGAGCTACTTAACAGCTGACTTTGTAGCTTTGGTGGTTTTACAAAGACAAAATTACATTGCATGGGTAACAGATAACTGTGGAAACTGGGATCTTAGCATTTGCAAACTGCATCATTGTCTTTGTTTGTGTTTTTATATTTTATTGAAGGTTGGCTGAGAAGCATTACTTTAATCTTCCAAGGCAGAGTTTAAAAAGTCTAGAATACTGTAAACGGTTGGTGGGATGGTGGGAAATAAAAACCAAATACAAACTTATAGACGATTAGAAACCAATGACAAAAAAAAAAAAGAAGAAGCTATGCTGAGTCAAGGGCAAGAAGAGAGCAGTTGGTGGTGTGAACTCTGATGGTTGGATGCTCTTGGAAGCACTGTAAATTTTTATAAATTTTATTTTCGTTTTAGTCTTGACTAAAATTCCTTTTCATTTTACTCCCAATTTAGTTGTCCAATTACTTGAAACTTTAGTCTTATTTTATTCAAGTAGAACAGAAAACAATTTTAGTCAACTAAGACAAATGTATATTTCTTCTGATGCTATCATCTTCAACTCCTGTAAAGGAAATGTTAACTACACCTACTCGAAACTGTAAAGCAATATGAAAAATTCTCTTTGGATCAATAAAACTCATGTTTATTTGTTCATTTATTTCTCATTTAATTATTGTGTTACATTTCCAAGAAGGTGACAAACCACCTGTAAAAAAGGGACTTATCACAATCATAATTAATGAGCACTCGTACTTAGTGCATGAAAAGGAGTGGGAATAAGTAAATGTATTTAATCACACCCACATTTACACACATTTACTGTCTGCATCCCTGCTGTTCACATGTATAGTCAGGGCTGCCAACTCTCACGCACTGAGCATGAGACACCCGCATTAGACCCTCTTCACATGCTCTCACGCCACACCTCCAATCTCTCACGCTAAACCAGCGCCTGCACTCCCCAAACGCGCATCAGGCACAGTGTGTAGGGCTTATGAAAAAACCCAGATTATATTAATTTTAGCATTAGCAACTGAACAACAAGCACACAAACAACACTTATATAATCATTTTACTGGCGTTATTTCACACACAGAATCCCATCTGTATAATCCAAGCCGATGTGCTTTTTTCCGCTCTGGTTGTGAGATGGGAGGAGCAGTATGCTCCACCTGCTCTTGATGGGATGGGCATAAGTCTCAACATTACCCCCACACCCCCACCCCCCCCCACCCCGCTCACCCCAAACCCCATGACCCAGTCTCTCTCTTTGAAATGTTCAAAAGTAGGCAGCCCTCTGTATAGTGATACTGATAAATATCACAGTAGTACCCGGTACTGTTGACAAACTGGCATAAATATAATGGTAAAAATTCAGATACCTACAAAATTTTTACCAGCAATGATAACAATTAATACTGGTGACAGAGACAACAACTGGGACAAATTACTAAATTAAGAAATAGCAACTGAAAGTTTTGACGCAAACATAATTTATAACTACAGATGCATATTTAGGACCCTCCTCATATATTTGGACATGGCAGTACATTAACTATTTAAATTGATGGAGGCTTTGGGGTTACTCATGGTGTGTGCCCAGACTGTTCCACAGTTTCACGCCGCTGACACACAAAAACGTTTTCGTGTACTTTAGACTTTGGGGATTAGAAAATATCTGTATCCTCTTAAGTGATATCTGCCTACAGTAGTAAACAACTTTTGTCTATTGTCAGGCAGTAGGTTATTGTACGCTTTATAATATAAGATTATAGCTACATTGTTCAGGGGTTCCTCCTTTATTGCAGGAGGTCCGTTCTACACATAACCTGGAAAAAGTGAAATCTGAAAAGTAGCCAGCTTGACTTTATATAATTATTGTAGACGTTTTAGGACTGTAAAACCCCTCACTACACACTTTGTATACTTTTTTCAGACAGGTATTAACATTTTCACACTTTTCTCTCTTGTTTAAACACTCTCAGTGCCCTAATCGTGATGCAGAACACAACGCACTGTAAAAAATAAAAATAAAAAAGCATGCAAAATTCTGCCAAAGATAAGACTTGTTTTATTTTGCATGAATTCGTTTTCCTTTAACTACATTAGCTACTTGAATGCTTTTATGGGCTGCCTGAATGTTTTTCCTCACAAAAATACACCAAATGCTGATCATATTACAGCCATAGCAGCACCTCAAAAACAATAAAACAACCAGATGTGCCACCCTGTGCACTTGGTTCGGTCCAGCATTCCTCTCCTATCACGTGCTCGCTGTTACAGCTGTATAGTTTAAAACCAGGGGAAACCCCAGAGGCGTACTCAGCTAGCACAGACTTTTTAGATGGTCACATTTTCCTCTCAGCCGGAAGATTCGGAAATTTAAACAACCCGGAGTGAATGAACAAGTGATGGGTACAATTTAAAACCCCTTTTTTGTTAATGAATCACACTGCTCACTTCTGCAGTATTAGTAGTGAGTTTGTAGTGGTTCGATAAGTGTTTCTCCACACTTGCTTACAATAGGTGAAGTCAAAAACAGATGGGAGTGACCGTGTCTGTGGAAAAATTAAATATAAAAATTTTTTTTTGAGCAAGAAATATTGGTCGCATGACGTGGGCAGGACATAGGCAGGCCCTGCTAAAGTGATTCGGGGACATCTGTGTTTTCATTTGAAGGCAACACAAGCGTTTAAACAAAAGTAGACATGAGTAGTGTTGCTTTCGAAGACTCTGACATGAAGCACACAGTTTGGTACTCTTCTCACTGAGCAGCATGGCTGCCATGGGTTCCTCTCTCAATCAAGTGTGTTCATGGCGATTCTCGTGCTGCCGCTGAATCTTTGTCAGGTCTGAGCTGTGGTCTGAGAAGATGTTTATCCCACTGCTTCCTATTTGTCAGTGAGCTGCATATTTGGTGAGCTGCCACTGGCTGATTCTACCTGTGCCAGTTAACTACAGAGCCCATTTCAACATCCTGGTTCTAGTTTTAGGACCCTTATATGGCAAAGTTTCATCATACATTGGTGATCTTCTCAGTCCCTGCACCCCTAGCAGGTTTCTGAGGTCTAGTGGTTGTGCAGCGCACCAGGCTAAGACCAAAGATGACACATCATTTACTGCCTTGGACCCCAGACTCTGGAACTCTGTCACTCTGAACCTGAGGTAAGTGGGCTCAGTGGTTTCTGTTAATGAGCTGATAACTCATCTGTTCAGACCAACTGTCACGTGATATTCTGTTCACCAACTTCTTCTCCACTAGCTTCTTTTCAAGCTGGTATTTCTGTAATTTCAAAATTGTGCTTCCTTATGGGTAGCAAGGGGCTGGGTACTCTTCTATAACCCCACCGCCTGAGAATTCTAACCGAGCAAATCATCGCTGAGCAGTGTACGTCACACACACACAATGCTGAGTTTCTCATGAACAATGAAGATGGTGTCTGAAGCGGAGTTCTCTGCAGCTCTTTCCTCTGTTCTAAATGACTTGAACATGTCTTTAAAACCACAACAAGAAGAAGCGCTAAAAGCCTTTTTTTCTAAAAACTAAAAGATGTTTGCAATGTCGCCAGATGCCATTCATGACTTCAGCTAAAAAACTACAGTGTTCTGCAGTACAGTCGGCATTTCCGCCTTTTTTCTGATTGGTTGTTTTTGAGCTGGCTAGTCCCACCCCTCATGTGCCTCTCTGCCTGTGAGTGACCAGACTAGTTCTCTGTGCAGACATAAAGAGAGGACGAGTTTGGCAGGCCAGGCTAGATATCTGTCAGGCTGGTTTACAGTCTTGAAACTAAGAGTTACATTGATTCTTACTTGTGTGGGTTTACATGTGGTCGCTCAACGATGGGCGCGATAGGACTTCAAACGTTCAATCAACAAGACAAATTTGGTGTTTGGGAATAAGAGGTAGATACCTGATACCAGTGATGTATTGGGTTCACTCGCACTTAATAAAGTATATAGCTGCAAGTGTCTGGGTGTGTGCATGGATGAGAGGCTGACTTAGCCGCTGCATATACTAAGGTGACCATACGTCCTCTCTGTCCGGGGCATTAAAGAAAGGGTTCCTATATTGATGAAAGTGTCCGAGTTTTCATCCAGGACCAGGGTTTGAGCTGGAAGCCCTGAACTTACATACCCAGGGGAGCCAGAAAAAAAGACCCTTTTTCTACCTAAATTACAATATTGATATGAACTCTTAGCATACCAGATTTCTTCTGAGCAGACAGGGGTAGAACGCTGATTGTTGATGCGCTCCAAGCAGCTGCGTCCTGTGCACGGCACATTCAATTCAATTCAATTTTATTTATATGGCGCCAAATCACGACAAGAGTCATCTCAAGGCACTTCACATAATAAACATTCCAAAGACTTATAATTAACACGATAGTTCATGTCTGTTCATATTCACTGGTACTTAAGGTGTTTTTATTCATGCCTGATATGCTCCGCTACTGCAGTGGAGCTCATCATCCATGCTCCGGTGACTTCACCTCACTGACATGGCTGGGCAGCGCGCACTCCACTATTTCTGCAGTCGGTAGACCTCTTTGATCTGCTTAGAAACCAAAACAATAAATCAGGTGAAAAAGTAAGAAGCCATGCAGCAGGTTTTTTTTTTCCTGGAGAATTGAGAAGAGATGCAGGACAATGAGAGAGGGACAGGATTGTAAAAAAAAAATTGTGAAATAAAAAACAAGAAAACAAAACAAGTCGGAAAAGGAAAATATTGGAAAAGGAAAATGTAGGTATGTTGATCCTACTATACCTTTTCACCTTTTTGTATAAGCATGTAATATTTATTATATTTGATACAACTCAGATCACTTTCAACACTCCACACCCAGGGCCCTGTCAAGGAATTTTGGGGGCTATTTAACCAAGGCCAAGCTTGGGCTTATAAGGGTGGGGGTGCTACATGCCAAGCACTGCTGATTGATTTTATTTGTCTTTCACTCTGACTGATTATATTATGTTTCTCATGTGCAGGCTTCCTATGATCTGTAAGGACCTCCCATATCTGCTTTCTATTGGTTGCTGTGGTTTTGGTTGGCCAATCAGCTGGTGAGGGCATCTGTCAATCACCTTGGGTTCTCATGCTCTTGCTCCCTCTGATTTTGGCTGCGTTCTAAGAGTTTCAAGTGGAGAAAGTTGACAGGTATGTAGTGGAAAAGGTCAGCTTGGGGTACTTTATGCATTTGCTCACATAGATTAGTTAATGTCTAGACACATTAGGTAAGCAGAGGGTACCATCCCTTGTATACTCAAGTCAGTTAGGATTTATCATTTTCTTTAACGATGATATAGATGCCGTGCTAAGACCTGTTTTTGATTATGGATACTTGCTCTATGGGCCTGCACCCTCTACAAATTTGAGAATACTGAATGCTGTTCAAGGTAACGCCTTGAAGGTATGTAGCTGGGCCATCAACCTCACATTTGGCTCTTTAGGTGGAGATAGAAGAGATGCTGTTGGATTTAAGAAGGATCAAGCTTGGACTTCAATATCTCATGAAGGTGAAAGGACAAGGTGCGACTTCCCCAGTGAAGCCCATGTTGGACCGTCTGTGGGAGTTTGAGGGGTCTGGTAGGTAGGAGAACGTTGTTGGTTAGCTATGTGAGTGGGCAGATGATTTAGGTTTCAGGAGATGGTTGGTGTGTCCCCCAGTTCTGAGGCCGGGTGTCTCACCTTGGCGTCTGTCTACAGCGGTGGTTACCCTGACATTACATGAGTGGTGGCCTAGGAATTAGAAATGCTGGGATCTTTCAGGAACATCTGCGGTCTGAGTGGGGTTCATATTAACAGTTTTATAGAAATGATTCAAAGGCTCCTGAGAGTGGTAGGGTGGCAGTGGGACTGGCGGTTCCCCAGTTTAGGAGCCGTCAGGATGGGGCCTGTGATTGTGGGGAACCGGAAATGGTTAAATATGTATATTTGCACTGTGTAAGGTACTCTGAGCAGACGAGGAATGTGTTTAAGATACTGGGGGTAGCCAGGGAGACAGTGTTGGGTCGGCATATGTTATTGAATCAGGGGAACTGGTCAAAGATGACAGCTGTATTGGGTTATCTACACATTATAGATGTAAATGACAGGTTGTAACACTTGGCTATTGTTGTTCTGAGACAGCTAGGGCAGCAATTCATCTCAGAAGCATCTAGCCTGCATTGCCAAGATAAAAGAATACTAGATCAGGACAACATGATGCCATCCAAATTGTACATTTTTACTAATTTACGCTTATTTTTGTTGCCGTTTCCATACTGCAAACTGAGGAGGAGTAAAAAAGGTTGTGTGAACTATCTAATCATTCCAGTCAGGTTAGAATACTTTCCCCCAACAAGTGACACGTCTTTCTGTATCTTCCCACAGCAGCTATGTGAGGACACAAAAGGTGTGGTCTGTTGATTTAATATGTTTTTCAGTTTTTATGAACTGTGTACTTCTGTGAACTTGTTAAATGTGCTAATCCTTAGCCTAAATACATTTGAAAGCACACAGACCTGGTCCTGTCAGGGTGTTGAGACTGCTGAGAATACACAAGAATGCTGGTTTGGTGAATGGGAAATTCTGAAAATGGTATTTTTATTTCAGTAAAAAGAAACTCAATTTAAACTTTGCTTGGGCTCCTTGTGTTTGGTGTTTTCATGTTCTTCCTATGCCTGGGTGAGTTTTGGCATCCCTAGCAAGCACACATTTGTAGGACTGCAGGGTCAGTGCAAACGTGGCTGTTTTCTGTTTTGCCTCTGTAATGGATGTGTTCAGCACTTCTAAAGGAGATAATCCTACTTAAAATCAAAAGTAGCTAGATAAGTACATTGTTCCTTAAAAGTACTAAGCTCTAGTGGAAGGCAAACATGTTTTGTAGTATTTCAAACTGAAAACAGTAAAATTCACTCTGGAGAAAAATGTTACTGTGTTCAGATGGTTTTGAATTATCCAGATAAAAGTGGTATTGTAGATCTGGGTGGATTTCACCTTGAAATGCAGCAGAACTCGTGCTTCTGTTGTGCAACATGGTGCATTTTGAACAAGCAAAATTGCCTGTATGGTAAAAGGTCTATATTTCATACAGCACCTTCTTTTTATTTATTTATTTTTTTTGCTCAGCTTTCTAGAGTATTGTGTGGGCGAGTTGACATGCCACTGTATCATAGGTCATCTTTTATGCTTTATGAATTTTCATTTTGATTTGGTATGTTTTTAGATCCATCTTATTTATAGAGTTTTTATCTATGTTTTATTATTTGGTTGTTTTTTGTCCAGCACTTGAACCATTGTGACCGTGGTGGTAAAGTGCTTTATAAATGAAAATAAATTAAATGAAATGAAATAGAGTCCTGGAACCCCCAAGGCGCTTTACAACACAATCAGTCATTCACCCATTCACACACACATCTACTACCTGCACCAAGCAACAGGGATTACTTTCATCTTGATACTGACTCTGCAGTTCAGTGTGGGAATGGAAAGACTTGCAGAAGCTTGCCATCAATAGTTATTAACGTTACTACAGACTGAACTCTACTGTCTGCCCGGAGCAATTGTTGCTTCCAAGTTGTAGCCTGCATTTGTGGTTTTCTCAAAGTTCACTATACTCCCAACATTGTGGAAATTAGCTTAAAAATTGATTATTTTTATTAATCCCCCCCCCCCCCCCCCGCCCAAGAAAAAAAACAAAGGTCTACAGAATAATGATTTGATTACTGTACTAGTCAGTACATCTCTATTTTCAACCTTCTCATTTGTGACTTACCACATCTCTGTTGATTTCTCACAATGTAGTACTCCCAGACCCATGTTTAAAATTAGGCTTAATTCAAAATACACAGTTAACAATCTTCAGGTTGAGATGCAAAGGCTAATGCAGGGATGTCCAAATTTTTCATGACGAGGGCCAGAATCATGAAGTTAAACCCCTCATGGGCCACAAAAATGACATTTTGTTTTTTAACCATCGCAATCATTTTATATTTTTCATTTTTCACAAAAACATCTAAAATATATTACAATATACTATATTACTATGTGGAAAGAATTGAAACATTACATTTTAAAATATATTAATTTATATCAACAGCTACCAGGAGAGACTGGTTAATGGTCACCCGTTAACGTTAGAGTTCATTTTAGAATCCTGAATATAACTTTCAATGGTCTACATGGTCAAGCTCCTCCCTATATTACTGAAATGTTAAAGCCTTATGCTCCAACCCAAGCCCTCAGGTCCACTCACCAGAACCTTCTAGAAGTTCCAAAGACCAGATATAAAAGTCGAGCTGATTGCTCCTTCCAGATTGTTGCACCCCGACTTTTGAATGATCTTCTTTTATCCTTACGGACAGTCTGGACACTTTTAAAAACTGCTAAAGACCCTTTTATTTAAACCTGCTTTTACTTAAATCTTTTATTTTCTTATTTTTAACAGAAATTTGTAATCTATTTATGAAATGTTATAATTTTATGACTTTATTTTTTCTGATGTTAATCTATTTCTGTTTTGAGATCGTTATGATTTAATAACTGTTTTATTTTGTTTTGATCTATGTGAAGCACTTTGTGATTCTATGTCTGTGATGTGTGCTATATAAATAAAATTTACTTACTTACCTCCACAATTCTAAAAAGGCAAGTTAGGGCCATACAAAATCACTCCAAGGGCTGCAAATGGCCCCCGAGCCACACTTTGGACACACCTGGGCTAAGGAGATACAAGCCTGACAGTTTTTATAAAAGCATCCTGTGAAATGTATCCATGGTGTCGAACGATGGATATTTCTGATGGTTCACATGTCATATTGTTACCAAAAAAATCAAAATTATGGGCTTCCCGCTCTACTGGCTTCATGTCTTTATCATTATTATCACGATGTTGTGGGCATTCCATTCATATTTAAATTGAATGCTCAAACCAGCAGGTTTCATCACAGATGTACTGAATTCCCCTCAAAAAGGAACATGCACATGAAAGGGAACGGAATGTCCTAAATGAACGTGACAGCCGATGATTAGCCAGTAATGTGTGGTGTAGCTGTTTGTTTCTAGTTGCAGTGATCTATTCCCAGTGACAACCTATGCATTTTAAACTCATAACTGTGATGTAGCCTAGACATAAATAGGACATGGTAACCTGAGCTGAAGGCCCAGAGGGTACACACCTGTACCGAACTTTACTTCCAAGCACAACCAGTCAGCAACAGTTCTAGCTCACAATGTACAAAAGCTTTTACATGTGCATAATGTTGCTTTGTCTCATGTTTAAAGTGAAGTTTCATATCTCACTCCACCTTACTGGTGCATACACAAAACAACTATTTCCTATATTTTTAGCCAATCACTCATCCTGCAGGCAAAGTGGGTGTGGCTCTCTCAGGTCTAAGCTAAAGGGCTTCTTGTTCCATCAGCGAGTTTCTGTCTTGGATAGCAGGCGGTGCGTGCTAGGATGAGAATTTTCCTACATCTGCTGGTATGTGACACATTTTTCAGATTGCCATTGTTCTTATTGTTGTCTAAGAAAATAACTTTTATTTTACTGTAAATATTAAATTGCTGCTAAAAATTACAAACTGAGACTGATTATTTGCGACTAGTTTTTCATTGAAAATAACAGAACTGTAAAATCCACATGTCTTTATAATTAAAAGGTTAAAAGGTCAAAAAGAAAATGCTCTGTTTTTCAGATTTTTTTATATTTTAGCTTGTGGACTTTAGCAAAATAAGTGTCTGATCTTTACAGAACAATGTAAATTAAACAGTTTCTGGATCAGACTTGATTAGGATGCCCTCATGTTTTGAAATTGCATAATTATAAACATCTTTACATATCAACCTTCAAGAGTATCTTTTTTGGTTTTGATAACTCCTTTATTGCTGAGCTTCCTTTGACTAAATTATTGAATGAGTGAAAGGTTTTTAATGACAGGTGTTGCCTCGGGACTTTTCATTGAGGCTCGTCGTACGATACAATAAGCAAAAAGTAACTAATTAATAAAACAATTGGATTTATGTTTAAAAAACAGTAGTATATAAATATTGTGTACCACTTTATAATAAGGGTCCCTTTATTAATGTTACAGTCACCTAAGTGCCCTTAAGGTTAGTACAAGCAGCCAGGGGGGTCTGCTTAGTTGTACATTAACATGGTTTAGAAAGTTGGTACTACTTAATTTAATAGTTATTTAATACTGACAAGTGCACTGAGTAACATTAATAAATTGTGAAGTGTTATCCAAACTGTAAATATAAACAGGAAAGACAGCTGAGACATCCCCAAACTATTTACACACCTATTAATTTATAATAAATGGTCACAGGCTTTAGGTAGTGACCAAAAGAATGAGATTGCGGATACAAGTGGCCAAAAGGAGTTCTCCGCAGAGTGGCTGGGCTCTCCCTTAGAGATGGAGAGAGAAGCTCAATCATCTGGGAGGGGCTCGGAGTAGATTTGCTGCTCCTCCACATCGAGAGGAGCCAGTTGAGGTGGCTCGGGCATCTGGTCAGGATGCCTTCTGGACGCCTCCCTGGTAAGGTTTTCCGGGCACGTCCAACCGGAAGGAGACCTAAAGATTGACTCAGGACACGTTGGAGGGACTATGTCTCTCACCTGGCCAGGGAACGCCTTGGAATTCCCCCGGAAGACCTAGCCCAAGTGGCTGGGGAGAGGGAAGTCTGGGCCTCTTTACTTATGCTACTGCCCCCGCGACCCGACTCTGGATAAGCGGATGAAAATGAATGGATGGATGGATTATTTCATAAAAGTGAAGCCAAAATAAGCAGAAAATAGCAATATTCAAATATTAAAAATTAATATTACATGCATTTCTTACAGTTTTTCTATGTCATCAAAAAGTTTCTTGTTTGTCTCATAGAAGCCGGAAACATATAAAGCATAATTTATGTTTTATTTTAGTAATTAATGTAATCTCTGATGTCAACACACCCCTAAAGCACTTAAAACGTAAAAATCTTGTTAATGAATTGAAATATTTCTTCTTTTACTTGTAAAATTTTGCTTATTTGATATTTTTCAGCTTTTTATGTTTCAAAACTGTCCAATTGCTGTTTGATTGGATGATTTGTGATAATGCACATATAGTAACTAAAAATTATAAGTAAAAAAGGAGACAGTTGTGTGGGCAAATACTTAATAACTTAACCCTGAATAGGAAATGCTGTATAAAGCAGCTACACATTATTAAATGCAGCATTGATACAATTTTGTTTTTCTGTTCCATGAAGGTTGCGTTAGCAGCCATCGGAGAATGTCAAGGTGGTAGCAAGGACCACAGTCGATTGAAACGGGTAAATGTATTTGAAAACCAAATTCTACATTTTCCACTGAAGAGAGAATCTGCAAATAGTTTATTTCTCATCTGGGCTACATTAGGATGTTTTACTGCGTTCTAAAAGGAGATGGGTCCTGTCCACAATTGAGCTACAGGAAGAAATGGAGGTGGAATACCCATTCAAAATCACAACGGTAAAGAATTATATAATAACTGGTCAGAGTCTGACAGCTCTCATTTCCATTAAGATGAAATAATCTAAAACTAACAGCTCACTGTTTCTTTTAGATGCACAATGACAAGACTCAAGGGAAGAAATACAAGTTTGTAATAAGTGGAGATGGTGTTCATGATGGATTGTTCTCCATTGATGATGTAACCGGAGACGTTTATGTGCACAAAAAAGTTGATAGAGAGGAGAAAGAGATTTATCACGTGAGCTGATATGACAATCCAACCTTCTGATAATTAACTCCTAATACGACGTGTGACCCCCGGAAAATGCTTTACCTGAGTATTTCAATCCACAGATCACATTTGATGTCTGGGACGAATCAGCCAACACAAAAATGGACAGGGAGCTATCTTTTGATGTCCAAGTAAAAGACTTAAATGATAATGCACCAATGTTTACCAATATTATGAAAATAGTCAGCGTGGATGAAAATACGGCGGAAGGTGAGTTTGCAATTTTGTAAAAAGGATTTTCTGCTTGTTTTTTGATATTGAGAGATTTTTTTAACAGCTGTAATTATATTATGAGAAGAAGAAGAAAATATCATTTCTATAGCGCCTCTCAAGATAAAAATCACGAGGCGGCATGGTCGTACAAAATCATCAATCATCACTGATGCCTGTGTAATGTATACCTTATCTGGTTGTACAAGGATTCCTGCCAGCATCTATGGAGTTTAAAGATAAAGATAAGGAGAAAACAATCAACTCAACGGTCTCAATCAGTGTGGTTTCTCAGAACCCGGCAGAGCCTAAGATTAATGTCACACAGATTGATGACAGAATGGCTCGACTCACCTTCAAAGGATGTTTTGACTATGATGTAAGGATAAGAATGTTATTTAATCCAGAATAACAGCTAGTTCATGGCTATGCAGTCCCATGCCGATATGGCTTACCTTAAAAATTTTGTATTTTTTTCAGAAAGCAAAGCAGTTTAAAGTAAAAGTCACAGCAAGTGATCATGGAAAGCCACCTCTTTCCACCACTGAAGTTATTACGCTCAATATTGTCAACAAAAACAATAACGCTCCAAAGTTCAAGCAGAAACAGGCAAGTTTTTATGTTATTATTACATTTTGTTTCTAGAATTCAGAATATGTTTTAACGACTTTATTTCTTCGTAGTACGAAGTTGAGGCTGTGGAAATGACTACCCATGATGATATTTTGAGAATTGCAGTAGAGGACAAGGATGCTCCTAACACTGATGGCTGGAAGGCCAAGTACTACTTCATCAGTGGCAATGAAGAAGAAATCTACAGCCTTAGAACTGACCCAAAAACTAATGAGTGTATTCTGAGTGTTGTCAAGGTAACAGCTGCTCTCCATTAGACTAAAATATGTACTCAGTTCAAATTAATAGTCCAATCATCAACAACAATTTCATTTGTTCTGATCACAACTGGTTTGTTTTTCTAGGAGAAGAATTACAACCAAAATACTTTGGTGAACCTGACAATCGGAGCTGAAAATGTTGAGCCCTTATTCATTTGTAAAGATAATAAACTGATTAAAGATCCAAAGCTGCTCCCACCTCCAGATTCAGTCAATGTTACAGTGAAAATGCTCGATACCAATGACGCACCAGTGTTTGAAAAATATACAGACGAGGTGTATCAGGTAGAAGAGTCGGAGCCAGGACAGGTGCTCTACACTCCAAAGGTTCAGGATATCGACTCACCCAATGTCAGGTATGTTTCAACATGCTGCATGTCTTCTAAGCAAGAAGAAAACAAAAGACAAAGTCAACTTGTTTGGCTGTCTGTCTGTTTGATGTATGGATTAAATGATTAAAATCCATGTTAAGTAGATGTTGCAAGATTTTGCAAAAGCTGGCATCTAATGTGTAAATGACAAGGGCAGTACCGTTCTTATTACAGACCAGGGGCCTCATCTATAATGCTTGCATATGCAAAATATTTGGGTCTCAAAATTGCGTAAAACATTTTCTGCACAACCTTAGTAATTTGGGGCAGCAGTAGCTCAACAGGTTTAGCGGGTTGTCCAGTAATCGGAAGGTTGCAGGTTCCATCCCGGCTCCAGACAGAGAATTCTACTCTTGTGTCCTTGGGCAAGACACCAAACCCACCTTGCCTGCTGGTGGTGGTCGGAGGGACCGGTGGCGCCTGTGCTCGGCAGCCTCGCCTCTGTCAGTGCGTCCCAGGGCAGCTGTGGCTACATCGTAGCTAATCGCCATCAGTGTGTGATTGGATGAATGATACACTGCAGTGTAAAGCGCTTTGGAGTCCTTACTCTTAGAGGCGCTATAAAAGTGTGGGTCATTTATCATTTATAATTATACATTAAAAACAAAACTTGACAGCAAATGTGTGCAACGTCAATCAAAGTCTCATCCTGGCATGAGCACAATTGGGAGATGGGGAAGCTGGCAGCACAGCTGGTGAGATGAGACAAAGGGGAAATTTAAGCTACATTTTCAGAGTTGTAGAACACCCCCTTACACACACACACACACACACACACACACACACACACACACACACACACACACACACACACACACACACACACACACACACACATACGTGCATATATGGTTTATGAAGCCACTATGACTTTTTGGTGGTTTATGAGGACACACCTTTCCCTGCATCTGGTGAACACGATAAGTAAGTCAAAAAATTTGATTTTACCCATAGAAGAAAAGTCTTACTTCAAAAATAAGAAAAACATATCAGAACAAACATACATTTCACTTATGAATTTCCACAGGCTAATGAGTACTTGACAACCTGGTGGTTTATGGAGACAATTCGGGTTTGAGGTCTGTTTACAAAAATATACAATTCTGAATGTTTCATGGTTTAAGGGGACATTTAAACATTATGAGACCAGCAAACACATTTATATATAACATTCAAAATCAAGGAATCAAACAGGAAATAGAGGTTTTTGGGGGGAGTCAAGGCCTCAGAAGTACCAGTGGTCAATCGAGCACTTGGGCCTGTGACCATTTAACTCAGAGAGAGACGGGCATATTCCAGGATAAACGTCAGAAATCTTTATTCAGAAGACTGCATAGGTAAAGCTAACATTTCTACTAATGTTTCTGTTCAGAAACCTCAACCTCATGCTACCTAAATCTCAGTTTTTGTTAGTCTCAGTTGTCCTATGTCCTGTCGGTGGTACATCACATGTAGGGGTGTCCTTCCACAATAGTATTTCCAGCACCTGCTCCTCTGTTTGCCATTGTCTGTGACATTCACTGAGCATGTCATCTGTAGAGGTCTTATCCTTGATGGTACTTAAAGTTCTTGGCTGTTTCATCTTGGATCATAGCTCTCACACTAGCTAGTTCTCTGACTCCTTCCTTATTGCTAGCATACCATTTTAGGGTGCTGTATTAGGTGTGGAATGGTCAATGCATGGTTAGGAGCTGTTGTGTCTTAACATCTGTGGTCTGTATTTTTTTCTTTTGGCCAGCTCATTATTCCTGACAGATATCTGATTACTAGCAGGGCGTAGCTGTTTATTTTCTGAATCTTGTTCATGCCCTTGAGCTGATTTCTTAGGACTTGCCTTATTTGTTTTAAGTATTTGGTTGTGGCTTATTTCCTTGCAGCCTCATCGAGGTTGCCATTTGCTTGTCGGACACCAAGGAATTAGTAGCTGTCCTCAAGGTCTGATTTTGTTCCTTCTGGGAGTGAGACCCCTCCTGTATCTGTTATGTTCCCTTCCTTAGTCAACATTCAACCACACTTCTCAAGTCAAGATGACATTCCAATATCAGTGCTGTAGACCCTGTTGGTGTGGATCAGTGAGTCAATGTCTTGCTCGTGCTTGATATACAGTTTTATGTCATCTATGTAGAAGAGGTGGCTAATTGTGGTTCCATTTTTGAGTGAGTATCTCAGACTTATTTATGGGACAATAACTACATTTAAATGGTATCAGGATTGGATAGGATAGCTTGTTCATAGCTTGTTGTTTATAAAAGGCAGCTAGGGGCTCACAGAGTGTACAAACCTTGTCGAGTTAACACTCAACACAGTTGCAAGGATTAAACAAGAAAGTCATACTGACATATTATGACCTTTTTTGTAGAAGTTATTAAAGAGATGAATGCATGCAAGGGGTCCTGTGGCAAAATTAAGACTACAATTACCAACAATTAGCAAACATTTATTTGAGAGGCAGTAACATCTATTGTGTTTAATTTGGTGAAAATCAGTGTGTATGATGAAATTACAGCCAATTGTAAGGCCACTGCTTGCCATCAGATTTTGCCGTGCCACCACAACCCCATTCTCTCTTGAAATATCTCAGTACTGAATGCTGCATTACACCAGCATGTCTTCTGTCATTGGGCAGTGTCCCATGTTGATTCTATACAAAGGGTTAAAGGTGGACCTTTTAGAGTAAAACAATATACTTCCTGTTGTCAGGGGTAGTGGCTTTGGTGATGGCAGGAAATGACACTGTCATTGTCTTGAGATTTGTGATAACACACACTAAGTTGGATATAGCTCTGATCATGTGTCTGCAAGTTAATAAACCAAGGGCTTTAATGTAAAACGATCAATATTTTAGACTAAGCCCAAACTAACCCATTAGTCCTTTTAAAAACTATTTAGACAACTTTTGATTCCCAATGGCTTATCAATTTTAGGTTATAGGCCTAAAGCCCTAGGACAGGTTAGTTAAAATATAATATGTGTAAAAATGACAAAATGGCATCATCTGACCAAAATGACCAACTTCCCGTTGGTTTTGAAACATGGTTTCAGACTTTTTGCAAGTCTCAAGACACATCATGAGTGTACCAAATTTCATAATCCTCAGTCGAAGCATGACACAGAGCTGACTGTTGTGATGGTCCTAGGGAGCACTATATTAAAACTAGGCCATGCCTATGGAAAAATTGTATAATTATCTGTTTGGGGTTGGATTAGTGTAAATCATTTTACATTTTGCACAGATGAGATGTGAATTGAGGAAATTAGAGGCAAACATAATTCCATGGTGTGATGCCTAAATTCGCCATACTCCTTAAGCCCCACCCTCTTTTGAAGCCTGCCAGACTCTACATATGTGTACCAAATTTCATAATCCTCAGTAAAAGCATGGCATGAGGCTGATAGTTTTGATCACCCTAGGGGCCTGCTATTTTAAAGAAATAGGTCACACCCACTGACGTGGCAACGGGTCAATATTTTAGGCTTAAGCCATGCCTACACATGATACTTTTGAGAACGTTTTTCACAACTTTTGATCCCCAGTGGCTTATGAGTGAAATATGTCAAAAACTGTACGATAAGTTAGCTCTAATTAAGCATGTGCAAAAAAGAAAAGAAGAAATAGTCATGTGACTAAAATGGCCGACTTCTTGTCGGATTTGGAAAGTAGCTCCATAGACTTTTTTGTAGGTTCTGAGACACTACATAAGTGTACAAACTTTCATAATCCTCAGTAAAAGCATGGCATGGGGCTTACTGTTTCAGTGGTCCTAGGGGGGCGCTATTTGAAAAAAATAGACCACGCCCACTGGATGTTTGCATACATATCTGTTTGAGGTCAGATTAGTCACACTCATGCAAAATTTCCTGCAGATAAGTTGAGGAATGAGGAAATGAGAGGCAAACGTAATGCTACGGCATTACGCCTGAATTCACCATACCGCCACAGTCCCGCCATCTTTCAACACCTGCCAGTACTGGATGCTAAGTGAGCCCAACATGTCAACTGTTATTTGGCAGTGATTCATATTGGTTCGATCAAAAGGGTACAATTGGGAGCTTTCAGAGTAAACATGACTTTTTCTGTTGTGAGGGGGTGGAGCCTTAATTACGTCTTCATCTGACTATTGATTGTTGTTCAGGAGTGGATGATAAACAACCACAAAAATTTTCGTGACTCTGTGTCCTTCGATGATGAAATTATGGCAATTTATATTTTTTAGCGAGAAGTCAGGCAAGGAGAAGTCCTGCTGCTGAGGTGCTAAGTTGTGCCTGTTGTATCAGCCCTGCTATGCAGTTTTCTACCAGCAGGGGGCTCTGATATTGTACACAACACACACGATATGGTTTACGAAACCAATTTTTAAATTGGCCATAAAACACAAAAGGAAGGTTAAAGTGCTGAAATAACTAAATAAGATGATAATGGCTGTTACAAAGTTTGTAATAATATATTAACAATGTTTACTTTTTATATTTTTCAAAGATTACAACACTTAAAAAGTCACGAAATACGAGACCATCAAAAATGGTCTCATAAACCTATTGGTTTCATAATGCTGGTGTGCAGGGGCGCAGATAGGATTTTAAAACTGGGGGGGAAAAAGTTCCAATGTACCCTCCCCAAACACACCCACCCACACACACACACACACACACACACACACACACACACACACACACACACACATACACGCGCACATGCACATACACAAACTATTGCAAGCTAAATAAAATATCCGCTCCAAAGCACTTTACACTACAGTGTATCATTCATCCATTCACACACACATTCACACACTGATGATGATAAGCTACGATCTATCCACAGCTGCCCTGGGGCGCACTGACAGAGGCGCCCAACTATTCAGTTCAGTCATTTGTTATTCTCCCAATCAATTACTAAGCAAAACCTCGTGCTTTATGCAAAACATTAAATGATTTTCAGCATACCAATCTTTACAGAAAACATAAAAGCCCTAAAAAACTGCTCATAAAATATATTTAAAAAATGAAATTCACTTATCACTTAGAGCAGTGGTTCCCAAACTTTTCAGCCTGACCAACAGATGTTCATTCGTATTTTTACATTATTTAGAAATGTTCATTATTTTTGGAAAGTTTTAATTTATACATAAATATATAAATCTCTTTTAAAATTTTATATTTTACATTTTTGTGATTATGTGGCACACTTTGACTTCCATACATAGTGCATCGGCATCTGCCTCTTTTTACGGCTTTCTTTTTTACATTGTCGCTACATCTGTCACGTTAGCTGTGTTTTTACCATCATTTCTACATCCACCACGTCCCAAAGAAGGTTAAACAAACATCAGCTCCACGCACCTCTCGTGCAGCACCAGCTGTCTGATGCTGCAGCAGCGTCAATCGTCCCGGCTGGATGAGTGAATTTCTTCATCAGATTCAATATTCTGCTTCATAATCAGAGTCAGTCATTACAAGATAAAGTGATCAGTCAACAAATACCAGACCTGCCGGCAATTATACGTTTTATCTAATATTTGCACTCTTCATGTTGCGTGCATCTCCTCCTGTCCCTGACTGGGAGCCTCTCGGCGGGAGGCATTTTTCAAACTCTAAAAACTCCCAAACATTGCTCAGCCTGAAGGTGACACATCTCCACTATCTTCTGGTGTAAATTAGTAACTTCATGAGGGATCATATTTGTAGATGAGACTTGCTAAAGTCAGCAATGAGGCTTTGGTGCTTTTAACGAGCAAGTCCCAACACTGACAACAATGTACTGAAACTATAACCAACATGCATAAACAGACAGATCAGTCCAGCCTACTTAG
This sequence comes from Nothobranchius furzeri, assembly GCF_043380555.1. Classification (NCBI taxonomy): domain Eukaryota; kingdom Metazoa; phylum Chordata; class Actinopteri; order Cyprinodontiformes; family Nothobranchiidae; genus Nothobranchius; species Nothobranchius furzeri. The sequence continues at coordinate 56,228,337 of NC_091755.1, read as the reverse complement.
GCCTACATTGTTGGTCTTTTTAAATACGCAGTAATCATTGCTTGCCTTTTTCGCTTCATCCTGCATCCTAGCAGCAACTACTTTGGCGCCTCTAGAGTTGGTGTTTGTTTACGTCATGCTGCATTCAATGTAATTGGAAAAAGGAGCTTCAAGCGCTCAACCTCTGACTTTGTTTTCTTTCTGGCCTTAGTGCGGGGACAGATCTGGATCGATCTGAATCTGGGGTGGGGACAGATCCCCCCGTCCTCCACCCTATCTGCGCACCTGCTGGTGTGTAACCTGACAAATAGGTCTCGCAAACCATAAGCGCACACACACACACTGTTGGAGGGGAGGCTGCCGTACACAAGTGCCGCTAGTCCCTCCAATCACCAGCAGGCAAGGATGGTGAAGTGTCTTGCCCAAGGACACAATAGCAAAATTATTTGCAGGGAGTCCAGATCCATCCCACAACCCTCCAATTCAGAGTCAAAATCAGAAGGGTTTTATTGCCACATCCGAGAATCACAACATTAGGTTGCTGCACTGGACAACCCGCTCTACCTCCTGAAATACTGCTGGCCAATAACAATACACCACACACGCCTGTAAGTACCTGGTGTGTCTCACAATAAGTACTCAGAATGGACTTATATACTACCATCAGTACTTGGTATGTGGCCCATTAAGGACCTTGTACACAGTAGGTTCCCCTTTAAAAGTGCATTGAAGAATTTCGTTCTAGAGCATTTCTGCCACTTAGCTAAAAATGCTCATCACATACCAAATTTAACCTAATTAATCCAGTCCATTGTCAGAAAGTGAATATTTTTCATTGCCCTTGAAATGAACATTCCAAGTAAACCTCCTTTCCAAATGATTGGATCCTCAACTGTCCATCACACTTCCTCTCTGACTGTCCCTGTCCCTCTATGTGTTCCTCTTTTTGAGCCCAGATTACAAGTCATCTCCCTGTAGCAGCCAAACAGGGAGCAAAACAAAAGCCAGGGTGCCTAGTATCATATAGATTAAAGTCCCATTAGTCATCACACTCACTGTTGTGTGGTGAAATTTGTTTCTGAATTTGACCCATCCCCTGGGGCAGACGGTGAGCTGCAAACACAGCTGCGCTCAGGAACTATTTGGTGGTTTTAACCTCCTAGTGGCACCCATTAATGGTGAGTGTCAAGCTGGGGGCAAGTCTTCGGTATGATCTGATCATGGATTAGAAACCACAATCTCCCAATCTCAGGGAGTCTTTTACAGATTGAAGATTTAAATTAAGGGGTTGTTTTACATCTTCTGTTCAGAGTCTGGTTCTTATCTCACTGGAAAAGGTTTAGGTGATGAAGCTGTCCTGTGTCAGAGCAACTTGTTTGTGTTTGTGTGTGCACGGTATAATGAAAGCACGGGGTTTACAGCCTGGTTGTGTCTGTGAAAGCTCAGACTGTAGACATAGGTCCTGATGAACACCATCACTGCCAATGCTCTGCCCACACACACCTTGCACTGGGCACCTTGTGGCCAGGGGGGTTCTGACAGAAAGACTTCGGACAAAAAGCTTCCATGAGGTGCTCCGCTCATCCCAGACAGGAAGAAAAGTAAAAAGAAACAAGTCATTTGAGGGTAACCTGAACTGATGTGAGGGTTAATTTAGTTTAACGCAGCCCTCCCTGAGCTCTACAATCCCTGCAGGGGGTTAGAAAAATCCTCCACTGAGCCCTACAACAACCCCCCACCACCATCCTGCATATGTAGATGTTCCTCTGCTCTAACTCACCTGATTTTAATGATTGGAAGCAGGTGTATTAAAGCAAACAAATGAAACATGCAAGATGGTAGATCTCAGGGAACAGGACTGTACATCACAATGACTATTGGGAAACAGATTATTTTCTACTGATCAGCTTATATAAGTGGAATATTATAACTGTGATTGTATTGTTTGTGATTTTCATGTGCCTAGATTTGTCATGGTGGAAGATCCAGCTGGTTGGATGTCTCTTGATGAAAAAACTGGAAAAATTACAACAATCAAGAAAATGGACCGAGAGTCACCCTTTGTTGATGAAAACAATATTTACCGAGTTGTTTTTGCTGCTATAGATGACGGTATGAGATGGTTCAAATAAATGTAACCACTTGAAAATACATAATGTCTCATTAAAGAAATTAAACTAAATTACTTTTCCTCTGTTGTTGTTTCTAAGGCACACCTCCTGCCACAAGCACCTGCACCATCAAGGTCCACCTCAAGGATATCAATGACAACACCCCTAAGCTGGTCAACTCAAGTATGATCTTTTGTGATAACAAAGTTATCAAGATCATGGTGCCTGCTGAGGACAGTGATGCAGAGCCATACAGTGGACCTTTCATCTTTACCTTGACGGGTGATAAAACTCTGAAACGGCTGTGGAAACTTGACCCTGCTCATGGTTGGTCCAAAACTCCTCTAAATCCTTCTTGATAATTAAAAAAAAATACTTGAAAAGCCACTGACACAAATCTTTACATCTTTACCAGGGGAACAAGCTGGCCTTGTTGCTCTGAAGTCACTTGAGAGGGGTAATTACTCCATTCCTCTGCTGATTCAGGACAAACAGAATATGATTGGACACGAGACGTTGGAGGTGGAGGTTTGTGATTGTGGAGGAGGAAATGCTTGTGTCAGGACTATAAATCCACTCTCAACTAACGTCAGTGATGCTGCCATTGGAACAATAAGCCTTGGACTGCTTTTATTTCTGAGTGAGTATGGCAATCATTATACACGAATAATCTAGACACAATAATGTATTACATCTCTCAAAATGTTTCTGTTGTTTAATGATTAAATCTAAATCTAATAGAATTGTCAATGGACAATTTGCAGTTGTTAAACACATGTAATTCTGACACAATCACTGCAAAAGCTGAAAAGCACCAATAAAAATAAATAAATCTTCCAAACATTTTATTTTTAATATTTAAATTTAAAATTATTTAAATTCTCACAAGAAACACATTAGAAAATGAGAAGATAAGACAACTTCTGCATCCATATGTTCTTCAGAAATGAAAATGATATTTTGACCAACGTACATCAAAAATGTCGGGGTGGTAATTACTGGCACTAACCTATTGGTACCCTGAATGCCTGAGATGCTTTGCACGCATTTACTGTATATTATGTCATTGTAATTCCATATTTTACTTTCATTAACTGAAAGCCATGGCTTCTAATCTAAGTTGTAATGTGATGTTTCTGCAGTACTGCTGGTCATTTTTGTTTGCAATCAACCCAAAAGAAATTTCCAGTCTTTTGAGGACCAGGGCCAGCAGTCACTAATCCATTACAATGAAGAAGGGATGAGCGTTGACTGCAAGGTTAGTTAGTTGTGATGTGGTTGTGAGCAAGACAATCCGTTATTAAACACTGTTTCCTTTCCTTTTCGTCTTCTAGGCAGAGCCTGTTCATTTGACACAAGCAAATGGTGAAATTGTGACAGATGGTGTCAAACACAGCTTTGTACAGGTACCCATTAAAAACATGTTTAAGCTCTCTTTCCTCTTTATACTGTTGTTTTGAAGCGTACACACTAATAGTGTCTGAGGGGGAAAACGTCAGGGACATTTCTGTACAGAAATGTTCTAAAGTTTTCAAAATGTGATGCCTTTTGAACAAATAAAAGGCAACTTTGTTTCTTTGTTGCTATCTAAACAAGCCAGAGCCACAGCCCAACTCCTAACCACATACATGTGTTAACTAAAAACTTTATACAGATTTAACTCGTACAGAGTTTTGATTATATGGGCGTTTATTGGGATTTTCTAAGTGGTGTTTTTACAAATGTAAACTTTGCAACCTCAGAAAAAATAAAAATTGTAGGGGCCCCCCATGGGGGTCACGGATGCCATGATGGGATTCACTCATCTAGATGTTGTTAGTATGTCTTCTGTGTGCTTGTTTTTATATTTACATGTTTCTTAAAATAAATATGAAAATTTGATGGAAAAAGTGTTTGCACAGGGTTATGTAACAGGGCTCAAAGAAAGAAGATTTATACAACAAAGAAAACTGTTGTCACATTTTGAAGTAAATATTGTAACCTTGAACCTTGAAGCGAAACAAAATGGGAACTTTTTAACATAAAATCAAATTGTGTAATTTACGAGCAGGTGTGAAACATTAAACAAGTAAAATATAACAGACATACAGACGATATCACAGGTTAAAGATAAAAGCAATTTTAAAAATTATTAAACACACAACATAATAAACAATAACAAATACAATATATTAAGGTACCATATAAAACCATAGAGATAAATATCTATACTGCAATACATCTATAGTTGCAAATTCGGTAACACATTACAATAAGGTACGTAAAATTGTGCTTCGTTACTAAGAAATGACTTGGAGAGTAATGAGTAATGAAGCAGGGAAGAAAACTGTAGTTACTGGTGAAAACGCTCATCAGTCTTTTTTCAGGGACTAATAGGTAGTTAACCAATACTGGTAAACACCCAGCAGTCTTATTCAGGAACTAATAGGTAGTTAACCAATACTTACTGGTAAACACCCAGCAGTCTTATTCAGGGACTAGTAGTTATCTATGAACACAATAAGCAACAAATCCCAAATGAATGTAGTGCCTGTGGACTCTCTTTTGTAAACTTCATGAAGGATGCAGATAATTTGCAACATCACAGTGATTTAACGTCACTGGTTCATCTTGATTTCACTCATCTGTCACGTCGTCGTCCATCGTCAGCATCCGTCCATCTTGAGATGATGGAAAGTGAAGCCCCCTCCCAAGTACCTACTCAGGAACTAATCTATACCTACTAGGCACTTAACCATTACCTACTGCTTTTGTCTACCTTAAAGTGAAGCCTCCTCCCAAGTACCTACTAAGGAACGAATCTGTACTTACTTAATACTTAACCATTACTTATATGTTGTTGCATGACTATTTACCATAAGTACATTGAGCTTATTCATACATCATTTTCTTTCATCTTGTGTGTGGTAATATTCCAGAGATGGGTGACCAAAATCCTGCAGGTTACAGTGTTAAGCTTGGTTTATGCTTGACGCATTCACTTTCCGCGCGGTGATGCGGCTCGCGGCTGGAACGCGCTTCACAACTCGCAGCGTTTATGGTTTGTGCGGCTCGTCTCTGCGGTGAGCAAATATTCTCCCAAACTGAACGGGGCAGCATGGAGCTCTACAGCATGCATCCAACACTACACCATAGTAGAAGTAGAAATCACTGTTTACAACATGGTATTTCAGCATTTTTAACAGCGTTCTCGTCTTTTCCGACAGTGCGAGCTATTTCTCTCCAAGAATTATTAACAACATGTTGATCACGGTGATCTTTGAGAGCTGAATCATACAAATGTCTGTATTTACGAACCTCTGCCGTGCCGGTCCGCCATGTTTTTCCGCGTCCGACCGTCCGCGTGGTTAGAAATTTTCCGAGGTGCGCGTTGCGGAAATCTTGGGCCGTGCGGAGACGCGGTGGAGGGGCGTGGTTGTTAAAATGATGCAAAATGACGCAACTTTTCCACGTGGAGCCGTGCGGACCTCGCGGACGCGTCAAGCATAAACCAACCTTTACCTGGCTCAAATCAGTCACTAACAAAATGTTCAATGTTTAGGGTACTTTTTTAAATAATCAGAAAAGTACACAAAAATGAACCTTTACATTTACAAACTTTGAATACAACATGTAAAAACACTCTTAAACTACCCATGGACGTAATTTTCACTTTAGAAGTGGGGGGGACACGGGGGTGGGGGTGGGGGTGTATCTTTACAGTATGCTCTAATGGGAAACAGGCTTCAACACAAACGGTTGTTTTCCACTTGGTCCTAGAGCTCAACCAGTGTCAATTTAATATAGCGTAATATTGTTTTTTTATGGTAAAAAGTGCAGGGGTCAAAACTTGACTTTGGAAAAAGTGGGGGGGACATGTCCCCCCTGTCCCCCCCCAAAATTACGTCCATGAAACTACCTATTCTTCCCTGCTTCATTACTCGGTACCCTTTAAATCGTTCCCTAGTAACAAAGCACAAATAGATAACTACCTATTAGTCTCTGAATAAGACTGCTGGGTGTTTACCATTAAGTATTGGCTAACTACGTATTAGACCATGAAACAAGTCTGAAGAGTGTTTTCACCAGTAACTACTGATTAACTACCTATTCTTTCTTGCTTCATTAATCATTACCCTGTAAGTCGTTCCCTAGTAATGAAGCACAATTTTGCGTACCTTATTGTAAAGTGTTATTGTAAATTCCCACATCAAACTTGTCAAACATCGTTGTGGAATTTCTTAATAAAGCAGTGGGAAAGCAATCTATGATTCAAACAAAAGGTTTTAATTCCAATATAGCAATATAAGAAATGAGGAAATCAGTCACAGAGAAAATGTTACAGCATCTCAGGAGTGAGTCATGCCCCGCAGAAACCTCATAACTCGTATACACTCCTCCACAGAAGAACACTAAGAAGGGCCTTGGGGTGGTGAGGTGTTATCTAGGAAGGAAGAGGAAGGCTTATAAATTGGGGGTCATACAGTACTTCTAAAGGAACAGAGTGCAAATGAAGACACCTCCTGTTCTTTGAAGCAGAAATCTCTGCAAACAAACTGTAGCTGAACAGAACATTTATGGCTGTTGTGAACTGTAATGTTTCAATCACCCCAAATGCCTTTAAGGAGAATCAAATGTATCCTTTACAAGCATCAATCATGACAGCTTAATGTATTTTTCTCTTCTAGAAAACTGAGGCAGCCCGAGATATGTGGTATGATGAGAGGCATCACATCATCACCGTGAGTAACATGTTTCTAAAACACCCTTTCAAATCAAAGCCTCATTATTTAATAATGTCTCAAACAAACCTTGTCATCATTTATATATTTTAACTATGATTGAACAGGAGGCATCGGGAAATCTCTTAACAAGGAATGAATCCTGTGCACCATTGTTTTACACTATAATTTAGCTTTTCTGTATTTACCCCAAAAGATAAACTCACGCAAGAGCACGAGGATGGGCGCAGGCATGGACACAGACATGGGCGCACGACAAGAAAGATACTCCAGATCAAGCTATGACGGCTCATCAAGAGTGAGTTTTGACTGTATGGCATTGAGAAACAGCTGTTACACAATTAGTTTGTGTTGGTTAAAATAATCTATAACTAACTACAACTTTAAATCTCAGAGTTTTATTGTTTTTCTTCTAATTGTTGTAGTATTTGTCAAACAAAAGAAAAGACTTCTAGTCACACATTTAGCTTGAGCCAAATGTGGCCTTGCATTTACATTTTTAATTCATGATAATGTCCACTATTTACCAAAGTTAAATGACTTTTTGTCCGTACAGATGCGGTCAAAGCTGATAGTGGCCATTAGTCAAAGATATAAAACCCACAGGGTCACAGAAATAACTTGAATCTGACCAAAGTAAAAATAAATACAAATTTTATGAATTTTAACCAATGAAAGTTAGATTTATTTAGATTTTTTTTTCAACCATGCTTCAACGGAATTATTTAAAAAATACGCTCGTGGAGCAGGCCAGGACAAAAATGATGGTATCCCTAGAAAAGACTGAAAATAACGTAACCAAAGGGACATGATAATACAATATGTGTCCACTAATTAGCATCACAGGTGTCTACAATCTAGTAATCAGTCAGTGGGTCAAAATACAGGACTCCAGGTAGCCACTGTGTTGACAAAGGAAAGAGTTGTCTCAGAAAATTAGAAAGACAATTATAGACAAGCATGTTAAAGGTAAAGACTATGAGACCATCTTCAAGCAGCGGCATGTTCCTGTGACCACAGTTGCACATGTTGGACTATTCTGCCTTCTATGAGCCCTGACCTCAATCCTATTGATCATCTTTGGAAGCAGCTGAAACATGCCATCTGGAAAAGGCGTCCTTCAAACCTGAGAGAACTGGAGCATTTTGCTCATGAGGAGTGGGCCTAAATACCTGTTCAGAGGTCCAGAATTCTCATGGAAAGTCACAGGAATCATTTGACTGCCGTAATTGCTGCAAAAGATTTAGCAACAAAATATTGAGGTAGGGTATGATCATTTTTGTCCAGATCTGTTCCATGAGTTTATGTTTTTAATTATTTAGTTGAAGCATGGTTGAAAAACAACATCTGACTTTCATTGGTTAAATTTCACAGAAGTTTTATTTATTATTGCTTTTCATATTCAAGATATTTCTGTGACCATTGTGGGTCTTTCTATCATTGACGGAAGGGTACCAATTGTTTTGTCTACATCTGTACATCAAATTAATCTCAATATAAAACACATGTGCAATGTTTTTAAAGTTAGAAGTTTTAGTAATTTTAATAAAAATAACAGATTGGGTTTACAAAGCGCTTTTCTAGGCACTCAAAGCACTTTCCATTATTCACACACTCTCACATTCACACACTGCTGGTGATGGTAAGCTACTATATAGCCACAGCCGCCACCACCAACACGGGCAAGTTGGGTGAAGTGCTTTTCCCAAGGACACAGCAGCAGAATACCCCTGATCCCGCATCATAAGGCTCTGTCTTCTGAGCTACTGAGAACAAGGAAAACAACAAACTGTAGCTGCAGTGTTTGTCAGATACAGTCACGAAAGGCCCAAGATCCAAACTTAGTTGTGGTTTTGTGTTCCTTTCTTTAGTTTTCAACAGGGGGTGGCAGCAGGAGGAGCACAGTACGGGTAAGTACAAAACACTGTGTGCTAACTGGGCATCATTCTTGGTACTGTGACTAGAACAAACTCTTTTCTCTTCCTCAGCGGAGCACCTCGATGTACAGACGTTACCCCCATCTCCAAAAATTAGTGGAACATGTAAGACAGCAGAACAAAAATGATTGAGGGCATTTAAGATGAATCTTAATGTGATTTTGTTTTTATTCCACAGAGTCTTAGCAAAACATGTCACGAAGAAGCAGAAGGACAGGAGAACAGTCCTATTAAGTTTGCATATGAGGGGGAGGGCAGCCGTTGCGGGTCACTGGATGAGCTAACGTTTGACATCCTGGATGGAAACTTGTCCTTTCTGGATCATCTAGGGCCGCGGTTCAACACCTTGGCGGTGATGTGTAATTCCTCAGCTGTGAAAGCTACAGAAGAGCTAGAGACGTTCACAACTTAGTCACTTTTCTTTTAGTGTCTGATTACAAGTTACAAACTGGTTTAACTGGATTTCCTGTGAAGTGAAAAAGCAATATGGATATTGTACATTTTGTACAATATGGATTTAAAAGAGACATCTTTTGGTATTTGCATCTATCCATGGGACAACAATGTCTGCACTAGCAGCCCTGTTGTGTTTGCTGTAATTCATGAACATGTCATGCTTTGGTAGTTTTGAAAAGCCACATTCTCTAAGTAGTTGTATGATTTTTTTATTTTATTTTTGTTTTGATTAGAATTTTTTTTCATTACTTTTCTAACATGTGAGGGGTTGGAGCTACCTAACAGCAATCTTTCTATTTATGGTGGTTTTTATAAAAGGTCACAGTTGTTCCACATGTGGAACAGAAAAGAAACAGGGATTTTTGCATTTACAAACTGCATAATTGTTGGTTTTTAATTGAACATTCAACCAGGAGCACTAGTTTAATCTCACAAGTTTGGAAAAACCTTTTTAAGGCAATTGTAAAAGGCTGTTTGGGGGATGGTGGGGGGGGGGGAAAGCATACTTAAAAAAAATGATGATTTTAGTTTTTTGTTAATAAACATACGTTGGATGAAAAGAAACTGTCGCTTTTCCATGCTACTACTGGAAAATTGACATGTAAAGCAGACATGATGCCTTCCAAATTGTACATATTTACCAATTACCTCAAATTTAGCTGGTTTTGTTCCCCTGCTGCAAAATGGGCAGGAGAGAACAGATTGTGCAGATTGTGTGAACTGTATAATCATTCCAGTCAGGTTAGATCATTTAGTCCCTGCTGCTATATTGTGCAATGATTTAATGTCAATAATTGCCAGGTCTGGTTGCATCTTCCCACAGAGGACATATGAAGCCACAGAAAGGCGTGGTGTGTAGATTTCATTAGTTTTTTCTGTTTATATGGAATGTGTCCCTCTGTGGACTTGTTATGCAACTCCTTAGCCTAAATACATTTGAAAGCATGCATATAGCTAAGTACATATGTTGAGAATGCATCTGTGACTTGAGAAAACGGGTAACAGGCTGCATTGGTGATTTGGAAATTTGAATAGAGTTTTATTTCACTGAAATGGTGCAGTAAAGCGAGACTTTGGCTGGGGTCTTTCTGTGTGGATCTTCCTATGCCTGTGTGAGTTTTTGCATCCCTAGCAAACACACACACACATCTGTGGGACTCTAGGTGTCAGTGTAAACCTGCATGACTGTAATGGACTGAGATGAGTTCAGCACTTCTCTCTGAGAGAAACCTACTTAGGATCAAAAGCATTTAGTAGAGTAAATTGTTCTTAAGTTCCACGCTCTGCATGTATTTTTTAATTTTTATTTTTGTATAATTTCTAATTGAAAACTTCCAGGGGCAGTACTGTGAAGTTACATTGATACTCATAAAAGGTGTTGTGCAACATGATGCATTTCAAACAAGCAATGGGATTACAAACTGTCATTCAGTGTGGGAATCTAAAGACGTGCAGAACCTTAACATCATTCTTTATTAACTTTACTATAGGCAGCACTGTCTCCCCAGGGCAGGTTTTACTTCCAACTATGTGTCTGTATGAGTGTGTCTCTCAAAGTTGAACAGACTCAGTTTGGACTTGTCTGCCTGGTACTGAGACACAGCTGGATTTTGTTTTTTTCTGAACCACTGCTTTGATCTGTTACTTTGGTCCCAAATTTTAGTTTTCCTTTTTTTGTCTTTCAAAAAAAGATTTAAAACCCACTGTAACGTTGAACAGGGAAAAGGGGGCAATGACTGCTTTAGTAAAGTAATTTTACACAGATATAACTTTTTTACACACATTTTGAAAGCCAGTGTTCTTACATGACTGCTGGTGTTGCAGTAGACGTTTCCCATTTTCTTACCCTGCACCCACCCAGAAGCAGCAACTCAAAGTGCATTAATAAAGACCTGTATTATGCCGCTAGCTTGTCTTGTGATGCTTGCAAAGTTGTGTTTTAAGTTTATTGTTCATTAGACCGTTGCTGTGTTATCTTTCTGTAAGGTGTTGGGGGAAGGAACAAGCAGAAGTGGAAATACCAGTTTTCTGCAGCTATGCTAGATGCCAGTTAAGGTGTGACACATAGAAAAAAAGCTTTTTTTTTTACAAGCACTAATTTTTCAAAATAAAAGTCAACAAAGATAACAAAAATGTTCAAATATGGGATCTATCATCTTGAGTGCAGTAGCCTTGAACCCTCTGGAGGCAGGTGTTGCAGATTTGCAAAATTAAAATCTACCTACCTGGTTACTCCACATACCTATTTCATGAGCATTTTTTGACTCAGAAGTACCCTTGAAGGACTTGGTTGTTTGTATGTTTATCAAAACTTATTTTGAGCCTGAAAGGGTTATTAACGTTGTGAGATAAAAAAAAGAAACCTAATATCAGATAGCCAAAGATAATTCAGGATCCAGCATGAATAAAACATCTCTGAAAAAGAGTAGTCTCAGACAAACATGACCGTTCAATTCAATAGTGTCATTTCACAACAAGAGTCAGCTGAAGATAATTTACAAGGTATACATTCAAATTAAATCTACTTATCAGTGCATTGAGTTCAGGTCATTTTTCCAGTTAAAGTTTTAAGAAAATCCAGCAAATTGCCTGGAGTCACTGATTTGTTGTGTCAGTGAGTTTACAGCAACCCCATAATAAGCAAGCATGTAGCAACAGTGGAGAGAAAAACTCCCCTTTTACAGGAAGAAACCTCCTGCAGAATCTGGCTCAGTATGGCAATAGCTTAACTCACTTCAGATTCAAAGATACTTCGTTAATCTAAGCAGGAATGTAATTTTTTAGGATCTTGTTCAAACCGACATTATATGGCAGTTCATAGCTGTGGACAGGAAGGACCTTTTGTGGTGATGTGGGTTGCAGCAGATCTTAAGAAGCTTCTAACTTAAGACACTCAGTTGTTGAATTGTTATCCCGTGAAGAAGATTCTCAAGGTTTTCCATCATATTCTTTACTAACAAAGCATCCTTCTTTGTCCACCCAACTCTAGAGGCCCCAGGTCAGTTTTATCAGATTGTTTAAACTTTTTTATGATCCCAGACTTCGGTGTTGCTGCCCTAACAGATGGGAGGACTCTGGGTTTGACAACATCTCGACCTGCAGCCTTGTTTCCAACTGCCTGTTCTCCTGATTGCTAAAGACAGACAGGTAAAAGATGAGGCAAAGCGACAAGGAGGTTGAAGAGAAAGCTGCTAAAGCAGTGTCCATGACAAAAGTTGACTAAATGGTTGAGGTGTGACAGGGAAGCTGTGGGTAAAAGGAAGTGGGCGATCTGTTTGGCTGAAGAAAATGATGCTGAACTGAGCCTAAGAATGTGTTGAATTCATTAGCTTTGTCCAGACTTCCATCCGCTCCATTTACAACAACAAGCTCTATTTACTCTGTAGTGAAGAACCAACACAATGGAATCAGATAAGGAACACAGAAAGGACGTAGCAAAGAGAACTCCTTCAGGCTTGAGTTATTTGTGGAGATAAAACATCAATATTGCAGAGCAAAGCAAACACACGCCATTTACCAAACTGAGTCAGTGGTAGAGTCATGTTGCTGTTAGCCAATCAAAGGCAACATGTCCACATATCAGGAAATAAGACTCTAAATTAAAGGTGGGGATTTATAGTGATGTTATTGCCAATACCAAGGTCGATCCAATTCCTTATCAATTCCTGAGAAGTTTAATAGGTGACAAAAAATTAATTGCACACAGTCTCTTATGTTATAACTGTCAGCTTATTAATGATACATAATCAATTGTACCTGGTATCGGTTGGAAAAATCTTTCCAAATTTTCTCTTTGATGCTTCTTGTGAAGGCAGTCATCTTCTTTTACAAAACTGGCTGATTGCCAAAGACAAGCCTTAACGTTTTATTCTCACAGGTGGCATTAAAGATTCTGCCTGATATCAAAACTTTATTAGAAATGCTTTCAGATGATTTAAATCCCTGAGGACATAGAAACAGAAATTAAAGAGAAAGGGGTGAGAGGAAAGGAAGAAGTGGGGGGAAAGTTCTCAAAAATAAACAATGAAGGATGTATAAGAATCTGCTCCTATACCTGCAGAAAGAGAGAGAGAGAAAAAGGGGACACACAAAATGCCCAAGTTCACATAGCGTGAAGACCCCAGGCAGACCGTCGCTGGAGCAGCCCTCTTTTTCATTGTTCAGCTGAAGTTTGATCCTGGTGATCCAAGGGTTGTTATTGGGGAAGGCTGACATTGTCTACATGCAGTGATTTCTTCTCCAAGTGGCATACAGCGTCCTGTGACAACCTTCCCACAGTTCCTCTGCTTGCAGGTTGCCTCCTAGCAAAAGGTTTGTACGCAAAGCAGGAAAGATCAAGATAGGGTCTGCTCTGCTATGAGCTGGTCTTGCAGAGAAACTGTAGGTGTCCTCGATGTTAGCATGCAACAATTCATAAAACACTCCTGGCATTTTCTTTTGTTTTCCTTTCTTTTATCTGGCTCCATCACAACTAACTCATGTTAACTCATGATCAAACAGATGACAGTAAAAGGCCAGGGTGATACTTCAACAGTTAATGCCCACACCAAAACTCATTTGTACCCTTTTTTTTCACTCAAAACAAGTTTTATATTTTGTAAACTCAGTACTTAACCCTTTACCGACGCATGCCGGCTGCTGTCCATTTCCTTATTGGTTTCTTGTGAAGTGATTTCATCAAGGACACCGGTAGTGACTTGTACATCCCACATTGTTTGGCAAATGGGTGGGCTGGAACATGCGCACTCATGTGTAACTCAATTTAACAGTAAAAGCCTGAAATGGCTGTTTCTTGTGACACGTTTGAACATCAAACAGCCTAAAAAACATCAACAGCTACAAAGAACAGAACATTTTCAACACTGAAATTAGTATACAATCAAATAAAACCATGATCTAATATTTAAAGCAAAAACATATTTTACTGAGATTCAGCTACTCTGAATTTATCTTTTTCTAAAATTAGAAGAGATGACCACTCATCAGATGTGTGATGGTGTATCAAGGAAGAACATACTCTCTCTACTCTGCTGGAGCGGCTGCGTCTCACAGAAGAACAAAACCAGTCTGAAATAAACAAACCAAATCCAAAAGCCGAACCCAGCGCGGTTCCACCGGCCCGGCCCAACGCCGAACTCAGCGCCGCTACACCGGCTCGCCCCAAAGCTGAACCCAGCGCAGTTCCACCGGCCCGGCCCAACGCCGAACCCGGCGAGGCTACACCAGCCAGGCCCAAAGCGGAACTCGGCGTGGCTACACCGGCTCAGCCCAAAGCTGAACCCGGCGCAGTTCCACCAGCCCGGCCCAACGCCAAACCCAGCGCAGCTACACCAGCCCGGCCCAACACCGAACCTGGCGCGGTTCCAACAGAGCCACTACACCAGGCTCTACCGGGCCTGGAAACAGCGTCGTCGTCGGGTGGATTCTATGGTCGGTGACGAGTAGATACAACGATCGGAGAGCGGCCTGGAAACAGCGGCAGCGGAGTGTGGATCGGAGAAGGGCCTGGAAACAGCAGTGGAGGCTTAAAAACATACGAACCTGCCATAATTTTACGATTCACAAACAGGAAATTTAAAAATGCCCTCCTCAAACAAGGGAAAAAACTCAAAGGAACTGAAGTCTATGTTTATGTACATGAAGTGTACTTGAATGAACATTTAACAAAGAAAAGCAGAGATTGCAAGGAAGGCACGTATCTTTAAAAAAGCAGAGAAAAATACAGTCAAAATGGACAGCAAGCTCTAAAATATTCATTAAACTGAATGGGTCATCAGAGGAAGCCAAAGTCTTAATGACTAGAGGAGCTGGAAAAGTATGAGTGACTATGCAAATGAACGCAGGTAAAATAAACCATAAGAATAAAGATGACACAATCTTCTGATCACACAGAATATAAAGTATACGAATTACATAACTACATAGATCCAGAAAACTCTCTATAACAATACAAACAACTGTGAGTATTACACAGAGGAAACTTTAACAATAATGTGAATATGGATGGAGCATTGTCAATAATTCACTTCAACAGCAGAAGTCTAAACAAAAATTTGAGTAAAATAAAGGACTACTTGAAAAACTTTAAAAAATTCAATATATTTGCCACCTGGCTAGACAATGATATAATTACTGAAGTGGAAATAGATGGATATGAACTATTCACAATGAAAAGGAGAAATAAAAAAGGAGGTGGGGTTGCCATCTATGCAGCTAATGACCTGAGATGCACAATGCTCAAAAGTATGACTGAAACAGTTGAAAACATCTATGTTTAACTCTGGAGATAAATATTGAAAAATCTTAAAGAATTTTCCTAGGACTAGTTGTTACAGATCCCTTTCAGCACAATAGTTGAGAACTTGGTGGAGTGCGCTTTACCATAGATTTCGTGGTGAAACTGGCGTGACACATCTTCAGTTGTGTGCCCCGACCTCATTGGGTGTTTCGGCCACTTATCACAATACACCCTCTGCCGGGGTTGGCCCACCCCTGGTTGATCAGACCCAGGTGTGTGTCACTCAGAAGCACCACGTCATCATTTGGCAGCCCAAATAGCATCCCTTCATTTAAGCCACAGCCAGTGACTGCTCTGCTCCGCTGCAGTGGCGAGCTCTTTGATTGCCCTCCGTTGGGCCTGGCCTCTGATCCCTACTTCCTTCAAAAGCCTTATACAAACAGCAATGGAGGTGTAAAAACATAGATGCCAAACCTGCCATAATTTTATGATTCACAAACAGGAAATTTAAAAATGCCCTCCTCAAACAAGGGAAAAAACTCAAAGGAACTGAAGTCTATGTTTATGTACATGAAGTGTACTTGAATGAACATTTAACAAAGAAAAATGCAGAGATTACAAGGAAGGCACGTATCTTAAAAAAAGCAGAGAAAAATACAGTCAACATGGACAGCAAGCTGTAAAATATTCATTAAACTGAATGGGTCATCAGAGGAAGCCAAAGTCTTAGCGACTAGAGGAGCTGGAAAAGTATGAGTGACTATGGAAATGAACGCAGGTAAAATAAACCATAAGAATAAAGATGACACAATCTTCTGATCACACAGAATATAAAGTATACGAATTACATAACTACATAGATCCATCTTAGGTGTGTTCTTGCTGTGTATTTGTAAATCCATGCTTTCGTTCTTTTTTTAAACACAGAAACAGTTTTGTTTACCTGTTTGTAGCTACAGTTTCGCCGACGGCTGCCGGCTTCTTCAGGCTGACGCTGATGGTGGCGCGTCACTTCCTTCTCTGGCAGTAGAGGGCGACAACGTCCTCTGCTGCCCGCAGATAAACGGAGAAGGAAGTGACGCGCCACCATCAGCGTCAGCCTGAAGAAGCCGGCAGCCGTCGGCGAAACTGTAGCTACAAACAGGTAAACAAAACTGTTTCTGTGTTTAAAAAAAGAACGAAAGCATGGATTTACAAAGACACAGCAAGAACACACCTAAGATGTTCAAAGAGAAATACGGACAACAAGGAACGAAGGACTTCCGCCGTTTGGAACGATTACACCAGAAACGCGCACGTCTAAGAAACCAACTTCGCTTCTGTTTAAGATGCCGGGACGAAAACATCACACCCACAAGCCTACAGCTGAAAACATCGATCCGGACCCAGACAGCACAAAATATAAAAGAAAGAGCACAGAGAGCACTGCTCAAGGAGAGGATAAGGAACGTCATAACCAAACAGAGGCGTGTGGAGGACGAACTGGAAAGAGGACACCTGGACTTGAAAAGGAATTACAAACTTGATAAACAAATGGAGGAACTAATTAAAGGACACATGATGGAAAAACAGGAACAAGAGTTCATAAAAGTGAAAGAAAGACACATAAAGAAGTTAAACAGACTCATAAACAAGAAAAAGAGGGGAGAAATACAAGGCAACTCCACACCAAACTCATGGGTATGTAACATTTCACAATACAAACTAACAGAAGCAGAAGAGAGCATATTAAAGAAAGGTTTAAACTTTGCAGTCACACCAAAATAAATACCATATGATGAATTTATTGTAGCAACAGAACTAGCATGTCAACAGATCACAGATGAGGGAAAGAAAGCACAACTCAGAAATAACGTAGTTGGGATATTAAAAAACAGCCAAATTCAACACAGCAATATTACAAAAGAAGAACAATCAGCCATGACAGCTTTATCCAAAAATGAACAGATAATTATTCTACCGGCAGATAAAGGAAGAACCACAGTAGTTATGGACAGAGAAAAATATAAACAACAGATGAAACAGATGCTAGAAGACAAAAATACATATGAAATACTTAAAAAAGATCCAACAGAAAACATTAAGAAAAACATGAAAAAATTACTGAAGCCACTGCACGAAAAAGGCAAAATAACAGAAAAAATGTACAAACACTGGATTCCCACGGCGAATATAACACCAAGAATATATGGAACACCAAAAATACATAAACAAAACACCCCACTTAGACCAATAGTTGACAGCATAGGTACACCAACATACAACATGGCAAAAGATATCAGCAGAATCATCAGCCCGTTATTAGGAAATACAGACCAACACTGCAAAAATAGTATAGAATTGGCAAAAGAACTAAAGGAAATTACAATAGAAGACAACGACATACTCATCTCACATGACGTCACATCTCTGTTCACAAAAACACCAACCCAAAAAAACCATAGACATAGTAGTTAACAGAATCAGACAAGACAAAACTTTACATAAAAGGACAAACCTCACAGCAGATGACATAGCACAACTGATAGGACTGGTAGCTAACTCCACTTACTTCACTTACGACAACACAATATACAAACAACTGGAAGGCTTCGCCATGGGTAACCCGTTATCAGCCACCCTGTGCGAGTTTTTCATGGAAGACCTGGAACAAAAAGCCATAGCCACCGCCCCCCCAAACTGCAAAATAAAACTATGGAAACGCTACGTAGACGACATACTGGAAATCATACCAAAAGGTCAAACAGAAACACTAACACAACACTTAAACAATATTGACGACACGGGCAACATAAAATTCACTTATGAGTTAGAAACAGAAGGCAGCATAGCATTTATGGACATGAAAATCACCAGGCAGACCGACGGGACCCTAAACATAAACACATACAGGAAACCAACACACACAGACCAATATTTATTATGGACATCAGAACACCCCACCATACACAAAATGTCAGTAATCAGAACATTATATCACCGAGCAAACATAATAACAGAAGAGAGAGACCGTAAACAAGAGGACAAACACATACAACACGCTTTAAAGACCTGCGCATACCCGACATGGGCAATAAACAAAGGAAAACAACAAACAAAAACAGAAAGCAAAGAACAACCCAAAAAAAGAACCAGAAACCCAGAAAGACAAGAACCAAAACCAGTGATAACCCTACCATACATCAGAGGCATAACGGAAAAAATAAGAGCAACAATGAAAAAACACAACATAAACACACCAACAAAGCCATACACAACAGTTAGAAACAGACTAGTACACCCAAAAGACAAAATATCAGCTGGACAAAAATGTGGAGTCATCTACGAAATCCCATGCAAAATATGCAATAAAACATACATAGGAGAAACCGGACGCCAACTCAATACACGGACAATAGAACACAGAAAGGAGTGCGAGAAAGAGGCAAATCGTAAACACACAAGAGCAGCAAAAGAAGAAGCAGAAAGTACAATAAAAAAGTCAGCCGTAACAGATCATTGCTTAAGAGAAAACCATATAATGGACTGGGACAGCACACGGATCATAACCACTGAACAACAAAAATACAAAAGATGGATCAAGGAAGCAATAGAGATAAGGAGACGTGGATGTGGGACCATGAACAGGGACGACGGAGTTTACACGCTGGACCACGCATGGGACTGCATCGTCGGAGAGGGGAGAGCGGGCAGTAGAGGGCGACAACGTCCTCTGCTGCCCGCAGATAAACGGAGAAGGAAGTGACGCGCCACCATCAGCGTCAGCCTGAAGAAGCCGGCAGCCGTCGGCGAAACTGTAGCTACAAACAGGTAAACAAAACTGTTTCTGTGTTTAAAAAAGAACGAAAGCATGGATGTACATAGATCCAGAAAACTATCTCTATAACAATACAAACAACTGTGAGTATTACACAGAGGAAACTTTAACAATAATGTGAATATGGACGGAGCATTGTCAATAATTCACTTCAACAGCAGAAGTCTAAACAAAAATTTGGGTAAAATAAAGGACTACTTGAAAAACTTTAAGAAATTCAATATATTTGCCACCTGGCTAGACAATGATATAATTACTGAAGTGGAAATAGATGGATATGAACTATTCACAATGAACAGGAGAAATAAAAAAGGAGGTGGGGTTGCCATCTATGCAGCTAATGACCTGAGATGCACAATGCTCAAAAGTATGACTGAAACAGTTGAAAACATCTATGTTTAACTCTGGAGATAACTATTGAAAAATCTTAAACTATAATCATTGCTTGTATTTACAGAACACCTGGAAGCTGCCTCCAGACATTCACAGATAGAGTAAACGAGATAAATGACAAAGTAAATAACAGAAAATCGATAATAGTATGTGGTGATTTCAATATAGACCTGTTAAATCCAAACGAACACGTTAAAACTGCCAATTTTTTAAACACAACGTACGCCACCAACTTATTTCCTTTGACACAAAACCTTCCAGAATAACAGTAAATACAGCAACGCTAATAGACAATATATTCATAAATAATAGAGAAAATAAAATAACTAGTGGGTTACTCATCAATGATATTAGTGACCATCTTCCAGTATTTGCCATCATACAAAACTTGAAAAATACTGGAAATAACACAAAAATGGAAGAGCCCAAACTGACCCGGTGCAGAACAGCAGAACACATTGCAGCATTTAAAACGGTCTTAAAGAACGAATCCTGGGAAGGACTATATAAACAGCATGATCCAAGTAAAGCATTTGAAACCTTTTTAACAAAACTACTTGAATATTACAATAAAAACTGTCCAATTAGAAAACAAAAACAACAACAAAATAATAAGCCAGGGATGACAAAGGGGCTACAAAATGCCTGTAAAAAGAAGAATACACTTTATAAACTATTCATAAAAACAAGAACAAAAGAGGCAGAAAACAGATACAAATCATATAAAAACAAACTAACAACTATAATTAGAACTAGTAAAAAGGAATACTATGACAAATTACTACAACTGAACAAAAATAATACCCAAGGAAAATGGAAAATATTAAAAAATATTATTAATAATAACGATAGAACTAAAAAGCCCAATTGAGGCTCTGACCAGTGAAAATGGAATTCCTATAAATGAACATGGAGAAATTGCAAACGCACTAAATGATTATTTTGTAAATATCTGGGCCAATCTAGCTAATAAGATAGGAAAACCCATAGGTGAAATTGATGTTACTAAACACATAACTGCTAATATAAATACCATGTTTATTAAGGACACTGATGAAAAAGAAGCCATTTCCACTGTAAAAGAAAATGTAAAGACAATAGATCAAAAGACTCTGAGGGTTTTTACATGTCGTTAATAAAAAGTATAATAGAATGTATTGCAAAACCGTTTGCATACATTTGTAATCAATTGTTTAAAACAGATATTTTCCCCAGTAAAATGAAAATTGCGAAAGTTATACCAATATTTAAATCAGGTGATAAAAAACTGTCATCCAACTACAGGCCAATCTCTCTATTGTCTCAGTTCTCCAAAATAACAGAGAAAATATTTGTAAGCAGATTGGATGATTTCATTGAAAAAATAGTCTACTAAGTGAGCATCATTATGGATTCAGAACAAAAAAATCAACGGCAATGGCAACAATTAGCATGGTAGAGGAAATAGCTAAAGCGATTGATAATAAAATCAATACAATAGGAATTCATTTAGATCTTAAGACAACCTTTGATACAATAGATCACAGTATCCTGCTAACCAAATTATATAAATATGGTGTAAGAGGAACAACATATAACTGGTTAAAAAGGTACTTAACAGGAAGACAACAATTCACAGAAATCCAAAATGTAAAATCCCCAACAAAACAAGTGTACTGTGGGGTACCTCAAGGTTCAGTGTTAGGACCCAAGTTTTTCCTACTTTACACAACTGACATCAATAAAGTAACCAATCAATTGAACTACATTCTCTTTGCAGATGATACCAATATGTATATCGCTGGGAAAGACAGAACAACTATTGAATATAGTTGGAAGTGAACAAAAAATACTAAAGACCTGGTTTGACAGTAACAAAATATCATTAAATCTAAGTAAAACTAAATACATTATATTTGGAAAACAAAAACAAAATAATCTTCCTAAGTTAATAAATGGGGTAACACCCTCCCCCTCAAAACAACAACTAAAAGTTATTTTTGTTGTTGCCACCAAAAACAAGAGTGCTCCCACTAACTAACTAGAAACAAAACAGCTAACTAACTAACTAAAATCCCTGGATCTCTGAAGGCGGGCTGATTAAACACAAAAATATCGCGCTGCGCTGATCCTCAGCGCTGCGGAGTGTCCCCGAGATGGTAGCTTGCGCTACCAACACTAGCCTTAAAGGGAGATCCTTACAGCTAAACCAAAACAAAAACTACTTGGGAGCCTCAATCTGCGTGGCATCGGGATAGCGCGTCAGCCATCAAGTTGTCCGTCCCCTTCTTGTGGCGGACCTCGATGTTGAACTCCTGGAGGAGGAGAGCCCATCTCATTAGGCGTTGATTTGAGTTGAACATGCGGTGGAGGAAGGTCAGCGGGTTGTGATCTGAGAAAACAACAGTGGTGAAATGGCTGCAGACATACACATGAAAATGTTGCAGGGACCAAATTAAAGCCAGAGTTTCCTTTTCTATTGTAGAGTAGTTGCGTTGTGACTGGTTGAACTTCCTGGAGAAATAGCAGACGGGGTGATCAAGTCCGTTAGCATCCTCTTGGAGGAGAACAGCTCCTGCTCCGACGTCAGAGGCGTCAACCTCGATTTTAAAGGGCCGGGACAGATCAGGAGCAGCCAGGATCGGTGCGCAACAAAGCAGGTTTCTGAGAGAAAGGAAAGCCTGGCGACAGTATTTTGCCAGATTCAACGTGAGGTTAGCGAACTTGAGTCTGTCGAACACACGTCTCAAGGTCTGGATGTGGAGGTCCCAAGAATCAGTGTAAACAACGATGTCATCCAGATACGCACTGCAGTGGGGGATGTCAGATAAAACTTGATTAACTAACCTTTGGAATGTAGCTGGAGCGTTCCTTAAACCAAAAGGTAGCACGGTATATTGTAGGAGATTATCAGGGGTAACAAAGGCAGAAACTTTTGAAGCGAAAGGAGTCAAAGGCACCTGCCAGTAGCCTTTTAGTAAATCCAGTTTGGTAACAAAGGTAGCAGAACCAACACTGTCAACACAATCTTCGACGCGAGGCAGAGGAAACGAGTCAGGAACCGTTTTTGCGTTTAATTTTCTGTAGTCTGTAACAAACCGGTAGGTTCCATCAGGCTTATTTTCCAGTAAGCAGGGCGAGCTCCAGGAGCTGGAGCTGGGTTTGGCCAAGCCGTGTTCCAAGAGGTAGTTTACCTCAGCTTTCATCAAGTCTCTTTTCAGTGGGCTAGCCCTGTAAGGATGCAAACGAACAGGGACGGAATCAGTCAGAGTTATATCATGGGTTATGAGATGAGTTTGGCTGGGAACATCAGAAAACAGTTCAGGGAAGGAATGAATCAGTAGCGAGAGCTCCCTCTGTTGGGGCGAGGCGAGATGACCCAAACTGGAGGTTAGGTTAGCGAGCGCTTCTGAATTACAGAGGCGTGGAGTAATCGGAGGAGTTGGACTCCACGGCACAGGATCATCTGAGGAAACCTCAGATTTCGGAGAAGCGACTTCGGTAGAGGCAAGACAAGACTGAATCACCGGGTTTCGAACACGAAATAGTTTTAATCTATTTATGTGGCAAACCATGGTTTTCTTTCTCAAAAGGGGAGTTTTAATCACATAGTTACACTCATTCAGTTTGGAGTGAATGGCAAATGGGCCTTCGAACTTCGGAGCTAATGAAGATCCAACAACAGGACTTAGAAGCAAGACCTGGTCCCCTGGTTGCAAGGTTCTGGGTACAGCCTTTCTATCGAAGGTTCTTTTCATCTTTAGTTTTGCGTCTTCGAGGTGCCGTTGAGCAAAGAGATTTGCTTCTCTCAGTCTCTTTTTAAAGGTTTCCACATATAGTGGAACATTGGTCCCGGTTTGAGGAACGGGCCACAAAAACTTTTCTTTTAGAGCCTTTAGGGGCCCCCGAGGAGTGTGACCGAACACGAGCTGATGTGGACTGAAACCGGTGGACTCCTGAACAGCGTCTCTGGCGGCAAACAGAACAAAAGGAAGGCCATCTTCCCAAGATCGTCCAGTGGAGAGGCAGTATTTTCTCAACATACTTTTTAGTGTTTGATGCCACCGTTCAACCACTCCCTGACTTTCGGGGTGATAACTAGAAGATTTCAGGTGCTGTATATTTAGGGTCTTAGCCACCTGAGCAAAAATGCGTGAGGTAAAGTTGGTACCTTGATCGGACTGAATGATTTTAGGTAAACCAAATACAGAGAAGAAACCGGTCAGCGCTTTAATCACATTAGCTGTAGTAATGGAGGACAGAGGCACGGCTTCAGGAAAGCGGGTAGCAGAACAGATTATGGTTAATAGATATTTCTTTCCGGTTCGGGAGGGAGGAAGGGGTCCCACACAATCAATAACAATGTGGTCAAAAGGAGTGCTAATGACAGGAGTAGGATGTAACGGAGCAGGCCGAATGGTCTGATTCGGGTTCCCTACCTTTTTACAGGTCGGGCAGCTTTTACAAAAGCCTGAGACGTCTTTCTTTAAACCAGGCCAAAAGAAATGGCGCAATATAGCGTCGTAGGTTTTGTTTATGCCTAAGTGGCCGGACCATTCACATTCATGTGCTAACGCCAAAATGGGAGAGCGGAACTTTTCAGGCACAACTATCTGCTTTGTTTTTCCCCATTCGGCGCCTTCAGCAGAAGGCCGGTCCCAATATCGGAGCAGAACCTCATTTTCTATTATATAGCTAGCTTTCCCTATTGAGGGCTTAACATCACCAGCAGCGAGTGAAAAATATGGCTGGAGAGTTTTGTCCATTTTCTGAGCAGCGACCAAAGCATCATAGCTGATTGGGAAGTTAACAGCAACCTGGGGCTTCATAACAGCAGTGGTATCTGCACCGGAGTTGTCGTCTGCCAGGAAAGGATGCAACACAGAGTCACGGAGAGTTATCTCCGGATCCTTTTTAGCTTGAGCTCTAGTTAGCACACAAGCAGGCAGAGGGGCTTCATCATGAACTTCGGGTTCTAAAATGAGTTCAGGCAGAGGTACGACCAAACCTCCAGCTGCATCATTTCCTAATATTAAATCAACTCCCTTTGTAGGGAGTTCGTCCAACACACCAACCAGAAAATCACCCGAGACTAAGGGACAGGTCAATTTAATGTGGTGCATTTCGGCCGAGACACCTCCCATCTCGATGCCTTGCAGCATCACCGAATAGCCGGCTTGGCTATCTTCAGAAAAGGGCAGCAAACTTCTTTTTATTAAAGTCAGGGAAGCTCCTGTGTCTCTCAAGATAACAACTTTTTTGTCAGCTTCAGAACCCGGAAGAGACACAAAACCCTCCGAAAGGAACGGCGTAAAGCAGGGACTGGGCTTTTCAGCGTGAGTTTCGTCACAGCAAGCTATTTCAGGTCGGTCCTTATTTGGAGAACTTCCGGTTCTACGGTTCTTTAGTTTCAGAGAATAACAATCACGGATGACGTGGCCACGTTTATGGCAGTAAAAACATTCGGGTTTTTCAGAATTCGAGGACGGAGTTAATCTTACACTGGGTCTGAATACACGGTTCGCGTCAGTACGAGTCTCTCTGACCCGGTGAGTGAGGGAGAACTCATCGGCGAGGAGAGCAGCTTCAGAGAAAGAATTCACTTTCTGTTCGTTCAAATAAAGAACCAGTTTTTCAGGCAGATGTCGTTTGAACTCTTCTATTAAAATGAGCTCCTTTAGATCAGACAAAGTGGAAATATGCGAAGCAGAACACCATTTCTCAAACAACACAGACTTCATGTGAGCATACTCAACATAGGACTGATTTAATTTAGGTTTCTCGAATCTGAAGCGCTGTCTGTAGGCTTCAGGAACTAGTTCATACGCTGTGAGTACGGCTGACTTTACCTTGTCGTAATCTGTACCGTCTGTTGGAGACAGAGCGGATACCACCTGAAGGGCCTTACCTGTTAACCTGCAAGTCAAGAGGAGAGGCCAGACCTCGCGAGGCCACTGCAGCGTCGCAGCGATCCGCTCAAAGGCAAGGAAGTAGCCGTCCACTTCTGTCTCCCGGAACTGGGGCAGCAGCGTAATGCATTTGCTGACATCAAACGGTGTCGTTTGCAACGGCGAACTGGAGGGTGTCACTGGATCTGGGCGAAACCCCGCACGGGAGGTAGACGAGTCATCAGGTTCTTGAGAAGAAGTCCATGCCGCGTCAGGAACGGACTTTTTGTTGCGTAGCTCGATCTCGAGCATCTTAAGCTGAGTTTCAGCGTCCAGTCTTTTTAAATCCATTTCATGGCGTAACCGCCGTTCGAGAGCGCGTTCATCAGCCTCCATGCGCAGGCGAGCGAGCCGGAGCTTCAGGCGAGCTCCACTGAGTGGAGAAGTCGAAGGACTCAGATCTGGTGACGATGAGCCGGAAGAGGATTCTTTTGGCTTGACCTCTTTTTCTGGAGCCACCGGAGGCGATGAAGGGCGTGAGCCGGTCTCAGGAGGAGGCGGAAGGATCTCGTGAGCCTCCAAATAGTCCACAACGAACTTCCGTAGAGCGTCTTTCGGGAGCGATTTCGGGACAACCAGATCGAAGTGGGCAGCTACTGCCTGCAGGTCGGCTTTTCTGCAACGCTCCAGCAGCCGGCGCGAGGGAGCCTCCACAAAAGCCCGCAAGTCAAAGGTTGCCATGGTGACGTCCGCTCCACCTCCAAGAGAGGAAACAAGGTTAGTCCAGAAACACAAAAAGATGGTAAACCGGGAATAAATGTACAATATGACAAAAATATCCCGGACGAGCCCCCACTCTTTTACGGCCCCCAGCTCGTCTAGGAGATGATGGTTTGAGGGCGTAAAGAAAAATGTGTGTAAAACCAGACCAAACCAAGATTTACTCTCTTAGAGGAGTTTATTAACTAAAAACGCTGCTTTATGCAGGCAAAGGAACAATGAATACAAAACCAAAAGGACGTCCACACTGGGGAATTAATGATAATACAAAACACAAGGACCATCCAGGACTGGGCAAAGAACAATAATCTTAATAAACACAAAACGCCGGGACTAAACCGGGAAACTAAGGGAATGAGTTAAACACAAAAAGCTCCACCAGAAGGGTGAGCTGAACTCTTTAACGAGTAAGAATAAACACAAAAACTCCACCAAAAGGGTGAGCTGAACTCTTTAACGAGAATTCTAAAGAAGACGAAAAAACGAGCTCTGAACTAGGAAGAAATAACCAAACCACACAGGTTGCACAACGAGACTAAATAAGTCAGCTCTAGGAGGGAAAAGAGGAACACCAGCTTTAACACTCAGGCCTCTGCTAAGCTTCCCTCTCGAATGACAGAGGGAGCTGGCTTTTAAAGGAAGCTCCCTGATTGAATGATGTGCGACACCTGGCTCAGCTGGAGCCAGGAGATCAGGAGCACCGAGGCCATCTTGTGGCCACAAAACAGACAGCGTCTGTAACACAGAAAGAGTAAGTGAAATTAAATTCTTGGGTGATACATTACACCAAAGGCTGAACTGGAAGCCGCACATAGAAAATGTTAAAACTAAGATGTCTAAAATTATTGCAGTGTTAAATAAATCTAAACATATTATAAATGGAAAATCATTATTACTCTTATACCAATCATTAGTACTTCCTCATATGATGTACTGTCTGGAGGTCTGGGGAAACACGTACAAATCTCACATAAAACCCATAGTTTTACTACAGAAAAGAGCATTAAGAGTAATTACCAACTCTGATTACCATGCACCAACACACCCTCTGTTTATAAAACTAAAAATACTTAAATTTATAGAGCTGGTCAAACTACAAACAGCACAAGTACTCTATAAAGTACAAAATAAAATATTTCCGGATTGTATTCAGAAGCTATTCCAGGTCAAAGAAACTCAGTATGAACTAAGGGGAGAAGGACAATTTGTCAGAGAGAAAGTAAGAACAAATGTTAGAAGTCAGAGTTGCACAGCAGTAGGAGTCAAATTATGGAATAACTTGGACACTGGAATCAGGGCATGTAAAACTGTTAAATAATTGAAAAAATGTACGTCAAGAAGATGATGTCATACTACCGTAATGATCATATGTGAGCTAGTGTATCTGATAGATGTGAATGAAAATGTAATGTTCTTGCACAAGTTATAGTATTTAAATCTCCATTTTGATCATTATCATACATTGACTTATTAAGATTACTGGTAGTTTTGTATAGTTTAGTCTTTAGTTCTGGGTATTTTTCCTCTTGCTGAATTATGGTTGTTGTTGCTCAATATATTTCAATTATTATTATCACAATTATTATTTTATCCCACTCTCATTTTTATAATTACATTACTTTTATCTTATTATTGTCATTTCTTTTTTTTTTTTTTTTTTTTTTTGAGAAGTAATGTGATTGAGTAAATAGGGTAGGCATAAAAAGCTAGGCTTCAGCCTACGCCATTTTGGTTACTATAATTGAGACTGTATGTTCTTTCTTTTCCTTTTAAATGACCAAAATAAATAAATAAAATAAAATAAAATGGTTAAAGCCAGTGTTATAATTCTGTTAAATCTGCCAATAATAAAACAGCCAAATGTTTTGGGGGGAAAAGTCAGAAAGAAAAGCTTTTGCATGAGCAGTTGGATAAGAAGGTGACAACAGCTTGTGTGATCATTCAGAATCAGAATCCTTTCTTATGGTCATCATTCCATCATCCAGGACATTGCAATGGATCATGGGTGGGTATTCCAAAATGACAATAATCTAAAATACACAGCCACAGCACTAAATGATTGACTGAAATAGAAGACTATTAGGTTTTGGAGTGGACTAGACTGTCTTCAGAACCAGAACATTTGTAGAGAGTGCTGCAGGTTTGAGTTGCCAAACATCAGCCATGAAACTTTGACTTGGAAAGGATCTGCAAAAAGAAGTGGAACAACATCCCTCAAGGTGTGTGAAAAACGTGTGGCTAACTGAAAGACTGTGATTGTCAACAAAGGTTTTGCCACTAAGTACTTTTGCAAAGATATCAAATACTGTTTTCATTCATGAAAACGCAAACTAAGTTATAACTTTTCTGATATGTATTTGTTGTATAGTTCTGTCTCACTGTTCAAGTAAACCCACCATTAAAATTATAGATGCATCTGTCAGGATCTGGGGTGAGTCAGCACCATTCTGCTCATTATGCCTCAGTCTCTGCAGGTGGGCGGTTCCAGAGAGCGGCCAGCTGCAAGCTATCTCCAATCAACCGGTCTAGGGTTTATAAGGAGCTGAGAAATCACTTCACTTTGCCGGATGATTGCTCATTTTGGGTAGCTTTTGCCATCTTAGAGACAACTATAGCGTTAGTCCTTGGCCTGTACCCACTAATAGTTGTTTGAATCTACTCTGCCTTGTCCTCACCAGGAATTCTTGCCTCAGACCAATTCTGCAATAACCTGGATTTCTCCTTCGAGCCTGGTCTCCCTCCGCACCTGGACCGACCCGCTCTCCCACTGTTCACCTCCCTTGGATTTTTGGATTACCACAGACGTTGCTCACCTCCCATTCCTGTCTGCCCTCCCAAGCTCCTGGATTTCACTCCCACAATAAGAACCACAGAAACTGAGTCCTCCAAGTTCTGTTCCTCTCTGCCCAACCTCTGACCAGCGTTTGTCCCTGCCGACCCAGCCCTGGAGCTGTGCTCAGCATCACCGCCACATCTGGCAGTGCACCCTTATTTGCCATCTAATAAACATTTATTTTTCTTCTTACATCTCCTAGTGTGATTCTGCATATCTTGGGTCCGGAAACTCCCCACAGTCATCACAGCATCTTTTTTGGTTATAAAAGAGAAAGTATACATACATTCTCACTTAACTGATCTATTTTTTTTTCTCTCCAAACACCGGAGTTAGAGATTGTAAAACTGGATAAAATGTTTGCAAATGCAAATATTTACAAAATCATACCATTACTATAATTTACATTTCCCAGCAGAATATACTTTTGCAGGATGCTGAATAAAGTTAGGTGAGAATGCAAACACATTGCATTACATGTATCACTTGTTTTGTTTAGTTTTTCATGCAAAGGAAGTCTATGCATGACCGGAGCGTGACTCATTATCGCCACCCAGATGAAGGAAGATGTTGGTTCAGAATAAATGTCAGTTAGTCTGAAAAGCTATTCGATGACTCATAATCTGATTCAGAACATTGTAGTTTCACCAGCCTTCTGAAATTCATTTCCTCTGAACTGTGGCAGTTTAAAAATAAGCCTTCTCTAGACTTTATTTTCCCAACAAGCTCGGAGTGATGTTACTAATAAACAAAAGACTGTGCATATATTTTTCAGGTTTTTTTTTTTGGCTTGATATTAAAACAATCAAATGTTGGAACGGAACAGAATGACGATGTTGATTTTAAGCTGCTCTTGTTTGCACATTAATGAAGAGTAAATCCTATAAAACAGGTTTTGTAACGTTCAAGACTTGCATCAATACATGTTGTGATATAGTGAATAATAACAAAATGCATAATCTATGAATTATGAGTGATGTTAGATGGATACTTTGATGCCTGTTCACACATCGGCTCTGGTATCGTTTTCTGTGTTTTATCCATTTTTCTATAACATGAACTAAACGCCACGAGGGTGAGGTAACCGTAACATTCAACCAATGTCACATTTTTATCAGACCTGCTGCAGGATCATATTTAAACTGTCTGTCAGATGGTGTACGCTCATCACAAAAACTCCCTTTGGTGAATTCACCTCCTGGACCAAAATTTAGGACAATTTTAAAATGTTAAAACAGAGGAAGGCACAAAAAAGATGAACAAAGCTCTAACTTCAAACTTACTGTTGCATCAGTTGTTAAGCGATGACTGTTTTTGCTTTCTAAATAAGTTTTGAATAAAGGATTTGGAGCATCTGAAGGAGAAAATAATAAACTTGTCATGTCCTGTGCATGTCCTCCCTGTCCCTGCCATACCCCATCTCCCTGGTCTCCGGTCCCCTCAGTCTTCACTCCATTTCCGATTCCCCAGCCGCTTAGCATTATTTGAATTCTCTTTCCTTGTTTAGCTTTAGTATTTTCTTGCTTCATCTTAGTTTACGTTCTATTTTATCCTGTTCGGCTAGTCTGTGTTTGATCCTCTCTACTCTACGTATACGTTTAACATACGAAAGATCAGATCATACCTAACACAACATGCCACCCAGCTCCTGGTGCAATCTACTGTCATCTCCTGCCTCGATTACTGCAATGCCCTTCTAACTGGCCTTCCAGCCTGTACTGTGAGACCTCTTCAAATGGTCCAGAACGCAGTGGCGCGTGTGGTCTTCAATCTTCCAAAAAGAGCACACGTCACCCCTCTGTTCATTGAGCTCCATTGGCTACTGCTAGCAGCACACATCAAATTCAAATTGCTAACACTAGCATACAAAGTCCGAGATGGTACGGCTCCCATCTACCTGAATCCTCTTGCAAAGGCTTACGTCTTGGCCCGGCCGCTCCGGTCATCACAGGATCGTCGGCTAGCAGTGCCTACACCACGCTCCGGACAATCCAGACTCTTCTCATGCACCATTCCACAAATGTGGAATGACCTTCCAAGCACTACCAGAACAGGGGCTTCCTTTTCAATTTTCAAGAAACTCCTGAAGACCCTGCTCTTCAGAGAGCATCTTCTAAACTAGCACCTTCCCTGCACCCGTCCCCCTTCTCTACTGTCCACTCCTTGTTCCCTCCTCTCCAAGACTGATGTCAAGTTGTTGTTATTGTTGTTGTTATCCTCAAGGGCAACATGCCAATTATCACTTGTAAGTCGCTTTGAAAAAAAGCGTCTGCTAAATACATAAACATAAACATACTCAGTTAACTAGTCACACCCGGTCATCACTTTGGGATTTTTAATATGGCTGCCTCCTGGATTTCCTGGATTTTGGGTCCTACTACAACATCCACCAATTCCAATACAAAACTATAAACTAAAATATTCTTATATGAACAAAGTCTTTGATTCCTAATTGTCTTCGTGACAAAAATCAGTTCAACAACCCAGAGTTAATTTTTTTAAATTTCAAAACAACTTACAAAGATTTGAATGTTGGCTGGTTTTTGGCCTACGTGTTTCCACTGCATGATGTTCTGCTTTTTATAGCTCAAAGCTTTCTCCTCTGAACTGATTTTACTATCTGCAAAAAGTAAATGATTACGGAAACTGTCTCTCAAAATATTTCACCAGCCTGTGTAGTCTCTGACATGCATTCATGTAAAAGGTGGATGTTTTTGTGGGGAAAATTATTGTTGAAACTGCAGGAAAAATGACACAAAATGATGTTTTTAACATTTTTACACTATAATCCATACTTTGATTAATTCTACATCAGTCACAGTTATCACATTAGAGTAAGTAAAGCTGCACTTTTTAAGATATACTGGTATGAAAAAGTCTTACTAATATCACAGTGTTTCATTGTGAATGTCTCTTCATTCTACTGTACAAACTGAATTTCATTATTTAAAAATTAGACCAGAGTCTTTTTTAAATGTGTTTGTTTCAAATAATGAATGATAATTTGCTAACAAAAATACCGTAGCACTTTATTTATAGAGTGCTTTTAATATAAATGAGCCGCACTCGTATAGCGCCTTTCTGAGTCAGAGGACTCCAAAGTGCTTTACACTGCAGTGAATCATTAATCCATTCACACACTGATGGAGATGAGCTACAATGTAGCCACAGCTGCTCTGGGGCGCACTGACAGAGGCGAGGTCGACCACCACCAGAAAACAAGGTGGATTAAGTGTCTTGCCAAAAGACACAACAGCAGCATTCTCTGGCTGAGCTGGGATCAAACCTGCAACCTTCTAATTACTGGACAACTACCTCCTGAGCTACTGCTTCCCTCTTCCAACAATAGAAATCGTCACACAGGTCATAAAACAAAAAAGTAAAGCCAAACGAACAAGGTGGAACAGCAAGATACTGATCCACAGATTTAAAACATAAAGTTAATGTTTGTTGTCATAGTTTATGAAGAGCAGAAAGTGAATTGTGTTATCGTTGTAAAAATGTATGTTTATTTTATTCAAAATGGGAAAACAAAGTAGCTGGAAAGCCTTTTTTAAATCATCTGCAGTGATCAGATCTGGATACTAGAAGGCAAAAATCACAAAACACCAGAGGGGTTCCAGTCATTGTTCTCTCTCATCCCAATCCTCAGGTTTTTATCAGACTTGTAAAAACAAAAGGATTTTAGCACGTTCCATCTCCACTGACTACTGCACCCGACACCATTAGATCTTTTTCCTTGTTTGATTCTAATTGTTTGATCCTCTTTTTATGCTTTTAAGTCTAGACTCTTAGCTCTGCACATAAATCCCCAAGTGTGTGTGTGTGTGTGTGTGTGTGTGTGTGTGTGTGTGTGTGTGTGTGTGTGTGTGTGTGTGTGTGTGTGTGTGTGTGTGTGTGTGTGTGCAAATGGTAAACAAAGATGGTGAGGTCACGTCTGACGAAAACTGTTACTGACAGTGAAAAAAAGGAAAGGAAATAATCTGAGCTTTCAGTTATCCTTTTACATTTTATTACACTTATAAACAAAATTCCATTTGTGTGTTGTGGACATTGTCTTGAACCCTCTGAGTCCCTCCCTTTCTCCACTGGACACAGGTGAACTTTCATTTATCAAACTCAAGGAAGAGTTGAGTACATGTGGAGTGGAGTTCAGAGGGAAAAAAATCATCTGGAAGTAATGTGGAGATGACCAACTTCAGCCTTGTTGTGATGCTAGTAAGAACTTATCTTAGCTATCTTTCTGCAAGGCTATTACAAACTCTTTCTGTTAATTTCTGACTTTAATCACACCTTTTTTTACAAAGTCATGATGGATATTCAAACCACAATAAAATATTCCACCTCCTTCAAACCTTCCAGTTGGTTCTATTTTCTTGATTATGTGTGTTTTACATTTTTAACTGTTACTGTTACTTCCTGTCATTGCCTTTTCTGATGACGTCTCAACAACATAAAACAAAATCTGCTGTAAATGTAAAACTTGTTCAGCGTTTGAGAATAACATTTAAATGCTCACACTGCATCATGTGAAGCCAAGTTATGAAAGCCCATGTGATTGTGCAGTTTCTGGGATTCCAGAGTGCAACTTCAGAATTTGTACACCGGAGAAAAAGAGATTGGGTCATAGCATCCTTCATTGTAGATGAAGGTTACAAAGGGCCGTTTCCACTTCTTCTGGGAGAAGTGAGTATCAATTCAGAAAATCAGTTTATTGTTTGAAACGTGTGCAGGTAAGACAAACATTGGTTGATGGTTTTCAGGTGATCATCACTCAAGGCAAGGCCTTAAATGTTTTCCAAATACACGGCCAAGGTGTTGACGAAGATCCTCTGAATGTATTGGAAGTGGACAAAGACTCAGGAAAAATCTACAAGTTGGGCCCAGTGGACCAGGAGATGTTGAAGGTGAGAATAAATAAGGAAAACATTTCAGCAATGATCTCTGTAAAAGTTCATTTGCTGTGTTCAGGAGGCGGGAAGGGCAAAGGGTATGTACTGATCTTTGCATTTCCTCTCAGCTGACCTTTGTGGCATATAATAAAGAAACAGGAGAAACAGAGGCATGGCTGGTCATTGGTATTGACATTTTGGACACAAATGACAACGCTCCAGTTTTTGAACATCAGAAGTATGAGACTAGCACAGAAGAGTCAACATTACAAGGTGAGTCTAGCCTCAAATGTTGTTCTGATATGTTCTTCGTGATGTTAAGAAATTGCAGTTCCTTTTCCTTTTCCTAGGGACTAAAAGTGAAACAACTCTTTTCTTGTTAACAACTCTTGTTAGCAACTCTACTTGCTAACCCTAACCCTAACCAGCTTCAGAAAAAAAAAGCTTTAGGTTTGACAATTTTTTTGGCTTTTAGTTTTGCTTTATTCCTGAAGCTGTTTTCCCTGATCTGTTTTTGCCTGATGGCTTTTTTCCTGAGACCTTTTTGACCGACTATTTAGAAGTCTGATGGGTTTTTGAAGGAAGCCTGAGGATTTTTTCTTCATGGTCTGAGACCTGATGATGTCCAAAATGTAACCCATACAAATGATGTTGGATTACATTACTGTATAAATAACAAATAAAACATATTTTTTCATTTTTTCACAGCAACTTGATTATGAGGGTGACCCTGTGAGGAACATTACAGTCACTGTGGAGAATGAGATTCCTTATTTTTCATGCAAAGTGAAAAAGCGCAGCACCGTTGGGTTGTGGGAAATAGAAACTCTTAAGGATGCCACAGAGGAGATCCAGCATCCATCCAGCTGTCAACTGACAGTTTATGTGGAGGATGTGGATGAGCCTCCATTCTTCACGCCACCTGAGAAAGATATTTCTGTGCCTGAGGATGTTGAGGTGGGCCAACATTTGGAGACCTTTACTGCTAAAGATCCTGATTTTACCAGGGTGGACAGAATAAGGTAAGTCAAGGTGACCACACTGTTTTCTGTCTGTCTTTGAATTCAACAAGCCAATGTAAGAATGTCTGGTGATGTTTTCTAGATATGTAAAAGGAGAAGATCCGGCTGACTTTGTTATTGTTGATCCTGACACAGGATAAATAACCACTTCAAACATCTTAGACCGAGAATCTCCCTTTGTTAAAGACGGATTATATGTAGTCACTATCTATGCAGTTGAAAATGGTAATTATCACGTTTATATTGTCTTTTTACAAAAAACATGTGATGAGTGTGTCTGCAAACAAGGTGAGCTTCCTGTAACAGGCACAGCAACGCTCAGCATCCACATACGTGATAAGAATGACAACGCTCCATCACTGGCTGCAAGTGCTGTTGACATATGCCAAAGTGATGGAACCTCACTGGCTAATATTACAGTTTACGACCTAGATGATGACCCCAGAGCTGGGCCTTTCTGGTTCAAACTTCGTGGAGATGTCAAGGACAAATGGAAGGTTGAATCTGTGAATGGTGAGTTCTATACCAACATCTCAGCATCATCAAAACTCAGACTGTATTTGCATAAAATGACAACACAATGAAACTGAGTGGTCTTTGTGGTGTTTTGGTGAGATCATGGGTACCTCATAAAAAGACAGACAGAAATGTAACTTGCTTGTAGTCTTGAGTGTTTAGACTTAAGCAGATGTTTAAAGCACATGACTGTGCAGAAAATAGCAGGAAATTGGAGACTACTAAGAGGTGCAGCATTGCTATTGACTTTGGTGAATGTGTTTTTCCAGGCTTGTTGCAATCTAGCCACATTCTGATGGGTCATGGGGAGTGGTGTGTGGTCTTATTCCAGTGTTAAGGAGGTCTAAGATCTTTAAATTCATCCAAAATAGTACAACAAGCATCAAAGAAACATTCTGCAACGCATAATTTTTACAATGTAACCAAGTATGTTTATTTTGGATGTGAAGGGTATTCAGTCAGCCTGGTGAAGGGAAGCAATGTTTATTCTAGACATCATGAGTTGTTGCTAGAAGTGTCAGATCTTCAAGGAAAATCTGCTGTTCATAGATTATCTGTTACTGTGTGTGACTGTCGTAATGTCGCGCTGCCAAACTGCAGTCGACTAAAAGCTACCACGTCCACAATCAGAGGAGGCGCTCTGGGAATAGCTTTTTTTCTGCGTGATGCTACTTGCAGGTGGGAAAACACTGTTTAATATGATATCATGAATAGTATGAAGACAGTTTATTTTTATTGAGTTTATTTGTTTGTTTTGTTGTATATCCAGGCATGCTGCTTGCTACTTTTCTGGTGTCTTGTAAGCATCAGAAAGTGTCATTCCCAGCTGATAATCCAGAACAACATTTGATGATAAGTAACACAGAAGAACCAGGAACAGATTGTCGAGTAAGTATTTTTATTTAAAGCAACATATAGTGGCTTTAATAAATCCGAAATTCACATAACGAGTCTGTGGAGATCTTGCAGGTATCTCGGGGTCTTGTTCACGAGTGAGGGGAGGAGGGATCGGGAGATCGACAGGCGGATTGGTTCAGCGTCTGCAGTGATGCGGATGCTGAGCCGATCTGTCGTGGTGAAGAGGGAGCTGAGCCAGAAAGCCAGGCTCTCAATTTACCGGTCGATCTACGTCCCAATCCTCACCTATGGTCATGAGCTTTGAGTAACGACCGAAAGAATGAGATCACGGTTACAAGCGGCCGAAATGAGTTTCCACCGTAGGGTGGCCGGGCTCAGCCTTAGAGATAGGGTGAGGAGCTCGGACATTCAGGAGGGACTCGGAGTAGAACCGCTGCTCCTCCGGATCGAGAGGAGTCAGTTGAGGTGGTTTGGGCATCTGGTCAGGATGCCTCCTGGACGCCTCCCCGGGGAGGTGTTTCGGGCATGTTCTGCCGGCAGGAGGCCCCCGGGTTGACCCAGGACACGTTGGAGAGGTTACATCTCCAATCTGGTCCGGGAACGCCTTGGGATCCTGCCGGTGGAGCTGGTGGAGAAGGCCGGGGAGAGGACGGTCTGGAGCTCCCTAGTTGGGATGCTGCCCCCGTGACCCGGATAAGCGGAGGAAGACGACATAACTAGATGGTGAAAGAAAAGCACAACTTTCATGAACACTTTATTTTCTTTGTTTTAGTTTTGTTTGCATTGTGCAATTGCCTATTAAAGGTACGGCATGGGAAAGAGTGACAGATTTTTAATGTATTTTATGCTTAAAATGTATTTTCTTATAGGTAAAGTATTATTCATTAAAAATAGCTAATAAAGCACAGTTCTGTTCTATGTGAAGGTGCCCTTTGTGCTGATGAACAACAATAATAACAGAGAACAGAGGCCAACAGGATCTAACATCTTACCTGTTACCGTGACACCAGTAAGTGATGTTGAGTTTTTATTAATTCACTGTAGTAACTTTAAAAAGCAGATTTCTTGTTCAAAATCATTTGAAAAGGTTCTAAATCTCCAAATTATTCAGTTAAATTCATTTATATGAAACAGTAGAAACTACTGGTAGTTTTTTTTACTATTTTTGTTCAGCTTTGATAAAAGTATACCGACTGCGATGTGGTGCTCAAGGTGGTCTTTCACGCACTAAATTGTCCTCCCCCTCTTCTCAGGTAATAACTGGCTCTGTAACTAACTCTGAAGCCCCTCTCAACCATCTCAGTTATGAAGAAACAAGTTTGGAGACGACACCTTCAGCTATGGTATGACAGTGGCGCAGGAGTTAAGTGCTCACCCTGTAATTGGAGTTGCAGGTTTAAGCCCCGCTCAGTTTGTCGCTGTCATTGTGTCCTTGGGCAAGACACTTAGCCCCCCTTGCTTCCTGGGGTAGGGACTCTAGAAGGCGCTATATCAAATACAAGCCATTTACCAGACAATCAAATCAATCAAATCAAAGATACTTTATTCATCCCAGAGGGAAATTAGAGTTTCAGTACACACAAGTCAAAGATCAGACATACATGGGAAAGACACATGACAAAAATTGGGGACTGTGGTCATTCGCAACCCTGAGTCGTGCTACCTTAATAGAGATAACGGGGTTACTTGAGGATTGGTTCAGGTGGAGGGAAAAAAGGCACTTCAGAGTTACCCTCTCACCGGGAGGGCAGCTTTGCTCTGCAAAAAAACACCTCAGACAGATATGCAACAGACCAGACAATACAACATAAGTGTCCACTAGGTGGGGTGGTGAGTTGGGACTATCCCCACTTCAGTTCCTGCAGCCACGATAAGCAGTGCATATCACCTCAGTGTGGATAGGGGAGGAGCATTGAGGTTTGGAGGGTTGCAGTGACCCTAGAACGTTTCAGCGGCCTTCCCGCAGTCCCGGCCAGGCTGGGAAAGGATACAGAGTTGAGTTGCCATAGCGATGGCACATTCCACATATCTTCTGATGGGGGAGTTTTCGTTGGAGCCTTGCTGGCTCAAGGGCGCCAGATTCCGATTAGAAATTGTTTTGGGGCCAGACAGAGATAATTTCCTCTCTGTCTTACAGTTTGTTGGTCCTCAACCTCTCAAAATCCCAATAATGGGCATTAATCTATCCCAATCCGTACTGATTCGTCCACTCTCTCCTTGATGGCATCCATCTTTTGTGCCAAAGAATGAATCTCCGCCAAAGTCCCAAGCTTACGATTCATCTCGACAGTTATTTGAGTCTGTGAATTCACAGCGCGGTGTAATCCATCTCTGAGCTCCGGGATCAGGCCAATATTCCTCGACAGCTCGTTGATTTTCCGGTAAGCCAGGTAGCCTCCAAGGCCAATGAGCAGGAAACCTGACACCAACACCACGAATATCCACACGTCTTCAGAGTCCTCCACAGACAGCTGAGAAAGACAGATCAAGTTCCACTGTTCCCAGGAGTCCATGATGTGTCCAAGTGGGTCTGCCCCGGCGGGGCATCCGGGAGCCCCTTCTCCTGTTCTCATCGTACAGTATTGAATATATATTCCCTTTTTCATGGTTTGGTGTTATTATTGTGCAATTCTGACAGATAGTTTCCTGTAAATTAGGTCACATTTCTAAGTTTTTAATCATAAAATGTTTTTATTTTTTTTAAAGTTCATGGGCCAGCAGTGGAATACGTCCCAAGGAGCACCAAACAACATGATGAAACAACTGCTCATGATGGGGTATTGAATTTTAATTCTAGACCTGTCTAACTCTCATTAGTGGGTGAGTGCTAATAATGTTTTTAAACCAATTATATATCTCTGTCATTTTAAAGGACTGGTTGGAACAGAACCAACTTAGTCCAGACATTCTACTGAATTCGGCCCTGACAATAATGCTGACCAGGCTGCACGCGCAAGAGCTAAGTGATTGTGAACCTGTTGTGTTTGTTGATGGAGGATCAGAACACACCTTTGAACTGGATAGCATCTCCATCCCTGAACCATCCGCTGATTTAGACCTGGATTCCAAGTTCACTCTGCTCTCCTGAGATCACTGCCCACAGTGATTAATAATTGGTTTAAAAACATTATTAGCCCACAGTGATCACCCTGATGGTCCTAAATCGGATACCCAGACTACAGTTATATGAAATGTTCCTTAGCAACACTTTTCTTTACGAAAATAGTTTCAAGTTTTAATTTTGGGAGGTTTTTTATGAAAGATATAAAGGTTTCTGTGGTTAGTTTAAAAAGTTTGTATTTTTTACAGTTTAAATTAGAGCTTAAGAAATAAATGCTCATCATCTGAACCGCTCGTTTTTGTAACGTACATAATGAATATAGGGTGGTTTTATAGTGTTTCCACACACTTCAACACAGTAAGTTAGATATAGTACTATCAGTGTACAGTACATATAAAATACTAAGTACATGTGCATGATTATATTTTTCAGAGGTCCAATATATCTTCACTTAAAATCCCTGTTTTATTTAGTTGCTTTAAGTGTGTGTGTGTGTGTGTGTGTGTGTGTGTGTGTGTGTGTGTGTGTGTGTGTGTGTGTGTGTGTGTGTGTGTGTGTGTGTGTGGGATTAGGAATAAGGGTGGGAGATGTGGAAGGGCTCTTGGATTTTAATCTGTTGGGGAGGGGGAGGAAATAGACTGTGTGGTTATTTTTAGTCTTGTACAGCACTGAGTTGCACTCACTGTATGAAAAGCACTTTATAAATAGTTAGATTTGATTTAGACTTGAGTCTGAGATTTAGAATCTGGGGTTTCCATAAGCTGTAAGCCATCATGATCACATTATAACAAAGTCTTTAAATAGCTGGCTTTTCCATCTCATGTGTAAATTTCATCTTTTTAAGCTGAATTACTGAAATAAATGAACTTTTGCACCATATTGTAGTTTTTCCAAGTTTCACCTGTATTACTCATTACAAGCAAGGCCAGATATTTCAAGCCTTTATTTGTTGTAAATGTGATGAATATGATTTAAAGCTCATGAAAACCCAAACTTCAAAATCTCAATCAGAATATTGTGAAAAGATTCAACACTCTAGACTCAAAGTGTCACATTCTAATCAGGTAATTAATCCAAAACACATGAGAAAGGTTCCTGAGCCTTTAAATGGTCCCACTCTAAGAAAAATTACTGGAAAAAAACTTTTGCATGATTTTCTAAATTTTAGTTTCGCAAGAGGTTGTCGGTTGGTGCATTGCTGCCCTCTGCTGGCTGCTCATGATTACACACCTCTAATTCATCTGATTGAAATGGGTGATTTTTAATTATTTGATTTAATCTACAAATATTATCTAACTTGGTTATATATTATAAACTTATATTAAAAACTTGGTTTATAATGATAACCACTATAAATATGAGCTCTTAGGTGTTATAAATTGTTTAATTGCTGAACAGTGTAAAACTATATGGAATAAATGAAGCAATTCATGCTTCTAAAACACAAATGTTTGTCTTATTTATTAGTTTATTAACAATTTAAATAAATCAAAACAGTTTACAAAAACATTTCCTACCACCTAATAGGTTTCTCTTCACCACAACCTTGAAGGTAACCATCATACAACTCCCTAAGGTGGAGGATGAGCTCCTCTGTGTTTTCTCCAGTGAGAGCGGACACAGGGATGACTCTCTGGCTAACATGGCTCTTCAGGGTCTCCAGCTTCTCTCGGGCCTCTGGCAGGTCCATTTTGTTTGCTACAATGACCTGAGGCCTCTGAGAGAGACCAGGCTCGTACTGGTCCAGTTCATAACACAAGTGTTTGAGCTGAGTCCAGGGCTCTGGCACCAACAGGTCCAGAACAAAGAGGAGAAAACGACAACGCTCAATGTGGCGCAAGAAGGAGATCCCTAAGCCTCGATTTTGGTGGGCTCCTTGAATGATGCCTGGGATGTCAGCAACTGCAAACAGAAAAGGTAGAATCATAACAGCAAATGCAGCTGAAATAATTAGAATTATATGAAGAATAAAGGATCTGCATAAAGATACTTACCTGCAACCTGCTCGTGATCCCTGTACTCGACAATACCAACATGAGGATTGAGGGTTGTAAAAGGATAAGCAGCCACAGCAGGCCTGGCATTGGAGATAGCTCTCAAAAGGGAGGACTTCCCAGCATTCGGAAAGCCAACCTGAAGAAATTAAGACAAACAGCTGAGAACCCAAACACCTTTTCTGAACATCGACTCTGATCTTCCTCCTACCAGTCCAGCGTGAGCCATGGTGCGTAACTCTAGCTGCAGCACGCGCTCCTGACCTGACATACCCTGGGTCGCTGTCACTGGGGCTCGGTTCTCATTGGACAGAAAGAATCGATTCCCTTTTCCTCCAGCTCCTCCAAATACTGCCAAATACTCCTGACCGTGCTCAGCAAGGTCCACTACAGTTTCTCCCATCTCCTTAACTACAGTACCTAAAGGCACCTATGAAAACAATTCAACAAGACATCATACACTGGTCAAAGAGCAGGTTAAAGAGCAAACTTGTGGGCTTTGACTCACAGAGATGTACGTTATCCTGCCATTCCGACCATAACAATTCTTGCTGCCACCCGACTGCCCGTCCTCTCCTCTGTAAACTGGAACCACTTGTGCCAGGGATTTCTCAAACCGGTCAGCTACAAGCATAAAAACAAACAGATGGTTTTGTACACAACACCTCATATCACATTGGATTTATGCTAGGGAAACTGTGGAGCACACAAGAAGAATGAGACAGCTGGCATACCTTTTATAATGATGCTTCCTCCGTCACCTCCATTCCCTCCATCTGGGCCGCCCCATTCTTTTCGAGGTTCGCTGTGGAAGCTGCAGGCTCCTTTACCCCCTGATCCAGCCACCAGCTTCACACGCCGGTAGTCCACAAAGTGTCGGCTCTGTGATCGAGTTGGATATGACAATAAAATAATGCTTAATGTGCAGAAATATAACCACAGAAGTAACAACACCAATATGACCAAATGAAATTACTGTCCTTCACAGGTGCAGCTTTTGGGTCGAAATAAAGAAAATGTAAACACTTATAAAAGCTCTTCCATTTAAAAGATTAGATAACTGGATCAGGAAAGAAACGTGATGATAAAGAAACACCTACCAGCTTCTTTTCGGACGCCTCCTTCTTCTTCGGGTTTCCTCGGGATTTTCCGTAAAGTTGAGTGGAGGTGGAAACATCTCTAACACCTCCACCTGTGCATCTCCAAACCGCTGATACAGGTGAGCCACGTAGACCAAACGAACTCCAGATGTTATTTTTCACCTCTTGTCCAAAGCTGCGCACTAAAGACGTTTCTAACAAGAACCAACGAGGTGTTTTCACTACCGTAAACATTATACCACTAAGAACTGACGGCCTTTAAAACTAGCTAAGGTGGTGAATAATGTCACGTCCACTTTCCATATCACTAGGATCACGAAAAACAAAATGAGGTCGGTAAAATAAATGAAACATAAACCGTTAAGCAATCTTAACTTTATAGAAGATTATAACTTAAGTTACTTCAAGGCATGTGGATAAAATCACGTTCTAACGACACTACGGAAACCGCAATGGGACAATTT
Organism: Nothobranchius furzeri; assembly: GCF_043380555.1. NCBI lineage: Eukaryota > Metazoa > Chordata > Actinopteri > Cyprinodontiformes > Nothobranchiidae > Nothobranchius > Nothobranchius furzeri. The sequence continues at coordinate 56,185,298 of NC_091755.1, read as the reverse complement.
TCTTCTTCTTCAGTTGTTTTTTCTTCTTCTATTGCTTATGGCGGGTGGCACGCCAGCCTATATGAGTTTGCCGCCCCCAAGTGGACAAAAATGTGAAATGCACATCATGAATTATGCTAATGGTAGACAAAAGGGTTTCTAAAGCATTCTGCTACAACATCTTTACGTTAACAGAGATGTAGAAACACCAACATATTAATGTTACTTTATTTTTATAACAAATAGTAACAAAAGACAGCAGAAAAAGATCAGGCGATGCAGTCACACAGTAGATAAGTCAATAACATTCACATGTAGATTATGCACATCCAACTCTATGCTTTTTAACAAACAATAACACACACACACACACACACACACACACACACACACACACACACACACACACACACACACACACACACACACAGTGTAGCACTCGAGAGTGAAGACGCAACAGATCTGGAAAAGATTTGTCATTAATGTTTAGACCACAGTAACATGAGACAACAAAAACAGTTTGTTACAGCATAAGAAGCCTGTGATTGTCAGTGTTGGGTGGTATAGTTACTCAGCTGTTTTACAGCCACGTATTTCCCATTCTCGATTAACCCTGATAAATTACTGCAATAATTGTGTCGTTCTACACTCTGAGGTAAGTTGAGTTTCAAGAGAATACTGCAAAGATCAACGTACACATAATACTTCTGATTCAAATGTAAGAAACAGCAACTTTGAGGTGTTGTCTGTATTGTTTGTTAATTTAAAATAAATGAATGAAAACAATGATTCAACAATGATGCATGCTGATAATGGATGGGCAGATGGATGGATACGGCAGCATTTGTTTTAATCCAAACCATATTTGCTTCACTGGATGTCACGTATGTTGATAAAATGTTTTTAATTAAAATTAAAATAAAGTTTTCTGTTTTTGACAACAAACTTCACACAGTCTAACCATTAGTTACATAAACAAATACAAAATGTCCTTAAATATTACATCTGTTGAAAAGATGTAAACACATAAATCTGAGACAAACCAAACTTTCCCTTCGCCTTTACTGTGCACCAACAAACTGTAGCCACAATCACAAGTATTCACCATTACAGCTACCTTCAATATAACAGACTGGGTCTATTGCACTTATTAAAGAAGAGGTGAAAGACGTGGTCCTGCTCTGTTCCTGGGTTACTTTGGCTTTTTGAGAATAACTTATTTAAAATAGAAAAAAAAAACTAAATATCAGACAGTATGTGCACAACTGCTACAAAACAAAGTGCTGAGAAAGTAAAATTGTGTAAAATATGTTTTGTCACCTGTGCAGGAGGAATATGTTGCTGCAGAGGAACGCTGCAATAAAACATAGTGTCAACAATACTACAACATTGTAGGCTAACCACGGACAATGATATACAGTCATATCATATCAGTCGGCTATGCATTAGGCCTATGACAAATGTAGAAAGTGAATACACTTAATGTTAGACCTCACAGCATCACGTCACAGTTTGACGAACACAGACAAATCCCATCAGGTTTAAGGAATAACAGTTTCATCTCGGTGCCATTCGTTTCTCCTGTCATGAGATTAAAGAGTATCTCTACAGGATAATGCAAGAGCTGGACTATAGGCTTAAGAATGCCAAAGAACATTTCCTCCAAGGCTAATTGACTTTCTATAGCCTTGCTTTTAACATCCTGCCTTGTGCACGAGATAAAACAAAACAAGAGTAACAAAGCGGCTTGTCAATAAAGCACTGAAGGCAGAACATTTGAAAGGCAAAGCCAAAAGAACAGAGCACACTTCTCTTGGTGGCTGACACACATAATGAATAATAGTCGGATTTGTAGCAGTCTATTTCATTCTTAATGCAGATTAACTGTCCTGATTCTTCAAGTACCCTGATTTTTAAGTGAGAAGTGGCATTTTCTGTTCTCAACTACCAGCTAGAAAGTCGCCATGAGGACGGAAGCATCACATTTATTAGATCATCTTGATTGGAATACTGACATACTAGAAAGTTGATCTAATGCACAGAGATCTTCTCTTCCACATGATGAGCACGTAAACGGTGTCACATCACATTTTCCTCTGCGATCAACAACGAGGTGCCTTATTGTGGATAATTCCCATAATGACCCTGAAATGTAAAAAGAAAAACACGAAGAAAGAAAGTCTTTAGTGTAATGATCTCTTTTATGTTAGAATGAACCACATATAAACTTGGTTTCTCTTTAGGTTCAGCTTTTTACAGTAAAAAAAACTTATGTGATGTTAAAATTTAATTTAAAAAAAAGACCAAGAAGGAGCCATATAAACACCGGAAATGTGTGAAAGTACAATAAGAGCAGATTTAAACAAGTAAAAGTCAGTAATTTCATTAGAAAATCTGTATTATACGTGATTTTTTTTCTTTTGCATAGATTGAGTAATGCACCTGCTCGTAGGCGTAGGGCCTCTGAGTTTGCCCTGTTGGGCCTCCTTGGGTAGAGCGGTAAGATCCAAACTGATGGTTCTGACCCTGCTGATACTGAGAAAACTGAGACGATCCTCCCTGCCCAGGACCTGTAATGAAAGTTAAAAGCATGTGCCCAGTCATTTACTGAAAACATATCTATGTTTGCGGTCAGTGTGTGGTTCCCACCGTATCCTGGTGCCTGGCTGCTGTAGCCTTGCTGAGAGGAGTACTGTGGTTGGCTGAAGGGCTGCTGCTGGCCAGAGCTCTGTTGGTACGAGGCCTGCTGCTGGCCATACTGAGAGTTACCTGAAGGGATGGTTATTCTTGTCAGGTTTAATCACCGTTAGATTAGTTTTAAAATGCAAGTGTGCAATTGCAGGGAAAGATGAAGAAAACATTGATATTTGAGAAAAGACGGGTACCTCCTTCATAATAATGCTGTGAAGACTCATCAAACGACCTGTCGTAGCCTTGTTCACTATATGCAGGCTGCTGATAGGAGTACTCCCCGTGACCTGTGGAGAATATCATTTACAACTTCCAAACCTTTCTCTACTAAAGCAAAAAATAAATAAAAAATAAAAAAAAATCTGATGAACGAAGGTCTTATAGCTGCTAGAGCAAATTTGGAAAACAAATGATGGTAAATGGGCTGTACTTGTACAACCCTCCCAAACCAGCCAGCACACATAGGTGGGCCCCATATGGAACATATGTGGACAAGCTGTTTGGGTCCCACCATGGTTTGTATGCAGTTTCCACGGTGGCCACACAAGGGTTTGCCCACAAAGACTGTAAACCCTCTGAAAACCCATGTAGGGCCCGTTAAAATCTATGGGGGCAAAGATTTTTCTAGGCAAATCGCTGTGAGGCCACCCTGGAAATTGCGGACAAACCCTGGTGGGACCCATACAGCTTGTCCATACACATTCCATATGGGGCCCACCTTTGTGTGCTAGCTGGGAAGGACAATCAGTCATCCACTCATTCACACACACTTTCACACGCTGGTGGGAATGAGCCACAGCTGCCCTCAGGCACACTGATGGAAGCAAGACTGCTGAACACTGGCACCACCAGTCCCTCCAACCACCACCAGCAGGCAAAGCAGGTTAATTGTCTTGCCCATGGACAAAACAGCAGCATTCTATGCCACGAGCTAGGATTGAAACTACAACCTTCTGATTACTGGACAACCCGTTCTACCTACTGAGCAACTGCTGCCCAAATTAGCTTAAAACGTTATTTTCATGCCTCTTAACAAAGTTCTAGCATAGCACAGCCATGCATATACGGAGATAATTTTTTTAAACAAACAAAACAAACAAAAAAAGTGGTTCTCTTGCATTTGTCTAAACATCTCCGCCATGATCATTGATTGAGTCAGTGATGGATTGTGCAGAAAGGAAATGGTATGAACCACTGTTGTGTGTGTGTGTGTGCGTGCGTGCGTGCGTGCGTGTGTGTGTGTGTGTGTGTGTGTGTGTGTGTGTGTGTGTGTGTGTGTGTGTGTGTGTGTGTGTGTGTGTGTGTGTGTGTGTGTGTGTGTGTGATAGCTGAACAGATTAGGATTATGGATGTGCACGGTTACCATCAGCATAATACTGCTGGTTTACTGGATCTCTGGAGCTCTGAGTGTGTCCATACTGGTCTCCGTAGAACTCGTCTTGTCCCATGTAGTGTTGGGCGGATCCTGAAAGACAGGCAACACCAAGATTGGTTAAACAATATGATCAACTGGCTGCTGACTTGGACTCGAAACAGTGGCAGTAAAATCATCCACTGCTGTGGGTCTGAAATCCAATTTATGTCCGGTTAAGTATCAGCTTTGAGGATCAAAAGCAGACTGCATCAGGAAGTGTCTATTGGCGGTGCTGGTGTGCAGAAACCCTCGATTAAAATTTCTATAGTTTGGTAACACTTTACAAAGGGCATCCTTTTATTAATGTTAATTGGTGCATTATTAAGCATTATTAAACTATTAAATAAAGTATTAACAACTACTTAAAGGTATATTGTCATAGATTACTAAGCAGACCCCCCAAGCCCTTTGTCATAAACTTAAAAGTCAACAACAATAGCAAAGTTAATAACGAGACCCTTATTGTAAAGTTTTACCCATATTTTTATAATGTTTTATTAAACCTAAATCAGAACAAACTGCAGGAACTAATATTGTAAAACCAGAAAGTACACAAAATGAAGCAAACCATTTCACAAGAACATTTTCATTTGAACTTGTGCTGCAAGAACAGACAATAGTTTATTTATTTTAATTTTTTTTAACTTAGTTCTTTGAACCAACTTAGTTTGGAAATGTTTATGTTTATGTATTTTGCAGATGCTTTTGTCCAAAGCGACTTACAAGTGATAAAATAAGTGAAATCAGAGAACAGTTGTACTTGTATTGATGGTTTAATGGCCATACCAAAGCAATATGAGAGTGAATCACCACCTTAAAACAACACTCTTTTATAAACCTTACTGTTGTCAAATTTACATTTCACAGTTTATTTAAAGTGAAAGTGTGTATTTTTCCTAGCAATGGGGTGCAGCAGGTGCCCCTCATTGCCACTCCGGTGGCTAGTGGATAGTAACTCACTTCTATATTTAATTTAACAAATATACACAATTTAAGGTCATGTTAGGCTCGTTATACATTTACATTGAAAGAAATACGTATAAAATATAACGTTATCTCCCGTGTCACGTGACGTTACATGACCGCCGTGGAAGCCACGGTCATGTGATGCAAGTCTGTTCCATTTAACCATTTTCAATCAATCAGATTTTATTTATAAAGTGCTTTCAAGCAAAGTTAGACTCAGAGTGCTTTAGAGAATTAAAATGACCCCAAATTCTCATAACAGTTTAAAAGCATTAATGGACATATGCGCGCACGCACGCACGCACACACACACACACACACACACACACACACACACACACACACACACACACACACACACACAACCAGTAAAAATTTATATTCAGCAAAGTCCAGATGAGCCAAGTAAGGTAAGGCAAGGAAACGCCATCAGAGGAGCCGTCTGCCCCGACAGCATCAGGTCTTCCACAGCAACTAAGTCTAAGTTTTCTTTGACCAAGGAAGGACAGTGTCCTCGTAAGCAAGGCGCCTGGCCTCGCCAAACATCGCCTCTCAAGGTCAGGCGCCTTGACATTGAGAAATACCCTTAGACCCGCTCCCATGTACTTTAGACCTGATTTTTACGGTTATATGTTGAGAAGCCACCAATATTTTTCAACAACTGGGAATCATATCATTCATTTTCAACAACATTTTGATGGATATTTCCAGAGGTTACGGATAAAACTACACATTGTCCCTTTAAGATAACTGTTTTTTTTTATTACAAAAGCTAACAGTGACAGCAGCTAGCTATAGCACTTTCAGAGCTGAAGTAAATAAAACACTTGTGTGTTTTATGTATCCTCTACTACACTCATAAAAGAGGACATGGAACAGATTGGAGCCAAATTTAGCAACTTGCTGACATATCAAGTAAAGTGACTTTAAAAAACAATAATCTAATGAGACGCGAGGAAAGAAAGAAACTGGAGTCAGCACAGTTGCAGATGTTTAGCATCACTCCCATTTTTTCCTTGTATTGTAATACAACCAAGGAGACTTTGGGAAAATAAAACAAAGGAGGCCCAACTCTTTTAAAATGCCATTGTTGTCAAACGCAATAATGGGAAACACATTGTTCTGTATAGTCTGATGGTTCCTCTCACACAAACACGCACAATCAAACTGAACGCATACAACCTCACTGTGCTGAGTGCCATAACAAATTAGCATGACTGTCTTCCATCCTACCTTGCTGAGATGAGCGGTAGGATCCCATAGCCCTCTGGGACATCATGCTGTTTCCTTGATTACCCTGACCCATCATGCCCATCGCCTGCTGTCCCTGATAGTGTTGTCCCCCAGACTGGGCTGATGAGTAGTGTGGAGGAGCAGATTGTTGGTGCATCATGGAGACTGGGAAGGAGGTGAGCAAGTGATCTCACACATTAAAAGATGTTCTACAAACCAGCATTAACAGCAAAAAGTATAAAGGTATGTCATTAAACAACAAACAGGCTTTCCACAGCAATCGGATGACAGGGGGAATAAAGCCATATGGGGTCCTACATTCAGAGGGGAACTTGCTTTGAATAGATGCTTTCACTACTTTCCTTGGACATTTAGTAGCCTGGCCTGCCAGACTTGTCCTCTGTTTAATTCTGCACAGAGAAAGAGTCTGGTAACTCACAGGCAGAGAGGCACGAGGTGCGGGTCTAGGCAGCTCAAAAATAACCAATCAGAAAAAAGACGGAAATGCCGACTGTACTGCGCGACGCTGTAGTTTTGTAGCTGTAGTCAAAAATGGCATCTGGCAAACATCTTTTTTTTTTTTGTAAGTAATTTTAGCACTTCTACTTGTTGGGGTTTTAAAGACATTCAAGTCATTTAAAACAGAGGAAAGAGCCGCAGCGATCTTCGCTTCAGTCGCCATGTTTATGAAAAACTCGGCATTGTGATATGTGACATACGCTACTCAGCACTGATTGGCTCAGTTATTTGAATAGGAGAGTTCCCAGACTCTTTCTCTGTGCAGAATTAAACAAAGAAGGAGTCTGGCAGGCCAGGCTAGACATTTAGAAGGAATAGCGAAACTGGAGAAGCAAATGCAAAAGCAGAGAAACAATAAAAACACTTGGACATCCAGAAAAAGTTCAGGGCTGCAACTCAGGGTGAGGAATCAAAGGCTAGGAAAGCTCACACTAAAACCAAAAGTTGGGAGGAGGCAGGAAAGCTTTCAGATGAACTGAATGTGGACACTGACAACGATTATGTTTGTTGGGAGCAAGCTGTTAAAGTGAGTTCAAAACCCTAACTTGTAAACCCTAACCCTAACTTGTGAGTGCTAAAAGTTCCAACATCAAAATTAAGAAAAATGGACCCTAGCATTTTCTGAGTTTGGGTTTAGTTTATAAGGCTGGACAGGTGTCTGATAGCCAAACGATTGAGCATCTCTATAACCAGCTCACCTTGGCTAGACTGCATGTTGAGGTTGCTGCGGGAGGATGAGAAAGAGGAAGAGGAGGTGGAAGAGGAAGGGGAACCATGAACAGGTCCAGGGCCCTGGATCATGCTGCCCTGAGAGGGGGGCGTTGCGTGGTTGTAGCTGGAGACTGAGCCACCAAAGCTGCTGGTGGAGGGAACAGCCGACTGATGGTGACCAGACTGCATGGGGGCATGGCTGGGGCCTGACGACACACATGCACAGTCAGAGGAGCCAGAACATGTCCTCATGTGGGGCCATATTACTCATTTAGTCCCACATTCATTTCATCCTAACAGGAAGCTTGACAATGGTGCAGAAAATGTACAGAAAACTGTGTAGCAGGAGGTCAAATTAAAATGGAAGATGCTCACATGGCAACCCGACGGTAAGGTAAGCATCGAAAGAGATTTACAAGCATTTATATCAGGAGCAAAAGAGACTGATGCTGACAGGATGTGGCTACATGCAGAAATTTCCGGATGGGACGAGCAAACAGTCCAGACAACAAAACATCTAAAACTGTTAACTCAGCAGATCTGTCAAAAATATAAGCAGGTGAACACACATTAAAGATTAAAACACACGGTGACTAACCATTGTTTATTTGGCTCTGCATCGTGGACGTGGGGGGCAGTCCTGGTGTCATGTTGTCATTGAGGTTGCTTGGAGCATGTCCTCCACCAGCACCCACAGACATGTTGGAACTGGGAGGCTGGAAGTGAAGAGGAATAACTTCAATAATATCCATTGTTTTTATTCTTCCATTGAACAGATTTGTATTACATGCTCATGGAACCGCAAACTCACTGCAGGCAGGAGTGACTGGATGTTCTGATTAGAATCAGCTATTGTGGCCAGGTAAACCAGATTCCTGTGCAGGATCTGCTGATACCTGTGGGACCAAAGAGCCAGTAGACCTTTTAGGAGACACTGCACTGTGGGGACAAACAAATAAGCAAATACTTACTGTGTGCATTCAGCTGTCTTGCCTTTGCTTTGGTAATCCATAATACATTGTATTAAATGATGATTTTCATCCAGCATCTATATGGAAGACACAACAGCTTCAATACTTTTCCAAACATGTGACAAACTGGAATTCCCAGAATTCACCAGCTTCACAGCCCTGTAAAAAAAAGTCACTGGCCTCTGAATTTATCTTAACTGCAATCAGCTGTTTGTGGTAACTGGTAACAAGTCTCATCACTGGAGAAGGATTTTGTCTCCCTCTTCTTTGCAGATGTGTTATAATTCAACCACATTAGGGGATGTTCCAGCATGAATGATCTATTTAAGATTAAATGTCAGATATTCTCCTTCATGGTGTTCTCCAGAGCAGAATTCATGGTTCCATCAATTACAGCAAGCAGTCCAGATCCTGGAGCTTGAAGGCAACCCCAGACCATCACACTGCCTCCTCCGTGTATGTATGTTATATTTTTTAATGTAGTGTTACTTTTACTTCAGGTGTAATGGGATTATAACCTTCCAACAAAGTCTGGTCAGGTCTGAGGCTACAAGACTGAACTCAGCATTTCAAAAATAATGTAATACATTCACGATCAAACAGGAAGGAGCCCTTCTTTTTTCTTGAGGGGTCAGGCTGTTTTGGATAGCTAAAGAATTCAGACCCATATCAATTTTTCACTCTTCGTTAGTGGCATGTGTGGAGAAAACCAGGCACCTCTCATCAGCTGTCCAATACAGTCCCCACAGTGAAGCATGGTGGTGGCAGCATCATGCTGAGGGAGTGTTTTTCAGCTGCAGGGACAGGATGGTTGCAATTGAGAGAATGATAAATGTGGACATATACATATCCTGGACAAGAATGTCCTCCAGAGTGCTCAGGACCTCAGACTGGGCCAAAGGTTTGCCTTCCAACATGACAATGACCCTAAGCACACAGCTAAAATATGGAAGAATCAGCTTCACAGCAACTCTGTGACCGTTCTTGAATGGCCCAGTCAGAGGCCCGACTTAAACCCAATTGAGCATCTCTGTCCACCAACATTCACCATCCAACCTGACACAACTGGAGGATCTGCAAGGAGGAATGACAGAAGATTCCCACATCCAGGTGTTAGAAATTTGTTGCATCTTTACCAAGAAGACTCAAGGCTGCATTAGCTCAAAAGGATGCTTCTATTAAATACTGAGCAAAGGGTCTGAATTAGGACCAGCCTATTTCAGTGTTTTTTTAATAAGTCTGCATGAAATTTCTAAAAGTCTGCGTTTTTCTGTCAATATGTGGTGCTGTGTGTACATTACTGAAGAAAAAAAAGCATTTAATCGATTTTAGCAAATGGCTGCAATATAACTAAGAGTAATAAATTATAATTATCTGAAAACTGCATTTGATATTTAAGTAAGTCATTGAAATTGTGCCGAAAGCTAAAAACAAAATAAACAGCATAAAGACGTATTTATACCTCTGTAGAATTTTCATGTGATTCGATGAGCATCTATCCTGTGATGTTTGATGTATTAATTCAATCAGAAATCATAAAACTGAGTTGACATTTTTGCTGCTTAATTATTTAACAGTTATTACCCGATTATTTTTATTGATTCCTATTTTTTTCCCCAATTAAAGTTTAATGCGGTCGACGAACCGACCAACTCATCGATCTCATATCTTGAAAACAAGTCACTGAGCTGAATACGATGATTGGTCAGAAAGAGTCGGTGAGGATGGATGGATGGATGGATGGATGGATGGATGACAGCATCCGAGGGCGCTGGAAGCGAGCTCCGACATCCTCCCCCCGTCATGGCTTTGTTTGCTTCGCACCCCTCTGGCTGGATAACGTTGCAAAGAACCTACCAGTTGCCATTTCTTTGATATTGTCTTGAGACGACTTTCTGCCGCTGGAGGTGGATCACTCACCCTTCATTCACACCGTTCTGTCTAAAGGACGCGCGCGACGCCGTAAGGGTTGTTTTTACCTTTTGTATGTTCTGCTGTGTCACCTCCCCTTTACTCCTGGGGCGCGCCGATGAAAACGCCACCGACATTTTGTCATAAGGAAAATAAAAGCGCTCTTTTTATTCTAATGTTTATATCGTGCGCAGCCTTCTATTTGGTTACATAGTTTCTCCATAATTAGAGATCGGAGGGGGGTGCAGGAAACGCCATGATCCCCGTCTCCATGGAAGGAAATAAGGAAAAAGCCTGATCCGTCCGAAAGAAATTAAACATTGGGTATTTAATTATAATTCTATATTTAGCGCACACATCTGTGGGGAATTACAAAATACAACGTGATGGGAAACGTTCCTCTCCCTCGGATTTTGGTACAGTCCAGGCACTGAGTAACCTACCACTAACCGGAGAATCCTTTGATTCGTGCCAGCCAACCAATCTGCAGGAGACTACGTGCGCTGCCTGCCGCTGTCCAGTGCGCATACGCTCTGGGGAGCGCTGAAAAGAAAGTTGCATTTAGAAAAGTTGCGTTTAACATCCTGGTTCTGCCGTGGAATCTCCGTGCCTCAAAAACGTGAATAAAAATCGCAAAAAAAGAAAAAAAAACCAGTTCAGCTGAACTCTGTCACAGAGCTGCAGATTGCTGCGCTCAGGTCGGAACAGCACCCCCAATCTTTGTGCATGCACAAAAAGCATGGTGTTTTTCAAAAATTAATTTGTAAAACAAAATAATCATTTTGTTACATTTACAACTAAAGCATTTGCAATTTGTGTAGTTTTGTAAATAATGAAAATATTTATGCAAAATAAAATCTAGAGGGGGAAAATAATCAGGCACGTGTTAGTATTCAAAACAGTAATAATGTAAAAGAAATAAACTGCCGATCAGTTTGCATTCATAATTTTACAAGGACGGCAAAATAAAGAAAACAAAGATATATGAATAAATATGCATCCAGGTCATCCAAATGGGTTCAAATGAAGGCACCTGGACTATTAAAGTCCCAGTTTCATTTAAATGTGATAAACGAATCTCCAAAAATGAGAACACAACTTGAGTTGGAGAGAAAAATGTCTAAATTGTATATTAGAATAGAACACCTAAATTTTAAACAATAAAAAGGAGTTCACAAAAGTATAAGTTCCACCTTATTTTATATTGAAATTACATCTAAATAAATGCACATATCAAGATTTACTTACGAGAGCAAAATCTTTAAATAGACATTTCACAAATGAACATGCATGATCAGAATTAAATGAAAAGTTTAGGCCTAAACAATATCCCGCTTTGGGGAACAAAAACTCAAAGTTACTGCCCATAATTAAAGCAAATTACAGTGAAAACTGTTGGCATTGAGAAAAAAGTATATGGGGAAAAAGTTAATTTGTGATATAAATAAATCCAATAATTCTTGAGTGTTTGCCTTTATCATATAAACTCCAGTCTTTACAGCTGTCCAGTCTAGATTTAGTGCTAGATCTGAGCTCCTCCTCGTCCTCTTCGTCCAGTGTTTCTACCTCTGAATCCTTGGCCCCTGAAGAACCGACCAGTGACCCCAAAAGTCTCCAGATTGCGCTTTCGCTCCTCTGCCCACGTTAACCTGAAACTATCACGACAATAAAACTGAAAAATATGCAACACAAGAAATGGATCGAGGGATCTGAATAAGTCACCTGAGCCGGTTATCAGACGAGATGTTGTCAAAAAAAGACTTGGATTTGTTGTAGTAGCACTTAGAGCCAAGGTCATCAACTGCAGTCAAGTGTGGAGTTTCTTCTTTCTCCATCTCACGATTATCATCTTTAACCCAAATAAAGAAAGGGGGTCATCTTCATTTCAGCAATGAGGCAGATTGATTTAACAGTTTCTGTTCTCACTTAGCACGTCTTTTATCATTTCTCTTTACATCAGTCTAAAATAAGGAGTTTTCCATGCCATAGCAACTTCAGCTCAACACACCTTTAATGTTCATTTTCTCCTGCACCTCCCTCTCAAGCTCCTCCTTGATAAACTGTGCATTGGATAAATCAAAGTCGAAGTCTGAGTCAAACTTGAGGAGGGGCGATGGAACGTTGGCCACGATCAGCTGCCCTCTGCCATGGCTCCTACGCCTTCGTGTTACTGATGTGGGAGGAGGAGGGGTGAGCTGAAAAAAATTTTTTTTATTTCCATTTTTATGAACTGGTTTTTAGATTACCTGACCTTCTGGCTGGTGCCCTGTTTTCAATCTTCTGCTGCTGGTGTTTCTGCTGAGAACTGGTCACACCTGGACCTGAATGGGCTTGTGATCATATGACATATACACTCACCAAATTGTTCACAACTGCACACGTAGGCTTTTGTGTGAAATACTCCAATAGCCATTTAATCAAGCAGACATTTCATTCAATATCAGATGACATTTATCATTCAGTAATATCTCCACAGCCTTACTGGTGGCTCCATTGTCTCTTTGAGTTTGGGAAGTCTCCCTGTTGGTCCTCTGGGGCTTCCTCCTGTTCCACTGCTGCTCCTGAGACTCCGTTAACCCTCTCCTCTGTCTAGATCTTTCCACCCGGAGAGTCTGAACAGCCTTTTCAATCATGGGTCCTCGTCTGACATGCAGATCTGGAGGCATAGGCCCTGTGAGGAAAATCACAGTCAAACAAGCCACATTTTTAAATGTAACAATGGAAATTTATGGTCAATAAGTAATACATTTGTGCTTAATGACTTACCAAGACCAAGAGCTGCAGCACACTGCTGGTTGAGAAAGGAGTTGGCAGCAAGCTGATTATAGACTGGAATGCTCAAAGGGCTAAAGGGTCCAAGACTTTGATAGATGCCAGCAGAGCCTGAACTGGATGACTATTAAAAATAATAAATAAATAAGTGCTGAAATGAGGAAATTCTCAACAGCTTGAGCCATGCAATATTTTTATACAGTACTTGTATTATCGCAGGATCTTGGGGTAGGCCATAAGATCTTGGGGCTTCACACAGTGTAATGTCCTTAATGTCACTTCCACGGAAAGTTATGTATTCATAGACATCCTCTTTGGGTGGCGTGGGTCTGTCAGTGGGTCTCCCTTCCGTCCCAAAACACTTCACTAAAGGTAAAACAAAGTTGTTTCTAAATCGCAATCCCACTCTTACTTTGACTACTGACAATGTTGCCTCAGATCACAGATCACACCACTCACCGTTTGCCAGCACAGCTGTGGAGTTAACTTTGTCGATAGTATACAAAATTCCCTCATATCGATTTTGAGCTTTTGAAAGCAATCCTATTTTACAACCAATGAATGGCTTTGACGAAGCCATGGCTGGATGAAACTCAAGAAACAAGCTATTAATTGCTTTTGTCAAATCACATATTGCACTGCTCATTTACTGAACCGGAAACAATTTATAGGTATTCACAGGTGTCGTGTAACCACACCCATTGATTGGGTCTCGACTCAGCTGCGAGTCTGTCAATCAGTGGGTCAGCATCCTTATAGTCAGCTGGCTTACCAGTCAGATTAAATTAGGCATTTTACCTGTTGTGCTTCACCCAAACAACATGACAAATTTGAAGTTTCAATCGTGGTCTTTTCGTAAGTGTTTAACAACTAAATAACGTTAGTAAATGTGCTGAATATGACTGTGCACTAATAAACTCCTCACTCACCGCTGGTCATGCGCTGGCGCAACAAAAAGGAGCGGACACAGATGGTTGTTTTGTATAATTCCGGATTATTTTAAACATTTATTTGAATACTATATGAATGCAATAATATAATATCTGCCAGTGTACGACACTGCCACAAAATTAACAATTCGCAGGGTTCAGAACAACTGAAAAATACCAGCTAAACTGACAATATAACTATTTTCTACGTGGTTTTGTGAAGGACAAACTCCGTCAGAACACTGACATCAAGCGACTTTAGACACTCACAGCCAGCAATAGAGACACAATGAATGGATATTTGTTACAAAGCTCACATCACATGCTGTCAGTGTAACTTATTTTTCGTAATGTCCCATCTGACAGCTTCATGGGCGGTGCCGCCCTCGTCTCCCCCAGTGAAGCAGACAGCTCTGCTGTAAACTCTAGCGTTATCCAATCACAACGCCCGGTGAATCTGCGTCATGGAAGATGTATCCAATCAGCGCATGCGTCAAAGGATCAAGCGCAGCCAGGCAAAGATGGCGGCGGGCTTCGACTTGCTGGAGGATGTTTTCTTCAACAGAAAGCAAGACAAAAAGTAGTAAGCGAGCTAGTGAGATCTCTGGACTCGGAACTAACTGTAACAGTTGACTTTAGCTAAATGTCTGGCATTTATTCTACAGAAAACCACGTCAGTGACTAGACTATAGTTAGTTATTTCAATGTTCAGGGCAGGAAAACATGGGACTTTCACAACAAGCGCTTACTAAAGCGGGTAAGATAGTTGCGCATTCCGGTTAGCTAACAGAAGCTCGTTTTGTTACGGTCAAGCTAAATTACGGCCAACTTGAATTCACTCGTCACAAAACTAAGCAGAAAAGTGTTTGGAGACTCGCAGTAGCCATGTTTCGGCTGCTGTAGGGGTGTTACAGGAGGTGTCAGCAACAGTGCGGGGTCCTTCGGTTCAAGCATGGATGAGACAGTTGGAATCACTTCAGCTGAATCGAGTGTGACAGCCGCCCAGAGTCAGTCCAAGCTGACGACTGCTAGCGGAGTCGTTAAGGTTGTATCAGATGCAACACAAGGAACTGTGAAGCCTCACCGGACTGGTGCTGAAACTTTAAATGGAGGCAACGTGGTGATGAACTGTCACGTTCCCGGAGGCGGACAACCCGACAGCCCTGCGCCTGCTTCTGTCACGCTTGTCAATGGACCTGCTTCCGGGGGCAAAGAGGGTGCAGCAGTTGTATCTGCGTCGCCCAGTCCTATTATCCGAACTGTTATAAGCGCACAAAACGCAGTGACCTCATGTCAGCCCTCTGTGAAAACTGTCCCCACAGTCACGCTCGTGAGACCACATCTGCAAACTGCTAATGACTCTCCCAGCGCGGACAACACGACTACACCAAACGCTACTGTCAACAAGACGGATTCCTCTAAAACTCTACCGCAAACTAACAGTCAGGTGCTGGCTTCTACTGGCGCCACCATCCGGAGTCCCACTGTTCTGCAGAACCTGAGGATCTCAGTTCCATCCACTGCCGCTCCTCCTGGTGGAGTACGAGCCATAGTTCCTCAGGTGTTTGCCCCACGGCCCACGCAGCCGCAACAAAATGCCACCAACGTCCAAAACATCACATTTCCTCCAGGTAAGCTTTGCAATCTGACATCATTCATTAGTAGTTAGGCTGTCAGAAAGTGGATGGTATCCGATGCGAGTTTCTCCAAATGTAGGAACAGTGTAGTTTAAGACACTTTGTAGAGAGCATACATGTTATTGATGTTCTCCTGAGGCCTCAAACAGCCGATCAGGCTGCAGAATAGACAAATTCAGAGGGTGCTGTATCTTTTAGCTTCAAACTATTGATCTTTATTTCTTTATCTTATCTTGATCTAGAAACAATTGCATTCTGTCTTCTTATCAACCTTTTTACTCTCTGGGTTCAATTGTTGGTCTGAAAGTTTGTTTTTTAATTGATGTAACTATCAAATAGTTAAAAACTCCACGTTTTTTGGTTTTAAAGAACGTATCATAGCTATGTTGATCAAAAGGGATCATCTTGTTAGTGTTTAAAGCTTTTCTCTTCAGCATCTAAATGTACAGACTGAAATAAACAATCAAGTATTAATATTATTTTCATTCTCTCTATACTTAAACCATCTTTATTGTATTTTACCTATTTACCTGTTTGATTGCTGACAGTAGCAACTGGTGTGTTCTGGCCCATGATAAAGTGCCAGTGGTAAAATACAACTTTGAGTAACCCTAATGTGTTTGTACACCACGTGTTAAAGCTTGAAACATTTTCATGAATTTGACCATGGCTGGATTAATTTAGTCTGACTAACGGGAGCTGAATCTCTCAGCCTCCCTAGGAGTGCAGGTGTGTGAGTTAGAGGCATGAGTGTGCAGCATCTAATCCGGGCATAACGGTTGTGACTGATCATTCACCACATGCAGGGATGGTCTTGGTCTGCAGGGAGACAGGGCGGGTGATGATGATTCACCAGCAGCCGTTGGCTCAGATACAAGCTCAGGCGCAGTCACAAAGCGCCATGACACCTCGACCTACAGCCCCCACCAGCACTCCACCTGTCCAGGTCACGTCTCTACAGGTACGTCCCTGCTGGGCTCTTTTGTCTCAGACACACACAGAAAGAGTGTCTCGTTCATGTGATGGGAGTTGTACACAATAGATTTTTAGCAGTGGATATACACAACAATTTAATCATGTGTCAGTTTGTGTTTTTTTATTTCATTTTTTCTAAAAACCTTTTACAGACATTGCACGAAGGGTAACGTCAAAGTTTTTTAGATGAAATTTGCAGGTTTAAAAATTGACTTAAAACTGCATACACTGCAGGTTACTTCCTGTACTAGTGACTATCGATGCGCGGATTGACTTCTAACCTGCAGTACCCGCGGGTTACTTGCGGGTCGGGTTGTGTCGGGTCAATAAATTTTTACTTCAGTGCGGTGCGGTTTGTGGCGGGTTCATGAAATATATACATTTTATTTATATATTTATATATATATATATATATGCATGTAGGCACGCACAGAAAGCGCCAGTGAAGTGTGCCTAAGCTCCAAGCAGGTGGCAGGCAGCCACGTCAACAAAACGATGGAGGACAATATTTTGGATAAAATTCATTCGGTAGTTTACATTCTTAAAAGAAAGGAGGGACAAACTGCTAAATAGCATGTTTGGGAAAGATTCAGCGAGGTAATCGGCGCAGACAACAACAGCAGCATTTGTTGGACAAAAACAAGGACATAACAGGTAATGTGTTTGTTGGCTTTCAAAATGTTTGATAAAAGTTGTAAAATGTTTTACTATTTTGTTTGCCCAAGCAGGGGCTCTAGGTGCTGTTTCTGTATTGGTTAATTGCACTATTAGTAGGGCAACAAACAAAAATAACCCGTATTTAATAAAAATTTAAACTTTCTTTATCTGCCTATTATTATTTTTTTTACTTTAGCCTTCAAAAATGCAATGTTACTACCATTTTCCAGTGCCAATTGGGGGGCTGTTTAACGCACCTTTGTCTGCATAAACGCATTCAACCAATAACGTGTTTTTAATTAGGCGGGTCAGGGCGGCGCGGGTTGTAAAAATAGACCTAGTGATACGGGCGGTTTGGTGCGGGCCAGACGTTATCAAATCTGCGGTACCCGCGGGATGAAAAAAACTAACCCGTGCATCACTACTAGTGACATTATTTTTACATGATAATTTTTCTTATGATTTCACCAAATTAAAGTCACATTATTGTTCAAGTTTTATTATTCTAACTGCATTTAGTAACCTCTCTTCTCTGCAGACTCCAGGCACACCACTGATGGGCCGTTCAGTCACTCCCACCACCATAATCAAACAAAGTCCGCCGGTCCAGACCACACTCACTGCCACCACCACACTGCAGAGGCCTCCTGTACTGCAGGTAATGAAGCGCTCTGGGATTAGTGAGACATGACAACATTCATTAGTAGTTAGGCTGTCAGAAAGCGGGTGGTGTTGGCTGGGGACGCTCCAGGAGTGAGGGGTGGGTGGCTTTCTGTTAAGGGCCATTCAGTCCCTTTACCAGAGGAGCGTGAGTTTGGTCCGCATAGCCGGTAGTAAGTCGGACCTGTTCCCGGTGAGGGTTGGACTCCGCCAGGGCTGCTCTTAGTCACCGGTTCTGTTCATTACCTTTATGGACAGAATTTCTAGGTGCAGCCGTGGTGTGGAGTGTGTCGAGTTTGGTGGCAGGAGAATCTCGTCTCTGCTTTTTGCGGATGGTGTGGTCCTCCTAGCTTCATCCAGCTCTGACCTTCAGCTCTTGCTGGGTAGGTTCGTGGCCGAGTGTGAAGCGGCTGGGATGAGGATCAGCACCTCCAATTCTGAGACCATGGTTCTCGACCGGAAAAGGGTGGCTTGCCAACTCCGGGTCGGGAGAGAGGTCCTACCTCAAGTGGAGGAGTTTAAGTAGCTCAGGGTCTTGTTCACGAGTGAGGGTAGGAGGGATCGGGAGATCGACAGGCGGATTGGTTCGGCGTCTGCAGTGATGCGGACGCTGAGCCGATCTGTCGTGGCGAAGAGGGAGCTGAGCCAGAAAGCCAGGCTCTCGATTTACCGGTCGATCTACGTCCCAATCCTCACCTATGGTCATGAGCTTTGGGTAATGACCGAAAGAACGAGATCGCGGATACAAGCGGCCGAAATGAGTTTCCTCCGTAGGGTGGCCGGGCTCAGCCTTAGAGATAGGGTGAGGAGCTCGGACATTCGGGAGGGACTCGGAGTAGAACCGCTGCTCCTCCGGATCGAAAGGAGTCAGCTGAGGTGGTTTGGACATCTGGTCAGGATGCCTCCTGGACGCCTCCCTGGGGAGGTGTTTTGGGCATGTCCTGCTGGCAGGAGGCCCCCAGGGCGAGCCAGGACACGTTGGAGAGGTTACATCTCCAATCTGGTCCGGGAACGCCTTGGGGTCCTGCCGGAGGAGCTGGTGGAGGTAGCCAGGGAGAGGACAGTCTGGAGCTCCCTAGTTGGGATGCTGCCCCTGTGACCCGGATAAGCGGAGGAAGACGACGACGATGAAAACATTCTCATGGCTGATAAAATGAGTTAATACATCACAACATGATCCATTCTATGTACACTCAGTGACAGTTTATTTGGATATTTCTTTTAAAGCTATAATCAGGTCATTAAATAAAGAAGCACACTCATTTACATATGATTTAGTCCTTTTTATTAAAGCTCTCATACACTCATTTGTTTCAGTAAATCTGCTGTGGTCTCTAGTTTGAATGAATGCCTTGTGATTCGTTCTCTGTGGACAAAAAGCTCTGGCGTTCCTGCTTCTGGAAGTAGAAGTTAGTCGGAGGACTGCAGGTTTGCCCCTCATTTAGGAAATACTTCCCTGGCTTGTTTTTGCTGGTCCTGTTGGGAGCTACCCAGCTCTGTCTTGCCTTCAGCGGCCATGTTTCCAGTAAGCCTCTGGTACTCACTATGCCTGCATCCACTTGGTGCTGTAGACCTATCACCCGAACAAAACCATGGAAACCAATGCCATTTAGGCCTGCAGACATTTGTTTGTTTTTACAGTCGGAGGTACATACATCTAATATTCTTAATGCTCCCTTAGTCACACAATCAGCTCCCAATTTCCTCAAAGACGTTTAACTTAATTTAAGACTGAATTCAATCAGGATTGACTAAATATATTGGATTATCTCAGACACTGATGAAATCAGTCACCCGTGATGTTATTTCTGTCTCCGTGTGTTTTTAAGATGTTTGTTTATCTTTTAAAGGAATGACTCACTTGTCCCTGTGGAATGGGCACGAGTTCATCCGTTTATTGTTCATTTGCTGGAAATAGCTCTGCTGTTATTTTCCAAGATGGAGAAAATGATTATGAAGACCACATTGTTCCTATTAAGACAGAGCTGAAAACGGGACTAGTGTGTGCTGATTTGATTCTGACAAGCAGGAAAAAAAGTATTTCTTGAAACAGATGTTTAGGTTTTTGTAGATACTTGGCTTTTTGGGATACCTCAACAGTACATCATTTTGTATACTTTGACCTTTTTTCATTTTTATTTTTTAACAAAAATGTTTTTAGAATTTAATTATTATTAATAACCTTCCGATGCTTCATTTAAAGCACAGATACTCTGGTTGTTATTGAAATCCCTTTAATAAGCCTCAATATTTTTATTTATTTTGCATTATAACTGGACTTAATTAATTATAATCTCCATAGTTGGAATTCTGAACACGTAAGACGCTGTTAAGGAACGGCAGGGCGTCAGGACAGCAAACATTAAGAGTGTTATTTATTTTTTAGTGAGAGAAAAGCAAGTGTGTGTTTGATTCTTGCCAACGTAACTAAACATAACCAAAAATGTTAAATAGAAATCAGTCATTGCCCTGCATCATATATATCATGGTTGTATTCCCTGACTTATGCAGAACACCATCATGCTGGGAGGAGGTGCCACCTCCACAGGAGCCTCCACCAACGTCCAGTCTGCAGGAACCCAGCGGGTGGGAGCTACTCCAACCGCAGTGACAGCTGTAAGACCGAAGCACCAACCTTAAATAGTTTATTCTGTAAAACAACAATCGACTAAAGTTGTTTTTGATGCTGTTCTGTGTTTAGGAAACTCTGGAGAACGTGAAAAAGTGTAAAAACTTTTTATCTACACTTATTAAGCTAGCCAGTGGGAAGCAATCAACAGAGACTACAGCAAATGTCAAGGAGCTGATCAAAAACCTGCTGGTACTGTTTTTCTTCTATTCCCTGATCTGCTGGATTTGTTTCTAGACCATCTCTGTTATTTTTTAATAAAATCAGGTTCTACTTTTTTATTGCAACAGGACGCAAAAATAGAGGCTGAGGATTTCACCAGTAGGCTGTACCGGGAGCTCAACTCTTCGCCTCAGCCTTTTCTTGTACCGTTTCTCAAGGTAAAGTCACACCAGAAGCTAGAGACGTGTGAGAGATGAATTAGATAGACCCAAACCATAAACACACTTCACAAGAACGGGTAAAACAAATCCCATTCAACAAAATAAAATATTTCCATCTTTCACTTTTTTGTTTTATGAAAAAAAAAAAAAGAAAAGGTGTGTGTGTGTGTGTGTTTGAGTTGTAAAATTCCTTGGGGGGATGTAGAACCCAAGAAGGCGATATATAAATACAGAGCATTTACCATTTTCCTTTTTCTTTTGCTTTATATAACAAAATGTAGCACAGTTTTAAACAAAAGCATCAAAAACTCAACGAACAGAAGGTAAGTTTTTGTTTATCATCACAAATTAAAGTAAGAACACACATTTAATCTTCAATGTTCCTGTTTTATTTGTTTGAAGCGTGTTGTGGTGCAGCACGGGTCAACCAGTAACAAGCGGGTCAGCTTACCGAGAGGAAAAAGCAGCATACAGACTAAATTATTAATATGTAGAGACAATGTTCTCATGAAGCTGTGAGTGTCGCACACATAAACTCACTCTGGAGGTCGTGTTGTGGCCGTCAACAGCCGGTTTTACTGAGTATCGCAGTAGTTTAGTTCAGTTTAGCTGATTAAAGTATGATGAAAGGGTGAAATAAAATAACTGAGGCACACCAGTGCATCTGTATTAGGAGTCAGATTTTATAAAAGCTGTTGACCCTGCTGTAGAACCACAGCGTGGCAGACTCATTACTGGGTTTGCCTGCTTCTACCAGTGCAACAAGAGGCATTTGTGTAGCACATTTAAACAGTTTAATGCGCTTTCCAGGAGCAAGAAAAGCAGAATCAGGGTAACAGCGTAATTAAAATACAGAAATTAAATTCAGATTTAAGAATCCGATAAAAGACAAAGTTAAAGGGTGAGAAGTTACAGTGCAGAAGGTGCAGCAAAGGAGCATTCATTCAGACGCTGATGAATACGAAAAAGTTTTCAACTTTGATTCAAAAGTTACTAGAGTTGGGGCACATTTGAGGTCATGATGTAGCTGATTCCTTCTGTGTGCAGCATGGTAGCTAAAAGCAGCTTCACCCTGTTTGGTTCTGACCCGGGGTTCTACCAGCTGACTCTTTTACTAAGGATCTCAGAGCCCTCCTGGGCGTATATACAGTTAGGAGATCCAACATGTATTCTGGCTTCGAGCCATTGAGTGATGTATAAACTAGTAGAAGCACTATGAAATGGATTGTGTAGTTTACTGGTAACAAGTGTAGAGATTTAAGAACAGGAGGGATGTGCTCCATTCTCTTGGTTCTTGTTAAGACTAGCAGCAGCATTCTGAACAAGCTGCAGTTGCCTCACAGCTTTTTTGAGAAGAGGCCATGAGATATTTAGTGAGAAGCAGAGTACTAGAGAGGTTTGGGTGTAGTCATAGAAATATTTTAAATGTCTCCTAACAGTGTGTGAGGAGTCACCCTAAGCCAAAGAAATTCGCTGTTTTTTACTGTTTCAGGAAATCTCTTCAACCATAACAATAGAAACTCTCCCACCATATTTAAGAGCTTTGGAGAAGTTCTTCTTGTAATAACCCATTAATGACTTCATCTTTCTGATTGCTCCTGCAGCGGAGCCTCCCAGCTCTACGTCAGATGACTCCAGACTCGGAGGCCTTTCTCCATCAAAGCCTTCCGCCCCTGCCCAGCGCCCAGTCTACTGCAACAACCTCCTCTGCCCTCAGCGCCGTAGTCCTGCGACCCCCCCTCTCCTCCGTTAGCACCACTACTGCTGCTACCAAAACCACCGTCATCAGCCTGCCTCAGACACCCAACAGTAAACCTGGCCTGGTAAGTTTGCTGCTTCTGGGAATGTTGGATGATGTGACCAAAGAAATGACATGAATTTTTCTGAATTTGGCTTTTGTTCTTTCGGAATGTGTGCAGATTGTGTCCCAGCAGCAGGGGACCATGGTGAGACCTCAGGTGACACTCGCTCCGTCTCCCATGGTAACATTCAGAGGACAAACTCCCAATCATATCATTGTGGGTCAGGTGGTCAAACAGCTACCAGCAGGTGTGTATTCAATCAACAGGGTGACATTAATGCTCGAGGTCATAGTTAAACCTGCACTGAGTCGTCTGTTTTTTTTATTTCATTAACTTGTGTCGTAATGTAAAGTTAGTTTAAACCATTCTTATCTTATCAATACCTTATGTATGTGGGTGCTGCCCCCTTGTGGCTAACACATACAGCAGTAGGCTGATTTGTCTGTAATGCATTTCATTTGGGTAAACCTAATAGTGCACAATCATAGAACATTTTAATGGCTACTATAATAGAAACCCTTCGGTTCCCACTTGTAACCTTTATTTTTACAGCAAAGCAGACGGTGGCTCCAGGGATCAGAGGAGTTCACGTTCTTGGTCACGCTTCACTTTCTGAAGCTCAGAGGAACAGTCTGAAAGAAGCGGCAGGAGGAGGAACTTTCAAGTTTGTGGCTTCTTCTTGTCTTTTTATCAATATCTGTTAAAAAATGGTCTTCATGCAGTCCACATTTTAGATAGAAACTTTAAAACTAAAGAAAGTCAATGACCTTTTTCTTTTTTGTGCATCTATAAAGTTCTGACGGCACATAAAACATCTACTCATTCAAAATGAGTTGTGTCCAAACCTTTAGCTGTTACTTTAACCTTCCACTGGTACAGTTACAAGTAAAATATAAACATCTGCACATGATCAGCTTTCAGGCTTGCTGCAGCTTTGTCGGCAGACAAAGTTTACCAAGGAAATGTGAATTCTCAGGCCTGCACAGCAAAAGCAGCAAAGCTGTCCGCTCTAAAACTTGTTCATTTGGATTGGCTGCTTCGTGCCAAACGCTAGCCTGATGTGGAGCTCTGCACAGGAACACCAGTATGAATCCTCCAGATGCTGCTCTGGATCATATGATGATCTGATGAGGACTCACTATAAACCATTTATACGCTCTGTGGCATTGCTACACTGATTTTCCTCACAAGTTGGAACGGAGAAGTTTTTTATTGCAGACATTTGTGATGTTAAAACTTAGAACTACTCAAAGCTCACAAACCAGGAGTTCTGACGGTTGACCAAATGCTGAAAACTCAGCTTACTGTGTGCTGAAGTCTCCGGTAATCTGCTGTGGAGTAGAGCGCTCACCTCAGGGTTCAGCGGTGAGCTCGGAGCGTGCTGTTTTTGGTGTAGAGCAGTTACTTTTAGGTCTGTTGTAAAGAATTTTTTTTAATTAGAGTTGAAGTAAATGAAAAAGCATTCTTTTTGCACAGGAAAAATGGGAGAAGTTAAACAAAATAGTAAATAAACAGGGTGTGACTCAATGTTCTTATGTAATCAGGGATGATGATGACATCAACGATGTGGCTTCCATGGCAGGAGTCAACTTATCAGAGGAGAGCGCCAATATCTTAGCAACCAACTCTGAGCTTGTCGGCATAGTGACTCGGTCCTGTAAGGACGAGACCTTTCTCTTCCCCCCTTCACTCTCCCGAGTAGCTCTGCAGATTGGTGAGACACAGAGGTGACAACATGCACAACCTTCTTTCTTCAGGTTCACTCGTTCATTTAGTCTCCCTCCCCTCTGTTTTAGGTAAGAGGTTCGGCGTTAGCGAGTTGGGCACAGATGTGATCAGCTACATCTCCCATGCTACAAAGCAACGACTGCAGAACCTGCTGGAAAAGGCGTCACATGTGGCTCAGCAGAAGAACAGAAGTTTTAAGGTGGTTTATTACAGAGCAAAGCTTGACTGGTGGTTGTTCATGCTGCTTATGAGCTAAAACTTTGTCCCTTTTTTGCGTCATTTTATTCAACGCAAATTTTAGGAGGACGGGCAGTATGAGCAGGTCGGCGACGTGCGAGCTCAACTCAAGTTCTTTGAGCAGTTGGATCAGATGGAGAAACAAAGGAAGGAGGAGCAGGAAAGAGAGATTCTTCTAAAGGCAGCTAAGGTAGAGCGATATGCTTCATGTGTTCATTTAAGTAAAAGATTAAATGTTTCATTTGACTTTTCTGGTCAATAGTGATGATTATAAGTTGGATAGACCCTGAAGGTTCGACCTCTTGTGTAATTCTTTACTAATCTACGAGTGAGGGACAAAACAACCTAAAGTTTAGCAGTTAGAGATCCACAGCAGCACTTAGCAGGAGCTCTCTGATTGGTTTAAACATTAGATTTATCTGATACAAACGTCCATGCCTGAAAAACAAATCAGTTTGGACAAATATAGAAAATAGGATTACACACATTTACTAATCTCTATAAAAGTAATAAAAAGTTACCTTTGGCTGTTTAGTTAAATTTGCATTTAATAAAGGTTATATTCTAACTTGTTCATTATGAACTACACATAATTTAATTTGCCTGGGAAATTATTTCTAAACCAGAAAAAAGAATGACTAAGAAGCTTTGACTGAACTGAAAGCAAAACTATCTCCTCGCTGTGCGCTCGTCTTTTAACACCTTAATCTTACCGCAGGAATGTCTCCCCAGCCTTCATTAGTGTCTACAGGTGTGATTCAGCACTAAATTAAACAAATCAGTTGTGTTCAGGATCTAAATCATGCAGACAACATGCTGGAAGCAGACTGCAGCGCCAGGCATGTCAGCTCAATGTTTTTCTAAGTCCCAACAGAGCGGCCCGCCACTCTGGAGTTGCAGGTGGAATATTCAGGCCACAGAGGGCGATAGGAGCTGGGTGACCTTCATTAACCATGTAAAGGGTCATTTTAGCACACACTGGCTCAAGAAAATCATTTAAAATAGAAAAATGTTGCAAAATGTCATTTTAAAACCTATTAGAATAGCCATTTTGACTCTCTTGGTCAGCTTGCTTCTCACACCAAACCTTCCGTCAGGAATCTTGGTGTGACCTTTGACCCAGCTCTCACCCTGGATTCTCTTGTCAGTTCTCTTGTTTGCTCTTCCTTCTTCCATCTCAGGAACATTGCTAAGCTGAGTCCCATTCTGTCCCTCTCTGAACTTGAGACAGTTATCCACACCTTCATCTCCTCACGTCTTAGGCTACTGCAACTCTCTTTTCACGTGTCTGAGCAGAACCTCCCTGAACCGTCTACAGGTGGTTCAGAACGCCTGTGCTCGGCTTCTGACCAAGTCCTCCAAACACACCCACATCACCCCGCTTCTCCTCCAGCTTCACTGGCTGCCAGTCAACTTCAGGGTTCATTTCAAGATCCTGGTTCTGGTCTATAGGGCCTTACATGGACAAGCACCATCTTACATTGGTGATCTTCTTAGTCCCTACACCCCCATCAGGTCCCTGAGGTCCAGTGATCAAAGTCTACTGGTTGTGCAGCACCAGGCTAAAGACCAAAGGTGACAGATCATTTGCTGCTGGGGCCCCCAGACTCTGGAACTCTCTCCCCCTGAGCCTGAGATCAGTGGACTCAGTGGTCTCCTTCAAAAAGCAGCTGAAGACTCACTTGTTCAAGCTGGCTTTTGTATGACCTTCTTCACCTCTCTCTTTATTCTGCTCTCCCCACCTATTCCACCTTCCTCAGGATCCACCGATTTCCCTCTTTCCTATTCACTCCCTCTCAACATTTTTTTAATCACAATTGTCTATTTTTGCTCATTTTAATACATTTTTAAACATTTTCTAAATGCTTTTTTAATATTTTTACATTTTTTGTTCTTGTGAAGCACCTCGTGATTTCTATCTTGAGAGGCGCTATAGAAATGATATTTTCTTCTACTTCTTCATTTACATGGTAAATAAAGTCATTAAATCAAAATTTAAAAACATTATTTTTCCAGTACAGTTATTAAACTAAATTAAATCGAACTGAAAATACAACAAATGTAAAAACCATTTTAAATACAACAGATGAACGTTTAGTGAAGTATCAGCGAACATCAATACATCACACGTTCTGACTCAGTGATATAGCTATTGGTGTGTATTAGTGGTAATCAAAATAATTATTTCAAATACTTCCTGATAAGTTGAGTCAATGAGTATTTTGTTCAAAACATTTCCTTATTAATAAGACGTGGGTTATTACTTTGAATTTATTATTTTAATTTTAAACCCATTTAACCATCATGTTAGACGCTGTAATTTCATAATTACCTCTTCTGTGGCTCGTTGGGATCTGTCCGTCATACCGATTAATGTTTATATTAGAGGAAAAACTGGAAGATCATGAGTCTGAGGTGAGGACTCTTGGCTGAGTTGACCTGGAGTAACCCAGAGACATTTCAACAAGGATACAGGAAGAGTCTGTCATAATAACATGGTTGACTGTGTGAGCTGGGGTCAGCAACACTGATTTACATATGCTTACTCTGAGTGTGTGAATGAATAACAAAGGCGGTTTCATAAATCGGATATATCCATTTCTAAATATTAAAATGTCCTCTGTGTTGCTGCAGTACAGGTCACGACAAGAAGACCCAGAGCAGCTCAGACTCAAGCAGAAGGCCAAAGAGGTACACTCCTTCTAAAAAACAGCTGTTTTCCCTTTGAGCTGTTGCTAATCCTTTTGTTGTTGTGTGTTTTCCAGATGCAGCAGCTGGAGCTGGCTCAGATCAGACAGAGAGAAGCCAACCTGACTGCTCTGGCAGCTATCGGCCCAAGAAAGAAACGGAAGGCAGACTCGCCTGTCAGGGGTGCAACTGCTGAGGTGAGGATTACTGAGTTTGTTTAGACTTTGAGTGATGAAAGGTGTCTGCAGGAAGCTAAATGGTTTTCTGGTATTTGCTTTGCTCTAAACCTTCCAGGGCCCAGGGTCAGGCCCCTCCCAACCCGGAGCCTCAGCTGGACCGGGCTCCAGGCAGTTTATGCGACATCGCATCACCAGAGTAAACCTCCGGGACCTTCTCTTCTGTCTGGAGAATGAAAAAGAGACCAGTCACTCACAGCTGCTGTATAAAGGCTTCCTCAAATAGCACCTGAATTAGAGTAACTGGTCCCACACAGTGGCTTTAACGTGGTACTTTACTCATATTTTTATTACAAAAAATATTAATTTGTTTCAGGAATTAAAAGTGAGCCAGATCAGATTTGAGCTGAACATGGCTGGACTCTTACTTCCTGATATTTGGATGTCTCACCCCTGATTGGCTAACTGTTAATTGACAGTGTGATGTAGATCTGTCAGGCTTTTCTAATCCTAGAGTTTCACAGTCTATTTTCTGTCAGAAGCTAATGCAGCA
This sequence comes from Nothobranchius furzeri, assembly GCF_043380555.1. Classification (NCBI taxonomy): domain Eukaryota; kingdom Metazoa; phylum Chordata; class Actinopteri; order Cyprinodontiformes; family Nothobranchiidae; genus Nothobranchius; species Nothobranchius furzeri. The sequence continues at coordinate 56,157,077 of NC_091755.1, read as the reverse complement.
GATAGGTGTAGGAGACTATTTTCATGTTCAGCCTGTATGAAAACTCAGAGACTCATTATAATCAGAAATAATGATTAAAGAGACTTTCAGTGAAGCAACACTTTAAGGAAGCTGGGTGGACACAGACTTCCTGATGGGACTTCCTGAATTCTAAACTAAGGGGACCTTGGAGGTTTAAATCGTATTCAAGCATTTTTGGTCTTTATTTAAGCGCACCTCTCCCCTGAGTTTTATCGTCGGGCACCTGCAACACCCATCCACACTCAACCGTTGAATGGCCTTCTCAATACAAGCCATATTAATTTGATGAATTATCAACCCAGCAGTATTTTCCACAGTTCTACGATGGATGAATGATTGCTTGTTTTAATTACTTTGTTTATTTAATATTTAGCTCTCAAGCCTCTTGTCACATCGAGTGCAGAAGGGATGCGGTCTGGTTTCTGTACGGCTTCTGCATTGATCAGAAATCATTGACTCCAATCAGAGCATTCTGACTGGTGGCGGCGCGGATCTTGAAACGAAGCTCCAGAAATTTTCTGCATGGAGGCTATTTTTCCAGATGCTGCATGTAAAATGTATATTTCAAATGTGTCAATTATCAAATTATGTTGTATGAGCAGATATCCAGCCGGACTGTAGTCGGTGTGAATGGCTGTACAGAAACTGGACAGCCTCCGTATCATATTCAGTGTGAAATGGGCTTCACGCTCACCATCATAGCGCTTAATATTGGAAGTTTACAGTGGTTGATTTTTATTCAGACTCTTTTACTAAAATTTAAATATTTTCCATTAATATCCTTTTCTTAGGCATATTATAGTAGGTAAAGTAGTATTTTTTTAATATTGAGATTTGTATCGAAGTAATTTTTGTCAAGAATACCTTTGGGAAGGGCAAAGATCAAGCTCCTTCTCATACAGAAATCACACCATCTGTAAACATACCTAAACAAAGTGAAAAAGGACTGTCAGGTGTGAACTTTGCAATGTGGTGCGCCCAAGCTGTGATCAATTTGTTGCAACATTGCTCTTGAGTTTTTATGAATTAACTCCTTAATGTGACTCATTGCAGTCATTTATATTTGTGTGTTTTATATTTCTAAATAAGAAGAGTGTTTGGCTGTAGGACCGTTCTTTACCAATCATTTTTCTTATACAAGTCATTCAGATGTACATACCACTTTACGAGATTTTACATTTTTAGTGCACAAATAACTTTTGCCTTTGTATCTTTGTTTTTCTTTAAATATTATTGAATTAATGATTTTAGCAAAGGTTACTGACTTCAGATTAAATAAATGTATTTTACTTGTAAAATAAATTAAACAGGTTATGATGGTTTCTCTTCTATCATGTAAATTTTGCACAACTGTTTGTTTATATGTAAATATCTGGATTGAATTAAAATTTTACTGATTATTTTATAAATGATTGAGAGACATCTCTAATAAACAAACACAACTAAGAACATTATGTTTAGTAGTCTTTATTCCAGCAGATGTCCTGCAGTAGGTCTGCTAACAAACATTCAGTATAAACGTTTCATTAAATTTATAAAATATTAAGTTCCTGCCTGAGCCTCAGAACTCCTGTGGGGTCGAGGACCCAGGTCAGACCCCCTTTAAAACTGGTCGAGACCTGTAGAACACTGTCAGTCATGAAGCAAATCCACTGCAGAACAGTCGTTGCTTAGCTATGTGAAGACCATGGGACTGAACACACATCTATGAGGAACTCCTGTGCTCTGAGGGAGTGTGAAAAATTACTGATACAAGTAGCCTATGCTGTTCTGACAGGAAGCCCAACTCTAGTTTACAGAGTGAGGTTATACATATATACACAAGCATGATGCCAAAAAAGTTGGGAAACTATACAAATTGTGAATAAAAACTGAATACAATTATGTGGAGGTGCCAACTTCTAATATTTTATTTAGAATGGAACATAAATCACGGAACAAAGTTTAAACTGAGAAAATGTATCATGTTAAGGGAAAAATATGTTGATTCAAAATTTCATGGTGTCAACAAATCTCAAAGTTGGGACAAGTAGCAATAAGAGGCTGAAAAAAGTAAATTTGAGCATAACAGGAGCTGGAAGACCACTTAACACTAATTGGGTCAATTGGCAACATGATTGGGTGTAAAAAGAGCTTCTCAGAGTGGCAGTGTCTCTCAGAAGCCAAGATGGGTAGAGGATCACCAATTCCCACAATGTTGCACAGAAAGATAGTGGAGCAATATCAGAAAGGTGTTACCCAGTGAAATATAGCAAAGACTTTGCAGTTATCATCAACTGTGCATAACATCATCCGAAGATTCAGAGAATCTGGAACAATCTCTGCGCATAAGGGTCAAGGGCGTAAAACAATACTGGATGCCCGTGATCTCTGGGCTTTTAAATGACACTGCACCATGAACAGGAATTCTAATGTAAAGGAAATCTCAGAATGGGCTCAGGAATACTTCCAGAAACCATTGTCAGTGAACACAATCCACTGTGCCATCCGCCGTTGCCAGCTGAAACTCTACAGTGCAAAGAAGAAGCCATTTCTAAGCAAGATCCACAAGCTCAGGCGTTTTCACTGGGCCAGGGACCATTTAAAACGGAGTGTGGCAAAATGAAAGATTGTTCTGTGGTCAGACGAGTCATGATTCGAAGTTATTTATGGAAATGCAGGACGCCATGTCATCCGTACCAAAGAGGACGAGGACAACCCAAGTTGTTATCAACGCTCAACTCAGAAGCCTGCATCTCTGATGGTATTGGGTTGCTTGAGTGCGTGTGGCATGGGCAGCTTGCATGTCTGGAAAGGCACCATCAATGCAGAAAAATATATTCAGGTTCTAGAACAACATATGCTCCCATCCAGACGTCATCTCTTTCAGGGAAGACCCTGCATTTTTCAACAAGACAATGCCAGACTACATTCTGCATCAATGACAACATCATGGCTGTGTAGGAGAAGGATCCGGCCAGTCTGCAGTCCAGATCTTTCACCTATAGAGAACATAAAGAGGAAGGTGCAACAAAGAAGGCCCAGGATGATTGAACAGTTAGAAGCCTGTATTGGACAAGAATGGGAGAGCATTCCTATTTCTAAACTTGAGAAACTGGTCTCCTCGGTCCCCAGACGTCTGTTGAGTGTTGTAAGAAGGGGAGATGCCACACAGTGGTGAAAATGGCCTTTCCCAACTTTATTGGGATTTGTTGAAGCATGAAATTTTGAATAAACATATTTTCCCCTTAACATGATACATTTTCTCAGTTTAAACTTTTGCTCCGTGATTTATGTTCTATTCTGAATAAAATATTAGAAGTTGGCACTTCCACATCATTGCATTCAGTTTTTATTCACAATTTGTATAGTGTCCCAACTTTTTTGGAATCTGGTTTGTGTATATATATATATATATATATATATATATATATATATATATATATATATATATATATATATATAGGGTTAGGGTTAGGGTTTTATATATATATATATATATATATATATATATATATAAAACCCTAACCCTAACCCTATATATATATATATATATATATATATATATATATATATATATATATATATATATATATATATATATATATATATATAGGGTTAGGGTTAGGGTTTTATATATATATATATATATATATATATATATATATATATATATATATATATATATATGTGTGTGTGTGTGTGTGTGTGTGTGTGTGTGTGTGTGTGTGTATGACAAGCAGCCCTGGTACTTTAGTTTCTCATGTTGTTTTCCTTATGTTACCATCACTTGGTATCGCCACATCAACCACAATGGCTGTCCTCTGTTGTTTGTCCACCACCACAATGTCTGGTTAGTTCTCCATCACCTTTTCATCGGTCTGGATCTGAAAGTCCCACAGGTGCTTGGCTCGCTCATTCTCTACCACCTTAGGGGGTGTTTCCCAGTTTGAGCTTCCAGTCCATACTCTGCACAGATGTTCCTGTACATTCTGCCAGCCACGGTTGTAGCATTCCATGTAAGCGTTCCCTGCCAGCATCTTACATCCTGCAGTTATGTGGTGGATTGTCTCAGGGGGCTCTTTGCACAGCCTCCAACAGTGTTTCCCAACCCTGGTCCTCAGGGCACACTGCCCTCCATGTTTTCCATGTCTCTGCTTTAGCGCACCTGATTTACCTTGGCTCCTCTGGAGGACATCAAGTGCTGCATATTCCTGTTATTCATTCATTCATTTAAGTCAGGTGTGTGGTAGCAGGGAAATAAAAACATTAAAAAACATGCAGGACAGTGTGCCCTGAAGACCAGGGAAGGGAAACACTTGCCTACACCTTGGGTCTTGTCTGGTGTGCTAGATCTTGGCCTCTGTTGCTCTGGTGTTCAGAGCCTGTTCCCGTGCAGCCATGATGACTGCATCTGTGCTGTCCTTCAGAACAGCTCTTTCTAGCCGTTGGTAGGATTTCCTGATATCAGCCACTTCAGTTAGCTGTCGGCGGTGCATCCCATGTAGGGTTTGTCCTCCCACAATGTATTTCTAGCGTCTCCTCCCCTGCCATTCCCTGAGGCATTCCCTGAGAACATCATCTTTTGGGGCCTTGTCCTTTATGTATTTATAGATCTTGGATGTTTCATCCTGGACAGCAGCTCTCACACTCACCAGTCATCAGCCTTCTTCCTTATGGCTATTGTACAGTCTCAGGGTGCTGGATTTGGGATGGAACTCGCCATGCATGGTTAGGAGCTTCCCATTCTCAACATCTGTGGTCTGTATTTCTTCCTTTGGCCAGCTTATTATCCCTGCAGAATATCTGATTTTCCTTGCGTATATATATATATATATATATATATATATATATATATATATATATATATAAACATTTACTCTAATAAAAACAAAAAACAAAATAAAATATCTACATTTGTTGTGGGTGCATATGCATTATATTTTCCACGTTTACAATAAACATTATAGACCAGAAACCCCTCTGTCCAGATTTTACACAAATTCAACATGATATATTTTTACTGGGTTTTTCTTTAACTCACCATATTTAAAAAAATTCTCTAAAATAAAAAGGATGACTTCTATATCGATTCTCTATTTTCATCATCTAGATGCTTGTGAAGTTTTGGTATTTTATAAAGATGATGTGAACAGTGTGAGTGGCACCAGAAATGCACCACAGCTGATTTAAATGAAGATTATCAGGACTCGCTCCGTTTTGTCTTTTTTTTTTTTTAGTTTTTATTTATTTTTTTTCCCCTGGTGGAAAAAAAAAAAGGAAAACATTCATATGACATGCAGAGCTCAGAGAGCCCACAAGGGGGCAGGGGTGTCCCACAGTAGGATAACAAACAGTTCTCAAACCAGGCTCTAGGCATTAAGTTTTATTAGTCCAACAATAACTTATGTCCAAATAATAATTTAGTATATATATATATATATATATATATATATATATATATATATATATATATATATATATATATATATTTATTTATTTATTTATATATATATATGTTAACATCATCACATCCACGCTCATCTCTCCTGATTCTCGCTGCTTGAAAGATTTGAAGATCTCCCGACATAAGACACACTCACACAGATGGACATCTCAGCAGGGATCAGGCCAAGCCACTTCCTCAAGTTTCTTCAGATTTGGTAGATCTGAGGCTTAGTCAATTGTTTGCTCAGCTCCCTCTGCAGACAAGGTATCTAATGCCTGTGGCTTCCCAGATCGCCTCGTCGTCAACATCCAGGCAGAAGGTACTCTTTTTAAGTCTTCTTCAATATGAGTTGTCAGGCTATATTTGCTTATGCTACTGTGGGACACCAAACTCAATTTCCCTACCTTGTTTGGTTTTGCATAATAAGAGGCTGCTGGCTGCTCACAGGATAATGTCTTTGACTGACAGCGCAGAAGATGAGTGAATATTTTTCATGCTTTTATTTATTTCTATGAGATTTCTTTCTCTCTTTTAGTTTCAGAGCAGTAAAACCAAACTTGCATGTGGTTTGAACACTTGTGCTCCAGTGAGTGTGCCCTCACTGCCCAGTAGTTCCCATCAGCGGTAGAAAGTAACTATTTACTTCTCTGCATTACTGTTGGTGTCTGCAAAAGAGATGGTCAGAAAACACAGGAAGCTACTTGGTTCTTATTACTCAAATACAGACAAAACGTGAAGAGTTTAGTCTTTTTCATTATTTTTTTAATTGACTGGATACATCGAGGTTGTGATACATTGTAAAATCATTCTAATGTAATAATAAGACACTATTACCTTCTCAGTGGCCTAATGGTAGTGTCTGCTCTGGGACTGGGACATCAGGATTAAAATCCCAGTCGGATCGTACCAAAGACATTAAAAAGGGGACCCAATAGCTCGCTGCTTGACACTCAGCTTTATCCTCCTAGGGTCCTGTGTCCACATATGTGGACATTGGCTTCTTGCATTATAAAATTGTATTATATTCACCTTAGACCTTATTGTTATTATTTATAGACTCATAATATTGACTTTAAGTTTTACATTTTTGTTTTCTTTCTTTTTGATAGGAAATTAGACACATTTTTTATTTAATTTAAATTTGATATTATTGTAATATTTGTAATTTTGTTTCCGTTAATGAGTGTGGGTTACTCTGTAATAGTTAGATGTATTTTTTCTTTTAAATCAAGTCAAATACAGGTTCAGGTCTCAGGAGCTTAAGGGGTTGGACTGGGGGTTAAACCGCCAAATAGTGTCTGAGAGGAGTTTTTGAAAGAGGGAAACTCCGGAAAGATACTTAATATGATAATATAAAGATACTTATAATTTAAGGTCATGTTTAACATTTAATTCACATCCATACTCTTTAAAGAGTTTATTTTAGTTGAGTTTTTAAGTGTTTAAGTGAATTAAAGCGACTAAAATGTGTTCAGTTCAATTCAATTTTATTTATGTATTGCCAAATAACAACAAGTCATCTCAAGGCACTTCACATAATAAACATTCCAATCCAGGTCAGTTCATTAAGCCAACCAGAAAAAATGTTTCCTATATAAGGAACCCAGCAAATTGCATCGAGTCACTGACTAGTGTCAGTGACTTTACAGCAATCCTCATACTAAGCAAGCAAATAGTGACAGTGGAGAGGAAAACTCCTTTTTAACAGGAAGAAATCTCCAGGGCATCCTGGCTCAGTATAAGCAGCCATTCACCACGACTCACTGGGGATGGAGAAGACAGAGCAGACACACACACACACACACACACACACACACACACACACACACACACACACACACACACACACACACACACACACACACACACACACACACACACACACACACACACACACACACACACACACACACACACACACACACACACACACACCAAGCAATGTTTCTATGGTTACATTGTGATTTCTTAGTAAATATTCTATTCGGTGAGGAATAAACTTTATTGTATTCATCCTAGTGAATCAATAATTAAACGGATAAACTAGCAGTAGCACATCCAACGTCAAGGAAAGCAAAAAGTTATTATCAGGAGAGGGATAATGTTTTAGTGGTTAACAGCAGTGTGCTAGTCGATGCCCCACTCCATGAGGCCACCACAGCTCAGCAGAACATCATTGTAGCTTCTTCTGGGGAGAAAAACACTTAGAGAGAAAATAAAGTTAACAGCTGAAATTGCAGAAAATAGTACAGTTAAAGAGCAGATTGTAGAAGAAAGCAGTAGAGTGTGAAAAGTGGTCAGTGTATCCTCCAGCAGTCTAACCCTATAGCAGCATAACTTCAGAGATAACTCTGGATAACCTAGCCTTTTAGATGGAGGCATGTTGGAGGCAGGCCAAGGGAGAGCTGTCTTTACCGACTGTACACTCCACCTTCCTCTACTCCCCCACTTGTCCAGATCTTGGCTAACATCAGATTTTAACCATAGGCCCTATCAAATAACAATGTTTTAAGCTTAGTCTTAAAAGTAGACAAGGTGTCTGCCTCACGGACTAAAGCTGGGAGCTGGTTCCACAAGAGAGGAGCCTGATAGCTAAAAGATCTGCCTCCCATCCTAATTTTAGATATTCTGGGAACCACCAGTAAACCTGCAGTCTGAAAGCGAAGTGCTCAGTTAGGAACGTATGGAACAATCAGATCACTGATATATGATGGAGCTTGATTATTAAGAGCTTTATATGTAAGAAGGAGGATCTTAAAATCTATTCTGAATTTAACAGGCAGCCAATGTAGGGAAGCTAAGACAGGAGAGATATGATCTCTACCATGTAACTGACCTGAAATAACCGGGGTCTGAATCTAAACTAGCTGCAACATAAATAAGCAAATTGTCAAAAAAATTACTGACAAATATATATATTTTTTACCAGCTTCTGGGAGTTTCTTAAGGACTTTTTTTCTGCAGGAAACTGGTTCTTTCTGCTACTGATTGATATGTTGTGACGGTAATATTTCCTAGTTGGGTCCCTATTGCGATGACTTGGCAAAGAAGAAATAAGACTCACATATCAAAAATTTCTCTACAAGTTCTGACTTATTCCTTGCTGTAAGTAAAACTTCAGGATGTTTAATCAATCTGAACGAGCTTTCAATTCAATTCCTGATGATTACCATCATCCCTTACGCATTTGTCTATTGAATCATGCTCCTCTCAGCAAGACAGGCGTGATTACCCAGAGGTTTTGGGACAAGCATTGTGTATTCATGCTTTCTCTCAGGCTTTGCTTAATCAAAGTTGGTCATTTAAACAAAATGTATGAAACAGCTCTTTCAACCTACTATTATAAAGACAAAAAAGCATGATGAGCTCCCATACTGCCAGTAATTACAAAACTGAGTTTTCCTTTGTGAAATTAACAGCATCTACATGGAACGCAGTGTTCATGAGGCTGAATATGGATTTTCATTATCGTACATGATTTGGATGCAAAGGGAGAGGAGATCCCTGGGGAACAAGAATCAACCTCCGCGTACATCCTCTGCACATAATTGAACAAATTAGCCATGAGCAGCTGTTACCTGTTAAAATGACCCGCTTTCATTTTATCAACGTGGACAAGAGGTCTGATAGCATCTGCATGCTACAGCTGTCAGCCATTCTGTTTAGGTCGCAGATTTCTGCTTTCAATATATCATGACAAACATAATTACCTCAACATCTCTTTTTATGGATCCTACAAATCGCCAAGCATGCAGAGCGTGCCAAGTGTCCATCAATTACAGCCGCGGCCGGCTTCTGTCCTGTCCATTTGGCCAATTTGACTTTTCTTGAAGAGAAAAAAATGTCTATAATGTAAATTGAAGTGGAGTAATAAAGTTGCTTGACTTTTTAAAATTGAGATCAAGAGGAGGATGATTGTAGAATCACAAGGACTTGACCTCTTAGGTTCCCTGCTATGAAATCAGCCTATCATTCCACCTTTTGTGACCCAGTTACATGCTAGGAGTACACTTAAAGTGACATTGTTTCTTGACTTATCAACAGTTTCCAGATTTGTTTCAGTTTCAGTTAAAATGGACCTGCTTGTTCCCAGTGAGAGTTGGACTCCGCCAAGGCTGCCCTTTGTCACCGATTCTGTTCATAACCTTTATGGACAGGATTTCTAGGCACAGCCAAGGTGTGGAGGGCATCCGTTTTGGTGGCCTGAGGATCAGGTCTCTGCTTTTTGCAGATGATGTGGTGCTGTTGGCTTCATCAGAACATGATCTTCAGCTTTCGCTGGAGCAGTTCGCAGCCAAGTGTGAAGCAGCTGGGATGAGAATCAGCTCCTCTAAATCTGAGACCATGGTCTTGATTTGGAAAAGGGTAGAATGCCTTCTCCGGGTCAGGGATGAGGTCCTGCCCCAAACGGAGGAGTTTAAGTACCTCGGGGTTTTGTTCACGAGTGAGGGAAAACTGGAGCATGAGATCGATAGGCGGCTTGGTGCTGCATCTGCAGTGATGCAGGCGTTGTGCCGGTCTATCGTGGTGAAGAGAGAGCTGAGTCAGAAGGCGAAGCTCTCAATTTACCGGTTGATCTACGTTCCTACCCTCACCTATGGTCACAAGCTTTGGGTAGTGACCGAAAGAACGAGATCACGGAGACAAGCGGCCGAAATGAGTTTTCTCCGAAGAGTTGCTGGGCTCTCCCTTAAAGATAGGGTGAGAAGCTCGGTCATTCAGGAGGGGCTCGGAGTAGACCTGTTGCTCCTCCACATCGAGAGGAGCCAGTTGAGGTGGCTCGGGCATCTGGTCAAGATGCCTCCTGGACGCCTCCCTGGTGAGGTTTTCAGGCACGTCCAACCGGGAGGAGACCTAAAGGTAGACCCAGGACACGGTGGAGGGACTATGTCTCTCACCTGGCCAGGGAACACCTTGGGATTGCCCCGGAGGAGCTGGCCGAAGTGGCTGGGGAGAGGGAAGTCTGGGCCTCTTGCCTTTGGTTACTGCCCCTGCGACCTGACTCCGGATAAGTGGATTAAAATGGATGGATGGATTTATGGAGTACTTTTATTTTTGAAAGTATGGGATGTTATCTTTAGTGAGGAACAGTTTCTGTTTGGCCAAACAATGTCAATGCCACTGTCTTTATTATTATTATTATTGTAATGACCTGGCTGGGGTTGTAAGCCAGGTGCATTCTTGGTATTGTGTTATATGTGTTTCCTATCCTTCTGCTAGTTTCTATGTGTTGATTTGAGTGTTATGTTAATGTAAGCCACAGGGAAGGTGATGTGTGTTCTGTGGAGCGGGTTGAATTAGCATGGTTAACTGACTTTTGAGGTAACTGCTGGAGTCTGTGTGGTAGGAGCGTGATAGAAGTTCGGTGTCTGTAGTGTTACAAAGGGTTGAAGAAGAAGCCCAATAAAGGTCTGGTGTGAACCACTACTGCCTCCTGCTGGTTGAGTTGGGGACTGCCTCTGAGACGCTCGGGGTCACTACATTATTAGGCCCGAGCAGTGAAGCTGCGAAGGCCTATTGTATCTGCTCCGTTTATTATTACGCTTTCTTTCTTTCTTTTTTCTTCCGCGTCTTTGACTGGCCTTTAGGGGGTCTTAGCATATCCAAAAAGTCACCAAATTCTGGCCCAATATTGAAAGTGCGTGAAATTTACGTATTTCACTGGCAATGTGAAAGTTCATAAAAGAATGGCTGAACAGCGCCCCCTAGAAAGTGAAAAATACCCCTCTCCATAAAGCTTAGTTTATCGTACAGTTATGAAATTTGGTACACTTGTAGAACTCAACAATACGCACAGAAAAGCCTCTTGCATCCATGGTCAATATCAAACAGGAAGTCGGCCATTTTGGACTAAAGTGGCCATTTTGACCCTGTTTCGGCCATTTCTTGGGTCTATATTTGGTTGAACAGTTTGGTCATTTTTCGCACGATCGTCTCAAAAATAGTGTGCGATCGAACAGAAGCGACGGACGATTAAAATGAGACAATAAAATTGACTTTTCGTAAATACTGAAGGGGCGGGACCAGGCCTCAAAGTTCGAGCACTCGCCAAAAAAATTCAAATTGCTATAATTTCATAAATGAAAGAATTACAGTTAAAGTAACTTTCTATGGACAATCATCATCGCCCCCCGAAGACAAATGAATGGTCAATTGATGATGTCACATAAGCCCCGCCCCTTCAGGACTTAAAAGGTCAAGTTTTACTGGGAAATTTTCCAAAATTTGCCCTTTCAAATAATCATCCCAAATTTGTATCAGGTAACTGAAGACAAGTTGGGGTTGCTTGGCGTCACTTTATGGGAGTTTTCTGCAGAAGGCGGGGCTGTGGCGGCGCGGCGAACTCAGGCGTACCACTTAGGCCTTACGTTTGCCTCCCATTTCGTCATTTCTAGAGATATCGCCACGAAACTTCTTGTGAGTGATGCTAGTCCGGCCCCCCAAAAAATCTGATGTGACATTCCGGTGGGCGTGGTCTATTTGTTGAAATAGCGCCCCCTAGGACCATTAAAACTGACAGCCCCAAGCCATGCTTTGACTGAGGATTACGAAATGTGGTACACTAATGTGGTGTCTCAGGACCTACAAAAAAGTCTCTTGGAGCCAAGTGCAAAGTCGCACAGGAAGTCGGCCATTTTGGTCCAAGTGCGTGATTTAGTGGTTTTCGCACACGTTGTTTGGAGAGTGATGCTCCGTCGCCCTTTTCACCAATCGCCTTCACACTTCTGCTATATACTCTTAAGACATAGATGAAAAAATTCAACCGTCGGATTTTAAATAAGTATAAAGGTGTGGGCGTGGCTAAGCCTCAAACTCTGACTTGTCGCCACGCCACTCTTTTTTTCACAGTTCCCTATTGGACTCCTTTTATCCAATCACCACCAAACAGTGGCAAATAGCAGCAGACAAGTTGAGGTCACTAGGTCTATAGTACTGGCAGGTTTCGAATAAAGGCGGGGCTTTGGGAGCATGGCGAAATTCGCCATCACGCCATGGAAATACGTTTGTCTCTCATTTTTTCAATCATTGTGACATTGCCACACAATTTCTGATGAGTGATCCTACTCTGACCCCTAATATAATTGGACAGCTGAAGTTTGTGGGCGTGGCCTATTTTCCAAAACAGTGCCCCCTAGGACCATTAAAACAGTCAGCCCCAAGCCATGCTTTGACTGAGGATCACAAAATTTGGCACACTAATGTAGTGTCTCAGGACCTACAAAAAAGTCTCTTGGAGCCAAGCGCAATGTCGCACAGGAGGTCGGCCATTTTGGTGCAATTACTCAATTAAGTGGTTTTCGCACACGTTATAAGGAGAATGATATCTCCTCGCCCTTTCCACCGATCACCTTCAAACTCCTGCTATATACTCTTAAGACATAGAGGAAAAAATTCAACCGTCGGATTTTAAATAAGTATAAAGGTATGGGCGTGGCTAAGCCTCAAACTTTGACCAGTCGCCATTACTTTATTTGACTTAATAACTCCCATGTGCATGATCAGATCAATTTCATACTTTGTCTGTGTGATCACTGACCACATCTGAAGACAGTGACAATGTGGACAGCTGACATCACCTAAGCCCCGCCCCCTGACTAAAGGAAGTCTATTGTTTTATGGTGAACTGCCCATATTTGTCCCCTCTAATTTAGTCAAGATGACACTAAGGTCATGCACTGTCTTCATGATGTTGTAATGACCATTCAGATCTGATAGCTTTTCAGAAAGTGAGGGGCTTTGATGCCATGGCGATTTCTGGCGTGACGCTGTGACCTTACGTTTGACTGTAACTTCCACAAACAGCCTCCGATTTGCCCGAGACTGAACATCACATCACCAGTGTGGTAAAGATAGAGTATCTCCTAGGGGTGAGACATGTAATGGTGGGCTCAGAAGGGATGCTGAGTCAGGGTGAGGTGTGGACGAGGAGGCCTTTCACGGTTTCCGGTGTTGGGGTGGCTGACTTTCTGTTCCGACAGGCATGCCCTGATGCCCTCGGCTGCCGGCCAGGATGGAGAAGCGCGGAGCCGGGTTTGGAGAGCGTCGGGGATGGAGCGGAGGGGGTGCTGAAGGAGGGCGAGCAGCTTCGCTGCGAGGGCCGAACGACGCTGCTTGCAGCTTTAATTATTACTATTATTGTTATTATTATTAGTAGTATTTGTTGGATAATTTTATATTACTCCCAAAATTACCTCAAAGAAAGTCAGAGCATACACAGAGGGATTAGATTAATAGTTTGGTTAATTATAATCAGCATACAATCAATCAACAAATTCAACTTTGCAAAGGGTGAAACATACACACCAGAGTCAGAGGCGGTTTGTTCTCACACAGAGGTAAAGCTGTCGAGAGATTTATTAGGAATCACATCACCAGAGATAACCACACCTACTTATCACGGAAGACAAAAGGGAATACTTCAAAGAGGTTTCACAGCAGGACCATGGAGACTCCCAGTCTGGCCTTGATTAGCTGCAGGAGGGAGGCATTACTAATTTAAATGTAAATAACGATGATAAACTCTGTTTGATTACCACAATTTTTATCCAACAGTATTAGTAGTAATAATAATAATTATACTAATAAAAGTCACCAAGCTTAATTATTCAACTTGGCAGGATGTCTATTGATGATTTTAAACTTTATTTGCTAACAGTTTAGTGCAGCTGATCATGTTTATCAGTTATTACAGCTATAGAAAAAGCTTTGTTGCTCTCAGATGGAATTATCAAGTCTTAACTGTGAGGGAAAATGTCTGAAAATGAGCTGTAAATAAACTCAGTGTAAATGATGCAGTGATGAAATGTTAATAACAAAAAAAATGACTCAGATTTCTGAACTTTATTTGTTGCCTGGCAATCTCAGTCATAAATGAGAAATATATATAAAAATAAATAAATACACAAATAAAGCCTTTGCCCACACTGAAAGGAGATTTGTTGTTGTTAAATAGTGAACCCTGTGGGGGGTCCCACAGGGTTCGATTCTGGGACAGCTACTGTTTACCATTAACATGCTGTCACTGGGTGACATCCTGCGGAAGCACGGAATTGGCGTCCATTTTTTATGCAGACGACTGCAACTTATACCTGCCTCTGGATGGCGCTGGGAATCATCGATCGGTACTCATGGGCTGTTTGGCTGGAGTCAAAGTTTGATTGGTAGAGAACTTTCTGTATCTAAACAAGAGTAAAACAGAGGCAGTGTTGATCTTATTGTTGTTGAAGTTGGTTAATAGACTCCATGTTAATGTGAAAGTCTTGTTCAGTCTGATTTTGCCAAGCCACAGAGCTGGTTGTTATTGATAAACATATTGGTAAAATCCCTAACAATATCTGAGCTTTTTCTACTAGATCCTGTTTGTGATTAAGCCCATAAGGCAAGTTGTTTGGTGTTTAGAGCTCTCCCCACTTAGTTTATTTTATTTTAAAGAGTGTCAACACCCAGTAAGGGATTTTAGGTACAGCACTTTAGTTTTGTGTTTTCACTAGAGATTTCTGAGGTAACTGCTGATGCAGTAGGGTTTAGTTAAGTCCAGTAACTGTAGAATAAGAAATTAACCTAATAAAATGTCATTATAAATTTTTTGTTTGCTTGTTTAAACCCTGCACTTGTTTATCTTGTGTTACACACCCTCCTTCATCTTACCAACTCCAGGTTGTAACACAATGGGGGCTCATCTGGGATTGTGAATGCTGTGTTTATGGGGCTCTGTTGCTTATTACAGTGTTCCCTTCCCCCCTTTTTTTTCTTGTGGAAGGATGCCATGAAGTAGTGTGAGTACGTAAGTGACAGCGTGTTTTTTTTATTATGTGATAACAGTTGTGGCTTGTCTTTAAGGGCGTATCAGAAGATGGCGCTGTTGACTCTGCAGGCGTTTCTGGATGCTCTTTCTCAGGGGATGCTGGAGAGTTGCCGGAAAGCTGAGCTGCTGCAGGTGGCTGTTCACTTCAGTCTAGACATTCCTAAACATGTATTAAAGAGAGATCTGAAGACCCTCATGCTTAAACACTTGATGGACACAGGTGTGATTCCTTCTGAGGCAGGAGCTGCATCTGAGATGGAACTGGATCTTTCCTCACCTGACCAGGTGTCAGACAAGGAGCGTTTGACAGGGAGGGAGGAACCACAGACCGAGGAGGTTGCGGATCTGAAAAAAATCCCTATTCACTCTCCCCAAGTATGACCCCAATTCAGTTCTCCTCCTTTTATCACATGAGACGGTTGGCTAACATGAAACCATTCTTAGCTATACAGGATCTTGAAACTATAGTTCATGCCTTCATACCATCATGCATAGACTACTGTAACTGTCTTATTTGGTGGAAGTCCGGGTACTGTAGCTCGTCTACAGCTCATTCAGACTGATGGAACCCTAAAAATAAACACATACAGGAAACAACACACACGGACACATGCTTATTGTGGACATCAGAACATCCCACTATACATAAAATGTCATTTATCAGAGCATTACACCACAGAGCAAATATAATAACAGAATAATAAGACCGTAAACTGGAGGACCAACACATACAAAGCGCATTAACAACCTGCAGATACCCAACATGGGCAATAAACCAAGGAAAATTACAAACAATAGAAAAGAAAAACAAACCAATAAGAAGAACCAGGAATACCCTAACCCAACAAAACCACACGACAGTCAGAAAAAGATTAGTACACCCAAAAGACAAGATATCAGCAGATAAAAAATATGGAGTCATATATGAAATCCCATGCAAACTCTGTGATAAAACATACATAGGAGCAGCTGGATGGCAACTCAACACACAAAAAACAGAACATCAAAAGAGTGTGAGAAGGAAATAAGGCAAAGACAAACAAGAGCAGTGAAACAAGAAGCAGAAAGTACAATAAAGGAATCAGCTTTAACATAGCAGACCACTGCACAAGAGAAAACCACAAAATGGACTGGGACAGAACACGGATCCTACACACAGAACAACAAAAATACAAAAAACGGATCAACGTAGCGATAGAAATAAGGAAATGTGGGCACAAACCCACGAACAGAGACGTTGGAGTTTACACACTGGATCATGCGTGGGACAGTGTCATCAGCAAGGAGGACGCAGGCAGAAGAGGGCGACATCGTCCTCTGCTGCCCGCAGATAAATGAAATTTTATTAAGCTGTGTAAAAAAAAAAAAGAACAAAATAATGAAGCTCCTGCTCCAGCTCCCTTCATTTCAGCACCATGGACAGGGGCGTGCCTGAAAGTCTCTCTGCCTCTCCTCCATTCCTGCAGCAGTTGGCGCAGCTGAATGGAGTAGGCTGATGACAGCTTGGGTGTGGCAGCCTTAAAAAGCCCGCACCTTTCTCTCTGACGGGGGACACAGATCTGTGCTGATGTCCCAGCCACACTGAAACATCTCAGAGGCGTTTAGTCTTGTGATGGCTAACGTGTGGTTTATATTACATAGAAGAGTTTGTGAAATTCTGTTCAGTTGTTAGGTTGTGTGCAGTGTAAAACTTATTAGCTGTGTTTCCATTACCAAACTCCAGGGTAGTTCCTGGGACAGGTAAATTGACCAGGAGCTAGGATGTCCATAGGATGTCCATTCAACTGTTTCCATTCAAATTCAGCCGTTTCAGAACTTTGCACAGACATCGGCATTGTGATGTCACTATTCAGTGCCAAAAAGCGTCCACAGTAACAATAATAAAATTGCAAGCATTTATTCTATTTAAGTATATCATAATTTAATCCATTCAAAGGATGAGAGCAACTGTGTGATATAAAATGTGGTGTTCAATGACCAGAAAAAGTGTCGTTTTTTACAGTGCTCTGTGAGACAACAAAGCCCGTTAATTAAGTCTGTGGGGGAATTTCCCCATTTTTTATCTCAGTGTTTTCCGGTGTTTGGAGTTCGATTTTAAGCACAAGGATTTCAAGTTTAGACGGGTTCTGAATGTTTTTGGTTCTGTTGTGTCCAGTTTTACTTAATCGTCAGTTACGTCTATTAACAACTCCTCTTGTAACTTTGTTTCAGTTTAGCCAGGACGCTCTTTTGTTTACTAAAATGACTTATTCAGAGGACTGGTCTTTTAGAGGGAACCAGTGCTTATCAGTTTGGTTGATTGGTTGTTGGTGCGGTGTTCTACAATTTTGGGTTTACCTTCGGCTCTTCATTGTTTTCCTCTTAGGGGGTCATCCTTATTTTGTTTAAGTTTGATAAGTTTATTTAAAAAGTTTACTTTCATATAATCCTGCAGACCACACTATACCATACCATACCATACCATACCATACCATACCATACCATACCATACCATACCATACCAACTTTATTTATAAAGCGCATCTAAAAACGGCATGGCAGTTGACCAAAGTTGAAACATAAAACCAAAAATCAATAATAAAAATACACAACAAAGCAAATAATCACGGTCAACAATGAAAACACATCATAAAAATCATTTAAAGTCAAAAAGCCAACATTTCACTCATATCCTAATTTATGATAAACCCTGAAAAAGTAACAAAAGTCAGAAGATATCGATACTGAAAATGTTGTCAAATATAACAGAATGTCATCAGCATATAAGGAAACCTCATGTTTATACGAGAGATTAAAAGGGCTTTTGCTTCCTTCTTGTGGCTGATTTGAAGTTGACTCTTTAGGTTCCTTTTCTTAGTCAAATAAGTGTTGTGCATCTAAATAAATAACATCTGTTTTTTTTCCTTTTTGTTTGACCTGATGTTGAACAAGTAAAATGAAGGACGTGTCCTTAAGTGACATAAAGCGAGCTTGGTGGATTATGGTACATGGAATATTTTTTTAGATTGCTGAAACATTTTTTTAGTATTTCATTTTAAATAGGCAAATGTGAAATAGGGCAAACAGAATATAGTTCTGGGTCATATCCTGATTTGGGTATCTTACAGATATGAGCTTTATGTGGAATGGAAGTCTGACAACTGACCAAGAATGTTACAGCATGCCCAGAAGAAGGCCCAAATAATTTGAAAATAAATAAATACATCTTAAATTTCCACCTTGTTATTAGGAAAAGAGTGAATAGCTTTATCTATTTCCTCCGGACTAATAACACCATCCAACAGGATAACATAGTGTTGATGAAGCTTATATAACAGATTTAAGAACGTGTTATCATTGCCATCCAGTGTTTTGATACCATGAGTAACAAGCAGACACTGACATCTATCCCCTAACAAAATAGCTTCTGTTCAACCTGTACCAGCAAATTTCAAATTGGAAATCAATGAATTGTATTCGTATCTCGAGGCCAGAAACCTGTTCGTAAGGTGAGGCTTTTGTTGGACCTTGTGTACGATTTCCAAATTAATTAACTGGTCATCAACTTCTTTCTACTTGTAGAGTCTGTTTTCTGCCACATTGTAGGATAAGATGTGACCTCTTAGTAATCCCAATAAAGCCTCCCCAGACTGAGTCATTTACTTCATCAATGTCATTGGTATCTAACTAAAGGTCTATTTTATCAGAAAGACGGGGCTGATTTTTTCATCTTTATGCAAGACATTAATACACCAAAGACAATCTGTTTTTACTGCAGCTTGATGACACACTTAAGGAGACAGTAGAATGAGTTGGTGTTAGGGAGTTCTGGTGAGCACGCTCTACTACTGAAGCCGCTAGTTTGGAATGTAATGGAAAATAATTAAGCAGAAATCTTAAATTTGTTGTCAGAGGGCACCATTTAGAGTGAACAAATGTATTTGTATTAACTTGTCTTTTGGTCCCATTATTTTCAGTCTTTTCTAGGGGTACCATTATTTTTGTCCAGGCCTGTTCCATGGGGGTTTATTTTATTTTTTAATAATTCAGTTGAAACATGGTTAAAAGCGTAGTCTGAATTTCATCTGTTAAATTTCATAGACTTTTTCTTTATTATTACTTTTGTCAGATTCAAGTAATTTCTGTGACCATTGTGGGTTTTTCTTTCATTGAATGAAGGGTACAAACTATTTTGTATTGTTGGTTAAAAACCCTTCCACACACCTGCTATGCTGTAGAAGCTTACTGATGACACTAACTCTAAATGAAGTTAACTGAGGATGCTGTGAAGTTGTAACACCGTCCTCTGCTGCCTGCAGATAAACGGAAAAGGAAGTGATGCTGCCAGCATCGTCACCGCTCTGATGATGGCTACAGGAAGTAGCGGAATTGTTAGCTAACAAGGTAAAGGAAAACTTTATTTCTCTGTGTTTAAAAAACAACAACCAAGAAATGCAAATCTTCAATGATTGTTTTTGTCTTGATTATGTGGTCACACAGTGCACCAATCATTAGCTGACCATTTTGACTGCAGGAGCAGTCACAAACACAGCAGAAGAAACGTGGATGTGATCTGTGGGCTCAGCAGCCAGGGACCACTGGGTGAAGTAGAGAGGACGGTCTGGTTTGTGAAGAGTAGATATTTGGATTTGAAACTTGGAACCGTCTCCAAGATGCTGCAGCAACTACACAAACCACGAAGGAAAGCAGCTAGAAGTAGAGCTCAGTGGAAACATAAAACATGCCAAAGGAATCAGGAGACTCAATTAGTTAAGTCCCCCATTAGCTTGATTGTAAACTCGAGGATCCGATTTGTGTGGCAATAAAGCAGAAGAGTTTTAAGCCAGGAAACGAGTTCTGGGGGTTTAAATATGAGACATTTTACATCAAACAGCACAAGCAGTGCTTTTTTTTCCTGTCTGGGGTTTTCTCAGCTTTCAAAACTGCACTTTTCAAATCCAAAACTCTAACTTTAGATTTATATTTTATATTTTATCCACAAACAAAATGTTCATCGTTGCAGTGAGAAACCCATGAATCAAACATGTCAGTTCACTATTGGGTGAGTATTTAATGTGAAAGCAATGATGTTGGCGAGCTGTTTGTTTCTTCAACAGATGTGCATTAATAAATCTAAAAAACATTAAAAAAACATACAGATGTTGTAGAACTGCTCGTGCCCATGCTTGTTGTGAATATGATTTAGTGCTCCTGTATCTGTATTCTACAACAAAGCGCGTGCAGACAAGAAATGATTTGAAAGCGATGGATTCTTCAGTAGCTCCATCAGGACCGTATCTCCGAGCTTTGTGTAGGTAAGTACTGACAGATGGTCGGATCATGTTGACGGTGTGTATCTCAGTGATAGATAGCTACTCTGCGAATAGCTGTGGAGCATAATGTGATTTGAATGTAAGAATGGAATCTAAATCTGATTTCAGACAGTAGTATGGGGCCTGCAGAGCTTCTCTCCTTTATCTCTGTCCCTCACCGGCTGTAATGTGGTTGACAGCAGCTGTTCTCTCTGGGGTGTGGTTTCACTGACCCGGGTGGGAGTGTGCATTACTGTTACTAATCTTTGAGATGTCTTCACTATACCTCTAAACGACTCTCATTATGTGGAAGCATCTCGTCTGCCATTGCTACAAAACTGTGCTTTCTCAGATATGATGAAGTGAAAACACTGGGCTGGTGTGGGCTGGCGGAAAAGCCACGGGCGAGTGATTGTTTCCCAGTGTTGTTCTGAGAATCTCTTGAATGTTTGAACCCACTTTCATTTCTCTGGAGTTCCTGCTCCTCCCCTGCAGCACAGTTATTTCATGAAAGAATTAGATAAGAAGTTCACTGCGGGAGCATCAGGCAATCTGCATACAATAGCCCACCATCGCTGCTGCTAACAAATCAGCATTTAAGGTTTGAGACAATAAACCCAATCCAGAGTGGTTATTTGTTTATTTTGATTGCACTCTGGAGAACACTTGGGAATCATCACAGCAAAACCAGGTTTGAAAAAGTGTTAGCTCATGTGCTGCTGCTGCTCTGCGCACCATCTGTGTCCAGAGGTGATCCACACAGACCACTCAAGTAGCCATTAGAGCAATATTTAATCATACCTGAGCTCCATACTGCCTGCCTTCATCTTCCTCTGACCTCCACATCCTTAGGCCATCACAGAGGAAATGAAAGTCACTGATGAAGAAAATGAAGAAATGTTACGGGCAGATTGATGACTGTATCTGCAGAGTTCCCTGAGGAAGGAGAAAACACTGTATGTGAACTCCATTCGGGGGCACATAACTCACATTTACTAGTCAGAAGTTTGTGGATTTTCACCATGTGGTCTGACAAAAACAACCAAATCTGGGAATAACAGAATACAATTCTATAGCTGCCACTGAAACAACCCAGAAATACCAAATGACCATTTTCACAAGAACTGGTGACCACTAGGTGGCACTTGAACCAGTTCCCACTACAACTCAGTTAGTCTGTCATGATTCCAGTCCCCGAGCCATCCGCTCTACACCAGACATCACCTGAACTCCACTTCCCAGCATTCCCGGCACCAGTTTCAGCCTTTCCACATCGTCACGCTCACCCTATTTTAGGAAGTCCCTCACAACAGTTGGGGCTTAACATTCCCGGTTTGGGTCGGTTAACGGCATCTAGCACGGTAGCGTGTTTTTGACTTGGTTTAACTTTTACTTTGCCAGCGCGCCGGCTCACTCCCTCACATTGCGTGCCTATAGCTTTCACGCTCACCTCGTCCAGTGTCTCCCTGGTCGATACCACCAATCCAGTCCCAGTCAGATGGCCACAGCTCAACCCGTTTCATCATCACCACTCATCACTCATGCTAGGTGATTCCAGAGCTCCCACGCTCTTCTACACCATCTGCAACCTCCTAACAGTAAGCCCGTTCCTTTTACTTTCTGGAATGTAGCCACGTCCTTGTTTCCCTTCGAGGCTCATGCCAGCGTTCCTAGATTAACTGCATGTTAGACGTCACCCATCGCTAGCACTTCCGCGCTTGGTTCTTGTCACACACTACACTCCTCCTCCTCACTACGTTGAGCCAAGGTGAGGAGTCCTGACATAGCTGACAGAGTAATAATAATTGTTTTCTGCTCTTATAACAAATACAATCTCTAAATGTGATGGGTTAAGCATGATGAAGTCACAATCCATCATTGATGGTGCTCACACACTGTGTGTGTGTGTGTGTGTGTGTGTGTGTGTGTGAGGCACACCAACCTTATCACTTGTGTAAGCTACTTTCATGAGCTTCAAATGTTTGAAAAAGTTTTCTCTTTCACACCGTGCACTATAGTGTGGTTGTTTAAGACTCTTATTGTGAAGGATAGTGGAAAGCTGTGCCAAATGTCCTTTGCTGTCTTGCCACTGCTATTGGACGTAATGGATGACGGAGTAATGCCTTTGTATTTAGTGGTTTACAGAGTATAAGCCCAGCCACTGAGCTAAAGCCCCTAAAGAGTCAACAACAAAAAACAAACAAAAAAAAAAAAAAAAAAAAAAAAACGGTGGCTCTTAATATGAATGAAGGCAACACAAGTGCACCACAGCAGCGCGGCAGAGCGGTCAGAGCATTTACAAAGTGTGGGTCAGAGGTGAGTAACTGTTGTCATTGAGACTTATGAAGGAGATAAATGTAATGTTTCAAGGATGCTGCGTTCAGGGCACACAAAGTCAGGATGTGACGATAGATAAGTGGCATTCGCTGTAGTTGATGAATCTTCTTAGTGCTTGAGAAATATAAAGGAGTGGTTTGTGACTTTCCCTTTTTCAGCACCAGAAACACAAGGTAGAGAGATGAAGTTGAAACAGGTTACGTGTGAGCTTATTGTGTCAATAAAATACAATTTAATTTTTCATAAATCTGTAATTGTGATATTTCTGTGGCTGAACCTTTAGGCTGCGCAAGGCTTCCTTATGAGAAGCAAAGGACGTGGTAACGCTCCTATTCAAATAACCCCACCTCCTGAGAATTCTAACCGAGCCAATGAGCGCTGAGCAGCGTACGTCACACACCACAACGCTCAGTTTCTCATAAACAATGAAGATGGCGTCTGAAGCAGAGTTCGCTGTAGCTCTTTCCTCTGTTCTACATGACTTGGACATGTCTTTAAACCACAATAAGAAGAAGCGCTAAAAGCTCAGTCGCCAGATGTCATCTTTGACTAGAGTAAAAAAGACTACAGCATCACACGACACAGTCATCATTTCCGCCTTTTTTCTGATTGGTTATTTTTGAGCTGGATAGTCCTGCTCCTCATGGTGCTCTCTGCCTCTGAGTATCCAGACTCATCCTCTGTGCAGGCCAGGCTAGCATATTACATGGGTACTGAGTCACCCAAAGACATCTGAAATAGTTTCTCATTTGACCTAACATTACCTCTATGTTTCCTAACCCAAACAGTTCTGAATTAGATTTATTTTTGTTTCTTTTTAGCATCACAGACATTGAAGCCCTGGTTCATATTGCCTCCATCTGCTGATTTACCATACCATACCATACCAAGTTTATTTGTATAGCACATTTAAACACGGCATGAGAGCCGACCAATGTGCTGAACAAAAACACACAATAAAAATAATCAAAAATAAAAACTAAATCCATTAAAATCAAGCAATTCAAATCAAAAAGAAAAGGAGAAAGAGAATAAGTTAGACTGAATTAAAAGCCAACGAATAAAAGTGAGTTTTTAAACGAGACCTAAAAAGCGAAAGAGAGGAAGAGAGATTTGATGCCTTCTGCTTGAACTCAGAAAAGTATTGATGTGAGGTTTAATCAAAGGTGTTGCTAATTCAATCAATATATCTTGTTCAGCGGGGGTAAATCATTGTCTTCCTTCTTCGGGTTGAACCAGACAAGAGTCAGATAAATCATAGCATTTAGAGGGCGACTGCTCTTGAAGAAACTTTGCAAAAGTGGCTGGAATGTTTTTCAAAGTGAATGACTTCATCTTTAAAAACAGTCTTTTTCCAGTTTACTTCATTTGGGGAATCTTTGAAAGTTTATTTGTGACTTACCATCTCTGCTTTGGATAATTTCAAAGCCGAAGACGTGTTTTCATTTAGTTGATAGCTTTAGTCACAAAGCACTTTGCTTATGAAGAATTTACATGTAACAATCTTTGTGAATTTTAACTTCAGAAAAACTAACATTTTATAAAGTCACTGAGATAAAGCAATGCAACTTACGGGTCCATTAGTAATCGGTTTACCACATTGCATCTCCTGCTCTCATCATTGGCTGAAAGTGTCAGGACTAGACTCGACAGCGGTGCACAAGTAACAGCTCAAATATAATTTGCATTCAGCCATTATAGAAAGAAAGCACATCTTTTAACTTTAAAGTTTTGTGTATCAAAGCATAATAAAAGGAACACATTCTAATATTCATCAGATCTGACTTCAAGTGTAGAAAAACATGCATCAGAACAAAGGCAGGTGGAAAAAGCTGTACGTGCTAAACTCTCCACCTTCACTGCTTCCACAGTAATTAAGAAAGAAAGTACCAGCCAGGTGTTGCTAATCAAATATATTGATTGTTTGATAAACAGCAGTGTTAGCACTGCTATAAAAGCAAGGGTTTCAGCAATTTGGCTGTCTGGATCAGGAAAATGTGTGTAAACACAACATTCAAACATCTGTAAAGACCCTTGAGAAACCACTGAAAGGTTTTAAAACCATTTCCAAACAACTTTAAAAAATCTGCGCAGAGAAAGAATATTCACAAGCAGAACACACTGAAACAGAAAACCTTTGACATAAAAAGTACCAGAACTCCTAGAAAGAGACAAAACAAGTATGTATTTTAAAGGGGCTTGTACACAACTGCATATTTAACCTACTTACAATAATATTCTCATGGCATAAAGGTGATGGACCAGTGTTAAAGAGACAAGGTGTAGTTTTAATATCTGGAAATATCCATCAAAATGCTGTTGAAATTGTTGATTCCCAGTTGTTGGAAAACTTGGCGACTTTGAAACATACTCATAAAAATTGGGTCCAAAATACATGCGGGCGGGTCTAAGGATGTTTTCTCAATGTCAAGGCACCAAGACATTGCCTTGCGAGGCCAGGCATCTTGCTTACAAGGACACTGTCCCTTCTTGGCCAAAGAAAATCGCTAAACAGAACAGACTTGCATCACGTGACCGCAGAGGTCATGTAACGTCATGTGACACGGGAAGTAACGTTATATTCTATACGTATAAGTTTCAACATAAATATATAACGAGCCTTTTACCTTTTAAATTGTGCATGTATTTTTCAAATTAAATATGTAAGATAGTTACTACCTGCTAGCCAACCATAGCTAACTGCTTTGGATATAAAAAACATTTCAGAAATCAGCCCAATAGCTATAATTAGTTGACTTACATTTAAACTTTAAATTTGCCCCCAAAGTAGCTGCCAGCTTCTGATCCGCCATCCTTTTGAAAATACCTTGCTGTATTCTGGGAAATTTTTGACCAAGACAAGGCTACAAGGCACCTCCTGTGTATTCTTGCTCAGCTAGCTAAATGGCTAACAGACAGAGAACAGACGCCTCGGTAGAACATGAACATTGAAACGCGCCTTGGCGACCTGGGTGGGAACAAGACATAAAGGCGAGGTTCCTTGGCATTGAGAAACCCTAAGTCTCTGAACGACACCATATTAGATGCCATGTTTCATTCTACAGGAGCCAGTGAGGACAAAATGCATTTACTGATTTGTAACAAATGGTTAAAAACTTTTGCCATTCACAAACTTTGTTGTTTTACACAATTACCTCTTCACTCGTTGCCAGTGATGAATGGGAGTCTGCTGTGCTTGTTATTTTGCTGGATTCCAGGGATTTTTGGCCCTAATGGCCATCTGTTGGTAAGGTCTTATTCGAACACAAAAATACAACTTGCTTGCAATGTTATAGACATGTACTGCCCCTATCGCCAGGGAAAATGCAAACTATCACTTTAATGCAAATACGTGTACACTGGAGTTCCCTAAGGTTTGGTGTTTGGCCCATTACTCTTAGGCAGTTAAGAGGTCGGATGAGATTTATTCAATTTTTCGATCACAAATTTTCTTTGAAATCTAGAATCAAACTACAAAATGTACTTCTTACAAACTTGTCAAAGATCAAGCTCTTTGTTATATTAGACATTTTTAAGTTTTATATGTTCTCAGCAGAGATTTTTGCTGTCAGACTGCAGATGTATGTGCAAAGCATTCTGTTTTCTGTAGATTGATGTATGTAAGTTTGAGTTTGGTCCTGTCTGAATGTTTGGACTGACTGCTTTTCCCTACAGCGCTTTGAGAAGACATTTTGAATGCCATATAAAGAGATTAATTTAACTTTTTATTTTTTTTTTTTAGACAGAAAAAATTGGAAAACATTGACTGGGAAAAGGTGCTATTATTTGAAACGTAGATCAATATAAGCCAAAAAAAAAAACACCCATGTGTATGAATTGTATGAATCTACACAAGGTCAAAGTTCAGCACGGAAATTTCTGATTATGTGACTATTATGTGGATTGATCCATTCTGACTTCCTCATCACAAAGATGGATAAGCAGGTCTGTCAGACTCACAACCTGGCAGGTGGGAGGGCAAAAGCAGGTTTTGTTTACACCCTGTTGGTTTCTTTTTCCCTTATATTATTTTGCAGGTGGAATACAAAGATTTGTGTTTTGTTATGTGAGCAGTGTGTGATTGCAGAGCATTCTGCCCATGTGTGCATTGACATGATCTGACAGGTCAATCAATATGGAGAAGACGCAACGTGCTGCAGGTCCAGTGACCTGCTGCGCTAAAAGAGAACAAGTAAGGGTCATTTGATCCCCTTTCTCCATCCTCCATGACTACATGAGCAGAATGCTGAGGTTAGATTCTATTTTATAGTTACCTTGTTTGTGAGAACTGCAGAATAAATGCTTTCTGAGGAAATGTCAGTAAAGTGGTTTTCTTGACATGTTGAAAAGTTAAGATTTTTTAGGAAAGTATCACTGTTGAAGGAAACTATTGCCGCTCTAATGTCAACAACAAAATGAGAAATATTACCTTATCAGATTTGACTTTTACCGGAAATGACACACTCATCGGCAACTTTATTAGATACACTTGTTAAATTGCTTAACTTTACCTGCAGTCACATGCAGTCAATCAGTCAATTCTATGGAAACAATTCAATGCATTAAGAAAGAGAACATGGAGAAGATTGGAGAACAAGGAGATTTAATTTAGTGTGAACATGGCATTGCAACACATTCTCACACCCAAGGCGTCAAAATATGACGCGTGTGACCAAGCCTCAATATATGACGATTCGGGATGCCCCAGCGCATCAGGAGACGACGATCAGGGACAAACTGGTGACGCAGCGTCCCAGAGCGTCGGTATCCGACGCTGGTGCTGAGATGGACGTTAGAACTACTTGTTAACTACTTAACCTTCACCTCACCCCAATTCTAACCTTAAGGTCACAGTTTATGGACCTTAAGGTTAGGATTGGGGTGAGGGGAAGGTTAAATTGTCGAATAATGTCCGTGTGACAGCGCGCGTCAAACAGTGACGCCAGCGGAGCCACGTGTCCCAGCGTGTCACTGATCGTCATCTCCTGACGCGCTGGGGCATCCCGAATCGTCATATAATGAGGCTTGGTCACACACGTCATATTTTGACGCCTTGGGTGTGAGAATGTGTTGGGCATTGTTGTTGATGCCAGACAGGCTGGTCTGAGGATTTTAGAACCTCTTGATCTACAGGGATTTTCGCCCACAACCATCTCTTGTGTTGACAGAGAATAGTTAAAAGACAAAACTATCCAGTGAGCAGCTCTGTGGGAGAAAATGACTCACTGAGATCAGAGCAGAATGGGCAGAAAGGCTTACTCAGTTTATCATTGGTTCCTACCTAGGTCCGCAGAACAACATCCCTAAACCACAACATATTGAATCTTGAGTCATTTGGACTCCAGCAGCAGAAGACCACACCAAGTGTCTCTCCTGTCCATTGACACAGGATCACCAGAACTGGACCAGAAGAGACTGGAAAAAGCTTTTCTGGTCTGATGAGTCTGGATTTCAGCTGCAACATTCAGAAGGTCAGGTGAGAAGCATGGATCCATCCCGCCTTGTTTCAATAATTCAGGCTGCTGCTGATGGTGTGATGGGGTGGTGGGTCTTGTCCCACTTTGGAACCCTTACCACCACCTAAGCCTGGTTTAAACACCACCGCCTACCTGAGTCTTGTTGTTAACCATGTCCCTCCTTTTATGACCACATGGACCCATCTTCTGATGGCTACTTCCAGCAAGATGATGCACCATGTCAACAGGTTTAGGCAGAGTTCCAACAGGATATTCACATCAAGGATGAGCAACCAACATGTTCCCAGCAAACATATCCGTTTTAGCCCACCATAGGTTTTTGTGGGCTGTGTCTGGGGTAATGTGGGCAGGGTGAGCTGACACGTATCCCAGAAAGATTCATGTGCATGGTTGCATGAATGGGCTAGATGTAGTTAAGTGCAACCCACAGATGAATCTTTCTAAGGCCCTGTCCACACGTAGCCGGGGATCTGCCAAAACGTAGATATTTTTTCTACGTTTTGGCCTTTCATCCACACGAAAACGGAGTTTTTTCACATGAAAACGGATCTTTTTAAAAACTCCGGCCAAAGTGAAGATCTGTGTTTTCTCAGTTTTGGGTGTCTGCGTGTGGACAGACAAAACCGGAGTTTTAAGGTCCGCAACGTCACTTTCCGCGACAAAAAAATGCTGACATCACGTGTGCAACCTATGTTTACATTAGCCGGCATCATGGAAGCCTTCAGAGCTGCGCTCTCACTACCCGATCCATCAATTGTCCAAGCGCTTTCTGTTTGTTTGTTTTTACAAGCAAAATTACTGCTCCTTGCGGAAGACCCATAGACTGTACATACTGTGGGAAGACCACAGACGAAGGACGAGGTTAAGAACGGGGGAAGTACTGCCGCCTACAGGTCTGGCATGTCCTTAACGTATTTATCCGGGTACGTGTGGACAGAGTTTGTTTTTAAAACGCGGTGGTGTGGATGCAAGTTTTTGGAGGGGCGGATATTCGTTTTCAAAAAACCCAGGCTACGTGTGGACTAGGCCTACATCTATCCCATGCGACGCCCTGGACCAGCCCATTGGATGTTTGCACATTTGCATTAACTTTGATTCTTTCTGTGGGCATCCAGCAGCAGGATATGCCCAAAAATTACTCACAGTGGTCCCATGAGTGTCAGCTCATGTGGGGAATCCAGGGGTTTGCTCAGTTCAGTCCCCCTTTGTGACATTTATGGGCACCCCACAGTGTTATGTGCCCAAAAAATATCCAGTGGCCCCATACGTGTCAGCCCACATGTATTCCCAATTTAATCTCAGAGTGATTTCTATGTGCCCCAAAATGACTCACACTGTGAGAGACTTTTAAAATTAAACTGGGAGGAGTGCTGGATTTATCATATGGGCAGACACCAACAAGGCCACTGTGGGTAGTTTTGGGGCACATACCACTATGGACTGCCCACAGAAATCCCCTTGATGGATTATGGATTAAGCCAAGCTACCAGGCCAACTCTAGGTGTTAAATCTCAAGGCCTTGGCACACGGCACAATACGGTGGGCTTGACCTCAGACCCCTCCTGCGAGAACACCCTTAGTCTGTGGAGAGATATTTAACCTTGTGCAACCTAGGCTTTTAATTCTGGTAAAATCACCTTTATTTTGCTGTAGGAAGACTCTTGCTGTATCAGAACACACTGCATGAGCTCATCTCACTCAGAACAGACTCTCGTCAGCTTTCCCTCCGATCAGGCGAATGCTGATGTAAACAGCCTGGGATGGAATGAAGCAACCAGTAAACTCACCTTTTGCTGTGCCAGAGAACAAAAAGGAGCCCCCCACAAATTGATTTCAATTCCTTCCCGAAGGAGGAAAAAGTTTATTCCACACACAAAAAGGAAAAAAAGGTAATCCAACACAGGAAAGAACAGCTTAGGCTAAATAGGAAAAGTTCTTATCAAAAAACCGATATAGCAGATCCGAGGAGAACAAGCTCTCTGTGTTTACACACACACACACACACACACACACACACACACACACACACACACACACACACACACACACACACACACACACACACACACACACACACACACACACACACACACACACACACACACACACACACAACACACACACTTTTAGACCCCGTAGCAAAACCAACCCCGATCAGAACCAACAAACTCTTTTTATCCCCCCCCCCACACACACACACACCTTCATGCATCATAATAATTTTTTTCTCATTCTTCTGAGCTAAACATGTAGAGCCTTGATAGAAAAAATTTGAGAGTGCACATTAAACTCACTGCACACAGCTTTTCGTTACTGTGATCTCCGGTCATGGTGAGGTTGCTTCTGCTGACTTGAGCCAACCATTTCCTGCTCTCTGCGTCTTTGGGGAAGCCATACATTCTGATTCCTCCCTCAGACCGATAGCTATATGCAGCACAGCCAACCATGGTAAGATCAACCTATGAAGGTAATATTGAAATACAGTTTTTGAACATTTAGAAATATTGAACAGAACCAAAAATATAGAGATGTAAAATGACATTTTAAATTTTTATCCAACCCTAAAATGAGTAATTTGAAATTTTAACCCACGGACACATTTTATTTTAATAATAATCAAAATAAAGTTATTCAAACGTTTCATTAGGTCTTGAGTACATTGCTCAAATTTATTGATTCAGCTTATTTGTGCATATATAATGACTAAACATGTTAGTAAATAATGTTGGTAAAATGCTTTAAACATGTTGTACAAGTTTGTATTCATTTTTTCACAAATAACACTTTTTTATCTACTGTGTTTGACCATACAGTTTTATTGAAAATTTCTTTTTAATTAGTTGCTATAGAAGCCAGATAAACTGGGTTATAGATGCATGTACTGTCTTCACATAAAAATGTAAAGTATTGATTGTAAAATGTATTCTACTGAACATAATAGATCATCATTCAAAGCATAAACAGCTACATATTTTCTTCAAGGTAAGCTGGAGCAGAATTCTAGCTTTCAATAAACCACTTCAAAATGGATATTATAACTCGAGCTTAGGGCTTCTTGTAGGACTTGAAGTTATTAAATGCTTATATTAGAGCAGTGGCTTGCATTACTACATCAAATTTATTGCTATAATATAGTAATGTATGTGGTCTAAATGTGTTCTACAGTGTGTTAGGACTGTCGTGTTCCTGTAATGTAGAACAGTCACGGGTATCTGTCTTCCTACAAATGCTCGGAAAAATATAAATAAGCTACTTTGTGAAGGAGTTGGGACATAACATATAATATAATATATAATATTATTCAATAATTACCACAAATCGCCAGGGCAAATGCGATTATATACAATTTTTGTGATTTGTCCCACCATACGCTGTTCAAACTGACTTACAGCGCTGGGATGTTCGGAACTGGGAGCTCCATGAACCACGTGACCGTGAGTCGGCGAGTTCAAAGAGTGTCGTAACTCTCTCTCTCTACAGCTCTGACAGAACCCTGCCCTCCTCTCCCAATGATTGGACAGGAATTCGAGAAACGTGATTGGTAGCTAAGACTCGTGCTCTCATTGGTTCCACCCAAGTTCCTCCCACCCAAGCTAGAATTGAGACAAAATTATTTGTAACACTGTAGATTTGAGGTTTGTACCCGTAGAATGAAATGTGTGTTTTGAGAGTTTTGATTTCAAACATGTACATTGATTTTTTTAATTAATTTTGGAAGTCTGCTAGGTAAAAACCGAACGTTTCATGTTTCTGAATGAATGTTTGTGGTTACAAAATGAGTAGTAAATGTACAAAATAAAAGTTTGATTTTACAAAATAAAAAATTAATGTACAAAATGAAAATTTCCCGTTACAAAACAAGGAATACATGTACAAATTAAGAATTACAAGTTAGAAAACTAGTTACAAGTTATGAATCCAAAGTTACATGTCACGAAACCAGGGGCGGCGTTAGGCCCGGCTACTTGGGCTCAAGCCCCAAATGTTTTGTGGAAAGCCCCGGATCTCAAACGTGGAAGTAACATGCAGTACCAAAGTCCAACAGAGAGGGAGCAGCTGGCAGTAGTTTGTATACAGCTTGCCTGAGCCTCCACCACTGAAGAAGAAGCCCTTCAGCAGCCGGCTTCTTCTACACTCTCTGCCTGAAACGCATGTGTGAAGATGGACATAAAGACGTTTTTTTAGACAAAAAGTACCGCGACAGAATCCCAGCTTTGATGAGACTGGTGTTGACTCAGGTTTGTGAGTCTTATTTGAAAATATTTGTTGTGCTGCTGGTTTGCCTAAAGTTAGCTGACTATCAGGTAAAGTTGTTGGAGAAAGAAAGGGAATATTTACTATCATCTCACACTAAACACCAACAGGAACAATACTCTGCCCTGAATATGCTTAATATGTAGCTTCAGATTAAAAATTATGTGGTACAAGACAAATATATATGATTTTGACTAGTGCGTGTGTGTGCGCGCATGCGTGCGTGTGTGTGTGTGTTAAGCCCGGGATCGTCTTCAGTCCTAAATCCGCCCCTGCATGAAACATGTTCCTAGTTACAGAACTTGGTACACGTTTCATTGAATATTGTCTCAATCCTAGCTCCATACTTTTTGTCAAGTGTGATCTTTGTGGTTTAACGCTTTTTTGCAAACTGTTGGATTCCACAAATTGGCTCACACCCATAAGGTCACTGTGGGTAGTTGTTGGGCAGACAGTACTGTGGGGTGCCCACAGAAATAAACACAGTTACCGCATAAATTGGGGGCACGTGAGGGCCTCACAATTTCTGACATTTCAAACTCAGTTTGTTTTTCTGTCTTTGCCTCACATCTGGTTCAACGAAGGAACGGGCAGCCTTAATTGTGCTGATCGTTGCAACTTATGTTTGCTCTTGGCTGGCTTGAAAACAAATTTTGAACATGAAACGTAACAAATCATAAACATATTAAAGTGCTGCATCAACAAGAACGTTGGAATCTTTAACCCTCTGGAGGCAGTCGTTGCTGATTTGCAACAGTTAAAACCTACCTAGCTAGTCACTCCACATAGGCATTTCATGAGCATTTTGTAAATCAGAAGTACCCCTGAAGGACTTAGTTGTTCGTCCTTTTATTAAAACGTATTTAGAGCCTGAGAGGGTTAATTCCCTTTTGATTTTCAACATATTATCATGGAGCAGCTTCCTGTAGCACATTGCTGTTATTTATTTATTTTTTGAGAACTACTGAAGCAATATAATTTACATATGAGGATCATACTTTTAAATTAAAGATGCCATTAAGAAGGGAAGCCTCAATCAGAAAAAGGCATTTCTGTTAATGATGAATGCTTGGACTGATAAAAACAACCTTCTATTTGAATTTCTTCTGCAGTATTTTACAGGAAAAACAACAATATGGTGAATAGCTAACAACATATGTTTTACAAAAATAATTAATGTGACTATTTTTTTACCATCAACATAAAAAGATTTCTGCTCCACATTAGGTGCTTTAAAAATAACACGAGGGAGATGAATTGTGCCGCTTGCAGGAGTCAGAAGGTGGTAAAAGGAAAGACGAGACAGATTTTTACAAGAAGGGGAAATTTTTATTTATAACACATGATGCTGACAGAGAATCTCCAGCTCAGCGTCCATTTTACAAGGTTGATCTGCAAGGCTGTGCATGTACTGTATGGTATTTCAGAAACCAAGATTGCAGTGGCACTATAAACACACGCTTGAAACAAGACTCTGTCCCAGTTTTTCTCCTTCATTTTTTAAAAAAATTGTACAAACAACAATATAAAATATTTGTGCTGTTGGCAATTTACAAAAAAACAAAAGTCTTTTGACATTGTAACTGCAATTATTTTTTCAGCTTTTTTGTCATTTCTTCTCTTTTTTTTGTCCTTTAAAACTATGCAAGCTCCTCAAAACCCCCTGGTCTGGACTCCGGCCGCCGTCATGCAGGCTGCACTTTTATTGGACATGTGGTATGTTTGCTGTTATACACCTCACCTGCTGATTATAAAAAGACACATGCAAAAAGCTCCAATTGTACAGTTACATTTCGCCTAACATGGTCTGTTCAGCTTCAAGCTAATTTTACATTATGTACATTTGGACTTGATTAGTAGGAGTACTGATATGAAAGTCTGCTGTCCACTTTTAGGAATCTGGCCACAAACGTTTGGCATCTTTTGTCATTTCTTGTCACATGTGTGTCCAGAATGTCCAGAAAGGATCCAAATGTCCTGCAGAACTCGGCTTTGAACTACGGCAGTGCAGCTTTATTCCTAAAATCTCCTCACTTTAAGAATGTTCGTACATCAAATGAGGCCAAGTGGGCAACAAGAAATCTGCCTTCGTTTACGCTCAGAAATTGAATTTCAACAAGGTCAGGTTCTCCTGACTGCGCTGCAGCCAAGTGTAACTGTGTCTAAAAACATTCAGCATCACAATGGCATTGTGTCACATGTGTATGTATGACACAGTAATAAAGGTCAGTTGCCTTGAGTAGAGTGTGTGAAACTGATCTGAATGTCTGGTCACAGAACAGGAGTGCTCGCCGAAGCGTTTCTGTGGACGGGGCGGCCGTTGGTGATGCTGCAGCTCTAAAACACTGTTAAATGGGCTCATTTCTTATAGAACACTCACTTATATACAGTAAGGCCTAGAGGAGTGAGTATTAACATCTGTACAGGTTGTTTTGGAGTGGAACCCTCTCGCCAGGATGAAGCAGTGAAAGTATGGCTGTTAGCCCATACAGAGTCATACAAATTCTAATAAATGCACATGGCTTTTAGTGAAATTTCATTTGCCAGGTTTTCATCTGAAACAAAACTACAGTGGAAAAAAAAAGACAGATGTCACCACATGTATAAAAATCTTCTGTGTATACAACAGTTATATGTCAGAAATAACCACATATAGCAGAAACGAACAGCTGTGTTTATTTTGTGTGTGTTCTGCAGGCTGATGAAGAGCTAAAGTTGCAGTGAGCTCTGAAAACATTTGTTCTGATAAACCCCGATTTTAGTTTCAACAGTGCAGAAAACAGGGTATGCTCAATTTACCCGAAACACCCTGTCGACCTTTTTATTTACAGTGGGTTGTTGCATTCACTGCTTGTGTTCAAAGCACTCTTTATTTAATCTTCCCATTAACGTTATCAGAAATGCGGCCCTTTCATTTATTCTGAATAGTCAATAATTGTTTTTTTGTTGTTGTATATATTTAGAAGAGTGGTTTCTAAGTTTGAGATAGTGACTCCTCTCTGGGTCACAAAACTCTAAACTGAAACTTGAAGTAATCTAAATAAACCAAACCCATTAAATACAATTAAAATACAGAATTCTTCATAGCAAATTCTCATCATTTTAGAAAAAATAAAAACAATTTACACATGTTTGTATCATTTTTACAATGCACCTTGACAATCTTTTATTGCCACTGTGTTCTTGTTTATTTATTTGTAAAATTCAACCAGCTTCATTCAGGTCAAGAGTTTTTACCATTGTTATTTTATGAGGTGATATGGAAAGAACAAAAAGGCCGAGGGGAGTTTATGTTTGCAGATATTTGTTATCTTTAGAGATATTAATTAAAGCTGCACAAAAAAGTCATAATTTTCTCTAACATCTCTGAAAACATCTTGATAATTATAGAAACTTTCAGATACCTGCCTGAAACAGACCAAACAAGGTCC
The DNA here is from genome assembly GCF_043380555.1 of Nothobranchius furzeri. Classification (NCBI taxonomy): domain Eukaryota; kingdom Metazoa; phylum Chordata; class Actinopteri; order Cyprinodontiformes; family Nothobranchiidae; genus Nothobranchius; species Nothobranchius furzeri. The sequence continues at coordinate 56,121,033 of NC_091755.1, read as the reverse complement.
TTGGTCAGTGAGCCCCAGGGCAGCTGTGGCTACATTGTAGCTCATCACCATTAGCTTGTGAATGGATGAATGATTCACTGTAATGTAAAGCTCTTTGGAGTCTTCTGACTCTGAAAGGCGCTTTAAAAGTGTGGATCTTTTATCTTTAATAACGTGACGGGGACGAGCGCTAAAGTTGGAATATCAAATGTTTGGAGAAAAACAATTTTACCCTAAAATGAGTGACGCAACAGGGATGGGCACAAATTCTCTACAGTGTGTGTGTGTGTCACACCATCGGTGCTACTTATAACCTCTTGTCATATTTCTGTGACATATCACTAAAGTCACAGGTGTGGTTTTAATTACTACTGGTGGAAAAAAACGATATAACTATTTTTACTGATCCAAATAACCCTCGTACGTTCAGGAACATTCTCAACACATTTTTCTTGTCAGCCATAGTATTTAATGACGAGCCTCATCAAGTGCAAACGCAAAGAGATCAAAACAAACACAGCTGCTACAACCACAAGGTACAAAGACACAATGCATTTCTTCGCTAAGACAGTGTCATGATGCATCTCCGATTTCAGCAGGCACATTCACTTTGACCGTGGCCTATCGCAGCACAGCTCTGCCCGACTCCGACACCTAACAGTTTGTCCGTAACTTACAGACACACCGTAGACCTACAGCACGTCTAAATAAAGCCTTCTGTCTTTAGCCCGGTATCAGCTCCTGTGAAACCAGCGCCAGCGTCTCCCACAGCTATCACAGCCCCGCCAGACGGGAGGAATGGCAAGGGAGGACTGAATTAAAGGGTCAGGGGTCACATGGGGGCTTGTAAGCCCAGATAATGGAAACCAATCCTGAGTTAGCAGGGGTCTGCTAAAATATGCACCACTGAAGGCACTTTTTTTTAAAACAACAGTGCTTCTGTTCTAAGTACTTCAAGTTCAGAAAAGACTAACCCAGGACCCTCCATGGTGGATGGACCTTCGTATCTGTCATCGTATCTTTTTATAATCTTTATGCACTTTTGTCTCGGACAGAGCAACCTAAAGCTTCTTCATAGAGGCAGGCGGGGGGGCTAGCAGCAAGGGAAAGTGACAACCGTCAGGAGTAAAATTTAGTTTGAGTTTAAACCATAGTGAGGACTAAAGAGATAGAAATAAAACTTAAATAAAGGCTGAATTCATCATAAAAAGCCTAAGTGAAACCAAAGCATGAGTTGGAGAATACAGACTATGAAAAGCTTGCAAACCAGGGATCCCATTGCAGTCTTAGAGCAGGAGCCAGTGGAAACTGGCTCGTGGCACTGGTCCTCTGTGGTGGGTTACTGGATTGGTCGATTGGTCAGAGTGAACAGTTAAGGGGTGTTCAAGGAGGTTGTAATAGCCCCATGTGTTGTTAGGGACAGAGCATGGCAGCCAGCTGACGGGACGAAGGGGTGTGTGTGAGCGTGTGAGACAGGGAGGCTTTAATCATCATCCCCGCCTCCGTACATGTCAGCCAGCTTCTTGAAGCGGGGCCCCCAGTCATTGAGGTAGTCATAGTCCTGGTCCCCCGTGCTGGTGGAGTTCAGGGAGCTGACGGAGCCGGCGGTGGAGCCGCTGCCCTCGTAGTCAAACACCAGCAGGGAGTCATATGGTGGAGCTGTAGGGTCATTGTCTGCAGCTCGCAGCCCCTAAAGAGAATCCAAAGGTACAAGTGAGTCATTCATTCTCTCTCAGCACCCACCTTCTCCTGCTCAGGGATCTATGGAGTAGAGCCTATCCCAGGTGTCACAGGATCTGAGGTGGAACAAGCTGGAAGTCCATCACAGGACTCACACAGAGACACATAACAAAGCATGCTTTCATTTATGAAAGATGGGAGCCAGGAGCAAACCCAGAACACCCAGCAGGGATTAGACTGGAGAGCTATTTTCTGCCTTTTGCATATGTATTTCTGAGTTTCCCTTTCAGGCTGCAAAATGTGGAGAAAGGAACATCCCAAAAGCATCAAGTGAATCGTTCAAGATGCTCAGTGGCCAACGTGCTGGCGATTGTGCCATCATTTCATGCCACGAGTATGCTTTCATTCAGCTTGAGCTTGACACGGTTTTGGAAATTTCTGCTAGGAGGAAGCAGTGCCGAGAACGGAAAGCACTTTGTAGAAGAGGGAGGATTTCTCCTCTTGTATTAATTAATTTGGAATGCTGGCAGATGAGATTATTAGAAGACGGCGACTGCCAAGGCATATTAAAAAGATGAACCTGAGACCCATAATGAGAAGGACTCATGCAGAACCAGCGCCACCAACTCTCTCTGTAAACCTTTGGTATTTTTCATGTGTGTCTATTGAAAATGACAAGGAGACTTTTACAAAGTAAAAATAGTTCAGTAAAATTTTTAAAAGCATGCAGAAAAAAATGCATTAAATGCTGCAAGCTGCTGTGGTGGCTCTTTCTTTAAAATATAACAAATATTTTTGTTATGAAAGATTGTTTCAAATAAATAATTCAGTACAACATTTTTGTAAAAATGATAAATTGGGGTCATTGACTTGGGGGCAGGAGGGAGGATCACACCTTGATAATCTGAGATAAATCCTGAGAAACACAGAAGTCTGAAAATTCTCAGCCCCCGAGGATGCAGTGAGTGGCAAAAACACCATGTGTTTGCAGTGTTTGTGTTTAACTTGGCTGCTGGAGCGAGATCAGGTGAATCTGTGTGTGTGTGTGTGTGTGTGTGTGTGTGTGTGTGTGTGTGTGTGTGTGTGTGTGTGTGTGTGTGTGTGTGTGTGTGTGTGACAGACAGAAAAAGTTAAGGCTGGATGGATCAAAGCTGAACAGCTGCCAACACCTCTCGAGTGTGAACGCGTTGTCACGAGTCTGTCAATCAGCATTTTCTCGCATCAGTGTGCCAGCGATGAAGTTGGCTGTGTGTGACAGTTCATGCTTGTGTGTGAGGGGAGGGGGAAGTGACAGCATGGCTGTAAAGTAAAACACTACATCACCTTTGCCTTCATATTCATGAAAAAAATAATAAAAAGTCGTATTAAACGTTTACAAATTCACCTCGTGGATGAAGTCCCCGATGTCTCCAGGGTGGGGCACAACAGGTCTGATGGGATACTGTGATTCTGGGATGATGGGACGCTCATCCACTCTGCGTATGCCGGGCGGTTTGCTCATGATGTGTTCTAAAGAGTCTGGCTGCTGGAGCTGGCTCAGATCGTAGTCCTGCATATTCACAGGGGGTACAGGCATGTGAGCAGGGCAAGAGTGAACATGAACATATGTGTGTTTGGAGATCTCACCTGGTCCTCCTCACCACCTCCCTCTTCATCATATTTAAGGATGTTGTCCCTGACATCGTCTTCAGGGTCGATGAGCAGCTGCTTCGTCTGCCTCTCCTTCTCTCTGCGCTTGATCCACACCACGAACAGCAGCACCATGCCTGCAACAGCACACACGGAGGTTTGAAAGCTTTAGATTTTTCTGCAACAGCAGAGAATACCAAACGATGCGGGCCGACTAGTACTGTACTCAAGACAAGGTCTTCACCAGAACTAGAAAGTAAAAAAACGAAGTAAACAAGGAGAAAGCTGATTTATTTTGGAACAAGTTCAATTACTGCACAAATTTAAGTTGTACTTTCTAATGTTTAGCTCATCTCAAAACAGTTTCAACATGAAACGAGTAAAAACTTTAGATGGCACTACTGGTTAAGAAATGTTACACAAAAATATCGTAATAAAATAGAAGTTCTTCTAGAAGACTGTGAAATGCAATAAGACATTTTGCTATCATTAGAAATCTGAAAAAAATCTAATTAAGAAAACGCAATATTTGACTGAGGACGAAAGACACGGAAGTGAAGAAATTCCAACTAGCATTAAGAAAGGTGCCTAATGCTAGCTGATGTCCTGTTTCGAGCCAATTCATTATGATTTTTACTGTTTTGTGCAAATTTCACTTTTTTAGAATTGAACCTATTATGGAAATTTGTGATTGTTTTGTTTAGATCTGTCACATCCTAGTAAGTCAGTATGTATATGTTTGCTTTGGTGGTTTTCACACCAGTCAGAAGTCAAGCTGTGCCTTCGAATGACTGAATTGGCTTACCTGTGAGTGATCTGTGGTTAATATGAGTAAGTTTTACTCAGGTGGATGCTTACTTGGCCCGCCCGCCCATCCATCCATCCATCCATCCATCCATCCATCCATTTTCATCCATCCATCCATTTTCATCTGTCCATTTTCATCCATCCATCCATTTTCATCCGCTTATCCGGAGTCAGGTCGCGAGGGCAGTAGCCTAAGGCGAGAGACCCAGACTTCCCTCTCCCTAGCCACTTGGGCCAGCTCCTCCGGGGGAATCCCAAGGCGTTCCCTGGCAAGGTGAGAGACATAGTCCCTCCACCGTGTCCTGGGTCTACCTTTAGGTCTCCTCCCGGTTGGACGTGCCCAGAAACCCTCACCAGGAAGGCATCCAGGATGCATCCTGACCAGATGCCCGAGCCACCTCAACTGGCTCCTCTCGATGTGGAGGAGCAGCGGGTCTACTCCGAGCCCTTCCCGGATGACCGAGCTTCTCACCCTACCTCTAAGGGAGAGCCCAGCCACTCTTCGGAGAAAACTCATTTTGGCCGCTTGTATCCGTGACCTCGTTCTTTCGGTCACTACCCAAAGCTCATGACCATAGGTGAGGGTGGGAACGTAGATCGACCGGTAAGTCGAATGCTTCGCCTTCTGACTCAGCTCTGTCTTCACCACGACAGACCGGTACAACGCCCGCATCACTGCAAATGCAGCACCAATCTGCCTATCGATCTTGCGCTCCAGTTTTCCCTCACTCGTGAACAAGACCCCAAGATACTTAAACTCCTCCACTTGGGGCAGGACCTCATCCCTGACCCGGAGAAGACATTCTACCCTTTTCCGAATCAAGACCATGGTCTCAGATTTAGAGGAGCTGATTCTCATCCCAGCTGCTTCCCACTCGGCTGCGAACTGCTCCAGCGAAAGCTGAAGATCACATTCTGATGAAGCTAACAGGACCACATCATCTGCAAAAAGCAGAGACCTGATTCTCAGGCCACCAAAACGGATGCCCTCCACACCTTGGCTGCACCTAGAAATCCTGTCCATAAAGGTTATGAACAGAATCAGTGACAAAGGGCAGCCTTGGCGGAGTCCAACTCTCACTGGGAATGAGCCCGACTTACTGCAGGCAATGCGGACCAAGCTCTGACACCGGTCATACAGGGACCTAACAGCCCGTATCAGAGGGCCTGGTACCCCATACTCCCCGAGTACCCCCCACAGGACCCCCCGAGGGATGCGGCCAAACACCTTCTCCAAATCCACAAAACACATGTAGACTGGTTGGGCAAATTCCCACGCACCCTCCAGGATCCCCCAATGGGTATAGAGCTGGTCCAGTGTTCCACAGCCAGGACGAAAACCACATTGCTCCTCCTGAATCTGAGGTTCAACAATCCGATGGACCCTCCTCTCCAGAACTCCTGAATAGACCTTTCAAGGAAGGCTCAGGAGTGTGACCCCACTGTAGTTGGCACACACCCTGTCCACCACGCCCCCCTTTTTAAATAAGGGGACCACCACCCCAGTCTGCCAGTCCAGTGGGACTGCCCCGATGTCCACGCGATATTGCAGAGCCGCGTCAGCCAACGCAGCCCCACAACATCCAGAGCCTTAAGGAGCTCCGGGCAGATCTCATCCACTCCTGGAGCCTTGCCACAGAGGAGCTTTTTAACCACCTCAGTGACCTCAGCACCAGAGATTTGAGAGGCCAACCCAAAGTGCCCAAACTCTGCTTCCTCACTGGAAGACATGTCGGTGGCATTGAGGAGGTCTTCGAAGTATTCTGCCCACCGATCTACAACGTCCTGAGTAGAGGTCAGCAGCACACCATCCCCACTATAGATAGTGTTAGTACCGCACTGCTTCCCTCCCCCGAGGTGCTGGATGGTGGACCAGAATCTTCTCGAAGCCGTACGGTAGTCTTGCTCCATGGTCTCACAGAACTCCTCCCATGCCCGGGGTTTGGCCTTGGCGACCACCTGAGCCCGTTCCACTTGGACTGCCGGTACCCGTCAGCTGCCTCTGGAGTCCCACAGGCCAAAAAGACCTGATAGGACTCTTTCCCCAGCTTGACAGCATCCCTAACCACCGGTGTCCACCAGCAGGTTAGGGGGTTGCCACCACGACAGGCACCGACGATCCTGTGACCACAGCTCCGGTCGGCCGCCTCAACAATGGAGGCACGGAACAGGGTCCATTCAGACTCAATGTCCCCCGCCACACCCGGAACATTTTGGAAGTTCTGTCGGAGGTGGTAATTGAAGCTCCTTCTGACAGGAGACTCTGCCAAACGTTCCTAGCAGACCCTCGTGATACGTTTGGGCCTGCCTGGTCTGTCCAGCATCCTCCCCCACCATCTGAGCCAGTTTTCTTACTTGGTGTTTGATAAATATAATGATGATACTTATCTGGTTTATTTAATGTGAAAGGTTTGATAGGAAAAGTGTCCTTTATTGTCCTGGGGGTTTAAATTCTATATGGTCAGGTGTACAGGTCGAACAATCAGTAAGAAAGGTAGCTTGTGGCTGTCCCACAAGTTGCTACATGATGCTAAATAATCATAATCTGATAACAAACCATGTGTTTGCATTCATAGTGGGTGCTACAGGAGATTTTGTCGGAGAGTTCATGTAATTTTTTTTTGTCATAATCCTCCTCCATTATTTAGGATGACTGTAATCCAGGGCAGGATCCATCCAGAAGTGTTGGATGGGTGAAAAGCTCCTGGTCCAACTGCTACTTAGTGCATGATGCAGGCATGCAGGACTGGACGATCATCTGACTGCATAGCCTGGCCTGCCAGACTCGTCCTTTGTTTAATTCTGCACAGAGAATGAGTCTGGTAACTCACAGGCAGAGAGGCACTTGAGGGGCGGGACTAGGCAGCTCAAAATGTCCAATCAGAAAAAAAGACGGAAATCCCAACTGTACCGCGTGACGCGGTAGATTTCCAGTTGTAGTAAAAAAATAACGTCTGGCAACAGCGCAGACATCTTTTATTTTTTTTAGAAGAAATGCTTTTAATGTTTCTACTTGTGGCTGTAAAGAAATTTGAGTCATTTAGAACAGAGGAAAGAGCCGCTGTCTTCGTTGTTTATGAGAAACTGAGCGCCGCCTTGTGTGACGTCCGCGACGCTGTAGTTTTTTTTAGCTGTAGTAAAAAGGGAGTCTGGCGACAGCGCAAACATCTTTGTTTAGAAGAAATGCTTTTAGCACTTCTGCTTGTTGTGGTTTTAAAGACATGTTCAAATCATTTAGAACAAAGGAAAGAGCCGCAGTGAACTCCACTTCAGTCACTATGTTTATGACAAACTCGGCGTTGTGGTGTGAGACGTATGATACTCAGCGCTGATTGGCTCGGTTAGAATTCTCACAGGGTGGGGTTGTTTGAATAGGAGAGTTCCCAGACTCTTTCTCTGTGCAGAATTAAACAAAGGAGGGGTCTGGCAGGCCATGCTACTGACTGCATGGACCATCAACTACCTCACTAACAGGCAACAGTAGGTGAGGTTGCACAACTGTTCCTCTGAGGTGGTTGTGTACAGAACGGGAGCTCTGCCTGGAACGGTGATCTCACCCTTTCTCCACCTTTTCTACCGCATACTTCACCTACAACAATAGCAACAGTCGCCTCCTGAAGTTCTCTGACAACTTGGCCATTGTCGGCTGCGCGTCTGAGGGGAATGACCAGGAGTACAGGTCAGTCATCATGGACTTTGTTGACTGGTGTAAGCGTAACCAATTTCACTTGAACACCAGTAAAACAAAGGGAATGGTGAGAAACACTCCTCCTCACACCCAAAAACATCCAAACATTATTTAAGATCCTGCGTGTTCACCTCAACAGTAAACTGAACTCGTCCAACAACACAGATGCTCATGAAAAGGGTCAAAGTTGCCTCCATCTCCTGGGGAGGCTGAGGTACTTCAAAGTGAATTCCCATCTGCTAAAATCCTTTTATTACTCTGCTGTGGTTTGCTGGGGTACGGGCAGCTCTGACCAAGACAGAAAGAGACTGAACAGGCTAGTTAAAACAGCTATCTCGGTTCTGGGCTGAGTGATTAACAGGCTTCTGCAGAGCTTGATGAGCTGCTTAACAGTTGAGTCAAGCATGGAAAGACATTGGGATCACTCTTTAATATATATATATATATATATATATATATATATATATATATATATATATATATATTTTTTTTTTTTTACAGTTTTCAATTGCTAGAGAGATCTGAGTACTTGTAAAACACACTGACAAAGTCACTAATTTGGCAACACTGCAACGGGTGTAACAGCTCTATTCCTATCTGTTAGATTACTCTCTATGTATTAAGCCAATCACATTCTACAGTTTATTCATCATATAAAATAAAAGCCCGTTTTGTTGAGGGCACTTTAAAATTTTAATTAGTAAAAATAAAAAATAGAAACAAAATTATGATGTGTAGATTTCCTGTGTCTTGTGCAATGCGTACCACATGATGGCAACTGTAACACATGAAGTAGCTCTGTCCCTATAAAGCCTTTATCCCATCTGCAATCTTCTACCATCCTGTTTAGTTCACTATTCAGGGGGTAGCCGACATTACAAATTGAGTATCATTAGCCTGTGTAATTCCCAATATTGATTTGGGAACAAAGACATGGCTGGAAAGCTCGTTAGTCTTTTTGTTTAACATACTGCTGAATTCTTAACGTAGGTAATGTGTTTAGGTATGAATCTTGGAAGCATATCCTCAGCTTTGCTCATCTCAGCAGATTTATAGGGTAGTGTGGGCTGAGTGAAGTCCTTACTGTTCTCTGAAGTAGTGTAATGGTTTGCATTAATCATTAAGGAAATATAACAATTTCAAAAATTAATCAAGAACTCAAGTATTACCAGGATAAAAAACAAAGTCATGGCTTGGAAAAATCACCAGATTTTAATAGAAGAGACACTTAAAATATAAGTTTAAAGTATTTAAAATGAATAATTATGTTCTAAATTAGTTTGTTATTCTATGAGAATACTTGGGTCATGGTAGTCAGTTTTTATCTTCTATATAAGATCCATTTTTCATGAATCTATTAAGGAACATGTCTTGCTAACATAAATTTAACAATAAGTGAAATTTAATTTAATATACATTTGCCATTCTGTGAATCAAGTAACCATCATTAATCTTCTGTTAGGTCACACAGGAAGTGACGTGCCTAATTAGTTATTTACTTCCTGTTTGTATGAAGCTGGTTTTATAGAACAATGTTACTCGGCCCATTTTCTTAGCTACACAATCTCCTTTTCTTAATTTAGCATTTAAATGTTTAGAACAATTCCTCAGCTTTACTAATAAATTTTTTAAATAATATAAATTTGTTTAGATGTAATTATTTCTGAGTATTGTTCACTGTGGTCATTACAAAGTCATTTCTAAATTCTGGGGTGAGTAAACTAACTAAAGTGGGTCATTCCTAAACTTAAACTGGCAGTAGCAGCAGTTTTAAACTGTGGGTCATTAATAAACAATTGAACATTTTAAGCATTGTTGGAAAACAAAAACAAAGAAATCTGCACATAAAAGGAAAAATGCATCTATGGGACTTGATTCTATATAAAGTTTCAACCCCAGCAGAAAAGAAAAGATATAAATCGTTGGAAAAGAAGAAACCAGCAGATATTTGCTCTACCAGATGAAGAAAAACAAAGACGAGACACCGTGGAGGACTGCTGGAGTTCAGGTGTTCATACGTACATTAAACAATCTTACAACTTAGTTGCATTACAACGTAAGAAATCAGTGTGATTACATTTAGACGTGTGATTAAGGGAAATCTAGGCCAAAAGTATATCTACCATTTAGATTTGATACATGTGGATGTGTTTTGAAGCAGAAAAGTGTCGTGGACATGTTCAGTTGGACAAGGTGAAACTCACTGAGCAGGATGATGATGCAGATGAGGATAGAGATAATGGCGCCGGTTCCCAAACCAGCAGCTGCAACGGCACCAAGTGTCGTGCAGTCTCCGTGTTCGTCACATGGACACACCTTCACCTTGATGACCGACCTGTTGGACAACGGTGGGTTGCCCGAGTCTGAGACAATTATAGGGACCTCGTACATCCCCGGCTCTAAATACACCTGGTACCGAAGACCCAGACGGGCAAAATCACCTGTAGAAATGAAAATAGGAAAAGTTAAGAGAGGAAGTCAATAATCAAGTCTTATTGTGAAAGTTCACCTGCATCCTAAATGACCTCTAATGTACAGAAATATTTACTCATTCATTCGTAAAGAATCAACATTTTTAGATACCCTAGAAATATTTGGACAGATTGAGAATTTTAGTTTGTAAAACGGGGAATAAAATTACATAATATAAGATGTGTTTTTATGCTACTTCAGCCAGTAACCGTGGTCTGCTGAGGAAATGGTGGTCACTACCCCGACTGAGTTTAAAAGTGCTGTTTATTAAAGGTCGTCAATGAAATAAACATTTTTACTATTATGTCTGATAATAACCAGTGACTCTGAGTTTTTCATGCCGGCTGAACCTGAAAATAGTCTCCTACACCTTTCTGCTGCATTAGCTTCTGATAGAAAAAAGACGGTGAAACTAGGATTAGAAAATCCTGACAGATCTATGTCGCACTATCACCTAACTAGGGTTGGGGATGAAAAGCCGGTTCTTGTTGAGACCCGGCTCCCATTGTTTCAATTCCTAGGAATCGTTTGCCACTTTTGCAAACTATTCTCTGCTTTCACAGGGAGCATAAAGGAGAACATTTGGGAAGATATTGCCAACCAATACAGGTACAACAGATTTCTTACCATAAAGAAACTGACAGTTATACTGCAGGAGAAGTGCACAGTTAGTTTTTTGCCACCTGTTTAACTACTCTAGAATTGATAAGGGAATTGATAAGAAATTGGATCGATAGAATCGACAATGCCATTGATATTGATAAAAAACATACCAATTCCCACCTCTACACCTAACATTCATGGACTCACACATCTTGACTCACAGCGAGAAAGGCTGCTGTTGTTTTAACGTCCAAGTAACAACAGAGAACATTTTGGCTAGTTTAAGGTAACAGTTAGCATCAATGGCGGTTTTAAACAGGGGCCCACAGGGGCCTGGGCCCCTGTAGAACCGGCCCTGGCCCCTGTTATGGCCCCTGTGCTGAAGAGATCGGATTTTTTTTTCCCGCGCTGCCTCGGAGACGAGAACTAATGCGCTGCAGCGTTTCACACGGAGCCTTTAAAGCGCAGCACACTCTGTGGACAGAACTGTTTACCCGGTGGATTTTTGAATACAAGATTAAAAATAGTTTAAATGGGACCCGAAGAAGTTCTTGAGGACGCCAAACGGAAAAGACGCTAAGAGACGAAGGTAAGCAATACAGTTTATTTTCCTGACATCAGTGTTTTGATCGTAGTCGCGCGTTTCTGTCATTTACTTTTAAGTTCCTAACTGAGCCTATCCACAGTTAATACTGATTTGTTTTTCCTTTGTAACATTAACTGTAAAATAAAAATGAAGTTTCTGCATTTTAAGCCTTAGACACGTTGAGATTGGATTACGGTATTCATTTACCCTCTGTGATTGCAGCTCATATTGTGTGTAAAATGCATTTGAGGCATGCTGACTCTGGACCAAAATTTCTGTTGTTTATATTTAATAAATAGATAAAATAAGACTCTGAATTAACTAATTATGACTTTTATCCTCATGCTAACATTTATTTTCTTTCAGATATCAGCAAGTGCAAGGATGACCCACCTACTCAGCCTCATTTGAGGACATTTCCAGGGACATTAATAGGAGACAGAAGACGCAGCTTTCAGCCAAGCTGGTATGAAAGTCATCCTTGGGTTGAATGTTCTGTTACTATGGACTCTACTTATTGTCATGCATGCAGACATTTTATCCCACCAAGTAGCGCAGGAAGTGTGTTTGACTCACCATGTGGATTTAGGAACTGGAAAAAAGCAACTGAGAGAGGAGGGGGGTTTTCAGTACATGCAAAGTCTGAAAGGCATAAGGACTCAATGATAGCGTGGAGGGACTACCAGAGGGCTGTGAAAGCTAATACCACATTGGCTAATATACTTGACAAGGAACACAGTAAAAGGTTAAAGAAAATCGTGAGTATATCAAAACAATTGGTGAAGTGATTTTGCTTACTTGTGTGTGTGTGTGTGTGTGTGTGTGTGTGTGTGTGTGTGTGTGTGTGTGTGTGTGTGTGTGTGCGTGTGTGTGTTGACTACAAAAAGCAAATTGTTTTGTGCAGATATTTTATTTGTTTGAATGTTTATTTTTCATATGTGCAGTTCATATAATCTTCAAATAAAGTCACAAACTATAATATTCAACTAGAATTATTTTTTACTTAAGTCTTGTGTTGCGGTGAAGCATTCAGAATTGTTATCTGAGTACCATAAAACATGCCAGTTTTACTTTCACAAGTAAACTATTACTGCATTCGCCGTAATAGTTTGCTTGTTCATTGTCTCTTATTATGATTGTTTTTTTCTTGCGCCCCCATGAAAAAATACTGGCCCCACTGTGGCCCCCCTGGAAAATTTGGTCTAGAACCGCCCCTGGTTAGCATGAACAACTGTCCACCATAATGCCAAACAGTAATGTGTTCAGCTATGCAAAAGAGAGAAAAATGTGTAAATATGTTGTATATACATACATATATATATATATATATATATATATATACACACACACATACACAGTAAATCCTCTAATACAGACCCGGGCCTGTATTTTACTCAAGCTCATCAAGCTCCAGGCCTTTATTGGAAGGAGGGCCAGAATTAGAGGCAGGCCTCAATTTCTATTTGAGTAAAATGAACTACCAGTAGAATGAATAAAAACGGGGTGTGTCTATTTGAACCTAATATACTAGGTTCATTTACTGAAAATGTACAGTTACCATAAGGTGGTATGGTTTGCATATAAAACATTAACAACAAGGCTAAATTACAGTAGGGAAATACTGTATTGTAACAAAACAATAGCAAATACACCTGTACTGCATTTTAAACGTTATTAAATACCAATATTACAAAAGGCAACAGCCACCTTACCGCTTCAAAGTTGAATCGTTTCGTCTCGTTTGGGTTGTAGAAAAAAAAAATAAAAACCCTCAAATTCAATTCAATCTTTGTCCAGTTTAAAGTAAAAAAAAAAATACCAGTAATCCAATTCAGTTTAATCCTCATTCAGTTTGATGGGTCGATGTTAAAACGTTTAGCAGCTTGCTCCCCAGAGTGTTCTGCAGCAAATATCAGCAAGTTCTCTTTGAAATTTATATCAAATTTTCGCCTCCTCTTCGTCTCCGCACCTGCCATGGTTAAAGTTACCCTCGCGGTCTATCACGGGCAAATCAAAAGTGAGACAGATGACACAACCGCCCCCCTGTGGTACTTGCCTGTTACCACATTCCACCCGGCCACAATAAAAAAAACAGCCATTATTCACCTCCGCCGACTCCGACACCGGCCCAAATGTGATACCAGGACCTTAATTGAATACAGGCCAATATTAGAGGATTTACGGTATTTTTTTTTGTAATCCCACATGTTTCATTATGTGCATGTGAGCGCAAACTACGGATCATGATAAGCCAAAAGCACATAGAGGGTTTATCTATTATTTCCAGTAAATGCAATAAAGATATTGTAAAATTTAGAAGAAATATTTCTTTCCATCCCCTCTTCATCATCGAAACATTTTTTTTTCATATAATTGTTTTCCATAACACGTCCTCACCGCTGATCCGTGAAATGGTCCAGTTGCGTCGGATGCTGCTGGGGAAGTTAGGCAGCTCGAAGACAAAAGGTCCAGCATTGGGATCTGTGTCAGCATCAGCTGCAGTGATGTTGACACCATTGACGTTCTTGTTCATCCTTTCACAGATTTGAGACTCCCTGGGTACGAGCGCTGGGGGGTTGTCATTAATATCTATCAAATAGATCTGCAGCGTGCCTGTGCCACTGGCTGCAGGGGAGCCTGCAAGGAGGAACAAAGAGAGAAAAAAATAATAACATTGTGACAGGAGGAAAAGATGACAAGAGAAGATGGGTGCAGTGGAGTACTGAGAGGAAAAGCTGAAGGCAGACAAAGGAAAGGTAAAAATAATGAAGAAGGATTAAAGAAGGGACAGGGAAGAGGTGAAATGAGCATTGTTCACTCTCAATGATGATGTTAGAGAGGAAAACTGTAGAACAAGGGGACAATTAGAACTTTTGACAAGAACACTTCTGACAGTTTTGCTTTCCAGCTCGTCTTTTGGCCTTAGAGCCAAATCGAAGCCATCACAGTGGATCCAGATGCAGGAAAAGCACATCTAATTGCATGGAGAGGGTTTAGGTACGATAATGATGACTGTAATACCATAAAACAGGTCCCTGTCTGTGTGTATTTAAACAATAGCATCTATGGTTTTGGACATAAAAGTGCTTCTTTTGCAGAATAAACACTTTCTGGAGGATAGACTGCATTTTCACAAAACACAGTTGTTCAAAGTTGTTTATAAAGAAGTTCTGAATATAGTAATTACAGCAAGACTATGTGCATTTAGTGTTTATGCCCTTATACTTAAATGTAGTTTTACAAAAGCAAGCGCCCATGATTAGGACTGGACTAGACTGAATTAAAAAAAGTGTGTTTTACAGTTTTGATGAATTTTTTATTGTCTTTATCTGCCTTCAGATCTGATTTGGCCAAATCAAATCAAATCAAATCAAAGATACTTTATTAATCCCAGAGGGAAATTAGAGTTTCAGTACACACAATTCAGAGATCAGACATACATGGGCAAGACAAATGACAAGACCTAACTTTTGTGATACAGATGTGTTAATTAGCAGCCGTTTCAGATGTGGGCTTAATGGATTAACAGCAACATTGCACCTGAGCACAGATTTTATGCCAGTAGACACTGTTGATGCAACTGGTGAAGGCTGCTGCGATGCTCCTTTAGGCAGACCACTGTTGATGCCATTAGAACAACAACTCTGTCAGCCTGAGACTGCAATAACATGCGCTGCTGCACATAGAAACACCCTCACCTCATTCAAAGACACAATTTGAAGCAGTTGCATTGACTGAACAAAACAACAGACCACCAGCGACAGAGTTTATAGAGAATTGGGAATAAAGAAAAGACACTTTAAAAAACCAGAAACTGAGATGTCCAAGCAGGGGAGTGAGAGTATGAACGTGTGTGAAATGTGGCACCGAAAAATAAGGAAATGTGGGATCCTCAGGAGCGTAAAGCTCAAAGCTGTTTATTGAGCATGTGCCAGGGGTGATGACCTTTAGCCGCCTCCAATTACGAGTCATTTCCCTGTCAAGTCCCCACGGACAAGCCATGCCATGGACTCCAGTGACCCAGAGGCCCATCTCTGGGACCAGATAATGACAATGTAATTTACAAGGATTTATGCAAAGCTTATGGATCTGGTAATTAAGTGTGGCAACAGAGCAAAAAAGAAAAAAACTGCTGCGAAATGAGAAACAAACAGTTGAGTGAGATGTGTTTAAAAAGAGTTTGTGGATAGTTTTATTTTTGTTGCAGAATAAATTTCACCTGGTTGGGATTTAGTTTGTTCCTGAGATCTAATTTGTTTTTAATAATGCTATTAGGGCAAGTTCAATAATGGACCTTTGCACTTTTTTGAAAGACAGTTATGAATGAATGATTTGATGATGATGAAAGAGTTATCCAAACCAATTGGACCCTTATGTGGATGAGTTTCATCAAACCTACAGTCAAACACGGTGGCAGTAGCATGATGGTCCAGGGCATGATTAATATGCTGTAATGAATGTAATCATGAATTCTGCTGTTTAATAAAACTTAAAATCTGGAAGAGGGCAAATAATTTTATCAACAACCTCCACACCCGCATCTAACCACTGAAAACATATGGTAGCAAGTTTTTTTTATTTAAAATTACATTTTCAATTATAAGTCCCAACCTTTAGAAGGCATACCACATAAACAAAAGTATTATAGGCATTATTAGTACTGTTAATCAGAAGCTTTAAATATATAAAATAACGACTAATTATTCAGCAGCAATGTTTCTGACTTGTTTCACAGGTTTTTAACATGTGGACAGTACGTAAATCTTAGTACCAAACAAGAAAGTACATAAATACACACACTGAATCAAAAACACGTGCTTAGACACTGGTACACACACAAGCAGAGACACAAGACTACACACAGAATTTCTCTCATTTTGTGGGTTTGTTAATCCCAGCCATGTATGGGAGACATGTGGAAGCAGCTTGCTACAGCTGATAGGAGAATTATGTGGGTTTTAACCAGCTAAATAAATAATTATGTTTGTGTAAATTCCTCAAACAGATTTGTATTAACTCCCCTTTTTTTGATGGTGGATGAGAGATGCCAGATGTCTGCTCACAGCCAACCATATACTCGATGATGAGCACACTCACATTAACAATACTGTACCTGTTTTAAGGAAGAGAGATACATGGGTCTGAATGAGGCAGAATTATGTCAAGTGTGTTTTCACCATGCTGTCATCCCCCCCCCCCCCCCCTTCAGCAATGCCCTAATATTCAGACCGACTTTTATTCCTTCATACTATAATTCCTCCTCATGTTGTGGCAGCTGGCATGTCAGAAGCACCTACAAAGACTGATTTACTCACACACACACACACACACACACACACACACACACACACACACACACACACACACACACACACACACACACACACACACACACACACACACACACACACACACACACACACACACACACACACACACACACACACAGGCTGTCTAACTGGGATCTACAAAGAGCTTTTTCTCTTCAAACAAAAATAATGGGGAAAGAGAAATTAGGAGGGTTAAAAGAACCTATCGTCTCTTCCTTCACATCAACACAGAAGGTTACACATTTTCAAAGATGGCACACATACACATAAAGGTGTTGCATGTAAGAGCATCCTCAGATGCTCACAATTTCTAAACATGACAAAGTTTTAAGCCAGGCTCAAGTTAAAGTACACACACCAGAGCGCTGTGTGACATTGATAAGGCGGTTTAGAAGAAGAATAAAAGCATTTTTAACTTGAAAACAAAACAAAAAAACAATGCACTAGCTGACAAGAAGGAAACTTATTTGTTTCCTGTGATTGAGTTTGTGCTTGGTTAAGCTCAAGTTCAAACTGTGAAGCAGAACAAATAACATATGCAACAGAAATCACCAAAAACAGAAGCAGAAGTCAGGCTTGAACGGACGATAAAAGAGTGAAAGAGGATCAGCAGTGTGACCAGTTGTGTGAATCAAAGACTGTTTCTGAGTCAAACTCAGCTGCTCAGCCTACAGATGCTCCAAGTCTGAAGATGACTTTAAAATTCAGACAAATGGGTCAAGTTTTGTATCATGTTAATGTGCATTATAACTTCTCACCTGGATTACCTCAAATACCATTTGTATCTGTAATGCAAACCAGTCATCTAAAAGTCTTAATCAAACGTGTTATTTTGTTATCACAACTTTTTTGTAATTTGATATGTGTACAAACAATCCACAAACACAAAGATTAATAAATACACCAACTTTTGTTGTTCAAAAGAAGGCCAAATATTCTGTTTCCAGGAAATTTTCTGTTTCCGGGAACTGCCATGTTGCATTTTTGAAGCTGAGACTGATCACTCAAGATGTGGGGTACTTGTATATCCAAGTACATCCATTTTTATCATCAAATAACAAATTGTAGGTAAATATGTTCGAAAAATAAAGTTAAAGTGACAAGATCCTGAAAAGTACACCCATCCATTATCTGATGTAAAATCTTGCATTGTGTACGTAACATATTCAGAAAGTCTGCTCCAGGGCCTCCTCTTAGTAGAATGAGCCTGAAAAACCTCCATTCAGCCTAAATCAAATGTCCAAAAGGCCTTAGCTCTACACCAAGTCCTGGATGACAATCTCACCTTTTTCTATGGCTGATCCTGGCTTCTCTAACTCATGCTCTCACTTCAACTAATCATAACTCACAATGAAGACACAAAGATACTTAAAGTTCTTTTTTTAAGGGGGGACCTCGCCCAAAACTCATTTTCTAGTCAAGAATCACAGCTTCAGCTCTGAAGGAACATACTCTCATCCTAGCCAGTTCATACTTGACTGGCTACAAGCTAAGGCTTGCCAAGATGCCAACAGAACCACATCATCTGCAAACAGCAGAAAGAAATGTCTGCTGTCCCTAAACCAGACACATGAATATGCCTATCCATGAACCAGATGAATACTAAAGATGAACAGAGAAAAAAAAAAAAAACTAAAGTTCTTACCATTGTCTGTGGCCAGAAATGTTGCTTCGTATATATTGTTCTTCACATGAACAGACTCCCGATCGAGCATTGCTGTTGTCACTATTTGACCATTGGTTCTGTTGATGGACAACCAGTCCGCTGGGTCATTCAGCTTTGAATACCTGAATACACACACAGGCAGATCAATGGAGAAGTTAGCATTGGCATTCCAACATATACAAGCAATTGTATGTTTTCACTTGCACCTCTGCATACATAGATAGCCTTCAAAAACTCTCTCTCTCTCTCTTTCTCTCTCTCTCTCTCTCTCAAATGCCTGCACACACACACACACACACACACACACACACACACACACACACACACACACACACACACACACACACACACACACACACACACACACACACACACACACACACACACACACACACACACACACACACACACACACACACACACACACACACTCAATCGCAACAGCCTGACCTTCACACAGTTTAATTCTTCATTGACTTCTTCTCCCAAGCCTGTAGCCTACAGTCAATTTTACCTCATTTTTCACTCCTGTGTACCAAGCAATGAAGTCGATTACCTTTGTAGTTAAGCACTTGTGCCTTGCACTTGACACATATTTCTAGGAAGTGTTTACTTAAAGCAGAAAAGGTCTAAACTGCCTGAATGGGTAGTATACATACATGTTTAGGGTGCACATGTTTTCAATTGTGCCCATCTTTGCTCAGACATCAGATAAAAGGCTCTTGGTCCTGATCAATGAACAGGAAAGTCAATGTGATACCACGTGGCAACCGTCCTCCAAGATAAAGAACAGAAAAGCGATGGTGGATCATCACAAGGGATTGTCTACAGGATTGGATCAAAATCTTCAGTATGATCTCACTTTTCTAGTTCCTGCAGCTTTTTTGATGCTTTGAGTTTTTTCCAGGCTCTCAGTTCAATCTGGTCTTTCTCAGCTTGTGTCACATCACCTCATCTCACCATGCTCGGTATTCATACATTTTCTTATCCCTGTGAGTAACCCCTCTCACCCTCGTCTCATTCGTCTTAGTAATACAGTTTGTCAGCCGCCACCTCTCCTGTCTGTATTTACACTTTCAAAAGAGAAATATCATCTATAGACATGTGACACGTTCGTCTCACACAACACGATTTTAGCATCAGTTTGATATTTTTTACTGAGTCAGTTTTTAGGTAACATATACATTCAGGCTTCAAACTAATTCCTGATTCCTATATTGTGCTTAGTATTCAGCATAGTTTGTAGTTGCATTTGAATACATTTCACATACATGCAATTCTAACAAGGAAAAATAATCAAATAAAAGAAAAAGGGGTTGAAAAGCATGGAGTATAATCTCTCTCCTGCAGTGAGGGAGGTGGGGTTTTCCCAGCAGGCAGTGGGCATGATCCCAGGCACTGTGCAGTGGGAGGAAAGGGGGATCATGGCAATGACATTCCCACACTCGAGACAGTTCCACACAAGTTTAACAGGCCTACAGATGCTGATAGGTGTGCTGTGAAACCTCCACTGGGACCAAAGTGAGTCACTGAGTCAATAACAGTGGGAGGGTGAGATTAGAGAGTGAAATTATTTGGAAGGGTAAAAGGAAAGAGATAGAGAAGGAGATTCCCAGAACTTCAGGGAAGTGTAGACAATCAGATGTTAACATCAGAAATGACTTAAAGTATAGAGGCATATTTCCGTTGAATGGCATGTGTAAAAAAAGTATTAAAACCTCATATGTAAAAGGTTTTAAGATTTTCACAGCTGGATTTGTAAGACGATCTGATGTTTCTGACCAGGGCAGCAAAAAGACAAAATAGTTTCTGGTCTAATCCTTGGACGGCTGGTGATGTCTCACAGGGAGCTCTGTTCAAACAGTTAGTGTAAACAATCCCAAACTCCGATTTAATCTGCATTGGCATTATAGCAGAGGTCAGATTCAATTCAATTCAATTCAAAAATACTTTATTAATCCCAGAGGGAAATTTATTGCTGTAGTAGGTCAAAATAATAATAATAATGAAGTTGTCAAAGAGTTGTTGTATATTACAATGGCTTTTGGCAACTGAAGAAGCCTCTGACTGAAGACACTCTTCCGTTGTTGGACAGTCTTGTGAAGAGAATGCTCAGGGTTGTCCATAATTTTTTTGATTCTCTGGCGAATCCTTCTTTGCATTATCTCCTCCAGTGGTTCCACAGTCATCCCCAGAACAGAGCCAGCCTTTTTTATTAGGCTGTTGAGCCTTAAGTCCCTGCTTCTGATGCTACTACCCCAACAGACAAAGGTTGAAGAGATTACACTCTCAACAACAGACTTATAGAAGATCTGCAGAATCTTGCTACAGACATTGAAGGACCTACACATCCTCAAGAAGTGCAGTCTGCTGTGTCCCTTCTTGTAAATGGCTTTGCTGTTCTTTCTCCAGTCCAGTCTGTTGTCCAGGTGAACTCCAAAGTATTTGCATTCGTCAACCACCTCCACTTCTCGAATATTGGAAACAGTGTTTGACTCCACCCTTCTTCTGAAGTCTAAAATCATCTCCTTTGTTTTGTTCACGTTCAAGGTCAGATGATTGTTTCCACACCATGCCACAAAGCGCTCCACCAGCTCTCTGTACTCAGCTTCCTGTCCATCTCTGATACACCCGACAACTGCAGAGTCATCTGAGTATTTCTGTAGATGACAGGTCTCTGATTTGTCTGGAAGTCTGAGGTGTACAGGGTGAAAAGAAATGGTGAGAGTACAGTCCCCTGTGGTGCTCCAATGTTACTGATCACCTGGTTTGATGTGCAGTTCTTCAGCCTCACAAACTGTGGTCTGTTTGTCAGGTAGTCTTTAATCCAGGTGATAGTTGAGGCCCCCACCTGTGTCTTCTGGAGTTTCTGACAAAGTACATCAGGCTGAATTGTGTTAAATGCACTGGAGAAATCAAAGAACATGACCCTCACAGTGCTGCCTGCTTTGTCCAGATGACAGTGGGTTGGTTGAATCAGCTGCATCTTCAACTCCAACTCCATGGCGATAAGCAAACTGCAGCGGGTCCTGATATGTCCTAGTTTGCTTATTCAGGTGGACCAACAGGAGTCTCTCCAGGACCTTCATGATGTGGGATGCCAGGGCAATGGGTCAGTAGTCGTCACTGACTGATGGGCGAGTTTTCTTTGGAACTGGAACAAGGCAGGATGTCTTCCACAGGACTGGAACCTTCTCCTGGGCCAGGCTGAGGTTGAAGAGGTGCTTCAGAATCCCACAGAGCTGCTCTGCACAGGCCTTCAGTACTCTGGGGCTGACACCATCTGGACCTGCAGCCTTGTTCCTGTTCAGTCTCTCCAGCTGCCTCTTCACCTGACTTCTAGAGACAGATAGGTGGGAGGGGGAGGTAAATGAGGCAGCATCATTTCCTGACTTGGTTTAGGATGGATTTATAGAACCAGAAGAGTCCATGACTGTGCTAAAGGACAAAAGAGCTGGCGTGTGACAGGAAAATGTTCAATCAGAGAAGGATGGGATGTCTGATAGGAGGATGCTGGGTTTGTTCCTGAACTGAACCTATTGAAGAATTTGTTCAGTTCATTGGCTGTGTCCAGGCTGCCATCTGTGCAATCCTTCCTCTGCTTGAAGCCTGTGATCTTCTTCATCCCTGACCAGACATCTCTGATATTGTTCCTCTGTAGTTTGTTCTCCAGCTTCTTCCTGTATTCCTCCTTGCTGTCTCTGATCTTGCCCTTCAGTTGCTTCTGCATACTCCTCATTAATTCCCTGTCTCCCTCCTTGAAGGCTCTTTTTTTCCTCATTTAGCAGATTCTTCAGTTCACTGGTGATCCAGGGTTTGTTATTAGCGAAGCATCTACTGTTCTGGTGGGTAAGATGTTGTCCACACATAAGTTTATATAGTCACTGACACATCCATTCATGGCATTGATGTCCTCTTCATATCCTTGGCAGAGAGTCGTCCAATCTGTGGTCTCAAAACAACCCTGCAGGACTTCTTCAGCATCCTGTGACCATTTTCTCACAGTTCTTCTTGTCACAGGTTGCCTCTGAACAAGTGGTGTGTATTCTGAGCAGAGAAAAACAAGACTGTGATCTGATTGTCCCAGAGGAGATCTTCTTTTGGACATAAATGCATCCTTTGCATTTGCATAACACAAATCCAATGTCTTGTTTTCTCTGGTGGAGCAGCTGACAGACTGTTGAAATGTTGGAAGTGTAGCAGAGAGCGAGGCATGATTAAAATCACCAGATATAGCCACAAATGCATTGGGGTGCTGGGTTTGTAGCTTAGCGACAACGGAACTGATGGCATCACATGCACTTTCAGCAATGGCTGAAGGTGGAATATAAACAGTTGCCAAGACAACACTGGTGAACTCTCTTGGCACATAATATGGGTGACAACTTACTACCAAGAGTTCAACATCTGGGCTGCAGAGACGGCATTTCACTTAAACATGACCTGGATGGCACCATCTGTTGTTGACAAGCACTGCCACTCCACCTCCTTTTCTTTTCCCGCTCCTCTTCAGATCTCTGTCTGCTCGTACAGTCAGGAATTCTGGCAGAGGGACACTGGAATCGGGGATATGGTCCTGCAGCCACGTCTCAGTGAAACCCATAACACTGCACTGCCGATACTCTGGCTGAGTCCAGAGATCAGTCAGATGTAACTAATGAAACCTCTGGAAGTCGGTCAGATTTTTTCTCCTCTGGATTACTACGAGGAGAACAGATATCGGAGAGCTGGCGGCATGCCACCATGTCACTCAGCCTGTCTAACTCGGAGCCGCATGTCAGAACAGCACTTAGCTTTCTCGGCTAATGCACATCTTGACATATTCAAGACTCAGGCAACATGCAGATGGATATGGACACTGATTGCAAAGCCAACATGGAAGGATTATGAACATCTTCAGAAACAAAGTTGGTTTGTTTACTTTTACTGTGTACGTGTTTTATCTCATGTTATAATCTCTATTGGGACAGCAGTAGCTCAGGGGATAGAGCAGGTTGACTACGACATATGGCTAAGACTATTTGCTGCAGCTGTAAACTCACAGTTAAACAAAATACAGTGAATCACGGAGTAGTGTTTCCAGTGTTTGCAAATGCTAATGCATCCTACTGCATCTTTGGGTGACGTATGCTAATGATAGCTTTTCACTTTTTAGGGAGATAATTTTAATTTTCTATGATTTATGACAAACTTTCTTAACAATACAAAAAGTGAACATAGTTATTTTTTCTATATATAGATGGTAAAGAGTAGTTAAACAGAATTTCTACTATTTAAATGCAGAGTCTGGCCAATACTTTTAATACCACCTGATACTAACTAATATGTTTACAACTGTTATTCGTTCGATTAAGCTACAGAAGGAAAAAAAAGGGTGCTTTTAATCTGAGCAGAACGTATTTTGGAAACATGTTTACAAGACATCTTTGGGATGTATTAAAGTGCAAAATGGAAAAAGTTAGGACCATATGTATATAAATACAGTGCTTTTTATCATTAACCTGCTTCTTCATATTATTCTGTGAAAATGTGAAGAATGACACATGAGAATGAAATTCTCTGTCACCAACTGCAACCCCACATTTGCTGCTCTTTAAAACATTTTGGCCAAAGTGAAATTGGTTCATCTGTTGAGCCTTTAAAACACAGTTTTTCACAAGAAGTGAGTTTTGTCCTGAGGTTTCAACTTAAAGAATTGGAAAAGTTGTTAAATTTCCCAGTTGGACAAATAGCTATGCAAAAAGTCAAACAAAGGTTCCATACTAATAAAAGTGTATGCCAATTCTCAGTTTTTTATTTCTGAAAATATAACAGTTTTATATTAAGAGGTGGTAACTGCGGTCACCGACTCTCATGTAAAGGGTGTTTATTATTTTGTGTTTTAGGTTTGAATGACCCCAAAAGCCTAGTATTATGCACTAATAAACTGACAATGTATAACTATGTAAAATTTAATATTTTGGGCTATCCATGGTTATGACAATGTATAACTATGTAAACTTTATTATTTTTTAGCTTTACTTAGTGCTGACAATGAATAACTTTGTATATGTTATTAATATGAGCTATCCATGGCCCCGACAATGTACGACTATGTAAAGTTTATTATTTTAGAGCTATCCATGGTCCTGACAATGCACAATTATGTAAAGCTCATTCTTTTGAGCTATCCATGGTCCTGACAATGTATGACTATGTGAAATGTATTATTTTTGAGCTTTACTTAGTCCTGACAATGTAAAACTGTGTAAACTGTATTCTTTGAGCATCAGCAGTCCTGACAGTGTATAGCTATGTAAACGTAATTATTTTTGAGCTGTCCATGTTCCTGACAATGCACAACTGTGTAAACTTTTTTATTTTGAGCATCAATGGTTCTGACAATGTAGAACTATGTATAGCTTATTATTTTGAGCTAACATAGTCTAAACAATGTATAACTTTGTAAAGCTCATTCTTTTGAGCTATCAATGGTTCTGACAATGTATAACTATGTATAATTTTTTTTTATTTTGAGCTATCCATAGTTCTGACAATGTTTAACTATGTATAGTTTATTATTTTTGAGCTAACTGAAATCTACAAAATTAATACTGGAATAATTTTCTAATTGGAATCTGACAGATGTCAGTGGTACCAATTCTGTCCTGCCACTATTACAAAAATAGTTGAGTCTTTGGATTATAAAAGCCAAAGCACACCTTGATTTTAAAGCAGAGGACTCTGAATAGCCAAATTTTAGCAAATCTCCTAAAAAATTACAAGTATTAAAACAACTCTATAAGGTTTTGAAGTGAGCTCATTTCAACACAATGCATTGAGGGTATGTTTTGGTTAACACAGCGAGAACGGCTTCACCAGACATTGCGCTAGCTTCATATAAACCAGATACAAATGGCTTCAAAATAATAGTAATAATGATAAAATCTGTGTTGGGGATGTAAGGAATGCATGCAAAAACGATCTTCTAAGCCATCTGTCTTGCTTGTAGTTTGTCTTTCAATCTAACATACAGGGCTACTTTCCTCATCCTAAAAGTTATCACAAGTCAAACGGTAAGCTCACAGATCTTGTTAGACCACTCCTCTTTCACACCATCTGTCTCCCCTGTCTGTGAAGTGAACTGTATATTACTACTATCTCCAGTGTAGTATCTCTTAGATGGATTGCTGAGTCTTGATCCTAGAGGCTGGCTCTCCTGCACTGGGCATTATGAAGTAGTTGTCCAGTCTTTTTTGTATTGAAGTCTGTGGACTACTTGCTGCAATGGACTGAGTGTTCAACACAAACCACATATCTTGTTTTGTTGCTGTTTCTTAGTGCAGGCCATGTTTTATCCTGGATATGTCTGGGACATCAATAGTTGAGTGGGTCATTGAGACGCATGTGCATGTGACTGTAACAATTCTCAAGGTGGGTGTGACCCTTCTGGGATTCTACCAGTCGGTTAGAAGTCAACAAACTTCCAGAGCTGAAACTTTTTTAATGAATCCCAAAGTGGCTGTCCATCCAGGCCTTTAGATTACATGTGGTTCAATTTACTGATAGTTTAAGGTAAACAATAAAGCTCTGGTCAACAGTGCAACTCCTGATAAAGCACCAACACTCTAGCGAGTTTTTGTTTCCAAGTCTAAACTACGTAGTGCTAAAGCAAAATCTTTTTATTATTTATTTTGAGTTAAACCATTTCTTGTTTCCTTTAAAGCAACTTTAAAACAGAACTTTGGCTTCATATGTTAAACTTGTGAAACTATCTGTTCATATGCCTTATTTCCAATGCCTTCCATCTCGACCTTCGAGCTTCTCACATTTGGGAGTTGGAAGGTGTTTGAATACAGTCGGATGTATGATTAGGCCTGGCAGGTTAGTGGTCTTAGCAAGCAGCAGGGAGAGGGCTGACATTTATTTTTCAAACCCTCGACCCTGAGGATGAAAAATGCATGTCTCAAGCTCTGCAGAGGCGATTTGGGTAATCATTTATGCCAGTGTCTCCAGTCCCATGTCTCGACCTTACTGGTTGGGTGTCTGACAGGTGATGCATGATGCCTCGTTCTCCCTCCCTCTCTTTTTCTTCACGTGCATGCAGATTCAACCACAATGGGGCGGCCAGTCAGTGCCCATCCTGTCTTTAATGCACACCTGTCAGGTCCAAACCTTGACCCGCACTCCCCTGATAGTCCCCAGATGAATTCAGTCACCTCTCCCCTTGCCTTACTTCACTGCCCCTCTGGCCTTTTGACATTTAACACTCATAAATTATTTCCACGTCTGTGTTCTGTTTCCACCAACAAATGGTCAGGACAGATTTAAATGATGCACAATTGTTCCTTAAAGCCAAGTACTCTAAAATAAACTGTTAAAAACAAATTTCTAAATCATTCAACATCTTCAGTGCAATTTTGTAGCATTTCTTTTTTCAACCAAATCAATACGTTACAGAGGGAAAAATTGTCACAGTAGTTTGCAAATATTTGCACTCAAATTATTTCTGAATGGTGACAGAAATAGTGCAAAGCAGTAGGATTGATAATAATCCTTTGCAGATGGGACTCCAATAATTGCAGAGGCAGATTTGCCTACGTTAGTCCTTATTTATTAGATGATGTAATAAGACAAATAATGATTTGTTTTTGGTTTCTGCTTGGTAACTTTACTTGAAAAGCTCAAAGGCTAAACTGATTCCAGGTTGTGCAGTGCTGCAGACTTGAACAGGTCATTAGAAAAACACTGAGCAAAACACTGACTTCAAAGTAAATTCAATAAAGGGTGAAACAAGGAAGGGAGAAAGAGAGAGTGTAAAAAGTAACAGAGAAGGAAAGAGCCCAGCTGGTGGCTTTACAGTCTTCCTAAATTATAATGTACACCCAATTTACTCTCATTTGCTGTGAAATTAGCTGGGAAATTTGTTTATATCTGTTCCCCCAGAGAAAATTGGAAGGCAAAAGCTGTGGAGTATGAAATGGTTGGAGGGAGGTGGCGTTAATCCCACTCTAAACATTTGTGTTATCATCTCAATTGCTTTTCCCCCCCTCTCTTTTATAAGTTATGTCAATACAACTTCCTTTTTCTATCAGCAAACAAAACTGAGTTGTGCAGGTGCATCATCAGAATCTAAAGCTTTTGCTTTGATCCATCTTAAAATGTTATTATAGTAGTACCTCTTCATCAATGGTATTCCGGAAAGTCTTATAGAAAAGCTGACTAGTAATTTAAAGAGTGGTTTATTTTTGAAATGGAGAAATGTTTAGCATAAACAAAAACAGTGCAGGTGGGCAATAATGCAGTGTCAGGCACTTGGTCTGAAGCCAGCTGTTCTCTTTACCTCCTCATCTTCACTCCATCTGCCGTATTCTGTCTCTTTCCATGTGGATGTGTGTGTTCTTGCGTATGCATGTGCTTATGTTACTCAGACTGCACACATCTCTGTTTACCACAGAAGCTATCCTTTCCTGTTAACCTCTGTACCCTTCTTACTCATAACCCTCCACTGACACCTCAACTTAACACAATAAGACTTTGACAAATGGGTTAAGCAAATATATAGCCTTCTACTTGAACTCTGACCCCTAGCTACTGAGATGGCACCACTCCAGGAGGTTTCTCAGACCATTTTGGTCCACAGAGCTTTATTTTACACTGGGCTTGTGTACTAAAACATCTGGATGGACTTTAAATCTCATCTAAAGAGATTGCCCTCTTAGGCCAAATGCATAACTGCAGCTTCAATAGTGAGCTCACGCACGAGGCGTGCATGCTGTATGTGCACACTCCTGAATGAAAACAACAGCTGAGTCAGTCCTATATCGGTGCAATTTACAGGTTTAGACTGTTCTACGCAACTCTAATAAATTAGACAAACACTGTAGTTTGATGTAGACACGCTAGACAAGTAGCCTAAAAATTTTTCCTACTATGCTAAGCAATTACTAAGAATCAACCCTTTTCTCCCTATTACTATTTTATTAGTTAAAATGATTAATTAGTATGATTAAAATGGCCCAAATTGCTTTGACATGTAAAATAAATTCTAAAAGTATAAATAAAGTGGCATAGCTCAGACCTCCTGATCTCCTCATTCTCACAGACTCTGTCACGTTTCTGTGTTTACCATTATTTTCTTGAACAGCGGCTTTTCCCCCTTCCCCACTCCTCCGTTGTGTTTTCTCTCCTCCTAGATCATGATAACAAAGGCGCACACCAGTGCACCAAGCAAGTGGGAGCGGGTGTCTCATGATATAACCACCCCCGTGCCACTGAAGGGAATTCAGATGATCCACAGAGCTGCAGGTGCTAACGTGTCTGTAGTTCAAACTCCCACTGACTTTATTTGCAAAATGCCGGAAGAGCCAAAGTGCCTGATGGCTGCAGAGCCGGAGACTGCAGGTTGAGGCCTGCGCCTCTCTAGTAGAAGTGGTAATCTGCAGCAGCAGCAAGCGTAAACTGGCGGACTCCAGCTCTGCAGCTGCACCTTTCTTGCCTGCCCGGCTGAGAAAGGTCTATGATTGGTCAGTCATCGTGCACATGCACAGATTATCATTCACTTTCCTTGCTCCCAGAAGAACAGTTCAGACCACAAATAGTTTCTTTGTTGCTAATCTGCAGGGAATGTCAACAAGAAAGTTCTACAGAATGTAACAAAGGGTCCTCAGAAATGTCTCTAGGTTTGTTGCTAGGAGCTTTTTTGAGAAATTATTCACTGAGGAGGGTTGAAAGTCATTAGGAACAGCAACAAAGTTGTTGAGCTAGCAACAGTGCCTCTCGCTCTGCCGCTAAGCAACAGATAGCAAATGCTACGGGCTATGCCTGAGCATGAGCGCGGATGATGCCTCTGGAAGGCACTGGGAAAGCTGGCTTGTTAAACTCGAACGTGCTCTTTTTCTGTGATTTTACAGGAATACAGAGGCAATCACTGTAACATGTCAGGGATCATTCTGCAGGACCAGGGCATTGCAGAAGAACTTATGAGGAAATGCATTGGCTGTTAAACATCCTTATATTCCCTTTAAGAAACTCATAATTGTGTATCTTACAATAAAAAACAATACTTTTGCAAAGGGAAGTTTGGTAATCACCTGATTATCTGTTGCATCTGAAGTCGGTCAGGATCTGAAGCCGAGAACGTGGTCAGGCTGGTCCCAGCAGGGACACCCTCCTCGAAGCGAATGTGTTTGGGGTTCGTGGGAAAGTAAGGAGGTTCGTTGACGTCCTGGATAGAAATGGTGACTCCTGCAGTGGACTGGAGTGAGGACAGGATGCCGCTGGCTAGGTGAGCCTGGTTAGATGCCACCACTGTCAGCATGAAGGCACGGTTCATCTCAAAGTCCACTGGCTGCAGAAGGAAGGAAATAAATTAAAACTGTTTGGAAGGAGAGAAGATAAACTGTTGTAGCCCTTCAGGCATTCTGCTTTTCCCTCCCTAGTGTACATTTTGTAGTACCCTACTTCATTGGTTGCTTTTCTTTATTTTAATATTATACATGTCTTATGTGTTTGTAAAGTATTTTATTCTTTGCAGATTTATGTGTTTGGAATAGTGTGTAATCATTATATCCTAATCACATTTCTACGTTCTATTGTGGAGACTAATAGTGTTAACTGTGGGTCTTTGGTTTAATTTTTAAAGCATAGTCTAAAAGTGTGCTGCAAGCAACCCTACAAAAGTGAGCTAGGAAGCAAATAGTCACATGACTGATTGGTCTACTATGTTTGAGGAAGAACAATGCACCATTTAATGCATAAGTGTTAACATTGGAAGAGCAGTAATTTGGTTTAGGTATTCAATGTATGCTTTTGTATGAACCAGTCATATCTTTGTATAACTTGGAAGTTCCATTTGAACAAAAAACAGTACGTCACTGGGCTGTGATCGTTGACAACTATGTAGAATCAAAAGCACAGTTCTAAATGCATATAAAAAAAACAGAAAAAGGAAAAGCATTTTCAATGGTTGTGTACAGCTCCGAACGTTGTCTCGTGTGCCTTGCACTTTCTGATAAACTGACGAAAAAAATAAATTAAGAAAACTTAAGAAACTGAGTATTAATAGAACCCTTAAGAGTCCCTATTTCTAGTCTGAAAACAAAGGAAAAACAAACTTGAAATTGCTAAATTTATTATTCGATCTTCGTTACAATCCTAGCTATGAACCTCTGGTCATGAGTTTGAGTCATGACCGAAAGTACAAGACAGCAAATACAAGCAACCAAAATTAGTTCTTTTCACAGGGTGGCTGAATTCAACCTTAAGCCGGGTGGACGCTGTTCAACTTTGTGCCTTTTTTGAGCCGATTCTCCCCTCGGGTGAGAATCCACGAGAATAGGGGTGAGTTTTGTGTAGTGTGTCATGTAGTATACAAGGGGTTACGAGAGACGATTAACATTTTGTGACAGCTCCTGATCAGCAATCGTGAGCTATCACGATTTTCTGGTGTGTTTGATATTTTGCTCGTCTCTCATGAGGGTATCACATTGTTGAAACAGCACCGTGACCCAAAAAGTACCAGAACCGCTGACGGCGCATACACATATTTGTGTAAACACAGCTTGCCAGCTATAGCCCTGTTAATACTATTATCTCTATTATACACTTTTTTTCACACACAATGACAAGGAAAGTCAAGAAACCATGTTTGCCATGTTCATGTCTAATGAAACCGAGAAAATATTGATTTACTTTCTTTCTTTCCTATTCCTCCTCCAACCCCCATAAATCCCTGTGTGTCCTCCTACAGTAATCCCGATGGACAGCAGACATCAATAACAACACAATAAAAAGTCCGACATGCTGCTATTTGTAGCATATTTTCAGGTCTAAAGTGTTGCTACCTGTACAGTGTGAGCAGTCAGGTTGCATTTGAAAACTGGACTAGGGTTAGAACATGACTTGAGATTCGCTCTGCAAAGAAGTCGTACATTTTTACGACTAAAGCCGGCTTCAGCGAGAACATCTTGGAGTACAGCTGCGGCTCCTCCACATTCTGAGATGTCAGCTGCAGCGGTTGAGGCATTTGCTCTTTCAGGTGTGTCCTGCTGGCAGCAGGGCCCTAGGTTGACCCAGGGCACAGTGAGGACTTATATCTCTTGGCTTTGAGATGCCTTGTGATCCCAGGAGATGAAGTGGTGGAGGTTTCTGGGGAGAAGCGAGTTTGTGGTTTCTTGCTGCAAAACTGCTGCCTCTGTGACCTGGAACTGGTTAAGTGGTTGACGATGAGTCGATGAGTCTAGAGAGGATCCATTTCTTCAGCAAAATGCAAGAGAATAAAGCAGCAGCTCTTTTCTCATAAGAATGACTTTTTAATGATTTCATCAAGTGCTCAAGCATGGTGTGTTTACTCAAAATATGTTGACTTTAAAATAGAAATCTTAATGAAGATTTCTCTTTTTGCCAGTATCTGGTTGATTGATTTGATAAACAAACAGATGTCACATCAAGTGTCCCCACCGTGATCCAACACACACACATGCACAGAAGAGAGCCGGGACTATTCATAGGTTGTTGCCATAGCTCTGCTGTCGGAGCACGTTTGTCGGCAGCTACTCAGCTTAAATCAGAGTGGCAGTTTTGCTTCCTCTTAATGACAGCTACGCCGTCAGGTTCAAATGACAACAACAAGCAAAGCAATAAAAAAAGAACAAATATGCTGCTTGTGTGCACTGCTGGCACGTTCTGAAACAGCCAGATGATAATTATTGTTGTGGCGCTTGTGTTTGATGATGAAGTTAAAGACTCTGAGCACATCTGCATGCTGTGTTGCTCCGTTGCCAGCTCATGAAAAGCATTGTTAATCAGGAAGGTTGGTTGACCAACAAGTGAAATTGTTTGTGTGCATGTTTAATGTGAAGTGCATTGCCCGCATTTGCACATGCATTTTGGTTTGAGTTTATGTAAGCACACGAGTGCGTGATCGTGTGTGACCCCAAAGCGCACAGGGAACCCATTTACAGGCTAGCCACGCTTGTGGCTGTTTGATCTAAAGCCTGTGGTATTCAGAGCATCAGGAGGTCTAGAGTATAGCTGAAGGCTAACTGAAACACACATACTCACACAGCCTGAAGGAAGCCACAGGGGTGAGAGGTCAATAACAAGGCTTCCATCTTTTACCCATCGTAGCTCTCTTCTGTGCCACTTTACCTATTTCTCTCTTTCCCTTTTACATAATTTGCTCTGCTGGACTCCAACTTCCCGCCCTCTCAGCTTCTCACCTCTGCCCCACCTCACTTCTCTGTGATCTGAGCTCTCTGTGGGCTCCAGCTCTCAATCCTCAGAAATCTGCCTTTGCATCACTTCTCTCCTCGACTCTTCTATCCCTTGTCAACTACTATGTTTAACATAATCTGTGATTTACATATCTTAATGACTCGCTTGAGCCAAGTTGCTCTATTTGTGTTCTTTATGTGAGCTTGTTTGTCAACTTGCTCTGTTACTGTGTGGTAAAAATCAGATTCTGTCTCTCTAAACTCCCCAGAGAGCAGCATAAATGCATGACATGTTGTGGTTAAGACCTCGCGCCTTGTTTACACAGACGCTCAAGGTCCTTGCAGAAGACTGATGTGTACATAGATGTCAATGTGATTCGATGTGTCTGTACTAGCGGCCATGATAAAAATAACAACGCGGCAGACGCTCCTCATAGCTTCTTCACTTTATCTTTCACAAGTTGTCCAATGTGAGTGTTTGGGCTCAGTACTCCCTGTGCAATCCCAAGACCCTCTGTTTATTTGTTGAGACGGTGCTTTGCTTATTTCCTCTCAGGGGGTGGCTTGTCTCCTATTTTATGATTTCCTGATAACCTCCCATGGGTCTCAATGCAAGCTTAAGCAACTCAGCTGCCTACTGAATTTCAGAGGGAGTGAGGTGAATGGATTATTAAAGTCAGTCATCTAGAGATAATGAAGAGAAGCAAAATACCAGTGCTCATTGCTGGGGCTGCACAGGGAATTCTATCCACATGTTATTGTTTAACATTATTGTCTATTGTGTAAGTTGTAAAAGCCAGATATCTGATGAAAGTTTCTGTGGGCCCACAAGGTCACGGTAATAAGAAGTAATTTTCTAGAAAAGGCCTGCACCATGTTGAGATTTAAGATAAACAAATGTAGGCCATTCAACAGGAGCACAGCTAATCCATATGAAGTTGTTTTATTGTTTAATCCTTTTTTTTTTAAATTGGAAATTGGTTTAAACCATGTGGCGAACCTTCCTCTCAAAGGGCTAACCACTGAAATAGCTGGTTGTAACAAGACATGGTTTTGTTGTTGCTGTCATTTACCACCGCACCTAGAACATTATGAGTGTATAAAACTGTTGCCATTGTAATTGAGAAATCAATATCTAATTTGCTACAGTGGTCTCACCAGCCATTGTATTTAAGTCTGTGTTTGAGTGCATGAGCTGTTTCTGAAGGGCGCATTAGTCTCCAATCCTTCTTTTGGACATGAGGGGGCATGTGAAAGGCAAAGCCTCCAGTCTGTCCTCGATGAACGCTGTAGCCTATTATTATAGCTCGTACCTAAATCTAGAGATGCTCTCATCCTTTTATTTCTAGTTTTTATCATATAATTTGTTTTAAACGCCACCATTTTAACATGTTTTTACTGGAGCATGTTTGATTTCATGGCATTGTTCTGTTCAGCACTTTGGGTTGCATGAGCAACAGTAAAGGTGCTATATAAATAAAGTTGACCTTGACCTTGACCTTGGAGAGGATTTAATGTTCGACATGGAAAATGAGATAAGTCTTCCTGCTATGGTGATTGTGTATTACCTTCACCACAGTGACCATGCCGTCATTGGTGACCGGATCAGTTCGGATGGTGAAGTGACCGGCCGGGTCGCCGCTGATGATCCGGTAGACGGCGTTCCAGTTAGGGGAGTGAGGCTGGTCCGCGTCTATAACCGTCAGGTTAGCCACCACAACATCCACTTGGTTCTCTGGGACCTCACCAGAAAACTGCACAAAGTGGGGTAAAACCAGAGATGTGCCTGTGAAAAGGCTTTATACTTTACCGAGCCTGAAGTCATTAAGAAAGAAACAGATGTCATTGGTGAATCATAAGCAACCAGTAAACAGCCTACACTACACATATGCAGGGGCTTTGTTTTAGTTCTGCATTGTTTGTACCTGATCCTTGATGAGCAATGACATTTCATTCCTTAGAAATTTAGAGTGGCCAGGAAAACATATGAAGAGAAAAACCAGTAGGAAGGCTAAAAGCAGCTTTTTGAGTGTATCCGAGTAGTTCTGATTCATCCCTGTGCTTTGGAAACATGTGCTTTGTTCTGATAAGCCCGATGAGGCGGTGTCTGTCATGTGTCGGTTATGGTGAGGATTGCTGTTTGTCTGCACAGGCTCAGCGGATAATTGACACTGACTCCAAACAGCAACCATGTAAAACACAAGCTGACCCCAGCCCCACCTACGTAAACAACATGATAAGTCCAGGGACATGAGGTTGTGACACAACTCATCTGGAGGCAACAGGCATACAACCCAGCATAGTTAACATATCCACTATGGGTACCAGGCCTGGATGAGCCACTGAGCCTCTTATGTGGGTGTACGATATCAAAGAGCAAAGCCACAGACCAAACAATCCAACAGACCATAATTCCCTGCCTGGCAACCCTCACATAAACCAGCAAACAGCCGACAGCACCGGGCAGATTAGAGGGCTGCGTCAGCAGAGCTGTTCAGAGACTCAATGACATTCTTAAGACAACAGACAAGTCCGGGTGGTCTTGATGCACTGTCTGCTTTGGATAAGTAGGCAGGCTGTCGTATTTTATTGTTGTCCGTGGGAGTGTTTGTGTGTGTGCTCGTGTGTTTTGGCTCAGGGACTCCCCAACGCCAATCATTTAAAGAAAACTTCAGCGTGAGCTCTCAGGGTCCCTTAGGGAACTGCCTATCATCCTAATGACTAAGGCCAAATGGTAAATGGTAAATGGCCTGTATTTGATATAGCGCCTTCTAGAGTCCTGGAACCCCCCAAGGCGCTTTACAACACAATCAGTCATTCACCCATTCACACACACATTCACACACTGGTGGGGATGAGCTACAATGTAGCCACAGCTGCCCTGGGGCGCACTGACAGAGGCGAGGCTGCCGAGCACTGGCGCCACCAGTCCCTCCGACCACCACCAGCAGGCAACTTGGGTTAAGTGTCTTGCCCAAGGACACAACAACAGTGACAGACTGAGCGGGTCTCGAACCTGCAACCTTCCGATTGCGAGGCGAGCACTTAACTCCTGTGCCACCGTCGCCCCGCCAAGTGTTAACCAGTTAGGATGGAAGGCTTTGGAGACCCAACCACAGCTCTGATTATCAATACTTCTCCCGCAGATTTCTTGTTTCATTATCTCTTCGTTCAGAGAAGGAGATGGAGGGGTTGTCAGAGAACCTCTAAACCCACATTTCTCATCCATAAAAAAATGCTTCCTGTGTACCCTTGTTCTCCTTCAGTCACGGGTGAATACGTGCTTAGAATTTCAGACTTTTTCTGCGAGGCATTGTACAATCTTTTTTGTGTCGGCCACAAAATATCTGTTTTGAGGGAGAAATAGGGGTGCTGTTGACGAAGTGGCGACCTGACCAACCACAAGTTCTCCATCACTTTCAACAGATAGTTAAAAAACAGGGCAGGCCACCCTCTGTGATTCCGTCGGACAGCCCTTGTACTGATGTATAATTGCGTTGTAAGTCTTCGTACCGACATAGACAGAAATGTTTAAATTAGACTTTAGACTTTATGGTTTTATGGTAGTGACACTGATTGCCAATGAAAGTTGAATAACTGCTGAATTTCAAACTCTAACTGCAGCCATGAGATAAAATGTGTATTCGGAAATTTCTTTTAGGGTTGCCAGGCAGAACTGATTTAGAAAAAATAAGAAACAAACCACTTTTACACGAACTGACATGTGTTTAACAATGGTTTGGCAAATGGCCTGTATTTGTATAGAACTTCTTAAGGTTCTACAACCCCCCAAGGCGCTTCACCACAAAATCAGTCATTCACCCAATTTCCCCAATGATTGTAGCCACAGCTGCCCTGGGGCACACTGACAGATGTAAGGCCTGCCGAACACAGGTGCCACCGGTTCCTCCGACCACCCCAGCAGGCAAGGTGGGTTAAATGTCTTGCCCAAGGACATAACAGCAGCATTCTCTGGTGGGAGCTGGGATCGAACTTCCAACCTTCCGATTATTGGACAACCCACTCTACTGCCTGAGCTACTACTGTCACTTTATTAGAAGAGCATTCTATTTTGCTGTCATGGTTCTGGTAATACATTGCAGTCTGTGATAGTTTTAAAACATGATTAGTGGAAAACATCTCTAAAACCTTTGATGAGTCGTTTTTTTTTCTCTGATATCTGATATCTGATATCTTTTGCCAAGTGCTGGAATACAAGGAAAGTCTTTGATTGTGATTGGCAATGAGTACAGTTGGCTTTCTCTCCACGCTTGACACAACAAACCTTGCCAACACCCTCTATCTTGTGTCACTATGCTGGCATTGGGGCGAAGCTACAAGAGGCACAGGGAGGAAGAAGGGGAGCAGTGACAGGGGAACTTTATCATGTGAACTTTATGAGGATGATGCAGGCAGGAGGCCAAGACAACCTGTGCAGTCCATTCTTCAAAGCCATACCCAAATGGCTGGACTGTAGATCCTCACACCAAACTTTAATACCATATGAAAAACAATGTTTACATGTAGAGAGCTCATAAAAAAACAGAGATATCAATATTTTTTTTTCATTTCTTCTCTATATCATTGGCATAATGCAAGAGTCATCCAAAGTCACACACACACACACACACACACACACACACACACACACACACACACACACACACACACACACACACACACACACACGCGCGCCTTCTGCCGGGTTGAAAAATAGGCCAGCCTCTGATAGGCAGGATGAAATATTAATCATCAACATTAAAGACAAATTCCCCAAACTTTATATTTCTGGGACACATTGAAAGATCTATGGGGTTTATAGCTCAAACTAAATATTTGCATAATGGTCTGCAATCTCAACAAAATGGCTTTTATGTTATCTCCCCTCGAAAATGGATGATTTATGAAGGGAGTGGATAAAAGTGTGCTGCTCATCGTGAATCCAAACCCTCCACTAAAGTCTGACATCAATATCTGTGATAGTATTAACTTCCTGGTGTGACGCTGATGGAAATGCACTTAAAATAGGTAGAATCCAGTTAGAGAATATCAATCTGTTATTGCCAGCTATCATTAATATCAGTTGGGGTTCTTAATGCTTAAAAGGGGAGGGGTGGTGGTGCAGAGTCAGGGAGAACTACTGATTTACAACAAGCCATGTCTCCACTTTATCACTGCTACTGTAGGATATGGCTCTTGGTTTTAAATGTTCCTTCATCTTTTCCTGTCTCCCCATCATTCCCTCACCGCATATTTTTTCTAACTAGAGTTCAGATGCTGGTCTACACATCAATTCTTGCTTTGTTCTTGTTTTCTCTCCACATCTTCTGCACGTTTGATGCAGACTTTCTTGCCTTTGTGTTGTTTAGGAAATCTCTGATGAGCTCTATGGCTAACACATGCTTACAGTGTCAAGTTCTGAGAAACCCCCTCATGTGTCCCCCTGTGTTCCCCATCCCTCTAGGTTTTCTCCTTAGGTGTTCCCCTTAGGTTTCTGTGTACCTGTGGTCCCCAGCCCTCTCCAGGTTCTCCCTAGGTTTCCCTCACGTTTCCCTTAGTCACCCCACTTATCATTAGGTTTCCTTCATGTTTGGATCATTTAGTCAGTATCTCCATTTGGTTCATTTTTGCTTCCTTCCCCAGTTAGGTCTGGTTTCCTCCCCTGCTCCGTTCTGCTATTAGTCTCACCTGTGTCCAATTCCCTTAATCACCCCTGTGTATACAACCCTGTCTGCGTCTCAGTGTGTTGTCGGTCCGTTGTTGTGTCAGCGTTGTCTCGTTCCCCGCTCTAGGTCTCCAGGTATTTGGCTTCCACTTGGTCTCTAGGTTTGTGCTCTTTAAGTGAGCTTTTGTCTCCAGGATTTTTGGACATTGGTTTTTTTGGCTTCCTGCCCTCATTGGATTTATTTGGACATGTATTCCTAAATAAAGGATTTTACGTTTTTTTCTACCTGCTTTTGTCATTGTGGGGTTTTTTGCATCTTGGGTCCTAACCTCCTCCTGGCTCACAACGTGACATACAGCCAATGCTAACTAATCATCAAAAGGGTCTTGGTAGCCCCCAGGGCGAATGCTGATGCTCATTACTTTACTACCAGCTGAAGAGGTTCAGCATACATGTCTTAGTCATAATGCTCCTGGAGTAGTTTTGTATAAGGACTCTGTCCTCCCAGGCTTGTCACTACTGAGAAAAGCATACAATGACTACAGGGAAATGATGGTCTTTTTGGAGGTTTATAAATGTTATAAATAGTTACAAACTTCCATGTTTTTGATAATTATTTGAATAAACTCTCCTTGGTGAAATTGAGTTTAACTACGATAGGACAGATGAATTAATTACTAGTCTGAGCAGCACAGAACAGAGTGAGTTGCTGCTGTCTTAAAATAGCTTCAAACTTCAAAAATGTGGTTCTTGCAAACTTGTTTTTCCACATGATTGTTCATTAAACAATGCTTGCATGGATCACAATATAATGTGGGAGTCCAATTGAGCATCTCTGCCTACAAATGGCTGTCCACCAACGTTCTCCATCGAACCTGGCAGAACTGGAGAGAATCTGCAAGGAGGAATGGCAGAGGATCCATATCCAGGTGTAAAAAAACTTTTTGCATCTTTACCAAGAAGACTCATGACCGTATTAGCTCAAATGGGTGCTTCTGCTAAATAAGGGGTACCCAATTCTGGTCCTGGGGGGCCAAGGTACTTTATTTAGTGGTTGAATCCCCTTTGCAGCAGCTCGTCTAGCTCTGCAGAAGCC
The DNA here is from genome assembly GCF_043380555.1 of Nothobranchius furzeri. Taxonomy (NCBI): domain Eukaryota; kingdom Metazoa; phylum Chordata; class Actinopteri; order Cyprinodontiformes; family Nothobranchiidae; genus Nothobranchius; species Nothobranchius furzeri. The sequence goes on along the minus strand of NC_091755.1, from coordinate 56,081,637 downwards.
TGTTAATCACCTGAGGATTGAAATCAGATGTGTAGAAGCAAGGTTCAAACTAAAACCTGTTGGATACCAGCCCTCCAGTACTAAATACTGAGTAAAGGGTCTAAATACATAGGACCATGTGATCTTTCAGTTAGTCTTTTTTTATAACTGCAGAAATCTCTAAAATTCTGCATGTTTCTGTCAACATGGTGACGTGTGTACATTAATGAGGAAAAAAACTGAATTTAATTGAATTTAGCAAATGGCTGCAACGTAACAAAACAGTAAAACATTGACGGTGTTCTGAATAATTTCCATTCCCACTGTAAAGCATGGATGTTGATAGTAACTCTGTAAAGCTCATTAGCCCGATGGAGGGCTCTGGACGAAGTCAGAACTAATGAACTATTTTTGCATTGGCTTTGGCTTTATGAGTATGCAGATCTACTTTTCATCAATACACCATTTCTCTGCCAACTATTTTGTAGTACAGGAATATTTCAGCAGAAATATTAGGACTATCCTGCTGAGACTGATTCCAGGGCACAATGGTTGTGATGCATTTTGCTCATGATGGGAATATATTTTTATGTATGATGATTTCTACTTGTTAAACATATTGTACATAACTGTAGGACTGCATGATTGATGGTGGTGTAAATGTTTATAACATAACATTGGATAAACTACTGTGGACTTTAGGATGTTTGATCAGTTCTAAGATGGAAGGAATCCACTTTGACTTAAACACTAAATGTTAGCACGTCCATCTTGTGGGACATAAAGAAGCCAAGCTATCTAGAATATCCTAGGTGTTACTCACTCCTGGCTTAACAAGTAATATCAGCATTGTGTTTCTCAAGAAATAGCAGTTGGGAGATTTTAATTGAGCAATCACAATTTCAACTTTACACGGTTTAGGTGATGTAATCTAAACCGTTTTACTATTGAGTAACAGGATCCTCCTTTTATGTCTTATGCGCGACTGCGGCAGTTATCTGAAGATGTTACACAACGATGGCATCACAAGCAGACATGTTTTTATCACATCATTAGACATCCTGCCTCCAAGCAGATTTTCTCTCAGAATGATCAGTGATAAAGAAAACACTTTAAGTTTTTATTGGGAATTATTCATTTCTAAAATAATCTTTTGAAAAAAATAATAAAAAAAATTCAAACTTCTAAACGGCCAACTCAGGTCATATGAAAGATCTTAAGGAGGAATGATATAAAAAGGACTTTTCTATTTTTATATTGATTTAATAAGCTACTGTATATGACATGCATTACATTAGACTTTTAATTTTTACTTTGCTCCCAGTAATGACCTACTGTAATGTAATCATCATTCTACAGTAAATATCCCTCTGATGGCAGCGATCATTAACCATTTGCTGGATTTAATATTCTTGCTGGTGAATGTCAATAATATGGATTAGTATTCCATGAGTGTTTGTGTATGTGTGTGTGAGTGTGTGTTTAAAATATTCTCTGTCATTGTTCTTTAGTAAAGCTTGTCTTACACAATAACATTCAGTAAAACCTAAATGTGTTGTAGTCAGTTGGCTTTGCCTCTTTGTAAAGTGCCCTGGGATGACTTTTATTTTGAAATGTTGGGACACCAATAACCCTGGGCTGAAACAGAATTTAATTTTACTGTTTTTCATTTTCCTGCTGCCTCTCTCTGCTTTCCTCCTTTCATTTTTTCTCTTTAGATATATTTCTCATATATTTTTCTTCTAGCATTCTAGTCATTTTCTTCCTCTTCAACTCTGAATGCAATTCTTCTTCATTCTGAATCGTTATCTTCTTCACACCCCCACATTTGTAATAACTTACAGTTCTGGAGGTCAGCATGGGAGGGTTGTCATTGATGTCCGTGACTGTGATGATAGCAGTGGCTGTGTTGGAAAGGCCAAAGCTTAGGTTGCCCTCCATGTCCGTGGCTTGCACAATGATGGTATACTGAGACACTTTCTGAAAAAAGCAGGAACAGAAAGAAAACAGTATGCAGTTATTCATCTGCAAAAAGCTCTCTCTTCCACGAGCCGACAGCAGCAGCCACAGCCTGTGACTCCTGGGGGAAACAAAGCTGAGCCTGTGTTCTGTTCTGCAGTCGCTGTCCATGGTCTTGTTTGAAACACAGAATCACAAGGGTGAAGTCTTTCATTTGACAGAGCTGAAACCTCCTCAGTGGAACCTGGCCAGACATCATAACACCATCCAGTCTGGACTGTGAAGCCTCCCCACACGGCATTCCATCAAAGCCATCAAACACTCTGCTTATTCAGTAGCAGTGATGGACAGATGTGAAGACAATGATCCAACTGACAGAGATTAACAGACTATCTGTGAAGCAGTAATATGAGGGAATAATAAATGCAATTTCCTCTTTTGAAATGACACTGTGCCACTTCAATGGAACCTGAAAATGATTCTTGTATTTGTATTTCTAGACTTGGAGGCATTTTTAGAGTGCTTTTCAAACCATGTGGCTCTTTTTACTTCCTTTTTCTATCTCCTTCTCTGTCCCAGGGTGCAGCTAATGGGCTGCAGTAAGGATGGAGCCTGGGAGCTGACTGCCTGGATAATATGTCTTGTCACTGAGATTCCCAATTACATTCCCACTGTCTCTCTCTCACCTGCTAATTACCGAGTAAATATCCCAATTAGGCCAGGATGCCACATCAGGAGGATTAGACAGCTCCTCGCTGTCCTTCTCATCTTGATGCTAAATGAGATGCTGAACTCCAACCTTGCACACACTCATTAACACACACACACGCCTCCACAAACACACATGGCCATGCAGTGACAACTCTCATTCTACATATCTTGTACTTGTCTGCCTGTCCCATCAGCCTGTGAACAGCGTTTATACAACACTCTCGCTAATTGGACAACAAAGTAATTATGCAGGGCTCCTCTGAAAACTCTCAGCACTGCAACAGCACTACGGCATCGAGAATTTCCTCTGGGAATGAGGTCTGCAACTGTCAACAAGTCCACTGCAGACCAGTGGAAATCTTTAGAGGAGAATCAATGAGGGTCTTACAAAGTAGAGAAAGAGGATGTCTTAAAAACTAAGAACAGAGTATGGGATAATGATCAGTGCTAATTTCAGGAGGATACAATGAATAAATTAAAAAAATTATCTTTTTGTTGTATTTTGTGACCTGTAAGGTCTTTTAGACCTCAGACTGCAAAAAGCTCACATTATGACTGAAATACATAAAAGCTTTAATGTTATTTTAAAACAGTTACAATAAGATGGCATTTGTCACATTAAAGAAGGTTGCTCAATAAAAAATAAAAACTTTTTAAAGCAACACAAAATTAAAGGCATACTATGCAACTTTTTCATGTTTTTAAGTCATTTTCTTGAGCCAGTGTGTGCTAAAATTACCCTTTACAGGGTTGAGGAAATGCCAGTCAGACCACACTGCCCCCCTGTGGCCAGAATACCACACTTGCAACTTCAGAGTATCTGGACTGCTCCCTGTTGGACTTAGTGAAATGGAGCTGAGATGTCATTGCAGTCTGCTTGCAGCACATGATTCCTGTGTGTTTTGGATCGTGAACACAGCTGATTTGTTTGATTTAGTGATGAATCACTACTCTAATAACTAATGAAAGCTGAGGATGCATTTCAACTGTTTCACTTTTGCTTTGACCACAGATAATTAATAATGGACACAAAGGGGTGCTAAAAGCAAGCAAAACTGCTTAGTATCCATCCAAAGGAAAATATGCAGTACTTGTACAATGTTACTTTTTTAGGTAAAAAAATAATCTGAAAAACCAAACAGAAAAGAGAAATGTCTGAACTCGATGAAACATCTTCATATATCTTGTGGTATTAGACTCTGAGGCAAAGACTGACAGTTACATGCCGACTGTAAGTCCTTTCATAAGTCAACACAACGCACTGAGTGCTCTGGCACGTCTTAATCATAGCAGCACTTAAGGGCGTTAAACTGTGCCATCATAGTCCTAAATCCTTTACTTGATCAATACCTTTCAGTCACAACTGCTTGTTACCAACCAGTTTCTGAGGCACGCAGCAGTCAAAGTTCAACAGCGTTATGCCATTTGGACTTCATGATTTGTGCCGTAGAAACTCTTGAATTTGTCCCTCTTTGGCCCACTTAAGCTCAATAATAGCAATTACAGCAAACATCTTACAAGATCTAGGGGTCTGAAGATGCTCTGATCTAGCTGATATTGTCAGAGGGTCAAAAAGTTACAGAAGCAGGCTTTTAGCCTTGCTTTCCCCTTTCCTCTAAGACTACTCAGCCACATTTATCCTTACTCGATAATAGTAGGAAAAAAAGTAGCTGTTCATATAGTCATTTGACAAGACTCCAATAATCACTAACTTCTATGGCCTACTTTGGCCTTAGAATAAAAAAGAATTGAACCTAGCATGCTCATCTCTATACCAATTTAGAGACGCTCTGTTTGGGCAACTTTCTCCTCAGCTGGGGTAATTGTTGCCTGTAGCTTTCTCCAGAGCTTGTTCCAGATAACAGGAAGTGGAAACATTATGTGATTACAATATGAGAAAAAAGACGTGTTCCAAAAATGTCCTGAAGAAAAAAAGAAAAAAAGAGACTAACCTGGACATTCACGTGATGAAATGATAGATGCAAGAGAAGAAATTATATCAGTTTGAGTCCTTTGAAGTAAAAAATGAGTCTAGCAGGATTTTAATTCTATATTTTAGGGTGACTGTCTGGATTTGCACTGTGCAGATAAAACAGAATAAAAATAAATGGAGAATTTTTTAGTCCACGCTGCCCTCATACCTACCCTTCGCTTCTGGCACATTGGTGTCTCATCCTCTCTGTCTCTATCACCCTATTTCTTCAGCCCAATTCACACTCCCTTCTTTTCTCATCATGGTAATTCCCATTCATTCAGCTCTGTTTTTGTTCTCACACTTCCCCTCAGTTTGCCATTTTCACTCCACAGCTTGCATTTTATTGAGCTCAGATGTGATTATTTGGGCTTTTGTGTTTGTCTGACAGGTGCCAAGGGCATTCTATCTCCCAAAATTTCCATCCCTCTTCACACACACACACACATGCATGCACGCACACACACACACACACACACACACACACACACACACACACACACACACACACACACACACACACACACACACACACACACACACACACACACACACACACACACACACACACACACACACACACACACACAGGCAAGCAGAGCACAACGTGAACATCCCACTGCAGCATGATGTGTTGTTAATAGGTCTGTCACTAGTGACAGTTCAGGAGGATGAATCAGTTGCGCAGATTTCTTTTTGCACACTTGTCACTGGCACATCCATGTTGCAAGAATAAACACATTTGGATCTTGTCACAACTTTAAAAGCTCTATAAACAAGGTGACTGAAGACAATTCACTGTAATAAAAAAAAAAACAACAGAAAAGAGGGGAGAGAGTTTATATGTGTGTGTGTGGTGGGGGCTGAACACATGTGCATTCCATTTTTTGGCTCTTTTTAAACACAGATAAGGTTTTTCTTTACCTTGCTGACTTTTCGTTTACGGCTGCAAACATCCTCAGAGCTGACGCTGATGGTGGCGTCACTTCCTACTCCGTTTATCCGCGGGCAGCAGAGGACGTTGTCGCCCTCTGCTACCCGCTCTCCCCTCTCCGATGATGCAGTCCCATACGCGATCCAATGTGTAAACTCCATCGTCTCTGTTCATGGTCTCACATCCACATCTCCTTATCTCTATAGCTTCTTTTATCCATCTTTTGTATTTCTGTTTTTCGGTGTTTATGATCCTTGTGTTGTCACAGTCCATTACATGGTTTTCTCTTGTGCAGTGATCTGTTACGGCCGATTTCTTTGTTGCACTTTCTGCTTCTTGTTTTGCTGCTCTTGTGTGTCTTCAACTTGTTTCTTTCTCACACTCCTTTCTATGTTCTATTGTTCATGTGTTGAGTTGGCGTCCGGTTCCTCCTATCTAAGTTTTACTGAAGAGTTTGCATGGGATTTCGTAAACGACTCTACATTTATGCCCAGCTGGTATCTTGTCTTTTGGGTGCACTAGTCTGTTTCGAAGATGGGCAGCAGAGGGCGACAATGTCCTCTGCTGCCCGTGGATAAATGGAGTAGGAAGTGACGCCACCATCAGCGTCAGCTCCGAAGATGTTTGCAGCCGTAAACGAAACATCAGCAAGGTAAAGAAAAACCTTATATGTGTTTAAAAAAATAACCAAAAATGGAATTTAAAGACAAACACAGCAAGAACGTACAAAAGAGATTTAAAAGCAGCATCTCAAAGTGTCACCGGAGTAAACAATGATATTAGGAATTGCGCTCCATGAAGGAAAATAACATTGTCCACTCAGACGCTGAGCATGCCAGAGGGGTTCACAGGTTTTAAAGCATCTGCTTATTTATTGTCACATTATTTTTGTGAAGTGCAAAACATGAAGGACCAACCTCTCTGTCAAGTCCAGGTGCTACTGTCACAATATCCCCCGTCTCACTGTTGATGGTGAACATGTTGGGAATAGAGCTGTGTGGTGTCTGGGGCAGGATCCGATAGCGGACCATTCCATTAGCTGTGGTGTTGTCATCCGCATCAAATGCTGACAGATGCATCACGTAAGTTCCTGAGAAAGACATACATTTGATAAAAAAAGGGCCAGATGCACATTTAGCCTGTTAACATTATTTCTATAATATTTTTTGCTTCCATCCTTTCTTATTTGCTGCTTTGGATTATCTTGCTAATATGTGAGCTACTGATAGCTGTCACTGGTTATTATGTAATGGAAATACAGCTTGCAAAGAAACTTCATGTTTCATCAGACGAAAAATAGGGTTAAATATTTCAATTGCTTGGCAAAAAGTGGTAATGTGGAAGCTCTAGTAAAGAAAAAAACTGTTGTTTAAATGCTGGAACATAACGTACACAAACACACACAATTAGCAACGACAACTGAAAATAACTGAACTGACAGAAGCTTTGTTTTGTAGCTGCTAACAGTTGTCAAAAACTAAACGAGCATTCGAAAACACATCACATCTCGAACTGTATTCATCTGGAGATGGAAACTAAAAACAATGCTGTGGCAGGCCGCTCCAGTTTACTGAAGCTTATTGCAGCAACTCACGATGGTACTAAATGGTTTGCATTTCCCCTACCTGTTTGTACGCTAGCCTGACAATGTTGGGGCATGTTTGATGGATGGTGTAGTGGAGAAGGTCAGATCCTGACCGGTGCATCACTAAGCTCCTGTATATACTGAGGTGTGGCCTGAACATGATGTCCAAGAGATGGTCTATTTGATTTAGGTCAGGTGATCATGAAGGTCCTTTCAATAGGCCTGATTTTACTGGTCCTTTTGGGGCATGAGCGTGTCACCCTTTCACCAGGCTGGCCAAAAAGGACAATTTTCCAGGCCATTTCAGGAGCACCTGTATGTACTCCGACAGCCTTGGTAGAGTTGTTGAGCAGGATTTGTGGTTAACTCATGCTGACTGGTTGTAACTCAGTAGGAAACTATATCAGCAGGGGTCGCCATAATAAGTCATTTATGAAATTGGACGTAGCTGGTGAAGCAGAATTTAAGGAAATTTAAATAGGCATTCATGTTGCTTAAAATTGCCATTTCTAAACTACCAATGCTGAAAGATGTGGCAGAAATCCCCCCTCCACACCATAATTCACAGTGTTTTGTGGTCTTACAGAATGTTGTAAAAATGGCACTTCTTCCAGTCACAAAATGCTGCTGTTTACATCACACAGACAATGTCCCCATTGAATGGAACAAATTACTTTGTACTTTGGCAGAATAAAACATCTTTAATGACATTAATGTATGTGGATGTTTTTCTGGCGCTGTTCAGTGATGTCACCCACCGTGGCAATGTACTGACATCTAAGCAAAGTCCTAAAAGCACCAACTTTGTATCCTATAGTGGAGACAAAGCCATAGGTATCAAAGACCTCAGAGTGACTCTGCTCTCTTCTGTGAAAAGCACAGGGCACCAGTGCAAGTCCTGCCAGTTCTGGTGTTCTCTGGCAAACGCCAAAGGGTTACACAGAACTGGGCAATGAACAACGGGCTCAGGATGTCAGGCCTTCAGACCACCCTCATGAAATCTGTCTCTAATGATTTGGTCAGAAACATTCATGCCAGTAGCCCGATAGAGGTCACTTTGTGGGGCTCTGGTAATACTCACGCTGCTCCTTACAAAAAAAGAGCAGACTGCAGTCAGGCTGATGGCTTAGAGACCTTCAGCAGCTCTGTCCATCTCAGAAAAACCTACAGTAAACTTTTGGGCATGGACACATATGGATGTGCTACTCTGGTGGAGTAGAACTGCTTGTGTCACCTCTGCAAGATCCAGATATTGCCTCATGCTACTAGTATTGACACGATTCTTAACCATAATCCTTCACCTCAACCCTTGTGAGATGCAAAACTCTTGGGATTTTATAAAGTACTAAGAAGTGCTTCTATATATCTCTGAGAAGTACATACTCAGTAGACTTTTCAGTAATCCTGATTTAATGAAAATTGCCAAGGTGGTTCCATTATTTAAGAGCGGTGATAAACAGAGTTTCACTAATTACAGGCCAGTGTCACTGCTTCCACTGTTTTCCAAAATATTAGAAAAAGTGTTTGCATTAAGGTTGGACAAATTCATTGACAAAAATTCAATTTTAAATCATGAACAGTATGGCTTTAGGACAAAACATTCAACAGCAATGGCAGTTATGGATTTAGTAGATAAAATTTCATCAGCAATTGACAATAAAAACTATTTCATTAGTGTTTTTATTGACTTAAAAAAGGCATTTGATGTCATTAATCATTCAAGGTTACTTCTTAAATTACACCGGTATGGAATAAGAGGGGTGGCGGATCAATGGGTTAATAGTTATTTACGCAATAGAAAACAGTTTGTTCAAATAAATAATGCTAACTCTGAATTAAAAGATATTTATTATGGTGTGCCACAAGGGTCAGTCCTCGGACCTAAACTGTTCATATTGTTTATTAATGACCTGGTAAATGTATCTAATTTACTTGGCACAGTTTTATTTGCGGATGATACCACATTTGTTTTATTCAGGATTAAATGCACATGAAGTAACTCAAGTGATAAACAGTGAATTGATTAAAGTTAAAAAATGGTTTGATATAAATAGACTGTCAGTGAACCTGAAAAAAACAAACTTTATACTGTTTAATAATAGAAGAAGCTGCGATGTATCTTTAATGATAGATGGAATGGAAATTCAAAGAGTAAAAGAAACCAAATTTCTTGGAGTCATGTTCAATGAGAGTCTCATGTGGAAATCACATGTAGGTTATATAAAGGGGAAAATCGCCAAAGCCATAGGTGTATTATATAGAGTCAAGTTTCCACTAAATTTGTCGGGGTTGTTAACATTGTATCACTCACTGATTGAACCATATTTATTTTATTGTTTAGAAATTTGGGGAGCCACTTGCAAAACTTTTACGCAACCATTGTTCATTTTGCAAAAAAGAGCATTGACAATCATTAATAACAGTAAATATAGAGATCACACTAATCAATTATTCATTAGATACAAAATACTGAAATTTCCTGACTTGGTAGAGTGGAAAATATTGCAGATAATGTACAGAGCGAATACGAGTAATCTACTAACTAATATTCAGAAAATGTTTCATAAGAGAGTAAGTGGGTACATGTTAAAAGGAACTGATGTCTTTAAGAAACCTAGATTCAGAACCAAAGTGAGGGAATGTAACAATTCTGTAAATGGTGTAAGATTGAGGAATGCCATTAACAGGGAATTTAAAGAATCAACTACACTTGCTATATTAAAAAAATGTATAAAATCTAATGTATTTAGTAATTATGAAAAGGTGAATAATAATGTCAAAGATTAGACATGAAAATATTAGAAAGTGACTGAGGTTATATTTTGTTTGTTTGGCGGATACTTTTATTTCGTAAAAAGGGGCAGAAATCATAAGATTTTTTCTTCTATCTGCTCCTTTTCATTCAAATGTTTTTTTTCAATATGTTAATGTATCCTGTACTTGTTTGTGTTTATTTTATACATTGTGAATGAAATAAAAGATAAAAAAGTAGTTTTATATTAAAACACAAGTTTTGCACACAGAAAAACTTACAGACTCCATAAAATCTTTTTATTTCAATATGTAGGTTGTTCTGCTTAACCTACCATCTAGTAAACACATTGAAACGATTCTAAAGTGACCATAATTTCATACGCATGTGACAACTTAATCATAAACAGGAACATTAATTGCATGCTCCATTATTGACTGATAAACTTGTCACCCTTCTTAGTTGTTAAACTCACAACAGCTTTGCCATTTACAGACTACTTTTGTCCTGACAGGCACTTATATAAAGACAGCAGACCAGTGATTGACAGGTGACTTAAACCGAGTAAGAAACATGAATGTATGCAACACAGGAAGCTATGAACAGGTCTGAAGTGTATGCCTTTAAATAATCAGTCAAAGTCAGACAGAAAACTGCTGCAGAGAACAATTTTTATATAGAAGAGATAGGACTGTCAGTCAGTGCTTGAAACACACAGCAATAGCTAGAAGTTTTATTTAAAAAAGTGTTTATGCTCTTCATTTGAGCTAATGTAATGTAAAAGGGATACCTCTCTGATGTTTTTCACTCTTGATGTCTGATGATTAAATGGGATTCTAATGATAATGGAACCAGAGTTAACAGCCAACCAGTGGCAGCTCGTCCATAGGGGGTGCAAGGGTGCTGCCCCACCAGTCTCACAGGAAGAGAAATAAGAAGATTGTAATCACAAAATATATATAATATATAAAAAGACATGATCATTTAACTAAACCATCATACAGACTATAAGTGCTGTGTTTATTCTGCATTTAGGAGTAGTTAAATGTTCTCTCACACTTCTACCACAACCAAACCGCCTTGTGATGTATTTCCTGTTCAGGCACAACAACCTTTACCATAGACCAATGCCATAACTGGCACATGTGTGCTGGATCACCTTCCCATAGGAGAGCCTTTGCTAGCAGAGGTTTGCTCATTACTCATCATTTTCTATGGAGAACCAGAAAAATGATGGCATGTGGCATCGGAGACTTGTAAACACTCTCCAGCAAGTAAAAACAGCCAAAGCAGTCAGGAATCAGATCAGGACTTAGGATTAATTGTATCAAGTGGATTTATTTTACTATAACACTGATTATTATGACCATAAAACAGCAAAGGTAAGACTGAATTTATGTTTTTGACTTCATGAAATTAGCATTTCATTTAGCTGCTTATTGTCATTGAGTATTGTTGAGGAAGAAAAAATGGATTCTGTTGTTTAGATGAGCCTCTTTCCTTTAAGTACATGTGCAGTTTGCATATTTAGGTGAACATCAAACATGTTTCTGGAACAATTTTGTTGCTGGAAGTGCTCGTGGACCTGGTACCGGGTCCGCCAGGTTCAAGTTGTGTGACGCATAAGAATGGCAATTTGGTGCTCATAGTGGCAAGATGTGGTTAGTGCATCTAAAGAAATGCAAAAATGCATCCCACCAAAAAAAAAAAAAAATCACCAGCTGCCACTGCAACCCATATTTAATTCTTACCTTTTTACCAATATTGTTTTTATATCTTGTAATAATGAATTGAATAAGCAAGAACAAAAACAAATGTGTCAAAATGTGACTTTTCAGAATAACTTGTGTCAGTGTTGCCAGTGGAATTGCCTATTTGCACATCTTCATGTATGTTTGGCACTGAAAGGACGTAATTTTAATACACAGTAAAAACGAAGTTCACTCCTGCATAAATGAATGAGCACTCACTGATGGAGACACACTCCAGGACCATAGAGAACAAACTTGTTTGCTTTCTGGCTTCCACACACACAAAACTCTGTGGGATCTCTGCCAGTCACCCAATCTCTCCATCTCATTCTCTTTCCCCTCACTCTCATAGTTGATTCTAACTGCCAGAGATAGTGATATCATGCCAGTGACAGCCCCTATCCGAGGATAAGTGTAACCACAGCTCCCATTTCAAACTTCTCTACATTTCAAAGCAACATTTGTCAATGACTCGGCCAGAGGGAGCACTCTAAAGACCGCTCTGAGGGAGGCAAAAAAAAAAAAAATTAAAGCTGCCAGCAGCATCGTTAGGCCCTCGCAGCGAAGCTGCTCGCCCTCCGTTCACACCCCCTCCATTCCATCTCCAACGCTCTCCCAACCCATCACCCTTCAACCGGTGGCGCACGAGCGCCCATGCGCACCACACACCCCAACGTGCATTTAACTGTGATCACTGTGAGCTGTCACCTCATCCTGACTCAACCTATCCTCCTAGCCTGCCAACAGTCCCCACTAAAATGTTTTACATTATTAAAATATTCCAGCTTCAAAAGAAACTCTAACATAATTGGAACAAAATGGCAGACCTCCTGTGGGATATGGAGCATGGCTCCATGAGACTTCTTTGTAGGCCCAGGCACATTACATAAGTGTGCAAAATTTCACAATCCTCACTCAAAGCATGACTTGGGGCTGAGAGTTTTAATGGTCGTAGGGGGCGCTATTTCAGAAAAAAAGGTCATGCCCACCAGCTTATGACATCTATTTATATTGGGGGTCAGAATAGGATCACTCACCAGAAATCTTTTGGTGATATCGTGAGAACTGAGGAAATGAGAAGCAAACTTGGCGTGATGGCGAATTTTCCCATGCTCCCAGGGCCCTGCCCTTTTTTGAAACCTGGCAGTACTAGACACCAAGTAGCCCCAACTTATGTATTGGTATTTGGCAGAGATTGCTGTTGAATAGATGAAAGGAGTCCAATAGGGAGCTCTGAAAGTATAAGCATTGTGTGGTGACAGGTCGATGTTTGAGGCTTAGCCACGCCCACACCGTTAGTTTGTGAAAATCCGTAGGTTCAGTTTTCCCGCTTTGTCTTAAGAGTTTTCAGCAGAAGCATGAATGCGATGGGGGTAAGGGGCGCTGTGGAGTTGACGTATCTTTGAAGTGTGCAAAAATCACAAAATGGCGTACTTGGACCAAAATGGACGACTTCCTGTGGGATATGGAGCATGGCTCCAAGAGAGTTTTTTGTAGGTCCTAAGACATTACATAAGTATACAAATTTTCACAATCCTCAGTTAAAGCATAACTTGGGGCTGACATTTTTATTGGACCTAGGGGGGCGCTAGTGAAGAAACTAAGCCACACCCACCAGATTTTCAGGGTAATATTTATTGAGGTTTGGGTTTATCACAATCCTCAGTCAAAGCATGGCTTGGGGCTGGCACTTTTAAGGGTGCTAGGGGGCGCTATTTAAAAAAATTGTCCACGCCTACCAACTTTTGATTTCAAGTTTTATTGTGGATCATACTAGGATCACTCATCAGAAATTTCGTAGCGATAGCTTTAGAATTGACTAAATGAGAGGCAATCGTATGGCCATGGCGTTACGTCTGACTTCGCAGCGCCATCACAGCCGTGCTGTCTTTTGAAAGCTCCCGTAAAGTGAGGCCCAGCAACCCCAACTTGTCTTCAGTTATCTGCTACAAGTTTGTGGTGATTATACGAAATGGCGAATTTTGGGAAATTTCACAGTAAAATTTGACCCTTTTAGTCCTGAGGGGGCTTGTGTGACATCATCAATCAACCATTCATTTTTCTTCGGGGACCGATGAAGAATGTCCACAATTTTTTTAACTGGAATTATTGATTTATGAAATTATAGCCATTTGAATTTTTTTGGCGAGTGCTCGAACTTCGAGGCCCGGCCCTGCCCCTTCATTATTTAAAAAAAGTCAGTTTTATTTTCTCATTTAAATCATCCATCCCTTCTGATCGATCGCACACTATATTTGAGACGATCGTGCGAAAAATGACCAAACTGTTCAACCAAATACAGACACTACAAACGACCAAAACAAGGTCAAGATCGCTACTTCAGTCCAAAATGGCCAACTTCCTGTTTGATTTTGGCCATGGGTGCAAGAGACTTTTCTGTGCGTATTATTGAGTTCTACAAGTGTACCAAATTTCATCAGTCTACTATTAAAAAAAGGTCAAAGCGGAGGAGTATTTTTAATTTTCAAGGGGGCGCTGTCGAGCTACTTTTTTTTAGCAACCTTCACATCGCCATTGAAATACGTACATTTCATGCACTTTCTATATCGGGCCAGAATTTGGTGAGTTTTTGGATATGATAAGACCCCCCAAAAAACCATTCAAAGATGTGGAAGAAAACAAACAAACAAACAAACAAAAAAAAAAAAAACAGAGCAGATCCAATAGGCCTTTGCAGCTTCGCTGCTCGGGCCTAATAAAAAATCCTGTTATGAGCAGAGGGAAGAAGAGCAAAGGAGAGTGGAGAGGACACACTGTTTGGTTTGATTCCAAATGGAGACGATCAGTTCGTCGCTCTGTACTGTTTTCTCTCCTCGTAAGGGCAAACGATACAAAGAAGGAGATGAAAATCACAATGTGTCACACATCACTGGGGTAATTTCATTAAGCTCCACTCATAGGGGGTTTAATGTGGACCCTTTGTGCAGGCATCCTAAGCTGTGCCTGATAGGATTACGTCCCCATAATGACTCTTTAATTTGCAAACTAATTCAAGTCTGTAATTGGCCTTCCTTTGAAATCACTGAAGCTCTAAACTCTAAAAAGTATCTTTTCTTATGATTATTGTTTAGCTTAATGTCATGCGTGCCACAAAGTCTCATCTGTGGGACAGGGCTGATGGTTGGGGTTACTGCAGCAAAAGAAGAAAGCGTACCTGAGATCACCTGTGGTGCTATAAACACTGGCTCACCAGGCTCACTCTCACAGAGTCTTACACACTGAGCTCATCTTTAATTCTTCCACTTTAAGGTTTCATATAAAATGACCCAGTGGGGCTACACTGTGGTCCATTTAATCCTTAGTCTCATTCCTAGCATGAGGACCATCTTTGGTTGGTAGCCATTGCTGTAATGACTAACTGAAAATAAATCAGCAGAGATATATTCATAATTTTCTCTTACCCTACAGACTGTTCCTAAACGTGTAACTATCAGATTTTCTGATTTTAGCATCCTTCGATTGTTTAGTCCTTCTGATAAACAATAAATGTTTACCTGGTCTGGAGCCTTCATCCACAGACCCGTTGTAGACCTGGTTTTTGAACTCGGGCCTGTTGTCATTCATGTCAATGACAAAGATGTGCAGATCGATGGGATTCTCTACCTGGTTGCCATTCATGTCCACAGCATGAGCTCGCAGCTGGGAGAAACAAACAGAGAAAATTAGTTTATGAGCGCAGTTGGATCGGGCTCCTAATAGGACAACCATTTTTACCCAAACAAACAAGAACATAAGGAGTAAACACAGGTGCAGAGACTATGCTGGTTGTTCATTGTGCAAGTCAAAGCAAGTCATCACAAACCAGGGGGTCAAAGTGGACACTGAACTTAAATTGAACACTTAGTGATTAAATCCAACTTTTTCCAGCAAAACCAACTTGGTACATAAAACCTTAAAAATGCGTCCGAGTAGCATTTTGGAATACTAATCCATGCCTTTGTCCCCACTTGGCTGGATTACTGTAATACACTTTATATAGTGGTCAGAGCTTCTTCCCATCCCATCTTCTGGGGTTGCAAAATGCTACAGCATGTCTTTCACCTGGCACAGGTAAATATGAGCACATTATCCCCATTTCAGCCTCACTCCACTGGTTATTCATTCATCTAAAAGTTCTATCATTTCCATTTAAAGCCCTCCATGGCCTCGTCATATCCTACCTCTCAGAGCCGCTACAGCCTTAAATTCCCTTCCCGGTCTCAGGTCAGCAGATCAGCTGCTCCTGAGGATTCTGAGCACCAAGTGTAAGCTAAGATGAGATCATACTGTGCTGAAATGGCTCTTAAAACGTCTATGGTCTATTTTCATACATAATTACCAATCCTATTACTAATAAATACTTGTTTTTTCAGAATGCACAGCTTGGTGTTTCACATGTACAAACACATTTGTAATTTTTCTTTTAAGTTTGCTCTAGAAAAAGATAATATAAAACAAACAGAAGATGCATTAAACTATAGATGGAACTAAATTTTAACACAAAATACTGTAAACAAAATCAATGGTTTGTTTAAAGTGACCGTGTGTAGTTTCTCTGGCGATAAGGGGTAGTACATACCTAAATCACTGCAAGCAAGCATTATTTTAGTGTTCAAAAAGACCTTACCAACAGATGGCCATTATCGTCAAAAAACCCTGGGAGTGCAACCTCCAGTAAAATAACAAAACCATGAGATTCCCTTTCATCACTGGCAAAGAGTGAAGAGGTAAATGTGTAAACAACAATGTTTATTAATGGGAAAAGTTTTGTAACCATTTGTTACAAATCATTAAATGCCTTTTGTCCTCACAGACTACTGTAGAAGGAAACACGACATCCAATATGGCATCGCCAAATCTGAAACTTCTGACTCGATCAGAAACTGCCAATATTTTTCAACAACTGGGCATCGTTTAAGTCATTTACTAGCTCCTTCACACCTTTCTGACTGTATGTCAGCTGTTAAGTTACTATTTTCATCAACTTGATGTATTCATATGAGAAACACCTGGTTATTATGAAGTAGCTCGGCAACAATTCTGACTTGTTGAGAAAGACAACATCAGGTGGCACTTGGGGCACCAGCAGCAGTACCTCTGGTCCCTGTGATTTTTACTGCTCTGTTGCTGTAATTTGGTGGTTTTTGTAACATTTATACAACCGCTTGTTAAATATTAACATCAGTGTTATGTTACTTGATGTATTTTTTGATGTATAATTCAATATTCATCTTCCATCAGGCTGCAGATTTCCAGAATTCTCCACTGACACAACAAAGAAACACACACACACACACACACACACACACACACACACACACACACACACACACACACACACACACACACACACACACACACACACACACAGACAGATCATGTATGCAGCCATAGAAACACTATTTGGTACATGTGTGAATGCGTTCTTGTACTTACTACATCCTGAGGACCATCATAAGGTTTTAACCAACAGAGTGAGGACACTTTTCAAAGTGAGGACATTTTTTGTGGTCCTCACTTTTTTAGATGCTTACCAGTTGGTTTTAGAGGTATAGTTTGAATTAAGATTTAGTTAAGGTTAGGTATAGGAATAGACCAGCATTGGTTATGGTATGGGTTATGCATAATACAGTCACAAAAATGAATAGAAGTTAATGGAGGGTCCTCACTAGGATAGAAAGGTGTGTGTGTGTGTGTGTGTGTGTGTGTGTGTGTGTGTGTGTGTGTGTGTGTGTGTGTGTGTGTGTGTGTGTGTGGGTGTGTGTGTGGGTGTGTGTGTGTGTGTGTGTGTGTGTGTGTGTGTGTGTGTGTGCTCTGTCTCAATCCCCAGAGAGTTGTGGCAGATGGCTGAGCCAGGAACCTCTGGAGGTTTCTTCCTGTTAAATGGAAGTTTTCATCTCTACTGTCACTACATGATTGCTTAGTATGAGGATTGCTGTAAAGATTCTGACTCTAGTCAGTGACTAGATGTAACCTGCTGGGTTTCTTATATAGGAAACTTTTTACTGATTGGCTTAACAAAGTGAACTCTATGGGAATGTTTACTTTCTGATTTGGGATTACATAAATAAACTGAATTTAATTGAATTTACAGTTGGATGTTTTTGATTGCTATGCAAACCAAAAATGTATTATTTAATGAAGGGCCTAAGCCTAACCATCGCTCAGTTAAATAGTTAGGTGTCTATTTCAGGATCATTGTGTTGGATTCCTCACCAGCATTGAGTCTAATTTTGTTTTAAACAGAACACTGAAAGCACTGCACTTCCCTTTGACTCCACAAACATGGTCCAACCATCTAAAACTGGACTCATCTGTGCTCACATCGATCAAATCACCAGCTAGGATCACTCACATAGTTCGTACTCAGATTTTTTTTTGTCAGTTCAGGTGTTAAATGCTTCTTTACAGTTTTTAAAACCACAACATTTAAAACTACCAGAGGTTTGGTTTATTCTTTCCACAAATAAGGGTCAAACTTAAAGAAAAGTAATGTTTTAAAATCAAATGTGCTTGGATTCACTTCTCCTTGCTTGGAAAGGTTTGGATCCCGCAACATAACTTATTCAGTGGAATTTCTGTCAGCTTGAAGCGCTGGGGATGTTTACCTACATCATAAAAGTTTAAAAGAAAACAACACAAAAGTACCATATACATCCCGGTCATATAACTGGTAAATATGTATTTAATAATGAAAAAAAAAATCTATTTTGCAATAAATGTCAGGCCAAGGGCTCCTCAGAGTTTGATACCAAGGTTGAAAACTTAAAACATGTATGGATATGTAAATACGACAATGTATGTGCATCAAAGCCGCTCGTTATTCTCTTTTCATTTCCCCCACAGAAAATATAAAAAAATCTGAAACTTCTGAGTCGATCAGAAATAGTTTGAAATTACTGCTTTAGGTTGTTTTAGTGGCACTGGCAGGAATTGGCTCCCACAGATTCCAGGTGTCTAAACTGGCCTTCTGATCATTTTTGTGTTTACACACAACTGAAGGTTTCTGATCAACTTTTTAGATTTTACAATAGGTTCACTTCTCACACCAACGTTAGAGCTGGCTAAACTCCAAGTGATCACAATTTTGACAGAGCTTGATATTTTTTTCCTCAAAATTAGAGGTGAGGATAATTTGATCTCCTAAAAAAAGGTTAAAAAAAACGTTTTGGGGACAACCTCAAGTTTTATCCACACTAATTGCTTGAGGCTAATTTTCTACAGACAGTTCCCATATGGGTGCATGGTTACCATGGCGACTTCCATGAGTTACTGGCTGCACCTATAAAATTTCTCCTTATCCTTGGTCACTTTATACCTTTTATACAGTTTACACAACAAATGATGGATCATTTTTTATTGTGTGGAACATGAAAACAGAACAATGCAGCTCTAGAGATAAGTGTTGGATTCTAGATTGTAGCTCCTTCGGCAGCCTTTTCCCAGAAATGTTCTAATTACTGTAATTGAACACTAATTGGATATATCACCTGGCTGCTGCAGAACCACATGCACCAGACGGATATAAAAAGCCTCCTGGTTAGATTTGGAACAGAGCACAATAAGTGACACCCTCAAATCAGTGCTGAAGATGGTCTCCACTGGTGCTCATCCTCCCCTCTCCACTCTGCCTCTCCTCACAAAAGGTTGCCATTGCAACACCCTGAGGTGATTATTTAACTTTATTCTTTCCTCCGCATTGTCTGATCTCTCCTGCACTCAATATCCATACTAAAGGAGCTAGAGCCTTCATCTTAACCCTCCGGTTGTCCTCCATCCCTCATGAACCCACACCCTCATTTAATAACAACAGGAGTCAAAGATTACCAGCATGTTTAAGGAAGGCAAAATGTTTTTCCTGAGTCAACAAGAAAGCTATTATCTCAAAAGGCAGAGGAAAGAAAAAATAGACTATACCAAGCAACACCACTATGTAGATAACAGCAGACTTAGATGTTCCTTTTCTTTCTACGTTTGAAAAATGCGTCTTGTTTCTTGGCTGGTTGTGAATAGCAGGGTGCTCATTTGTTCTGTCCTTGCATTAAAAATGGAGTTAAAAAAGCAAAAGATAGAAAAGAGAAACATTGTTTGGCTGTAGTTTGCTGGAGACAAATTTTCTTAAGACAATTTTCCCTTTGTGTTCCACACTTGTTTCCATCACAACAAACTCATCGAAAACCACACCTTTCTAACAAATCACTGCTTGCAGTTCTTTAAATCTGGAAGATAGACTAATCAGGACAGGACTCTGGCAGCGAAAAACAATAAAAAATAAAGATAATGGTACAAATAGAAACAGAGAATGCTAGACATAACACGTTAGAACGTTTACCTGCACTGAGAAGTTTATGTTGTTGCTATAGTTTTTTTTTCTTTGTAAAAAAAATAAAATCACCCAAAATTGCTTTAAGTAAAAGCAATAAACTACAGTAAAATGGTCATTTGATAAATTTATCACTCCAGTCAGATGTGCTGACTTACCTGTGGGTTCAGAGGGGTAACCTGGATAGTTCAACAGAGTTTAAAGTGACAGACTCACATGGTAGGACGATCTATGTTCACGATCCAGAGGTTTGGTGACAAACATCTTTCCAAGCACGGGGTCGATGCTGAACACCTCGTTGGGTGGTTGATCCGCTCCAACCCCAGTGATGCTGTATCGGACGGAGATGTCCTTGTCTTGGTCTGAACGAATCTGCATTCAAAACAAGAGCAAACATCAAATCACTGGAACAGTTTTTTTGATTCTCTTTATTTCTCCACACATTTTAAAGATGTGGTTCACACATTTATTCAGTACATTTGCAGTGTAAATCAATGCCTTATGAGTCATAAAATAATTAAAAAGCTATTATTAAGCTCCTGTTCTGAGATGCAGAAGTTTGCTGGTGCAGAGGTGGACTGAAAACAGCAGGATTACTCCTTATTGTTAATGGTATACACACACCTTGCTTCTGATTGGCTAACAGAACGTGCTCAGCTTTGTTGCAAAGTCACTATCACCAACACATTCTCCTCTCTCACTCTCCTTGCTCCTCCTGTGGGAGGGTGCGAGCCAAGATAGGCAAGGCCAGGAATGCAAATTCACAGTGTGACATACATATGCGAGGATTTTCTAATCTAGCATTTTACCGTCTACTTCCTATCAGGAGCTAATGCACGGGAGACTATTTTCATGTTCAGCCTGCATGACAAACGCTAAGTGACCGATTATAATAAGAAATAATCAATAGAAATATATTTTCAGTCAACCACACATTTAATAATTTCATTGCTTACTCATGATTTATCATGCAAAACAGGAGGAATAACATAATAACAGCCCAATTTTAAATAAACACGGGTAAGGTGTGTGTTTGTGTGTGTGTGTGCAAACAGTATATTTTGTTTCTGACGGTCAGGAACATCTGGACTTAAGCATTAAGGGAGCCTAACTTGAATTACAGAGTTAGCAAAAATGGCAAAGTAGGAAAATGACAGTTTGAGCTTGTAGCATGTGTAATTATAGAAAAGGCTGCATAACAAGGGTAAGATAACCCAGAAGTCAGAGGGTGCACACAGGAAGAAAATCATTTGAAGACCTAGGACACATGAAACAGGATGTTCTTTTCTAAAAACCGGCCGGCATTTTGGTTCAGCGCTCCAGGCCAGATAGGCAGCTAATAGGTGCATTAAGCACACTGCGATGCCCTGTGATTTGGACTGAAGTGCTGAGTAATTGGGACTCATTTTGGATGAGTTATTCAATTTAGTGCCTAAATAGAGTCCCAACCTCTAAGCATCCCATTTCTGTCCATTAACTACATGACAACTTGTGAAATCAGTTTGTGTGTCAAAATGACTCAATCACACACTTAACTCTGGCATGCAGGCACATACTGTTCAAACACACACGGAAATGGCCGAGGTTTTTTCTTCTAATCAATGAGCTGAGTGCACCGGAGGAGTAAGACTGTCCAAAGCTGTCTCCATCTTTCAACACTCCAGAAACCAATTTAGTTGTACATTTGACACACCAGGAATTCTGTCCCTACTGAGAAAATAGTGGAGGCAACTAACAAGGACGAGGGAAGGGCACATGGCATTAGGCAGGTGTCATCTGGACTCTTCTGGCTGTTGAAATAAAAGCCTGTCACCATTATTAAAGTGCTGCTTCTCGTCCAGTCCCATTCTACGGCATTAAAAATTAGCGTTAGCTCTCAGTTTCTGTGGCAGAATTGAAGTGCGTCGCTGCAATCAGACAGTTGTGCAAAGTTTTAAACACCTCCCTTTCGTGACTTCAAGAGGAGCTGTCACAGCAGCTGATGTTCCATTTGTGCATGTATGCATGTGTGCTTTCTTTGGGGAATATGGGGGAGGAGGACGTCATGAGGCACTGCACATATCTCAGTGAATTGCTGCTGACAGTTCTGATAATTAATGAGCTGTAAGCATCGACTGCTATTACTTCAAAATGCGTCAATCCCGTTAAATACAATAAACAAGCTAATTTCCAGCTAGCAGCTTTGTTGAACTCTCTCTATGCTGCACTACACTGGAAAGTAGAGTTGCACCCCCTCTTCTTGTCTCCCCCTTCCCCGCCACCCCTCCTTTAGCAAATCTCTGCTCCTCCCCTCATCTCTCCCCTCTGCTGTCCTCTCTGATCACTCCCTCTGTGAGCTTCAGGTCTCTGCGGGGACCAAACCCATGCATAAAAAATGAAATTACTTCAGTCAGTTGGCCTTGGCAGTGGTGTGTAAAACCTCACCAGTTAGGAAACGATAGCTATTCATAATTCCATTTGGGTTCTCCCTGCCCCCTCCCTCCTTTCCCTCTGATTTCCCATCCATTTCCAAGTCATCCTGCTTTGGGTGGAGAGGGTGTGGGGGATCCAGCTACATGCTTCCACAGTCATTTTAGCCAATTAGCTCTCCCTCCCACATTGTTCATTTGAACACTTTTAGGACTGCTGAAAAAGGAGCCAGAATTCTTGTCCTTGATTTGTTCTGCTAAAAAAAAACACACAAAAAAAAACAAAAACAAACAAACAAAAAAAAAAAAAAAACAGAAGCATGCAAACACTAAAACAACGGCATTTTCTTCGTTCCTCAAATATGACCTGCAAATCTTCCGCCAGACCTTCTTGGACAGTCCAAAATCCACAGCGAGCAAACTGATGACAGTCTTTCTGCCACAATGTCTAGTGAATAAAATGAATCTTACACGCTTTAAGGCATCCAGTAATGGAAGCTGAGAATGAATCAGCATGCTTTAGATGCATGTAAATCCACCCCTCTAACCACTGAGTATCCCAGGAGGCAGGACGATACTTAAACTGCAAGACATTCTCATTGTCATTTTGCAATTTTCACTTCAAAAATTAGAGCGATGAAAAAACTCCAGCATCAAATCAACACAAAGAGCTTCTTATTGTCCTTTAAAAAGGAGATGACAACGTCCTTCTTTTCCCTCTTAGACATTATGTTGCTGAAGCAAAATAAATGCCACAGAATTTCCCTTTCAAACATGCCAGTAATATTAAACAGGATAACACTTTTAGTTCTTGAACTTTCTTCTTTCTTTCTAATTTTTTCCTCCTATCATCTTGACAGTTTGTTCATACTTGAGTCAGTATGCATTTGGAATTGGACAAGAAGCATTTAGCTAAAGGAGGTTGAGACTGAGAGGCAGAGACAGAGAGAGTCATGACTGTATCATCCAGATTCAGAAAGCAGACACTGTCTAAATGACCCATTTGTCAATGGATCAAAGCAATTCCACTCATTACTGACAGCCTTTCTGGTTCTTAAGGAGATTTCGTCTGTGAGCTCTGTTCTGCCAAGCAAAACTGAATCAAATGCAAAACTATCATGCCACCAGGTCTTCTGGGAAACTGGCTTGATGAGACATAAATGAATAAAACAGAAGTGCAGCGATACCAGCCACTGATGAGTTCATGTTTCACCAGGTTTGAAATTAACTTTGTAAACTAATTCCTACCAGCTCCCATATGAAACAGCACAAACATAAAGAAAGCGCATATGATTTTTTACTCACAACTCGTTTCTAGGACTTCAGAATCATAAAATAAAGACTTTAATGTAATAAGGAAATATGGTCCAATCTTTGGACAGATGTTGTGTTTCTTGTAGTTCAGCTGTTCTGTTGTTCAGGAGCTGAGGAGACTAACTGCTGCAGTTTTCTGTTCATCTATGACGCATTAAAGAGTTCAGTCGCTCAACAGCTTGTGGTTGTTGCTGAGATTGACCATAGTGTGGTTGGTTATGCCAGCACACACACACACACACACACACACACACACACACACACACACACACACACACACACACACACACACACACACACACACACACACACACACACACACACACACACACGCATGCACACACACAAACACATGTATGTACACGCACAGAAAAATATACTCTTGACAGCAGCACCAAACTAACAGATGAATCTGTAATGCTGAAGTTTTGTGTCTCGTTTTTATTATTTTTGTATTTTTGTAACTTTATTATCTATGTTAGGTACATTTTATTTAGCTTTTTAAGCTGTTGGTCTTGTTTTATATTTTGTACCATAGCCTGTTTTCCAGCTGGTTTCGTATTTGTTTCCTAACAGGATTCAGCTCACTTGATTTGATACTGTTTGCTTCAGTTTGATTAGATCCTGAGAAAAGATCAGATATTAGCATATGAACTTATATTATGTACAAATATCTAGGATATTAATGCAATCGATAGAAGTTCATACACTAACTGTCTTGGTCTATATTTTAATCCAAAGATGAATGTTTAATTTAAGATAATTAAATTTTATAGCAAAAGTTTATTTATTGAATCAGTAGTTAAAGGAATCTTTGCTTATTCAATAACCAAAATATACACCCTTCTGTGTTTCATTTGAAAGAAGAGTCAGTTTTTTAAAAGTTAAGAATTTATTACTAACACTTTTTAAAAATGACTATTTGAAATGACAATTTGTAACTGACAATTTGAAACAGCTTGATATTAAAACTTGTAATTAAACAAACCTGTGTCTGGATGGAAAACTAAGGTGGAATGCAAGGTTTGGATGCGTGAATGAATCTCAGAAGGTTTCTTTCAGAGAGAGAAGCGCGTTCTGGGTGGAAAACGTTGTTTTGCAGCTAACTCAGTCGTTTCTTAGAGATAACAGCATCGGACATAATCTGTGTGCTACCTCACCCATCAGACAACCTTCTGTGTGGATCCGGAGGTCAAAGGAGGATGTTGTCAGCCTCAGGGTACTCGGTCAGTTAGAGAAGACCCGAGTGAAACCGACTCTCTGGTCCAGAGTTGTCGCAGGGTACACAGTGTTGAGCTTACGTCTGGCTTAACTCTGAAGGAGTTTTTGCATCAGCTGGTTACAGGTGCGTTTATTCGCGTTTATCGGCGTGACAGAATGCTTAGCAGAGACTTGGGCGGTCAGCCCTCGTCTTCTGGTGGGTTCAAGAACTGAACTACAGCTGCAGAGATTTGGTTTTAACAAAACCTCAGAACACGCCCTCTCAGCGTCAGAAAGCTTGATGTTATGGAGTAAAGACATGTGAGGTGGTTAAACTTTACCCTGGATACATCCTTAATGTGCAAATGACCTTCTGGTTTACTGAACACATATTACTGATTATCATAAATAATAATTATTATTACCCAAAGCATAATAAGTAATTCCAGTAATTAAAATACATCTATACGGAACCAATATGATTATTTATGATGATTGTAATAAACAGTAATAAAGACAAAGTGTTTATTAAAATTCTTATTAAAAATGATTCTGAAGTCTTGAAGTGTCCATCTTGGGACAGAACAGCAGCCAGATAAAGACATTGTTCAGCAGACATCACGGCTCCTGGGTTAATCTGTGGGACAAAGTTACAGCTCGACCCAGCTGGGAAAGTGTGACCTTTGGGTCACAAATATCAGGCCATTCATGACGCTACAACTATAATCAGAAAAATCACATTGTGACACTGTATCAAAACTTTCTCAGGTTAAGGAAAAACAAAGGAAGCAAATTGTGAGAACTAAACAATACTGACTACTTTTCTAGTGTGAAACTATTTAGAACAACACGTTTCAAAACACACATTCACTGGTTACTTGTTGTGCTGAAGGACCACACATTTCTTTACCTGGATGATTAACATCATTGTATGATGTACCTCTAAAATCTGCATATTTACTTGTGGTACAACTACAAAAGTATTTGTATTGTTTAAAAATGTTAGTTTAAACACAAGAGTGACTCATAATAGACAAACATGACACAATTATGTCAATAAATATCACAAAAGGCCTTCACACTCTTAGCATCTCTTATGTAATGACTGATTTTCTAAAAACTAACATAATCTTTACTACGTCTGCAGGTCTGTCTGGCTTATTAAGAATGTTCTGATAAAACTGGAGATTGAGTTAGCCTTAGTGGTGATTATGGGCCCATTGCAAGTTATTGTTTTCATCCGCGCTAGCTGGAGGGCAATAACCCGGTCTCCAGCCATCATCCAGAGCTGTATCTCCTTGGGATTTAGATCGTGCTACTTTAGATCATCTAATACATCTTGTGCAGATGAACAAAAAATAAATAAATAAAAAACATCTCAAAGCTATAAGATTTTTCACAAATGTTTCTTTTTCAGGACTGATCAGCCTACAGCTTCTCCGCTGCAGGATTCGCTTGGTTCTCCCTGGCTCCTCGTCCCCGCGGTCGCGCATAATTATATAAAACAGCAATAAAAGTGATTTGATGGCTATTTTTATGATATATTTTATTTTGCTATTTAATTCTGTTTATTGACAACTAACAAATAAACACAACTGTGGTTAACGGGGAGCTGCTGTCTTCTTGCCCTCCAGCCTGGGGCTGGGGGGAGGGGGTGTGGGCACTAGTGGTGTGCATCTCTACCTGCCTCACAATTCGATCCGATTCAGCTTATCTGCCTAACGATTCGATTTGAGTCTGAAATGCATCACGATTCTTCACACAAACATTTTCATTACTTAATAAAAGCAGTAGAATAGTTTTCAATTTCTTTTTGATTTTGAAATCCCTGAAAAACAGAACATTCATCCATTCACTATAGTGAGCAATAATTTTTAAAGTGTGCTGCCTATAATTACTTAAATAATATAAGAAATAATGTTTTCGGTAGAGCAGCTTTAAGATAGAATATTACTGAACTTAAAAATAGTAAACAAATACTGTGTTAAATTATTCTTTCACATCCAGGATCCCAAAACCGAAATGAGCCCAGACATCCGATTTAAATGTAACGGGGACATCTTTGATTACTGGTAAAGGGGGCCAAACTTTGGAACTCTCTACCTGCTGACCTAAAACTAGAAATGGACAGTAAAGTTTTTAACAAAGAACTCAAAAAATGGTTAACGTCTAAACAACAATGTCTACATGAATAGTTTTAAAGTCTTATATTGCTGCTCAAATTGCCTTGTTTTATTCTGTTTATTCATTTTTATTGAAAATTGTTTGTAATTTTAATCTGTTTTCTGTTTGATTTATTGTTGATCTCTTTGTATTTTATTTAAATGTACTCTACTTTTTAGAAAGGTTCTATGGACAAGTGTTGCAAATTAGCACGTTTGCTAACACACTAAACAATGCATCTGGTTCGTCCAATGTAATTGCTGTGTCCATGTCAAATAAACATCACAAAAAAAATGTTGGCCCTGTATGCCTGTCCACCTTTTCTGTTTTAAATTGGCGCTAGGGCAACACAGTGCGCATGTCATTGCAACTCTGCCCCCAGAAGTAGTTGTAAAACCTCAAAACTTTATTGTCCTCGCATAGACATAGACCAGGGGTCGGCAACCTGTTCCCATCAAAGAGCCATTATTACCCGTTTCCCACAGTAAAGAAAACACTGGGAGCCACAGCAGCCGCGGCGTTGTGGGCAGGGCCTACCCTCAGACAGCAGAGAGCTGCTTTAACCAATCACAACAGGTCACAGCAGCCAGTACCGGTCGCTCGTGTACATCAAAGTTATCTTTCATTAGACGATAATCAATAAAATGATTTATATAAAGTTGATCCAGATGTTGAAACCCGTCTCTGCCGACAATATTTTGAAATTTTTCACCCTGTTGGTGGTTTTACTGAGCAGGTGCCACTTTTGTCATACGTTTCTTTTTAAAACATGTTTAGACTGTTCAGAATACAAATCCAGGCTCTGTCACGTTTAGTTGTTGTAATTAAACTTTGTAGGTGGGGAAGGTCAGAAAAGGATCCGATCAATTTGTTTTTCCCTCATTTACAGTGACGGAGATAACGGCGCAGTGCACCTGGCTCTGGTGTTAATCAAGTTAAATTATATCTCTTTGCAACAATTTTCACAAGAAAACAGAACAGTTAAAAGCAGGGCTTGTGTTGACCGGACAGTTTCTGTATTTGACTATTTATTTTGACAGAGAAAGAATAGAAAGAATTACCCCGACGCAAGCAGACAAACTGACACTCTATCCGTTCCGCACATCGCAGATGTAGCTAAATCACTCAAGAAATGATTCCCATCTGAACATCTGAGCTGGACACTGAGCTCAGCGCAGCTCACTGTCAGCGTGTACTGCATAAGGTCCACAGCAAGCTGAAGATGTGGAGAGGGGCTTGGAGCACGTCGCAGAACCAGAGCGCATGTAGGAAGATTCCTCCGACTGAAGCGAGACTTGTCACTTAGAAAATGTTCCCTGATTATGAGACTTTGGCTGAATATTGCTTGTTCCTGTCTCCAAAGTGGCGACACATCCAGGAGCCTGTCTGAGGAGAATCCCAGAATCTCACATCCTCGTCAGCTCAGAATGCACCGATATGATTACGCACAAGCGTGACGCGTCAACCCGATCTCACAGTAAGACTGGGTTGGAACTGTTCAGGTTTACGCAGACAATCTTTACATTTAGAATTGGCATACAGATATAAAATTAATGCAGTAAAATATAAAGCATTTTATTTAAATATCCATTCAATATTTTACAAGCACATAGAGCCGCATCAGATGGATGGAAGAGCCGCATGCGGCTCCAGAGCCGCGGGTTGCCGACCCCCGACATAGACATAGGGAGAAAATCTCATTATGTCACGTTGCTGCATCGATGCGGAATCATGCACGGCTGAATCGCGATGCATCTTAGAATTGATAATTTTTCCCACCTCTAGTGGGCACGTGACATCACTCTGCAACGGTTTATAGAAAACATAAAAAGCTATTTTGATTAAATCCTACTTTTTTCTGCCTTTTTAAAGGTTTACATATGTTTTTAGTTTTAATGGATATGCTGAGATACGCTTGTGTGTTTGCTTCCTTTCACTGTTCTGTGCGAACAGATTTTCAGTTTAGGCTGTGTGTTCAGGTGAGCTGGGCTCAGGGTCAGGGTCAGGGTGGAGAAAAGGTCATGTCGATGGGTTTGTATGGATCAGCTCCCTTGCTGAGTTCTGCATCTAATGAAACCAATGTTGAATTGGTCATTCATGTGTTGTGCTGCTCTGGATTCACTTCAGCATTTATTGTGTACTGAAACATCTCTTTAATAATGTTGCTAACAAATGCTGTCAAAGGTGAAGTTTTAGGAGGCAAGGAAACATACAAATGCAATATGTGTGACATGGGAGAGGTGACAAGTATGTTGTTGAATTATTTACAGTTTCAGCCATCCTGCATTCTTAAACACAGTCTTGTAGGATAATGTGTGATAATGTGTTATGTTTTTATGTTCATCATCACGTCTATGTGTTCTGCTGCCAGCCGGATTCAGTGACCTGTAGCTGCACAAGTGCATCCTCGGGTAATGTTTTATGCATAGGTCAAAATATAACCTGCAGTTTATTAAATTCACTAAAAGATCAAATCAAATACATCCAACTTTCAATATACAATATTGGAGTGTGTGTGTGTGTGTGTGTGTGTGTGTGTGTGTGTGTGTGTGTGTGTGTGTGTGTGTGTGTGTGTGTGTGTGTGTGTGTGTGAGAGAGAGAGAGAATGAGAGGAAAATAAAAGCGGGGGATGGAGAGACTATCCTTAATTGTGTACTTTTAGAACAAATAACTAATTAACTATTAATGATTAAAGCAAAAAAAAAATTGTGTCACACAATGTTGTCATGATGGTTTTGATTTGGAATGTCAATATGAAAAGTAATGGGATGTGGCCCAAGCACACTCGATACAGAAACACACACACAGGCCTTTTGTGAGTGTGTATGTGTGTGTCAGCAAGTGTGGTTGTGTTTGAGCGAATGGTTCAGTGAGCAGCGCAACAGAGGAAGCAGTCTGTCACTTACAGACAGCAAAATCACAGCGAACCCCAAAAGAATTAGGAGCCAAGTCCAACAAACACTGGGAGCTGCAACCAAAGTGAAAAAAAAAGTGCCAATGTGAACAAAAGGGAGCAACAGAACTTCTGCAGGGAAGCACGGCCTCACAGTGGACACAGCATCCAGGAACGTCACAATTTGGTCACATGTGAAGAGAAGGAGCGTCTGCAGAAGTCTTTAAAACTGAGTTTAGAGTACATGTATGCACACACACACGCGCGCACACACACACACACACACACACACACACACACACACACACACACACACACACACACACACACACACAAGTGTTTTTTGTTATTATGTCGTCATAGTGATTGAAAGCCATGATAGAAGTGATAGCACATATATCCTGAAAGAACCGATAATCTTGATGTTTAATTGGTGTCTGTTCACCAAACCATTTAGAGCAGGGTGATGTGTGTGTTCATGAATACAGAATTAGGCTACATTATCTTTTATAATAACAAATTTCATCTGTACTTTAGAAACATCATGTTTAATTATTTTGCATGAATATGTCTTCGCTAATCTGCCTCCATGTGGAAAAAGAAAATCTCAGCAGGATTGAGGAAAGGAGAGTAAAGGAAAGTAATTGTAACAATTAAGTTAAATGATCAATTTCACTAACACAAATATTTGATCTTGAAGGGTTACACAAGGACTGGTGATACTTTAATGTCTAGTTGTGTAATTTAGAAATTGTGATATAAGTTCATAAACATCTGATTTTAAAATGATAAACTATGATATTTTTCTTTAGTTGTGTGCTTTGTAGCTAGTTTGACAAAACAAGAGGACACTGTTTAGAAACAAGAGTCAAAGTGATAATAAAAAAACAACTTTTCTCTCAAACAAAAGACAGCGATAGTCTATCATTCTGCATTCATTAGTTTGGCAAGCACTGAATTGGGTCTGCATGAGCAGATGTACCTGAAACTGTCTGGCAAAGTGTTTGAATCATTTGATTGTGTTAAATTTGAAAGTGCTCTTCATATGGGAGACAAAAAGCTTTGACACAAATATTCTCTACTAAAGTACTTGCCAGTGCTTTTTAATCTTCACTTTATTGGGACGGCAGATTATTTAGAAGAAAAGAAGAAGAAAATATAATTTCTATAGCACCTCTCAAGATAAAAATCACGAGGCGCTTCACAAAAACAAAACATGTAAAAATATAAAAAAGCATTTAGAAAATGTTTTAAAATATATTAAAATGAGCAAAAATAGGCAATTGTGATTAAAAATGTTAAGAAGGAGAGAGAGTGAATAGGAAAGAGGGAAATCAGTGGATCCTGAGGAAGGTGGAATAGGTGGGGAGAGCAGAATAAAGAGAGAGTGGTGATGAAGGTCATACAAAAGCCAGCTTGAACAAGACCACACTAATGACTACTGACATGAAAACATTTCTCCCACGGTAAACTGGGGGCAAATGTTGTATTTCATTTATTTTATCTGTCTGTCTGTCTGTCGGTCCGTCCGTCTATCATCTATCTATCTATCTATCTATCTATCTATCTATCTATCTATCTATCTATCTATCTATCTATCTATCTATCTATCTATCTATCTATCATCTATCTATCTATCTATCTATCTATCTATCTATCTATCTATCTATCTATCTATCTATCTATCTATCTATCATCTATCTATCTATCTATCTATCTATCTATCTATCTATCTATCTATCTATCTATCTATCTATCTATCTATCTATCTATCTATCTATCTATCTATCTCCCGCCCGCCCGCCCGCCCACCTGCCTGCCTATCTATCTATATATTAGCTATATCTATCTATTAGCTATCTAGCTATACCACTCTAGCCATCCATTCATCCCCATTAGGGTTGTGAGGAACTGGAGCCTTACCCCAGTGATCATCAGGTGAGAGGTGGGGGACAACCTGGAATCTTTCACACACTCATTTACCTCTATGGGCAATTTAAAATCTCCAAATTATTTGCTCTGCATGATTTTGGTTTCCTGGAAGCTGGAGGAGCCAGAGAAAACCTGCGTGTGCATGGGGAGAACATGCTAACTACGCAGAAAGTCTGTGCAGGCAGAATTGAACCATCAACATTCTTGCTACGAGGTGCCAGCGCTACCAGCTGCACCACCACCCAGCCTCTCATAGTACTGACTGCTGCATCGCTTTGCATCCAGAACTGCGCTGCTCTGTGTGGCTGCATGTTGGAGTAGCTCTGTTGGCTATATGTAAGTTTTGCCTTTTTTGGACATCTTTTCTTCTAGTTTCTCAAAAAAACCATATTATTTTTGGACATTTTACATTTATGTTTCTGGTGCTGTGAAGCTTAAGAGGATTTTTACTGCTATTTTCTCACTTTTTTCACTTTTTGAGCATTTGTTATGATGTGTAACCATGGGAGCAAGCTGGTTAACAATTGGGAGCAGCTGATTAACATTGGAAAGGCTGAAATAATACCTCAACTGAAGCCACAAATCCCAAATGAGCTAAAACGCAAGAAGCGTGGGTGCAGAGCGGGAGCAAAACGGAGACAGAGAAAGAGGAAATTCAAACCATCTCTTCCATCGATCATAATGGGCAATGTGAGGTCACTGGCCAACAAGATGGATGAACTCCAAGCCCTTTCATGGACTCAGCCAGAGTATCAGCAGTGCAGTGTTATGTGTTTCACTGAGACGTGGCTGCAGGACCATATCCCCGATTCCAGCGTCTCTCTGCCAGGATTCCTGACTGTACGAGCAGAGATCTGAAGAGGAGCGGGAAAAGAAAATGAGGTGGAGTGGCAGTGTTTGTCAACAACAGATGGTGCCATCCAGGTCATGTTTCAGTGAAATGCTGTCTCTGCAGCCCATATGTTGAACTCTTGGCAGTAAGTTGTCGCCCATATTATTTGCCAAGAGAGTTCACCAGTGTTGTCTTGGCAACCATTTATATTCCCCCTTCAGCAATCGCTGAAAGTGCATGTGATGCCATCAGTTCCATTGTCGCTAAGCTACAAACCCAGCACCCCAATGCATTTCTGGCTATACCTGGTGATTTTAATCATGCCTTGCTCTCTGCTACACTTCCAACATTTCAACAGTTTGTCAGCTGCTCCACCAGAGAAAACAAGACATTGGATTTGTGTTATGCAAATGTAAAGAATGCATACATGTCCAAAACAAAACCTCCTCTAGGACAATCAGATCACAATGTTTTCTTGTTTTTCTCTGCTCAGAATACAAACCACTTGTTCAGAGGCAACCTGTGACAAGAAGAACTGTGAGAAAATGATCACAGGACGCTGAAGAAGCCCTGCAGGGTTGTTTTGAGACCACAGATTGGATGACTCTCTGCCAAGGATATGAAGAGGACATCAATGCCATGACTGGATGTGTCACTGACTATATCAACTTCTGTGTGGACAACATCATACCCACCAGAACACTGAGATGCTTCGCTAATAACAAACCCTGGATCACCAGTGAACTGAAGAATCTGCTAAATGAGAAAAAAGACCCTTCAAGGAGGGAGACAGGGAATTAATGAGGAGTATACAGAAGCAACTGAAGAGCAAGATCAGAGACAGCAAGGAGGCATACAGAAAGAAGCTGGAAAACAAACTACAGAGGATCAATATCAGAGATGTCTGGTCAGGGATGAAGAAGATCACAGGCTTCAAGAAGAGGAAGGATTGCACAGATGGTAGCCTGGACACAGCCAATGAACTGAACAAGTTCTTCAATAGGTTCAGTTCAGGAATAAGCCTAGCATCCTCCTCGCCTGTCCCCAGCCTATCAGACATCCCATCCTCCTCTGATCCAACATTTTCCTGTCACACGCCAGCTCTTTTGTCCTTTAACACAGTCATGGACTCTTCTGGTTCTATAAATCTGTCTTTAACCAAGTCAGGAGATGCTGCTGCCCCATTTACCTCCCCCTCCCACCTATCTGTCTCTAGAAGTCAGGTGAAGAGGCAGCTGGAGAGACTGGACAGGAACAAGTCTGCAGGTCCAGATGATGTCAGCCCCAGAGTGCTGAAGGCCTGTGCAGAGCAGCTCTGTGGGATTCTGCAGCACCTCTTCAACCTCAGCCGGGCCCAGGAGATGGTTCCAGTCCTGGGGAAGACATCCTGCTTTGTTCCAGTTCCAAAGAAAACTCGCCCATCAGTCAATGACGACTACAGACCAGTTGCCCTGACATCCCACATCATGAAGGTCCTGGAGAGACTCCTTTTGGTCCAACTGAATAAGCAAACTAGGACATATCAGGACCCGCTGCAGTTTGCTTATCGCCAAGGAGTTGGAGTTGAAGATGCCATCATCCAGCTGCTTCAACCAACCCACTGTCACCTGGACAAAGCAGGCAGCACTGTGAGGGTCATGTTCTTTGATTTCTCCAGTGCATTTAATACAATTCAGCCTGATGTATTTTGCCAGAAACTCCAGAAGACACAGGTGGGGGCCTCAAATATCGCCTGGATTAAAGACTACCTGACAAACAGACCACAGTTTGTGAGGCTGAAGAACTGCACATCAAACCAGGCAGTCAGTAACATTGGAGAACCACAGGGGACTGTACTCTCATCATTCCTTTTCACCTTGTACACCTCAGACTTCCAGTACAAATCAGAGAGCTGTCATCTACAGAAATACGCATTTGTCGGGTGTATCAAAGATGGACAAGAAGCTGAGTACAGAGAGCTGGTGGAGCGCTTTGTGGCATGGTGTGGAAACAATCATTTGACCTTGAATGTGAACAAAACAAAGGAGATGATTTTAGACTTCAGAAGAAACAGGGTGGAGTCAAACACTGTTTCCATCATGGGAGAAGAAGTGGAGGTGGTTGAGGAATACAAATACCTTGGAGTTCACCTGGACAACAGACTGGACTGGAGAAAGAACAGCAAAGCCGTTTACAAGAAGGGACACAGCAGACTGCACTTCTTGAGGACTCTTAGGTCCTTCCATGTCTGTAGCAAGATGCTGCAGATCTTCTACAAGTCTGTTGTTGAGAGTGTAATCTCTTCAGCCATTGTCTGTTGGGGTAGTAGCATCAGAAGCAAGGACCTGAAATGGCTTGACAGCCTAATAAAAAAGGCTGGTTCTGTTCTGGGGACGACTGTGGAACCGCTGGAGGAGATAATGCAAAGAAGGATTCTCCAGAGAATCAAGAAAATTATGGACAACCCTGAGCATTCTCTTCAAAAGACTGTGCGACAACGGAAGAGTGTCTTCAGTCAGAGGCTTCTTCAGTTTCACTGCAACACTGACCGCTACTGGAGATCCTTCCTGCCAACAGCCATTGTAATATACAATAACTCTTTGATGACTTGATTAATATTATTATTCTGAGCTACGACAGCAATCAATGGTTCTGGGATTAATAAAGTATTTTTGAATTGAATTGCGTTGATGATGCTTAGTCCATATAACTGAAATTATACTTGCTTAAATTGCCATTTTATTTTGCATCCATGATGTTTTTGTATTTTAATATTTCTTAAATACTACGTAATTTTTTAAAAAAATATATCACTAAATGCACTATTCAGAAACCAAGAGGGGCATGTGTGTGTGTGTGTGTGTGTGTGTGTGTGTGTGTGTGTGTGTGTGTGTGTGTGTGTGTGTGTTTGCGTGTGTGTTTAGATAAAAAAACTCTAGACTGAAAGGTTTAATACTCTTTGTAGAATAAAGATTATAGATGCAGCATGAAATGACAAAATCATCCATGCATGGATGCATCATATGTAGACATGATGTAATAAGAACAACAATTAATTATTATGTTACCTGAAAACAACTAAGCAAGCTTTAAGGCTGCTGTTATTGTTGTTGTTGTTGTGTCATTATCTCAAGAAAACAAGCACCATCCCAATGAGATGACAAGATAAGAAAACCCAATGGGAATGTGCTCTTTTTTTCTTATTTAGCTCTTCAAACCTAAAGCATCTACACTGAGAAAGAGGAGGAAATCCATTTGAACATGTATCTATTTTTCTGTTTCCACTTGACCATGTTCAGGATCACTGTCATTAGGTGAGAGGTGTCATGGTCTGCGTCTGTGTCTTCTGTCATGTGTCTCCTGATGTTTCTCCATCCTCTCTAGATTCCCTTCTGTGTCTCTGCGCCCTCATGTGTCCTTTGTCTGCGTCTCAATTATGTGTCTTGATGTTGTTACCCTTTTAATCATTCCTCCCAGGTCAGCTCCAGCCTCTTTGTCCCCAGCTCAGTGTATGTATGTGTGTGTCCTCCCCAACTTAGTGTATGTGTGTGTGTGTGTGTGTGTGTCCTCCCCAACTCAGTGTAAGTGTGTGTGTGTCCTCCCCAACTTAGTGTACAGGTGCTGGCCAGTAAATTAGAATATCATCAAAAGGTTGAAAATATTTCAGTAATTCCATTCAAAACGTGAAACTTGTACATTATATTCATGCAATGCACACAGACCAATGTATTTCCAATGTTCATTACATTTAAATTTGATATTCATAAGTGACAACTAATGAAAACTCCAAATTTGGTATCTCAAAAAATTAGAATATTCTGAAAAGGCTGAATATAGAAGACACCTGCTGCCACTCTAATCAGCTGATTTACTCAAAACACCTGCAAAGGCCTTTAAAAGGTCCCTCAGTCTTGTTTTGAAGGCACCACAATCATGGGGAAGACTTCTGACTTAACAGCTGTCCAAAAGACAATCATTGACACCTTGCACAAGGAGGGCAAGACACAAAAGGTGATTGCTAAAGAAGCTGGCTGTTCGCAGAGCTCTGTGTCCAAGCACATTAACAGACAGGCGAAGGGACGGAAAAAATGTGGTAGAAAAAAGTGTACAAGCTCTAGGGATAACCGCACCCTGCAGAGAATTGTGACGACAAACCCATTCAAAAATGTGGGGGAGATCCACAAAGAGTGGACTGCAGCTGGAGTCAGCGCTTCAAGAACCACCACGAGGAGACTCATGAAAGACATGGGATTCAGGTGTCGCATTCCGTGTGTCAAGCCACTCTTGAACAAGAAACAGCGCAAGAAGCGTCTCGCCTGGGCCAAGGACAAAAAGGACTGGACTGATGCTGAGTGGTCCAAAGTTATGTTTTCTGATGAAAGCAAGTTCTGCATTTCCTTTGGAAATCAAGGACCCAGAGTCTGGAGGAAGAGCGGAGAAGCACAGAATCCACGTTGCATGAGGTCCAGTGTAAAGTTTCTACCGTCAGTGATGGTGTGGGGTGCCATGTCATCTGCCGGTGTTGGCCCACTCTGTTTCCTGAGGTCCAGGGTCAATGCAGCCGTCTACCAGGAAGTTTTAGAGCACTTCATGCTTCCTGCTGCTGACCAACTTTATGGGGATGCAGACTTCACCTTTCAACAGGACTTGGCACCTGCACACAGTGCCAAAACCACCAGCACCTGGTTCAAGGACCATGGTATCCCTGTCCTTGATTGGCCAGCAAACTCGCCTGACCTTAACCCCATAGAAAATCTATGGGGTATTGTGAAGCGGAGGATGCAATACGCTAGACCCAACAATGCAGAGGAGCTGAAGACGACTATCAGAGCAACCTGGGCTCTCATAACACCTGAGCAGTGCCACAGACTGATCGAGTCCATGCCACGCCGCATTACTGCAGTTATTGAGGCAAAAGGAGCCCCGACTAAGTATTGAGTGCTATACATGCACATTCTTTTCATGTTCATTCTTTTCAGTTGGCCAACATTAGAGAAACAAACATTTTTTCATTGGCCTTTAGAATATTCTAATTTTCTGAGATACCAGATTTGATGTTTTCATTGGTTGTCACCTATAAATATCAAAATTAAACGTAATAAACATCGGAAATACATTGGTCTGTGTGCATTGCATGAGTATAATGTACAAGTTTCACGTTTTGAATGGAATTAATGAAATATTTTCAACCTTTTGATGATATTCTAATTTACTGGCCAGCACCTGTATGTGTGTGTGTTATGTCCTCCTCCAGCTAGTTTGTGTGAGCCCTTTCCTCTGTCTTTAGATATTGTTGTTTAGTTTTGTGTTTAGGTATTTGGCCTCCCCTGTTTCTGTTTTCCCAGTTAGATTATTAGATTCACCTGTCTTCCCTCCAGCCCTCCACACACCTGCTGCCATTTTCCCAAATTTCTCCTCACTGTGTATATAAGCCCTGTCTTGTCTCTGTCTTGTGTCGGTCCATTGTTTGTAATTCTGTCAGTATCGTCTTGGATTACTAGTGTTCTTGGTCTTCTCGTGTCTCGAGTGTTTTTTGGATCTCCAGATCGTTATCTGGACTTTTGGATTTTGGCTTCCAGCCTTTGGACTTATTTTTTGTTCTCCTTAAAATAAAGTATTTTCTTATTCATCATCTCTGCCTCGTGTCATCCTGCGTACTGCATTTTGGGTCCTACCAACACTGAAACGTGACAATAGGTGGTGTCACACCTGGGACAGGTAACCATCCATCATCCATCATTTAACAGTGAAAACCCAGGTCAGCTCAACTCAGAGCCTTAACTGATGAAAAGATTTTTAAAATGTGAGGATTATGATGAGATCTTTCTCCAGCTTACTAAAAAGGTGTTTACATATTTAAAAAATGTGTTTCTAATTTTCTTTACAATCTCATTAGACTTTTACATATTCACATTCATCCAAGCCATGTAGACTATCGAATAACTTTCAGTTTTTTTCTTTTGAACTTCAGTTCACTTTTCCCCTCATCAATAATATAAATATTAATTACACTTATGATGTTTTTTCGAACCAATTTAAAATGAATGATTACAGCAACTGAGATGCCAAGAAAGTTGTTTTTCTAGCTTTATTGCCTCGTGATGCCTGCCCATGTCTGGACACTTTTATGACAGACATTTATTTTACTTCAGATTTATGGAGGAAGGTGAGGACAGAGGGCTGAAGAGATGCTACGTCAGGTTGATCCTGATGCGGCGATCAATTTCAGCATGTGGGAGAACGAAGGGGGGCAACACCATGCTCTCTGCTTTTGTGTCATTTGAATGATAGCCGGAATTGACGCAGGTGAGATTATTAAAAGGCCTTTATCCACATGAGGGAAAATAACATGCAGTAATAGAAGGGAAGCAGTGAATGACTTTTCCAATTACGGCACTGTGAAAGAAGCCTGGTCTTTAATGGTGAAGGCTTATGGCAAATTAGAGGTTATATTCTCCCCGGAGGTAACAGTGGAATGATTCCCCTCCTCCCTTGTCTCTTCCAGGCCGGGAAGATAAGAATGAAAATAGGAGCCATTCTGAAGGCAGACAAAGAGCAGCCACACCCCTTAGCTTCGGCTGAGCGGGGTTAGAGTGTGAGGACTGTCATCTCAACGCCAGCACTCCCCTCCTCTCTTTCTGTCACACCATTTCATTAGGAGATTGATTAAATTGTGAAATTGAGAGTGTGATGGATCCGTGAATAACATCTTCAGATGCTTCCCTAGAACTTGACAAGGACAATATCAAGGACCCCCTTTTACTCCCTTTCCCTTCTTCGTCCCCTTCCAAGAAACTCAATCTGGGTAATTAGAGTAAAGAGAGTCAGAGACTTGTAGCAGAGAGGAAAGCACAGCGAGAGAGGGGAAAAGTGGATAAAAAATTGCTGCTGCTGCACTTTTCTAAGCCATTACTGCACCCCACCAACCTTGATTTTTACGCACACGCACATGCACACACACACACACACACACACACACACACACATTTCTGCACTGTCCACCTTTTATAGCCTACATTCTCCACTTCCTTCCGTCTTCTTCTTACTTTCAGGAAGCAGCAAGCCACAGCAAAGAGGAGAAATGCAGACAGGAGAGAAAATGAAAGGTAACAATGGAAGTGGTTGTGAACCGACTGCATCAGCAGAACGCTAGCAGAACCTGAGCCCTTCTGGGTGGAAATCCAGAGACAACAAACATGGCTGAGGCTAACATAAGCTTTGCTATTGAACATCTATTATGTGAGAAAGTGGACAATTTATCTCCACCCCACTCTTGACCAGACATGAGACCTTTGTATCATATGCTGCCAGAATACATCTTCTTACATACGTTCCTATGCTCCCACATACTGTAGCTTCCCCCACCACCAAATGTCAAACGATTAACAAATACTTGCATGTAAAATTGCCTATGGCTCAGCCAACATGACCGATACCGAGGTGCAATTTTATAGGATAGTACCTGAGAATACCATTAATAATGGATTGGATTTATATAGGTGAGGCTGTCATTTTGCGCCATCCACCCCTCTGACCACCAACAACACAGGCATGTTGGGCCAAGTGTCTTGCCCAAGGACACACCAGCAGAATACCCGTAGCGAGAACTGAAATCAATCCCACGATCCTTTGATCATTAGGCAACCCGCTCTACCTCCGGAGCTACTGCTGCTCCTAACAAGAGTCATTCACATTTTACACCTTGCAATAGTTACATTGCAAAATTGGACCAAACAGGATGCAACTCCATCCTTTCACAAGAGGTATTCATAGAGTTAGTTTAAAACACAGACATGGAAGGCATTGGCTATGCATTCCTTTAACCACCCCCTACCAGAGTCTTACACTCCCACTTCATGTTTGAAGAATGCAACAAATGACAGTGCCTGGCAGACCGAGAGGGGGGAACTGCTAACAACTACACACAGCCACACAATGACAGCGTGACATCATAAAGTACCAGCAAACATCATAGGGTACCTCTTAGCCAATAGCAACAGATTTTAATTCAGATGTAGTGCAGAGTTTTTACCTGAAGAGGGCGCAACACTGACAGTTTTAGGCAGGAATATTAAATATTTATTTAAGATGAACTTAAGTGCCAAATTATTGACTACATGTGTCTACAGCACGATTAGACACTCATTTATAGTTTATCAGCAAAAAAAGTGGATTTGGGGGTGACTTGCTCTTTAAGGAATGCTTATTTTTTAGTCTGTACCATTAAGAGGCTTAATAAAAGCCACCACTTATAGAACACTTCCTCCAGGCAGAAGACAAACTCCTTCAAATTGTGACGAGGAAAACAAATGTCAAAAGACAGTTGGAGGAGGTTGGTGTGACAGAAGAAAGGTGTTCAGCTAGAACCAAAGCTGTACGCGGGTTTGATGCTGACTGGAAGCCTGACAAAACGAGCTGCTCTCTGCCAAGCGTGGCCCTGCCAAGCACAGGCAGGACCTGAAGAGGGGCCATACCTCGCCATGCTCCTGCTAGCTGTTTTGAAAAGATGCACATTATGTGCATGCAGACACACTTGCTCATGC
The DNA here is from genome assembly GCF_043380555.1 of Nothobranchius furzeri. Lineage (NCBI taxonomy): Eukaryota > Metazoa > Chordata > Actinopteri > Cyprinodontiformes > Nothobranchiidae > Nothobranchius > Nothobranchius furzeri. Next base: position 56,040,407 of record NC_091755.1, on the reverse strand, counting down.
GTGTGCACACAGGCATCACAGCCACACAGCAGTGCCTAAATGCGTGTCAGAATGTTTCCTGGGGATGTTCTGATTCTCCCTAACTGAGCGAGGGATTCTGTCTGGCAAACTCCTCCTCAGCAGAGTCCAGCTGTCAGATTGACAAATGAACCTTGGAAGAGTGAGGAGAGGTGTGTGTGTGTGTGCTTGTAAGGCAACACGTGTGCTCAGTTTGCATTTGTGTGTTTTCTGCTGGAACGTGCACATCATAAGGATGACATACAGATGGTCGGGGTGCACAAGGGTTTTGCTTTCTCCACAGCAGCTGGTGTGCGTTTCCTTGATTATTATCAATCAGGAAATGGAACAGTTCCATTAAGCCTCTAAAAGCTACCGTAAAGCTTTGAAAAAGCAATGTGGATGAATGGTTTGACCCCAAGTTTCCTTCAAAGTGACCCTGGCTGCTCAGTGACAAGTACAAATAACCTTAAAAGGAGCTGCAATTTGAATGGCCTCACATGGAAAACACCCGCTATATGCAGAGGACAAAGCATAGAGCTACACGTTACTCACATCATGGTTTTCATAAACAACTTGAGGCGGTAAAGATTTGATAAAAGCAAAAGGGTTGATGTCTTTTTTTCTTGAGAAAATAAAAATGTGTGGAAAATAAAACCATTAGGGAGTTCTGGCTAGAACAAAAAAAAAAAAGAAAAAAAACACCTATGAGCAAGAAGCAATGAGAAACCTGCAAACTTTTTATCTAGTGCTAACCTGTTTACCTTAGGAGCTGTTTCATCTTCAGATGCCATAAAGCCTTTTATTGCACAGTGAGAGATTTTATTACAAATACACACTGTGTGTGTGTGTGTGTGTGTGTGTGTGTGTGTGTGTGTGTGTGTGTGTGTGTGTGTGTGTGTGTGTGTGTGTGTGTGTGTGTGTGTGTGTGTGTGTGCTGCGAAGTGGAGTGGAGTGGGGGGAAAATCTGCAAACAAAAACATGATCACGCCATGACAGTATCCATTATATTTCCGAGGAAAGATTCCGACAAAAGCCTTTCATTGCCAATAACAAAGTAAATGGGATCAGATTATTATGGTGCGACCCTCGATTTGGATTTCTCTCACATTTAACCTCCAGGGGAGAAAGAACCAAAGAGATAAAAGAGAAAATACAAGCATGTGAAGCGGGATTACATTTTTACATTATGTTGCTAGCCTCCAAATAGACTGAAATCAGTTTGATATCACGCTCCTGGGTCTGCGCATCACAATTACGCCTCTATCAAACTGATGGTGAGAGCAGCTTCTTGATGCTGACATTAACCAAACAAAAACAGTAAAACGTATTTTGAGGCCTGATCCCTCATCCGTCTGCCTGTATCTCCTTTTACTGTCATGCTATCTGACTGTTTTTCTGCCTGTCAACACGTCTTTTTCTATTTGGCCGACCTTGTCTCGTATCGCCAACCATCATCGTCACCCTCAGCCCAAAACACTTCATTACTGGTCACCATCTCCCTCTGTCCCCTTCCTCCAATTTCACTTCACTTAATTTTATCTTGTCTTCAGAGAAACAGAGAATCTTGGCTCTCCTTCTTCCTTCTGATCCACACGGTTGCCGAGGCCAACCTCCAAGGGACTAAACAGAGGCTGTTTGTTAAGCTGTTATTTATCTCTCTCATAGAGTCCTCTTCATCTCCTATTAAACAGCCTAGAACTGTTGCCCTTGACTCACACATAACTCTTGTGTCTTTTGGTGAGATGATTTACGCTTTAATTTAACACCAAGTGAACCCGGGAGGGAGCCCGGCTGGTGCTGCCTGATGTCATATCAGGAATATGTGAGGGGGATGTGTGAGAATGTCTATTTATCTCGCTGCCTGTGTACATGTCTTACAGTCTATGCTTAAACGAACGAGTGGGTAGCTGTGAAAGGCTTTTTTGTTTGTTGTTTGTTTGCTTGCTGTGTCACCGTAAAGCTTCAGTAGTAGCATCTTTGAGCCCAGTTGTGCTAAGAATGGAAAACATTCTTATAGAAAAAACAAACCCTCACTGGGTATGGCTGATGAACATGTTTACTGGGACTTCATGCCACTAATTTCAAAATAATGAGATATTAAACTGTGAAAATTGCATTTCGGTTTCCCTTTCCCGAGCACAGGAGGAAACAAAAGCCAAAAGCTGCTGACAAGCACATACATGCAGTAACAATTTGTTTTCCTAGTCAATAATAGGATATTGCAGAAGACTCCATTTCCTGCGGCTGATAAATATAATTACATTGATCTCTGTAATTCCACCATGGGAACGGAAATGAAGCTCTGAAGGTACATGCAAACAAGGCAAACGTACAGAGGGTGGGGGCTCTTTGGGAAGGTTGGGGATTATTCTGGAGAAACAATAAAAGGTTAAATTATCTATAAAGTTATTCTTGGCACTTTTTTTCATTACTGCCCTCAACAACGTCTTTGTGAGATATTAATTTGTTCTCACCTCCTCGGTTAAATAACCAGGTACCATGAGTATTAGAAGATGGTCAAATGCTTCATTATTGATCTAATCTGCCAAAAAAAAAAAAAAAAGGAACCAGTCACGTTCTTTCATCATGAGGGCTTCATTAGTCTGGAAACATTGCAAAGTGCTTTTAGCTTCATCGGATGCTTTGAACACAGTAGTAATACTTTTAACACGGACACCACTAGTTCTGTTGGGTTAGAACGGGAAAGTTTCAGGTGTGGTTCACTGCAAAATAATTTTTTGATGATTATTTCTGATTATAATCAGCCACTCTGAGGTTTTCATGCAGGCTGAACATGAAAACAGTCTCCTTCATCTATCTCCCAAATTAGCTTCTGATAGAAAATAAACAGTGGACCTTGAGGATTTGGAAAGCCTGACGGGTCTACGTCACACTGTCACTGAACATTGATGGACTCACCCATCTCGACTCGTAACGGGAAAGGCTGTTGTTGTTTAAGTGTCCCGGAAACAGTAGAGAATGTCTGGGTTAGTAGACGCTAAGTGTTAGCATTAGCAACTCCACCACACGGCAGAACTCCTTCAGGCTTGTGCTATTTGTGGAGATAAAACAAAGTAAACAGAGTCAGTGGTAGAGTGTCTGTGGTAGAGTCACTTTGCTGGTAGCCAATCAGAGGTGAGATGTCCAAATATCAGGAAATAAGGCCCAATCCCTATACTCACAATTCCACACTTGCATGCTCCGATTGCGCAATCCCGATCAGGGGCGTGCATGTGTAGGATGTCTCGATTATCAAGTGCAGAAGTTGATCATGCCCATTTTGCACCGTTGACCCACACTTAACCCAAGTCTGCATTGACGTGGACTTGGGCAAAGGGTATTACCAACAACCCATTGCTATGGGAGAAAAGGCTCAAGTGTCTTTTTTGAAAATAAGTATTTCAGATTAAAGTAGGCCATTTTAGGATGAATTATTGATGCTCTGAGTGTTTTAGACAAAGCAGCAATTAATGTAAATATATTTCAATTAATTCTTTGGTTGTTAGTTTGAAAGATAATAATCATACTGTACATTTTAGTGGCATGAACAGGAAACCTGTGGCAACCTGGCTGGAAAACATTTGACTTAAGCTATAGTCTCAGATATGTAAAGGTTGTAAAATGATTTTATTTGAAGAAAATATGCCACCATAGAAATGTAAAGCAGTCATGCAAAAGTGTTATCAGGAATTTAAAATACCTAAGGCATTAGTTTAGACATTAGTGCTCATCTCCCACTGGAGGATTAAGGGAAAGACCTGAATTATTATTATCTAGAAAAGGACTTGTGTAATTGGTATCAATATTTTCAAGGGATTGTTAATATTGAAAATGATATGTTTGCAATGACTTACAAGGGGTGAGGGAGTTGGTGTTTTGAGAAATCTGGAGGGCATGAGTTCATGAAATCGATATCAGCATCCGGTGTGTAATTGTGAATCCTGCATGTTAACCCCCCCCCCCCCCCCCCCCCCCCCCCCCGTCACCTATCAGTGACATTAGAGGAAATAGATAGATACTCTTCGTTCTTGGGGACCAAAAAATGTTTTCAAAAAACATCTTAAAACTCACCCTTTCATCCAGGCTTTCCCCCGCTAAATATTCTAAAAGATGGCTTTGTTCTTGTCCACACCTTGACTTTGTTTTTACTCCTGATTTTGGTTACTATTGTTGTCACTGCTATTGTTTTTATGATGTTTTTATTGGTTTGAGGTATTTGCCCTGATTTTACTCACGTTATACAGTGCTTTGTGATTTATATCTGTGAAAGGCGCTATATAAATAAACTTAACTTACTTACCATAGGTGACTAGAAGGTTTCAGATTTTTCTATCTAGAAGTAAATATTAGAGATTTGTGTCTGGATGAAGATCGTAAACTGATCAATTGACTGACAGGTAAACCAGCTAACTGACATTTCCATCCATAATCCACGTGGGAGAAAAAAAAGTGTCAGAAAAAATATCAAACTGTGTTTTTAACCACTAAAAGCAGCATGGTTGCACTGGAAGAGAACTCACAGCTGGTTTATTTTTTAAGAAAGGAAATCTGGTTTGAATTCATGAGGAGGTTAAATGAAACAAAAAAAACTGAGTTTAAAGCAAGCCAATATGTGTTATTCAGTGAAACAAAGAGCAAATGAAATGCTGACATGGTTGTTTCTGCTCTCGCTAGGACTGAGTTGTCCCCCTTTTCCTCCCACTTACTGCTCTGCAGTAGGTCTACCCTTATCTTAAAGGAGTTTATTGTTCTTTTCCTTTTTTCCTCAGCTTGATAGAGAGAGAGAGAGAGAGAGAGAGAGAGAGAGAGAGAGAGAGAGAGAGAGAGAGAGAGAGAGAGAGAGAGAGAGAGAGAGAGAGAGATAGAGAGAGAGAGAGAGAGAGAGAGAGAGTTTGTGCGTGTGTGTGTGGTATGTGTTGAAGTTGCACACCTGGCAAGAACATGACTTTAGCAGCACACAAGAAGATCATAAGAGGCAAAAGAAAACATGGTTTTCGGACAAAATACACATGAATACACTGCTGTCCACGTCCTGCAGGGCTTTATATATTTGACAGTATTAATGTAGCCACACATTTGAGTATTGTACCAGACGGAGAGTATTTGGGTCAGAAAATGAGTTATGAACATTCAGAAAACATTCCATTCGGGCACTAATGTGGTCTCCTAGTGATCGAGGAGTGGATCAGCTTGTGTTTTTCTCCATCCTCCCATTTCTCTGATGGACTGTGTAGAAAAAAAAAGAACTGTTCTTTTCTGGTTTAGATTTTTTATGTCTTTGTTCAGGGATAAAGCAGAAAAGGGAACGCATAAAACCTCAAACAATGAGTGTATACAAAGGCAACAACACGCCACATGTGCTTTACTTATCCTTTGTTTGATGTTTGTGTAGGACAATCAATTTCTCCCATGCAGTCGCAAATGTATGTGTATGTTTGCTAGCGTCGGACTGAGTGTGTGTTTTTGGAAGCATATGCTTCAGCAGAAGAAGGGGTGATGCGTCTGCAGAACGGAGCATTGCGGTGCTGCTGTTGGCCAAGGGCTGGGGTGGCAGATGCCAGAGGGCTTCATTAGACACAAGAGAGGCTTCTGCAAACAACAGCTCTCCAGGAAGTCTATCAGACCTAAACACAAACACAGACATGCCTCTGATTCAGGTCTGGCCCTACATTTCTCTCACTCTTTTTCTTCTCTGTCTGTTTCTCTTTATGCTTTCTATAGTTCTCAATTATACCCACTCATCTTTGTCTTCCCTCGCATTCTCCAACGCAGTCAGCGCCAACACTCTTGTACAGTCTGTTGCATTTTTTTTATTCCGTTTCCTCACAGAACTGTTTCATTCCGATTCCCTTTTTTTGTCTGTCTGTCTGCAGTTTTTGTTGTTGTCTGTCAGCGAAGCGGAGCAGTCATTAATCACTGCTAAATGTACGCAGAGAAAGCAGACACCTCGGGGGGAAGTTCTCTCATTCTGTTCGAAAAACGCTTCTCTCAACATGCTCCATGGAGAGCGACGTGGAAAATGGAGCACAGGTGCTGTGGCAGGCACAATAAACACAAGCATATACACTGAAACACACAGAAAAATCCCAAAACAAGTGCACAAATTTAATACTCAAGCTTTAAAACTACAAGCAAAAAAACTACTTTAACATATGTTTAGGTGAAGGAGTTTGTATTTGGCGAATTGCTATAACCAATGCCACATATCAAACCCTAACCCAAAGCAATGTAATGTAATTACTAAGGAATGCAGTCACATATTGTTGGACTATTGAGCTGCTACTTAAATAAATAAACTTTTACTTACTTACTTACTACTTCTCAATAAAAACCTAAAAATAAACCAAATCACTAGTGAAAACTGAACCTTCCAAATACATGCTCACATTTGAAAAACAACATTTCTATCAAAGATCACACATCTAAGCAGTAGAAACTCGTGAATTTTTCTTTTGCATTTTTGGCCGGGGGCATTTTTGCAAGTCATTTTTCAGATACGCTAACAACATATCAACACTAGGGAATGCCAAATTACCATACTTACGTGCAGTGGCGAAGCCAGAACGTAGCAAATGGGTAGGCCTAGAAAAATCTGGATGGGCCGAATTCATTTCAAAGCTCATATGAGATGTGCGCTGCGTGTGTGCAAGTCAAAATTACATGTTTTATTAAAATCTCTCAAGCCACAAAAAATCCTATGATAGAAGATTATATATTAGATACTTATTCCATGAATCTCTGTTAAATTTCAATTTTAAGGACTGTTACCGACGCTGGACTCCTGCTCTGGGCCAAGACCTGCACACTTTCTCTTGTGAACTTTCAGGACCTTGGACAGGTTCTAATCTCAGACAGGCGTGCTGCCGTGCTTGTCTCAGCGTCCTAGCTGCAGGCTATCAGCTAAGAGCTGAAGATCCAAAAGACGCAGTTTGCCAGAGGTCACCGCATGTTTCAAAAATCAGGATTTTCAGTTTGTCATGCTCCAGATAGCTCAGGATGCAGCAGGAGGTGGTGCAAAACCAGAGATCAGATCAGATGATTCTCAGCAACCGCACCCTCCACCAGGGAATAATCGGCAAGCACGATCCAAGCTTGCATGCACGCACGCACGCACGCACGCACGCACGCACACACACACACACACACACACACACACACACAATATTGGCTAAGCAGCCTACACCTCCGACCACACCCCCTCTCCTCACCGTCTCTCAAGGGATCAGTCTCATTTAGGACCACGGACAGTGACGCGCCAACGCGGTTCGGGATGACTCATCACCTCCGGGATCTTCCACCTGAGCCCCGGGTCCAGATAACAACAACAATAAAATGAACAGAACCAAAAAAATGGCCTTAGAGGACTAAAGCAGACCTGACGAGATACCCGAATGAAACGATTTGTTTCCTTGACCGGATTAATGTAAGTGCGAGGAAAAGAATCAGATAAAAGGTCCTTGCATGTTCGCTGCGTGCTGCACGTCTGTCTCCCCCTCACACCCAGTCCTTTCTCAGTTTACACCGCTGACAATATCAATAATGTCATCCGCAGACTCCGGGAGATGCCCGGTTCAGCTGTGAGAAGTCCAGGGCAGGAGGACGCTTCTGAGAAAAAAAAAGAAATCATGAACCTCACTGGGTAGCTGCGATGGCATTAGAATATCTTTTCTGCAGTAGGTTAATAGTTGCTTAGTGTCAGTAAGCAGGTGCCAATTTACTTTTTAATATAAAAGACCAAATTACAACTCCAACAAGCAAGCTGGAAAACATTCATAATAGGATTAAAATTAATACCAGATATAAAAGTTAAAGTATTTTTATTACACAGTGAAAAAAGTGCACATTCATGAAAGCAATAATTTTATAATGTAATTGTTGATACAACATAACTGGGGTTGCTAAGCAGTTGCTTGCTTGACCACATCTTGGCGATGCTAAAATTAGTCTTGGTGTTGCAAATCCCTGCTTTTCTTTCTTGGAGGTCAGACACCTGTAATGTGTCCCTGGATGTGGGACACAATTTGTGACTCCAAATTAAAATAAAACTTCTGTTCATGTGGATGAAAAGCTGACTATTGGTATGCTACACTTCTCTTGGTCAAACATTTCCCAGAATTCTGTGCTGTATTTTCAAAAGGACGATGGATCAGGAGCCAGCAGCAGATACTTCAGGGGCAAATTTCCAGATTTAAATGTAAGTCAACTAATTTTAGTTAATAGGCTTTTACCTAAAATGGTTTTTAGATCCAAAGCAGTTATCTATGATTGGTTAGTTGCTTAGTAGTTGCAGCTTCGGTGGCTAGCAGGTAGTAACTCACTTGCATATTTAATTTAACCAATACATACACAATTAAAAAGGTAAAAGGCTCGTTATACATCTATAATGAAACTTATACGTATGAATATACTTTTACCTCATGTGTCACGTGACTGCTAGAGTCATGTGAGGTAAGTGTTCCATTTAACAATTTTCTTTGACAAAGGAAGGACAGTGTCCTCGTAAGCAAGGCAAGGCGAGGTTCCTTGACATTGAGAAACATCCAGTGTGAGGACAACATCTTGCCTCGGATTGGATAACAGCAACGCATCTCTACCACTGACTCTGTTTGCTTTGATTTACTGTATCTCCACAAATAACACAAGCCTGAAGGAATTTTACCGGTTAGCTTCTACTAGCCCAGCCAAGCTGCTGTTTGCTGGACGATGACGCAACAACAACCTTCCCTATCATGGGTCAAGATGGGTTAGTCCAGCTATTCATAAAAATAAAAAAAAAATGATCACTACTAAATTACTAGGATAGTTTTGAATGTAGACACTGATAAGATCACAGTTTTGCCTTGACTTCATCTGAAGCTGTGAACATTTCTCTTGAGCCATGTCAGAGTAAGTGCTGAGAGGCCAGTCAGTAGGGTCTTATCCCATATCTGCTCTGATTGGATCAAAGTGACAGTATTTCAGACCCACAGAGCGGCTGTTTCCACACCTGTCCAATAATCAGGGCAGGGATAAAGGCCTTGGGATGCCACTGAAAGTCCATGTCTGCATGTCAGTCAGTTATGTGTTGGATGATAGACCAGCCCATTAGGAAAGAGACAAACTCCACAAGCCATTAGGTGAGGCAGCAGCCAGAGCGGTGAGTGATGCCACAATTAGGCGGAGAACGATGGAAACCTTTGCTTTAAAAATCCTGATAAAAAGTTTATATTTCAGATTACTGTTTAGTTTTAGCACTGGGATAAATGTGTGAGGTGGGATGGATTATCTTGGTAAAGGAAAAGTGCTCACTAACACACATGTAGACAGATTTCTGAACAATATCTGAGGGTGCTTTGTGTATGTAGACACATTTTCAGATGTTTGAGTTCAGCTCATGAAAAATGAGAGCAAAAACAAAAGTGTTGTGTTTATATTTTGTTCAGTGTACATCCTCTTGTGTTCTCCTCTCTGTGGTTCCAAGATCTAGGGGGAATTTGAATCTTTTATGTGTTTCTCTGAGATGAAACACTGAATTTGTTTTTACTGGTGATGGTTAATCTTTAAAATTTTAGGTTATTGCAGATAGAACAGGTTTGCATTTAGAGAATCATAAAGAAACATAAAATGTCACAACCTCACAACATGTTAAACTTTGTGCACATGAGAAATTAAGGGCCAGTCCCTCCTGTCTGACAATCTTAAGGGCATTTCTGATTACTGCATGGTTAAAGATACTCTTATGAGATTTTCTACGATGTGTGGTGTGTGTCAGAAAGTAAGGTGGATGGAACCACACTGCACGCTCCTCCTCTGCCATGTTTGAGTCACGTTCCATTTCAAGAGGTTTTGTGTACTTTGCAGCATGTAGGTATTGCCATTTGCTAAACACAGCACTGTTTGACAAAAATGAGGAAATCCATAATTTTTATCATCATGTGTGGGGTATGCCATCTTCCAACATTTAAACAATCCTACCCTGTGAGCTGGGTCTGAGGGAACCACTTAGAACAATGGTTGTAAGTGGTAAGTGGTAAGAAAACCTGACAATAATTCAAAGAGATTTAGGATTATCTGTCCTGGCAAAGTGATTATAGGGTGCCAAACAGCTAGGGCGATCATCAGATGAAAGACAGTTGTGATACAAGTAATGGGCCTGATGAGCTCAGGAAAACAACGGGCAAATGTGTCACACCCTGTCTTGTCTCCCTATTCTGTTCAGTCCTGTGTCCATGTTAATTTCTCCCACCTGCCTCCCGTCTCCCAATCACCCAAGGTCCCAGCTCCACCTGTATTTAAACCCTGTTAGTCCATTTTGTCTGATTGGTTCATTGTTTCATTGTCCTACGTGTCCCTGAATAAATCCGTGTTTTAAACGTTCCTGTCTGCCTACCTGCCTGCTTCTTCACCCGCGTGTGGATCCACACCTCCGCTTCGCTCACCGGCATGATTGTGACAGAATGAACCAACCCAGTAAATGATCCAGTGGGGAGGTTCTTCCTTGGGAGTGTTTGCTCCAGTTTTTAACCGCAGATCACCGGCCGGCTTCTCCTCCTCTGGTCTCGTCTCGCCGCAGACGCCGTCGCCGAACCCCGGCTGCGACGATCCCCTCCGCCCTCCCGGAGCTAGATGTGAGGTTGGACCAGGAGACACAGCTAGGCCGCTCCTGCTATGTGGACACCAGACTGGCTGTGTGCTCCCCCGGAGCTGGCCGACGGCGTTGGGAAGGATGCCGGGCTCCACCGTCACCCCTGGTCCCGAAACGGAGCCGCGAGCTCGCCGCAGCTCCGGCTCGCCGCACCAGCTTGGACCCACCCCCAGTCAGACCAGCAGTCCCATCTCCGGTCCAATCAGCGCCTTCATCATCTGCAGGCGGAGGAACCATGCCTACAGCCCAGCTGACAGAGCTTGCCAGCCTCCAGGCGGAGTTTGGCTGGATCCGTCAGCTTGTCAGCCTCCAGTAGTTCCAGCTGGACACCCTATCCTCCCCGAATCACCAGGAGAAGGTTCCGGTCCAGTCTGCAGCTCCCTCATCTCTTGGCCAAAGGATAGAGCTGAGCTGGCCCAACTCCATCAGAGCCTCAGTCTCCAGGAGCTCCAGCTGGACAATCTATCCTCCCTGCTCTCCCAGTTTCCGGCACCACCAGTTCAGTCAGCTCCAGTTCCAGCGGTGGTCCCGGAGGTCGCACCGCATCCTGTTCCAGCGGTGGTCCCGGGGGTTGCACCGCATCCTGTTCAAGCGGTGGTCCCGGTGGATGCACCACATCCAGTTCCCGTGGTGGTCCCGGAGGTCGCACCGCATCCAGTTCCCGTGGTGGACTCTCTCTCCAGTCCAGAGGTCGACATTCTCTCCAGTCCAGAGGTCAACGTTCTTTCCAGTCCAGAGGTCGACGCTCTGTCCAGTCCAGAGGTCAATGCTCTTTCCAGTCCAGAGGTCGTCGCTCTTTCCAGTCCAGAGGTCGACGCTCTTTCCAGTCCAGAGGTCGATGCTTTTTCCAGTCCAGCGGTCTACGCTCCTTCGTGTCCAGAGGTCTACGCTCCCTTGTGTCCAGAGGTCGACGCTCCCTCGTGTCCAGAGGTTGACACTCCCTCGTGTCCAGAGGTCGACACTCCCTCGTGTCCAGAGGTCGACACTCCCTCGTGTCCAGAGGTCGGCGTTCCCTCCAGTCCAGAGGTCGACGTTCCCTCCAGTCCAGAGGTCGACGTCCCCTCCAGTCCAATGTCTCTGCCATCTCCAGTCCAGTGGTCGACGCCGTCTCCAGTCCAGTGGTCGACGCCGTCTCCAGTCCCGTGGTCGACGCCGTCTCCAGTCCCGTGGTCGACGCCGTCTCCAGTCCCGTGGTCGACGCCGTCTCCAGTCCCGTGGTTGACGCCGTCTCCAGTCCCGTGGTCGACGCCGACTCCAGTCCCGTGGTCGACGGCGTCTCCGGCCCAGTGGTCGACGCCACCTCCAGTCCAGTGGTCGACGCCACCGTCTCCGGCCCAGTGGTCGACTCCGCCGTCTCCGGCCCAGTGGTTGACGACGCTGCCTCCGGCCCAGTGGTCGACGCTGCCTCTGCCGCCTCCGGCCCAGGGGCCACCGCCGCCTCCGGCCCAGGGGCCGCCGCCGCCTCCGGCCCAGGGGCCGACGACAACGCCTCCGGCCCTGAGGTCGTCACCGCCACCTCCGGTCCAGAAGGTTTGACGTGTCCTCCGGCGTCTCTACCTCCGGTCACCGCCAGTCCTGCCCTCACCAGACGCAGGCCCCCAAGTGCCCGTCGTCGCCTCCTCCTCTGCCACAGATGCAGGCCCCCAAGAGCCCGTTGTTGCCTCCTCCTCTGCCACAGACGCAGGTCCCCAAGAGCCCGTTGTCGCCTCCTCCTCTGCCACAGACGCAGGCCCCCCAAGAGCCAGTCGTCACCGCCTCCTCCGCCACAGACGCAGGCCCCCAAGAGCACGTCGTTGTCGCCTCCTCTGCCCCAGGTGCGGGCCCCCAGGTGCCCGTTGTCGCCTCCTCTGCCCCAAGCGCAGGCCCCCAGACTCTACTGGTCCCTGCCTCCTCTCCATCGGTCCCTCAGTCCCTCTCGGCCCTCCCTCCGGTTCCCCCTCCTCCCCCCTCCTCCCGCCCTGCTCTGTGGGCATCTGGAGTCCGCCCTTTTGGGGGGGGGGGGTACTGTCACACCCTGTCCTGTCTCCCTATTCTGTTCAGTCCTGTGTCCATGTTAATTGCTCCCACATGCCTATCGTCTCCCAATCGCCCAAGGTCCCAGCTCCTCCTGTATTTAAACCCTTTTAGTCCATTTTTTCTAACTGGTTCATTGTTTCATTGTCCTACGTGTCCCTGAATAAATCCGTGTTTATAAACGTTACTGTCTGCCTACCTGCCTGCTTCTTCACCCGCGTGTGGATCCACACCTCCGCTTCACTCACCGGCACGTTTGTGACAAAATGATGACATAAGCCTAACCCACGATACCAAAAACAGATCATTTTTTTTAATTACGGGTGACTGAAACTCAAGTCTAATCCATATTTTATCATCACAGCATCAGATAAAGAAGGCATGTTAGGTGTATATTTAATTTTCAAGTGCTCATTAACTTCAACTAATTATAATATTTGAGATCTCCCAGAATCTTGGACGCTGATGATCGCCACTGGCAGCTCTGTTTGTTAGTTGTTTTGACTGATGCACAATGCACACAGGCCTAAGAGGACAATAAAAGTTATTTAAACAGACTAAACACATAAACAAAAAGTTTGGCTAAATCCTTTCCATGCCATAAACTCCTGTCTGTTTGTTGAAATCTTCTGCTCTCAGTATCCCCACGCCTGCCCTCCAGTCATCATTAAAGGAAAGACGAGAGCCTTAGAGCCGAACAGAGGCATCAGCATGCATCACTTCTCTTCTGCTCTGAACGCTCAACTCTCGGCAATCCACCAGCCCCTGACGGACCTATTTACTGCACAAAATGGATTGTGTTTGGCTACGCATCATACTTCCAAATGTTCCTTTGATACCCTCTGTCTTTCTTTCTGCACTGTCAGCTCTGTCTATCTCTGATCCTGACCACTTCAAGGAAAACACAGAACTATCCAACTAGTCTTTTTTGCTAGTATAGCGGTACTGAAGAGCTCAGATAGCTTAGATGAGAATGCCATACAGAACCAGGGTGATAGGACACGCTCCAGCTGTGGAAGCACTCCAATTCAAGACTTACAAGTTCTCTTCTTTTTGGCTTGATGTTTCTGTATCGCAATGTGAGAAATGTAAGTTCTCGTCAAGCAGCTCCCCAGGCTTTCCTCTGGGGAAAGCATAAAACCTGGATGGAAATCAAAGTAAAAAAAAAAAAGCTTCTATTGTGCAATTTAAAAGCCAGAAGAGATAAACCGTAGGAGTTTTGTAAGCAGCAAGGAAGAGCTGATGGCTAGATGTTCCAGATAAAGAATTGTGGAAAGACAGAGCAGGGAATGAGGCAACTGTCTTTTGGAAGGCTTTTAGGTTTTTTAATTTTTTTACAAAGTGCACCACAGGCTTAATATCTGAGGTTTTGCTGTGAGGGAGACAAACTCGTCCTTCTGCTGGAACTGAATCTCTGAATTTTAAAACTACTGCAATTCGGATGCCTCGGCACAACAAAACCTTTGTTCAAACATGCATTTATTCATGACTTTTGTCCTTCCACAGGTGTACAAACTTGACCTCCGGCATTCAACATGTTGCATTTATATCACCCCCTTATCAAAACTCAGCATTTAAAGGAATCAAACTGCTGTCGGTTATGTTACATGCAGCTAAAGCAGCTGTAAAATCTCTTTTTATTTTGTTACTTCAGATTCAAACTCTGAACGTTTGTGTTACAGGACAGAGGGTAAAAAAAACTATAATTAGGTTGGTTCTGGCTTTAGGAAAATATAATTTTATATTGTTTTACCTAAAAAGATATTTCACTCATAATGATGGAAATCTTTTTCTTAAAAATGTTCTAAATGATTCAAATGTAAGCTGCTGTAGATAGCTGACCAGCCTTTGTGTGGAGTTACAGAGTTTACATTAGATATCAAAACTGTGAATTACAATTTGAGGTTTGGACACTTGTTTGTCCCAGTTGCATGTGCCCGAAATCCTCACCAGGGAGCCATCCAGGAAGCATCCGAACCAGATTCTCAAACCGTCTCAACTAGGATCTTGGACATAGAGGATCTGATTCTCATCCCAGCTGCTTCAAATTCTGCTGCATACCGCTCCAGAGAATCACATTCTGATGAAGCCAACAGGTCCACATCATATGCAAAAAGCAGAGATCTGATCCTCAGGCCACCACAACGGATCCCCAACACCTAGGCTCAATCGATGATAAAGGGCAGCCTTGGTGGAGTCCAACTCCCACCTGGAACAAACCTGACTTACTGCTGGTAATGTGGACCAAGCTCTGACACCGGTCATACAGGGACCTAACGGCCCATATCAGAGGGCCTGGTACCCCATACCCCCCAAGTACCCCCCACCCATACCCCCCAAGTACCCCACACACAACCCACCCCCCACCCCACATGGCCTCTTGAGAGATGCGGTCCAATGCCTTCTCCAAATCCACAAACAGTGTTGGGGAGAATACTTTGTGAATGTATTTAGTTACAGAATACTGAATACTTGCTTTAAAATGTATTTTGTAATGCATTCCGTTACTTGAAACAGAAGTGCTTGAACATTGCACATCATTACTTTCTGCAAGAAAATGTAATCTAGACAAAACGCTTCAAAATAATTGGGACTGGCCAATCACAGCACATTTATTTAGAAAAAACAATGTATTATTTTTATTTTTTTATGTGTTTTGTAGTTTTTCCCAGATGGAATGGCGGACTGCCTCATTGACAGACATCCAAAGCAGTCGAATCACAGTGCTCTATATGTTTGATGAGCCAATCATAGCACTCTGTCAGCCAAATGGGTGGGATGTACCTGCAAGTTAGTAAACCAAGATGGCCGCTGCTCCGTAGTGGTTCAATCACAATGCTGTTTTGGTTTGGTGGGCCAATCACAGCACTCTGTTTGTGGACGGGATGTTACTAATATAAAGATAGCGGTGGATCGTTTGAAACGGCTTTGGCATCAACTTTGGACTATTTTTGACTTAGGGGTTTTCTTTGAGTCAAAGGGAGATGGATGGAGGTACTTAAGTTTATTTCGAAAAGGACATATTTGCATCTTTTTTGATGGAGTAGGGTGGACCGCATCATTGACTTGACGTCCGTAGCGGTGAGTACGTCTGGTTGTTTGGTATCCAATAGCATGCGGAGAAAGACCATAGATCCCACCCCGCGCTTAGAGCAGAGACTAGAAAGAGAGCTGAGAGCCGTCAATGGACCGCAGACACTGCCCGACAATTTCTTTATTTATTTGTTGAATTTCTTTATTGATCTTTCGGGTGAAAAGTGAAAAACGCACAAGTATTCCAATGATATTACGAAAGTAACTGTTTTCTAAATACATCGTTGGAAATAGTAACTGTACTGGAATACAGTTACTCATAATTAGTATTCTAAATACGTAACGGCAGTACTAGTATTCCGGTACTCCACAACACTGTCCTCAAACACATGTAGATTGGTTGGGTGAACTCCCACGTACCCCCCAGGGCCCCCCTAGGGGTATGGAGCTGGTTCAGAGTTCCACAGCCAGGACGTAAACCACATTGCTCCTCCTGTAATTAAGGTTTGACTATCCGACGTACCGTCCTCTCCCCCTGTAGGTGGAACACACCATGCAATCCCCCTTTTAAAATAAAGAGACCACCAGCCCGGTTTGTCAATCCAGTGGAACTTCCCCCGATATCCACAAAATATTGCAGAGCTGTGTCAACCAACGCAGCCTCATAACAGCCCTAAGGAATTCCAGGTGGATCCCATCCATCCCTGGAGCCTTGCCACCAACCACATCAGTGTCCTCAGCACCAGAGAGCCCATTCCAAACCCCAGTCTCTGCTTCCTCACTGGCTTTGAGGAGGTTTTTGAAGCCCACTGGTTCACAACATCCCGACTTGAGGTCGGCAACACATTGTCCCCACTTTAAACAGTGTTGGTAGTGCATTGCTTTTCCCTATTGATCTGCGGGATGACGGACCACAACCCCTACAAAGCGGTACAGAGGTCTTGGTCCTACCAAACTCCCCACGTTTAACCCTCCCACATTGTTAATGGGGTCAGATGGGCCCCAGGTGCTTTTTTATATTTTAATTATTTATTTATTTAGGAGGGCACCACTTCACCCTTGCCAAGGGATAAATTATCAGCCATGTTGAACCACCGCCTGACCACCTCCTGTCTTGGAGGGTCACCTGATAGGACAGTGTTTGATAAAATTATTTAATCAATTTCTGCATTTTGGAACACTGACCATAAGATCAATGTAATGATGTTGATCCATGTTTGACATGTTACACTCTAGGTTGACATTGTTGTAAAAGTAATAAAAATAGGATATATAATACAAACAATTATGGAATTTAGGAGATCTGAGCTGTTTCAAGACGGCAGTAATTCACTTCAGTCTTGGCTGAATGTGGACTATACATTAGTTCGTCCGGTTGGATGTAAGCTCTAAAGTTATCTAGAATAGGCGTAATAGTAAAAACCTATGAAATATGCTCACCTCAGAAGAACCAACATATTACTCATCTAGAAAAGAAAACATCCTTGCACAAAACTCCAAGCAGCCTTGCTAATACAAAGCAAATGCAAAAGAGGAAAAAGAATCTGTTTAAACAGGAACTCAGTGGACATGTCTCTGTGGGGGAGTTTAGCTGCTTAGCTGCAGAGTTAAAGGGGAAAATGTCTCCAGATCCATCACGGCTGTTTAAATACCTAAAGATACTGTGGCTGTAATTACATCAGGGGACCAAAACATAATCATCTTCAAGGATGTGGGGAACAAACTAGTTATGCTAATGCATTTCAGTTCTTTACCACCCTTCATTACACATGTCCCCAATCAGTGTTAGCTCTGAAGTGCCCTCAAGAAATCCCAGCTGTAAATTCTGAGCAAATCAGCGATGCGACCAATCAAGTCTGTCACTTACGCTGACGAGCATCTGAGGGAACGGGCCCCGAGAATTTTCTGCCACGTTGATTGGCGGGATCACCCAATCCCTCTTCTGCCTGCGATGGCCCTTGGTGATGCTTTTGTGGGATCCTGAGAACATGATGACAGGAGGTGGCGCTAGGACAGCCACCTTCTTTTGTTTTCTCTCGCTGGGGTTCTTCTCTCCCTCCGTGACCTTAAAGGCAAAACAAAGTTTTAGTTCAAGGCCAGATATTATCTGTCTCATATTTAGAGCCTGAGGTTGATCAGGAGAAATCTTTTGGCAAAAAACTGTTGAGGTGTGGTGAAAGAAGAGCAAGCATTCACAGGAAAAAAATGACAATGATCAGAAACTATAAATATGGGGAGTTCAAAGATATTTTTACCTCAAGAAAACTAAACACGATCTTAAAGACCTGCATGAATTAAAGTTACATGAGGCTGCAACGAAGTTTGAATGCAAAATTATTCTGTGGATCATTTTGTTCAGTGCTGCTTTACAAACAGCACTTTTTTCTTTTTTTCTTACAAACTAACAAATATGTAATTTATACATTTTACAAAAAACAAATATAAGTTGGGTAAAATGTTATTTGTTTGATACTATTTTAGTAACCCTCAGCAAAGCTGACAATGCAGGTTGATTATTTGAAAAGTATCTCTGTACATTTAAAATATATTTTTTAATTAATTTAAACCTATAGTTTCCCTGCCTATTAAAATATAACATCTATGATCACAAAAAATTTTCTTCAACAAAAAAATCATTTTGAGCTTGTGCCATTCTTAAATGAATGAATGAATGAATGAATGAATGAAAGAATGAATGAATGAATGAAGTAAAAGCAAAATTCAAAAATTGCTAATTTGGCCTTGATACAAAACTATACAATTTCTTTTAAATATGTCACATGGTACGGTTGTGATTCTGCTTGGACTCATCGTCTTTTATGATTTTATTTTCAAAACACATTTCCAAAATCAAGACTTGTTGCCCGTTTTTATCATTTTGAATTGATTAAAACATGTTTCTAAGCTAGATATATTCAAATTGATTTTTTTTAAATCCATAAAATTCTTAACCGAATCAGTAAAACATCATCTTGATGCTTGAAAGTTAGATTTACTGCCTGGAGTATGCAATTACTGCAACAGTGTCATCTAACATCAGACATCAGCAAAACAGAGCAGTGCTCCACTAGATATGTCTATGCATGGATGGGAAAGAGACCATAAACCTCAGACTTTGTCATTTACGGTGGATATAAAAAGCCCATTAACAGGGAAAATGTCTAACGCTGGATTTAAAGCTTCTTTTTAGCAGACAATGTCTGCTGAGTCACAGAAACACACTTCAATCTTACTGTGAGCTCCAGTCACATTCTTCCCTCACACACTTCTTGTGGTCAGACAGAAAGGTCCACCACAGACCTGTCTTTTTGAAAGATGCGCAGATGAGGAGCTAAACGACTATTTTCAGTCTCTTCTTGGACATTAACTCCTCAGTGAGTCAGAACAGCTTTATCAAACATGACAACCCATTAAACATGTCCTGCAATAAAAGGCTGCAAAACAACAAGAGACAGGTGTTTTTTTAGGAAAAGGTGTACTTTGGGTGTGCAATAGTGTAACTATCAGATATATTACTCACAGACGTCACTCATCTGGTTACAACAAATGTATTATCACATGCTTCATTCACTCAAAGGTTATATTAAACTATTTGAAGAGTTTAAACATTTACAGTTGCACTTAGTGAAAACATACCGTACTAATACCTAAACTACACTTCCTCTCTTCCGTCGTCCCCGTCCTGTTTTTGCTGTTATTTTTCTCGTCTTCCCTGTCTATCCCTCCAGTCAGTAGGTCATGGCAGCTTGTTTGATTCACAGTGATCCCTAAAGCACTGGTCAGTGTATGCAGCTGATGGTGAGCCAGCAGGTAAAGCAACTACACAAACCCTCGCACCAGAAAGCTCCCCAAAAGTTCATGTCCCTGTCACCTCTAAGCAGCATGACTACCAGGGGTCGGCAGGTGTACCGTTCAATACCAGAAGACAAAGAAGCAGCACATGTTTGGTCCATTAAAAAAAATCAAAGATAAAATTGGTAAAAATAAATAGAGACACAAAGACATACTTGGATGTGATTTTTCTGTGTTTGAGTCAGATTACACATCTTGCCTCTAAAGAATTTGCTGTTGTATTAAAGCTTCTTCAAAAGAGAAACCTGGTGGTAAGTGCATATCTGACCAGAATGAATCATTTGACTATTTTAATGAAATCTTTGGCCGTTTTACAGAAATAAATCATTTTGAACCAGAGACTTAGGAAACTGTGTATCATAACTACTATCTGTTCAAAGGACATGTTAAAGAAGCCATAACAAGTACTAAGAAAAAGAGGAAATGCTCCCTTCAGGTCTGAGGTGAGTCCTTGCCTCAAGCAAATGAGTTCACTTATCTTGGTAACATGTTCCTGAGTGACAGCAGGGCGGGGTGAGAAATGGGGCTTTGTCTACAGTAACGAGGGAGTTTCTATGGTCCACTGCGGTGAAGAGCCAGCTGAGCCAAAAGACAAAGTTATTAATTTACTGATCTGTCGACTTTCCTTCTTGCCCTTAATGTCATGGAATTTGGATACTGTCCTAAAGAACAAGATCCTGGACAAGCAGCTGAAACAATCTTCCTCCTTAGAGTGGTCAGGTTCAGGGTAAGGAATTGCGGGGCTTGGAGTAGATCTGCCCAGGTTGTTTGCGTATCTCATTAGGATGCCTTCTGCTGGATGTTTTTGGGTAAGTCCCACAAGAAGCAGACCCCACAACAGGCCTAGAACTTATTTATACATCCTCTCTGGCTTGGGGACACCATGGGATCCACCTGGAGAGCGTCACCAGGGAAAGAGATGTGTGGGTTTCTCTCCTGGATCTGTTTGCTTACAATCCAACCTTGGATAAGCAGTAGTAAATGAATGAATGCATGAATGGTGGGATTACATCCATAAGTGAAAGTCACAGCCGTGCTTGTTGAAACAGAACAGCAATGCCAGACACGGCGTGAAAGGTAAACAAAGTAAATAGAAATCACTCACCAGGGATGAAGGAGAAAACAGTTTCATTAAAGCATGGGGACCTGTGCTTTTAGGGAGGGAAATGTTTGTGTGCATGGATGCACACATGTGAACGGGACGCTGTTGCAAAGGAAATAGATTTCTCTGCAAATTTACATATAAAGAGAGTTGTTTAATACATCTCCCACCTTTCATTCAATAGGGCCTATATGAAACACACAGCTTTGCACCTCCACCTGAACAACTGACATTTAAGAGTAAGGAAGAAAAGTACAGCGCATAAAGAGACTACAGTCCTAGAAGACGGCAATGGCTTCTGGCACGTATTGAAAGCTGAAGGTCCTGTACTATGCAGTCTATAAAAAGTGTGTTTTCTTTGTCTCTCCGTTTGTTCTTGCCTGGTCAGGGTCCCTGTGAGGGTTGGCTTACATCTGTGAGCAGAAACAATGCTTTCAAGGTTGCCTTCATTAGCTGGACCCCCAAGAAGAAAGCTTTTAGGGCTGTTTTGAAGAAAAGACATGAAGAAACTCTGGCTTATGCTGTATACATGTATAGGTGTGTGTGGGCGGATGAAGGTGTGGGATGTGGAGGGACATGGGCAAAGGTGTCAGGTTCACTTTCATCATCCAAATGTTTTCCTCCAGACATCTTTTACTGTGCTATCCAGGTCACTTAAGGCGACACAGTAACCGAGGAGTTGTACAACTGATACAGGAACATGCTGCAAGGGGAAGGTATATTGGCATTACACTTGAATAAAGACAAGCTTTACTTCACTGCAAAGGCAGAATGGGCACATCTAGGCACAAACAGACAATATGTTGTGTTTTTTTAAAGAGCAGGTTCCCTAAGAACCGTTCTTACTTTCTTTTTTTTAAAGGATCACTCACTTTGAGTTTAACTTGCAGGCTGAACATGAAAATAGTCTACCCCTACATCCTGTATTAGCTTCTGGTAGGAAATAGATGGGAAAAACACTCAAGCCCTTTTCAGACTGACATTCTGGAACATTTGCGGACAATTCAATCCGGTTTTTAACCGGAACTGTGTTTTCAGACACACCACTTTTGTACCGGAACTTGTCCTTTCGGCTGCGTTCACACAGCAGGGAAAAGTTCCAGATGTCTGACGGCGGCGGGGGGTGGGGTGGGGGGGAGAATCGGACCCATGTTAAGAAGAAGAAGAAGAAGAAAATATCATTTCTATAGCGCCTCTCAAGATAAAAATCACGAGGCGCTTAAGCATAATTCTGCGCACACGAAGACGCATAAGAGACCTAGATGATGAAGCTCAATGGTTAAAGGAATTACTGAAGCGGTGTGAAGCGCTCCGTCGCGCGTCTAGGCGGTACCGTAGGTGTCACGATCTGCCCCTGCCCGCCTGACTGTGTTCCTCTCCTGCCATGATTACCCTTATTGTTCTCACCTGTCCCTCGTTTACCTGCCCATGTTTCCCTAATTAGCCCTCTGTATTTAAACCACCTGTTTTGCCCCTGTCCTTTGTCAGTTCATTGTTGTTGTTTGTTGGTGTTCCTGTTCATCCCATCCTGCCATTAAACCATTTTTTTTACTTTTACTGAAGCCTGCATTTTTACCTCCTGCTCAGCTCATCCACACATGGTCCATCATCTCCACCTCCTACACCGTGACAGAATGATCTGACCAAACCGGGACCTGTGGTGAGCTAACACCTGCTCTCTGGAGGATTTATTTTTTGCTTTTTCTCCTTTAGCAGGAGGAGATTCTGGCCCAGGGTGTTGGCGCATCCTATCTGTTCTCCGGGGTGGTCAAGCCTCTGGGTGGGTTTTGGCGCATCCAGTCCGTTTCCTGTGGTGGTCGAGCCCTTCTCCTCTCCTGCTTTCTGCCCCCGTCCCGTTTGTGTCATGGAAGCCGCAGATCCTGGAGCTTTGAAGGAGTTACACCCCCTACGCACCCCATCAGTCTCCGGGGTGGTAGGGCTGGTCTCCCCGCTCTTCTCCTGCTTCCCTGCACCCAAGCCTCTGCCTGGGATCCAGCGAATCGTGCTGTGCACCTGCTCAGACCGGTTGTCGAGCACCTGCCGCCGAGCTGGGTTTCCTCGCGTCGCTCCTGCCGTTCGTCCACTTCCTGGTCCACGCTGTGGGGCTTATGCCTGCAGGTCTCGTGCTGCTGCAGCCTCTGCTGGGTCCCACGCCTGCTCCTGCAGTTCTCTGCCTGGGTCCCACGCCTGCTCCTGTCAAGTCCAGTTAAGTCTTCACGTCCAGCCAAGTCAAGTCTTCACGTCCAGCCAAGTCAAGTCTTCACGTCCAGCCAAGTCAAGTCTTCACGTCCAGCCAAGTCAAGTCTTCACGTCCAGCCAAGTCAAGTCCCGTTCCAGTCAAGTCCCGTTCCAGTCAAGTCTCGTTCCAGTCAAGTCCCGTTCCAGTCAAGTCCCGTTCCAGTCAAGTCCCGTTCCAGTCAAGTCCCATTCCAGTCAAGTCCCGTTCCAGTCAAATCCCGTTCCAGTCCAGTCAAGTCCCGTTTCTGTCCAGTCAAGTCCCGTTTCTGTCCAGTCAAGTCCCGTTTCTGTCCAGTCAAGTCTTCGAGTCCCCGTCTCCTGTCCAGTCTTCGAGTCCCCGTCTCCTGTGTTGTGTGGCCTTATGGGCGTCTGGTATCCGCCCTTAAGGGGGGGGGGGGGTACTGTCACGATCTGCCCCTGCCCGCCTGACTGTGTTCCTCTCCTGCCATGATTACCCTTATTGTTCTCACCTGTCCCTCGTTTACCTGCCCATGTTTCCCTAATTAGCCCTCTGTATTTAAACCACCTGTTTTGCCCCTGTCCTTTGTCAGTTCATTGTTGTTGTTTGTTGGTGTTCCTGTTCATCCCATCCTGCCATTAAACCATTTTTTTACTTTTACTGAAGCCTGCATTTTTACCTCCTGCTCAGCTAATCCACACATGGTCCGCCGTCTCCACTTCCTACACCGTGACAGTAGGAGGCGAGCTGCAGTGGTTCGCCGCTTGCTACAGCAGAGGGTTATCTAGGTGAGCACAGCGTCCCCCGGTCCCCTCCTCCTCCCCTTCCACCTTGTCCGGAACTTTACCTCACCAGTCTGAAGCAGCCACTCTGTCCGTAACATGTCCGGACCTGTTACTAGGGGCTTCGTCCGGATAAATTCTGGAACAAGTTATCCAGATGTTTGTATTCAGACACAAAGGTCTTACGGACAGAGTCCGGAACATTTCCGTTTTTCATGGCGTGTCTGAAGGGGGCTTCAGTTTAGAGACGCCTGACAGATTTACCTCACACTGTATATTACCAGTCATGGACTCACCCATTTTGACTCGCAACAGTGGAGGATGTTGTTGGTTTAGCATCCAAGAAACAGCAGAGAATTTCTTGGCTAGTAAAAGCTAACTGTTAGCATTGGCAAAAACACCACACAGCAGAACTCCTTCAGGCTTGTGTTTCTTGTGGAGAAAAAACATCAGCGTTGCAAAGCAAACAGAGTCAATGTGTTGGATAAAAACATTATTGAAATGATTTTGACCGTGTGACATCTGGTGTTGAAGTTAAACGAAGGTTTCATCCTCATTATTATTTTTTTTTTTTACTCTGTAGCTCCAACAGGGAGGTGTTCGACTTCGGCCTTGCTACCAGGACTGGTGCAGGTCTTGTTATCAGTAGAATTCCCTTGAGAAAGTCCAGACTACAGCTTCTTTGTTATACCAAGTACCTGGGAATGTTTTCTCCCTGGGTGAGAGTCTGAGAACGATGTGTGTGCGTTTATCTTTTAATGTGTGTGTGCTGTGTAACTTTAATAAAACCTTTCTGAAGGCGTCTGCCGGACGAGAGAACGAAATGACTACCGACTGGTGAGTATCTTTCATCTCTCCGACTTTGCAAAGTCTCATTGTTGATTGGTGTTTGATTATTGGTTATTGGTATTGATATAAAACCTGATAACTCTAACCCCCTTGTGTGTGTTGAACTTTCTTTGAGGTAATCCTGGACTGAACTCCTAAATTACCCAACACAATGCTAGGGTCTTGTTGCTACAAGCCAATCAGAGACGAGATGTTTGAATACCAGGAAATAAGATTCCAAATCTGGCCATCTTCTGCAACTTTCTCCTCCAGCTGACTTCAACGTTCTCAAACAGGTGCACCAGAGCTGATATGACTTACAAGGCATTCATTCCTACCAGAGACTGCTGCAAATGTATTAACTCGTTTACTGCCATTGACGACTAAAGTTGTCATTTGCATTTTTTTTTCTGTGTGGGCATCGGAACGAGCCCCTGCACCGTGAGAACAAACATCTCAGCTCTAAAGCCGATCTTTATCCACGTACGTCACACGTCACGTGATGAGGAAGCAGAAAATCCATGTGTTAGGTGGGAGATCGTAAAAAAGTGAGGCATGAACCGTAAAAGCTTCTGTCGATCACAATTCGACAACGGATTATGAAAGAACAGATAACGCTCGAACTGCACAGATTCTTCCTGATGTAAGAGGTGAGTCTCCTCTTTGATTTGTTTGTTTTGGTGTTGACATCATCATAGAGCGCAACGTTCTGCGAGTCTTTAAAAAACTGTAAAAATGCTGAAAAACGCTGGCAGCGAAGTGCTTTTCTGATCAGGAAACGGCTGGCAGTGAATGAGTTAAGAATGTGAGTAAAGTTGAACACAGCATTTGATCTGAGTGCTGAATGAGTAGCTGTAGGAACACACTAACACCGAATACCAACAAAATGTGACTGATATGTGAAGTTATGCCAGTAATGTTACAACATGGTGAAGTGCAGCATTTTTACATTAGTTTCAACACCACAGCAGCATTCCCTAATTTGACCATGAGGGGAGCTCTGGACTTTGGATAACACGCCTTGATCCTGCCTGCTATGGAGCAGCAGGCTCATGCTACGGTCCATGGAGCACCAGCAGCCTGTCCTCCACCTGCACACTGTTGTCAGTCTTAAAAAGGAGATAACCTAGCTTTTCAAACATGTTGCAGATAGAATGTTTGCTGCAGTGTGTAACAAATCCACTGGAATATCAACCTTTACAGTCAGTCCATATTCAGGAGACTAACCTCCGCCAAGCACAATGACATGCCTGTGTGCACAAACTGGGTTTGTCAGCAGAGTGGGATGAGACAGATGTGATACGAGTCTGGATTAATGTATTCTTTTCCTTCAGATAGAGGAAGGCTTAGTGAGGTTGACTGCAGGGCATGGCTGGCCCACATCCCACTGCTGCCATCAGGGATAGCAGAGGTGAAACAGATATGTTTGAGATGGACAAAAATGGATGAGGAGAAGAGCTGTCAGAAGCAGATGTGACCCCCCCCCCCCCCCCCCCCCACACACACACACACCTTTGCCCTCCGCTAACCTGAAGAAGTCATGCATTAGATCCTTTTGTCTTTACATGGAAACAGGTACTGCTGAGTTTCTTGATGAGACATGAACGGCAAAAATAATGGAGGAATAAAATCTGACAGAGAAAATGCTGCACCATCAGGGCTGGCTGTGAGTTAAGCAGGCTGTTCTCCTGCTATACTGTAACTTTGATCACTCCCTACATCCCTGAGTCTTTTTATTTTTACAATAACAAAAAAAAAGTAAAAAAAATTGATGAAACTGAAAATAAACTATATGAGAAGTTAAAGAGAGGTGTTGATGCTCTTAATTAAACCATTACGACAGACCAGCAGAAGTAAAACCAGTTAAAACAGAAATTTTAACAACTTTTGGGATTTTAGAGATTTAAAGGTTGTGGTATGTTCCGTAATCCCACACAGACAGGGCACACACAGATTAAACCCATGCTCCAAGTCTGAGATAAGTCATGCCCTTAACAAAAGGACAGCCACACATAGACCACACACAGCATTAAAAATGTATGCTAAATTAGCATAATTCACACTTGATCTAACATAATCTCTCACAATAAAATAACACACACACACACACACACACACGCACGCACACGCGCGCGCACACACACACACACACACACACACACACACACACACACAGGAATAAGCACACCGATGCCATGTGAACAGGAGTCACTGAGTGTGAAATGGATGCGGCCCTACAGCGCTGGTGCCATCAGCCTCAGCCAGCTGGCGGCGGTCCCAGCTCTTCCCCTCCACGCCACTGCCTTCCCAAAACCCTGCATGCTTTGATTTCAGCCAGCCCCTGGCTACCCAGACATCTGGAAGTTATTATTCAACAGAGCACGCCACAAAGCGGCATTTCCATAATGAAACATCACATTTAGTTGCAGCGCCCTGGTTTCTCCAGCTGCATACAGGCTGGTTACAACTGGTAGCATATTTCTGATCACTGACCACGTCTAGATCTCTCATCATTCGTCTATTCACGACTCCCCGGGAGCTTCACATTAGTGGACTCACTAGGACACAAGCAGAAACAGCCATTCGTTTGACCTTTAATACTCCATGGTTTAACACTGAGACTCATAACGTAGCATACAGTGAATTATTTCAAATGGCTGAATTACAAAAGTGTGAAGCTAAAGGCCAGCCTTTTCAGTGCTTGAACAGCGTACTTATCACAACAGCTCTCTCTCAGAGATCCTTTGCTGGCTGACGTCCTGCTCTCCGCTGGTCTCTGCAGCTCGTTTTCTGTCACCTCCTGTTTTCTAGATAATGCTGGTGGATTTTGTATAGAAAAATGCAGACGCAAATCTTTTTAACATAAACTCTTACAAGAAACGTGTCAGTCAGTTTTGAAATCTTAGAATTTTGTTGTAATTTTGAGCTGTTGCTGAACCTTGCGTGAATCCAGTAAACCCTTCATATTTCATTTCACAGTCCTCATTTCACTAATGTAAGAAGGATTTGCAGAACCTCAGCGGGTGACAGCTGATTCCTACACGAGACTGGCTGCTGTTCACCAAATCCCACAAATGACGTTTGTCTCGGACAGCGTTGGTCTGATGAAGAACTCACGTGTGAGACGTCTAAAGCTGCAGTGAGTAAGTGGACACGGCCTAATTATTTGTGTTGTCACCGGCTGATCTGATTACAGCTGCTGTTGGTATTGACTATCTGATCAGGCAGTGTGGTTCTGTGGTTATGGGGACAGCTCAGCTCTGGCTGCTCAGGCTTCACCTGACCTCTGACAGCTTTTAAATAGAAACGGAAGAGTCAAGAGCCCCCGGGGTGCATAGGCACAAGATGTTTTCCAATAACAGCTTAAGGCTGAGGGAAACATTCTCTCCCCCCCATGTGGCAGCGTGATTCTATCAC
Source organism: Nothobranchius furzeri (assembly GCF_043380555.1). Classification (NCBI taxonomy): domain Eukaryota; kingdom Metazoa; phylum Chordata; class Actinopteri; order Cyprinodontiformes; family Nothobranchiidae; genus Nothobranchius; species Nothobranchius furzeri. The sequence continues at coordinate 56,012,559 of NC_091755.1, read as the reverse complement.
TTTTAACCATCTGCCATTGCTGCCTCTCTGTCCCAATCTCTCTATTTCTCTAAAACCCTGAGGAGTTTTGACCTGATTCTGGGCCGTTAGCATCCCCAGACCACGGGAAACGAAAGCTCTGCGTTGATAATTGAAATTTGATGCATCCCATTTCTATGTGTAACTCACCTCATTGTCATTTTGCTCAGGTGATGGTGGGTCAGTCACCGCCAGCTGAATCACAGTTTCCCAGACATTTGTGTATGGGCCACTTGCTGTCAGTTTAAACTGAACTGGTTCATCCAGGCTGGCTACATCTCCCCGGGCGAAGATAAACCCATCCTGCCGCACGCTGAAGATGGGGTCGCTGCTCTGGAAAACCACGCCTTCGTTCTCCATGCAGTCGTCAAACATCACTGTGGACACAATAATAGAAAAGAGCTCAGAATGCCGTTTGTCAGAGATGGGTAACGGGGCAAACATTTGGGACTACATTAACTCATGTCTAGTCCGACACATTATTTTAGATCAAATCATCACAAGGACCTCTGACTATAGCTGAACAACAGATTGATTTTCAAATGAATATGTGCAAAAAAAAACATAGATTAGATTTCCTTTAAAGGTTTATGGAAGCAAGCTGAAAAAGATGTTTAGTAACAGAAAACCTCATCTACAGGCTGGAGATCTGGTTTGATTTGGAAAAAAGTCTCATAGTTGCAACGTTCCTCGTAAAAAAAAATAATAAAAAAGGTTTCTTTTCTTCTAAATTCCTTGTCCAAAAACATTGCAAAACTTTATAAATGAAGAGTTCATTTAGAAAACAGATATTCTTATTTATACACCGAGATTTTTATTATTTACTTTTATCATATTAGTCAAAATACAGTTTGGGGTTTTTGATCAAAATGACGGATCTGTTCTTGCAAATGAACCCTTCAAGAGAAGTTAATGATGATTTTGTTCTCTGACGACTACGTGCTGTGTGTCTTATAAATAAAAACATGTCTTCCTGGTAATTGATGGAAACTTTGAATAATTTCAACCACTTAGGAAGCAAAGTATGCAAACAAACAAACAAACAAACTCTCTCTCTCTCTCTCTCTCTCTCTCTCTCTCTCTCTAATTACTATTAATATTTAAGAAAATCTCCCAACAGCAGTCAACGGGCAATCAGGCGGGGTACACCCTGGACAGAGAGCCAAGCCAGGCCATCGCGGGGCAACACAGAGACACACAGGACAAACAATCATGCACACACACTCACACCTAAGGACAATTTAGACGGACCAATCAACCTAACAGTCATGTTTTTGGACTGTGGGAGGAAGCCGGAGTACACGGAGAGAACCTACGCATGCACAGGGAGAACATGCAAACTCCATGCAGAAAGACCCCAGGCCGGGAAGCGAATCCAGGACCTTCTTGCTGCAAGGCAACAGCTCTAACCACTGCGCTACTGCGCAGGGAAAAAAAAAAGGTATGCTAGTAAAAAGCAAAAACCAAATAATCACCCAGCTTTCATCTTTTGGCAGCAAGAGAAATCTGTACAACATTCACCTGGTTCAGTCCCATAAAAATATTTAAAAAAAAAATGAGATGGCAAACAGAAAAACTATGACCTTGTGTGACACATAAAAATGTTCTGTGATGTTGAAGACTTTTAAAGATTGGTGGCCCTTTGTGCAACATCCATTCATCATCCATTTTCTTCCACTTATCCAGAGTTGGGTCGCAGGGGCAGCAGCCTAAGCAGATATACCCAGACTTTCCTCTACCCAGCTATTCGGGCCAGCTGCTCCAGAGGAATTCCCTAGAAATCCGAGAGACATAGTCCCTCCAGCGTGTCCTGGATCTTCCGTTTAGGTCTCCTCTTGTATGGATGTACCCCAGAAACCTCACCAGGAAGGTGTCCAGGAGCCACCTTGACTTGCTCCTTTTGATGTGGAGGAGCAGCAGATCTGCTCTGAGCCCCTCCCAGATGACCAAGCTTCTCACCCTATCACTAAGGGAGAGCCCAGTCACCTTGCAGAAGAAAACTCATTTTGGCCGCTTTTATCCGCAATCTCGTTTTTTCGGTCACTACCCAAAGCTCGTGACTAGGGTTGTCACGTAACCGGTGTAGCGGTAAACCCCGGTAAAAAAGTTGATAATAATGATAACCGTCTTGTTTAAAAAAAAACTATATTATCTCGGTGGATTACCGTGGCTGCGGTGTAGGCGCAGTGACCCTTACCAGCCACCGTATCATCTGCTGAAGTAGCCGGCGGCACATGCGCACTTTGTTGTTTACAACCAAAACTTTCCTGAAGCTAAAGCTGAAATAATGGCTAAAGGAGGAGATGGCAGTGCTCATGACATTTATTATCCCTCAAAGAAGACAAAGTGGGAAGTATGGACATTTTTTTGGATATTCGAAGAATGCCGAGGGACAGTTAATAGAAGACGGCTATCCAGTTTGCAGCACATGCAGAAAAAGTGTCTGTGAAAGGCAGCAACGCTTCAAATCTCATGACACATCTGCATGACCATCACCCACAACTCTACAGTCAACGCAAGGCAAGTTAATGTTAGCGTTTTAGCTAAAATGCGTGATCCGAGGATTTGGGTTGAGGGAGAATGCAACGAGTTGCTATATAAGGCAGCCGCATCGCCCGCTACCTGCATATAAACCGTGTCGCGGACACCCCCATATTGAAATGACGCTATGCATTACGGGGCTCCCAGGGGCAGATAAGAGTTGGTCTCTCTCCGAGAATAATCATGAATTTAATAATGATTACTGCCTGATGACATTTTCTCATATCTGCAAAGCTCACTGGAAGGACACAAACCGAGGACGATATTTTCCTGATATAGGGTTTATTACTCAAGTAAGGGTAAAAAAAAAGTATCTGATTAGAAGGCTACTTGAGTACTGAGGAACATCTGATCTAATATTTTTAAAATGATGACATCAAACAGAAAAAAATAAGTTATGGTCAAATATTGGTATTTTAAAGACTAAAGGGTAAAAATGTAATCAAATAAACAACATAATTACAAAATATCAAATTTTAGGCAAAATTCAGACGTAAACTGAGGACAATATTTTCCTGATATACAGGGTTTATTTAGTTGTGTGAAAATGTAACACGTTTAAAAACAAATACCGCAATAATACCGAAAACCGTGACGATTTTGGTCACAATAACCGTGAGGTTAAATTTTCACACCGTGACAACCCTACTCGTGACCATAGGTGACGGTAGGAACGTAGATCAACTGGTAAATCGAGAATTTTGCCTTCCGGCTCAGCTCTCTCTTCACCACGAGAGATCAGTGTTGGTGTTGCACAAAGGTTGTACCAATCTCCAATTTCAGGATGACCAGTCAACAAGTCAGTCAGGTCTAGTTTGTGTTTAGACACACCATGAACCAATGCTTTTTCAACACACTCAGCTTATTTTTCTCCTCATTTATAGAATCCTCTTCCCCAGCTGCCAGCATCAGGCCGTCATGATTACCGAGAGATCCCTCATTGCAGTAAAGAGACGGAGCCGACAGAGAGATAACAGACTGGTTATCTCTCTGCTGAATCAGGACTCTCCTGCATTGATTGATGTCCTGTAGCATTAATAGATACTCTAAATTAGAAAACCCTACAAACAGCTCCTTTAAAGCTGTGTGTGCCTCGTTTATTAATGTAGATCTGGCCTCTCCTGTAGGGAATTTATAGATTAATCTTCTTTTTACTTCATTTTTTAAAAATCTAACTGTAAATCAAAACAGTGCATTATTTAATCCAGATATGTGGTTAATGTCTAAATAACAGGAGCAACACATTGAAATAAAACTCCTCTTTCAATGAAAATCGGTAGCTGCCTAATTCAATAAATACCAAAGTAAGAGGTAACTGTAAATGTAAAACATAATCACTCCTTGTGTGCGCACGTATGAGCGTTCTATTTTCAACGATCGCCTGTGTGTGTTGACCGTGACAAGCTGAACTAACTGTGCCAATACCCACACACAAATGCAGTGACAGGCTGTGCATGGAGTACCCAGAGGGTCTCGTTCTTGCACCAATTAAAGAAAAAGACAGCGCCAACTTTGCTCGTCCAAACAACACGTAAAAATACACACACACACACATGCACAAAAGCACACAGACCTCCAATGGATCTCCTTTCACTCAGCTGGGTCAATACTGCTATAAGAGAGATTATAAAAATCAGCCTACAACAAAGCAATGAAGCCCAGCGGCACAGTGCTGCACATTAACAAGTTGTCTAAAGCAGTGGGCCCAGGGTGTGCATTGATCTGGCAAATAAGACAGACACCCATGTGTGCCAAACAGCCAGCCAAGCACTTCTCTGCTGTCTAGTCGATGAGAACAATCACCCCGCTGAAATGTGGAAAATTCGACCAGAGCTGGGCTCCACAGTAAATGAACACAGTCAATCATTTCTTCATCATGATTACATGGACAGGAGTAAAATTCTCCCCTGCTTTTGCTTTTTCTTAAACATCTAGAGCAATATCACAAACCTAATTTTCACCCTTTTTCCCCTCACACCTTTCTAATTAAAGCTCCCATCTTTCTCCAACAAGGCAAGGACAAGGAGGACAGGAGGAGATGTGACCTTCTTATACTGTTCTTTGGACAGCCTGACAGGAAGTAGCTGACAAGTGTTGAAAGGAAAGTGAGAAAGGGGGAAAAAGAAGTCAAGAGGAGGGGGAGGCAAAGCTGAGGAGTGACAGAATGAAAAGGAGAAAAAGGGAATGGTAGAAAGGGAGGCAGATGAGAGGATGTGCAGAGGTGGCAATCAGACAGTGAAAGGGATGGAAGGATGTTAAAGGAGGGACAAATGAAAGGGAAATAAGCTTGTGGGCAGATAGCGGTTGCTAAAGAAATATTTCTGGAGGCGACACTGTTTATAGCTGTAGTCACTGGAACTGTTCAAAGTGTGGAGCACTGAATGCATCAGATGTCACTCTGCCCTACCAAAAAGAAAAGAAACCCCATTTTACAGGCTCTGATATCTGTTACAATCAGGCTCATTGTGAACAGGAGAGGATGATGTAGGAGGGAGAGGAGGAAACTGATGATAGTGATGCTGGAAGGAGAGGTGGAGGTGGAGTCACGGGAAAGGCAGTGGATGGAGCCCTGGCACAGGGATCCTGGCTCAGTGAACTGGCTCTCTCTCACACATCCACATTGGAATGGAGGGGATGCTCAGATGGCTGTTTAAACAGGTTAATTGGGCTGGCCTCCCGAGAGACCAGGACAGATGGATAGAGGGATAGAATGAGAGAGGAGAGGCAGTGTTGAAGGGAGAGATGATGGTGGGAGATGAATATGGCCTCTGATCAGAAGCACCATGGGGAGTGTAGGCAGCCTAATCAGAGCGGTGCGGAGCTGTGCAGTGAGCAAGGCCCTCAGTGACTGACTACACAAGTCCTGTCCACCACTGATACCAGGGAGGACAAATATGTGATGGAAGGCTGTTTACTGCTATGTTAGAAACCCATCAGAGGGAACGATGACTCACTGAAGCCAATCATCAAGAGTGGTTCATCTTTCTGTCCTTCCAAGAAACTTACAAAGGCACGATGACCAGCTTGTACCTTCAAAAGGCTTTCAGTCTGCAGGTACGGGAAGACAAGAGCAGACAGGAAACACCTGCCAGTGGGCGCTTTTCAAACTTTCTTTATCAAGAAATAAACATCAAAGTGAGTAACAAATGTTTCATGCCAAACTAGAAGATAATCATCAGCCAAATATGTATCAAAGCAACGCTGTTTGTTTTAGAGCTTGTTTTCTTTAAAAAGCTGCTTGTGTTGCTTCACTTATCTGTCTGTTTCATGTTTTTGGTCTATTCTATGAGTATATACGCTCGAGAAATTCACACAATGAACTTCAGTCATATTTGATAACTACAAAAGCAATCACAATGCTCTTCCCAAAGAGGCTTTTAAGTTTCCACAAGCAAAAGGATTTCACTTTTGTTTCTTTGCTTACTGGAAGGAAATAAGAAACATGTGAGAGAAAAGATATATATTCTAATGTTTACCCATCAGGCACAAACTGAATGTTCAGCGTGTGTGAGAATGGGAAAAATAGGGATTCCGTCTAGAGAGCACATCTCCTTTTAAATTTAATCATGAAACAACTTTGTTGTTTCCCAATTTCTTCTCAAAACTTTTTTAGTCCTGGTCGCACAAAAGAGCTGCACTCCTGCAGCAGACCCTGAAGTGTGTGTGTGTGTGTGTGTGTGTGTGTGTGTGTGTGTGTGTGTGTGTGTGTGTGTGGTATGGATGGATTGTGATGTCTTATCTAAAATTAAACAGCTTGACTTTGTGTTTTGTTTGGCTGAACATCGATACACTTTACTTCACTGCTCCACTTTCTGTGTAAGGATCCAACGTGTCAGCATGAGATATTAGGATCTCAGCTCGCTGCATCTTCTCTTGCTGTTGTTTAACATTAAATTTTAACTCAATGGATGAGCAAGTGGATAGATACGTAGGTGGACTAAAGGTGAACACAATTTATTTAAAGTATGGACTCCACAGGGTCAGAAACGCCTCCCTACGTAGAACATTTTTCAAGCAGTGATGCTTTAAAGTTGATTTAAAGCTCCTATGTAATTAAAAGTGTAATACTACTTATAGTATTGTCTGATTTCTATATGGTTTATGTTAAATATCTGCGTTATAGAGCAGCAAAGTTACCTCATTTCGTGTTATTCGCTTTAAATTGTGCTGGACCAAATTTAATTAGGTTGGAATTAGCATCATAAACAGGAAAACCTTTCCCTTTATTCTGATTAGGTCCACCAGTTAGGTTTAACCCTCTCAGGCTCAAAACAAGTTTTGATAAAAGGACGAACAGCTAAGTCCTTCAGAAGTACTTCTGAGTTAAAAAATGCTCATGAAATACTGTACGTATGTGGAGTAACCAGCTTGATGTGAGCACTATCTCTCCCATAATACTGATCAAGATCTGTCAGGTGTAGAAACAGATGTATAACATAATATATTGTTTTGCTACAGCTCTATGTAGACCTCAAATGTCCTTTTGCATCACAGTTTACCAGTACAGTGTCAGTGAGCATGTTTGTATAGAGTTACAAACTAATTATGCATAAATATTCATGTGGTGCCCAACCAGAAAAACCACAGGACATCGTTCTTGACTAATCAACATCTCTAATGACTGATTAGTATTCCTCCTGATAAGCACTAAAGACCCTGATTGAAATTCTTCCATTCCCAGACATCTGTTTTTCAAAAGGAGACTGTGCTTCTGCTTGTTTGTTATGTATTAAAATGGCACATAACAATGTTTTGACGTTATGTTTTATTTGTCGACTCAACTGTTATTTCAATCGAAATTTACTTGATGTGGGTTCACCTCACCTTCTCAAGTCTGTCCACATGTTAGTGTTTTGTTATACGATTGTCCGTTAGACCTTTTTTTGATATTTGTTTTGTTTTTTTTGACTTTCTTGTATCTCTTTTTCCATATTATTTTTCAGTTTCCCAATGCACCCTCATTGCTCTTCTCAGAGGTTCATCTTCAGGGGTCGGGCAACGTGCAGCATCGCTAAACAATGCAGCCCCCAGAGGTCAAATAGCAGTGTGCTGGAATAAAAACCAGCATGTGCAAGCTAAGTGCTAAAGACATATTATATACGAGAAAAGGAAATGAAGGAGCTAATAGACATGAGCAGTACTTAGGGTAGGGTTATCACTCAAATAAACTTTAAGTGTCTTTCAAGCACAAGAGCATAACTATGTATATAATTACAGGATGCAATGTAGAGTGAGCCAGAGACTCGTGTTTTCCCCATCATGTAGAGATTTTACACAACATCTCATTTCCATTGCTTGTCTACATTACATGCTTGTGTGGAGACAAGAGAAATGGATGTCAGCACCACCATCAGAGGGAGTAAAAGAGAAGATTGGAGTCTGCTGGCAATCAAAGCTTGTTTCAGTGACGACTGGGTGAAAAGACATAACAGGAAAGAAGAATAAGGCAGAGTAAAACCCCTCAGGAAGAAAAAAGTTCAGTTAAAACAAAACTTTTCTGCACCGTGGTTATCAACGCTATACTAGAAGAAGCACACCTTCACGTTGAGACATACAAGTAGCACAGGCAGAAGGTATTTACACAGCAGCTCATATCCCTACACTCGGTCCCTCGCAGCTCCCGTTTGACCTTTTTACCTTTCTTTTCAGTGGTTGTGGTTCTGTGCATTTTTCTGGATCAATAGTCTACAAATTCAATGATGGATTTAATACATGCTGCATAGATTACTGTTCTCTGAGGCCGCGACCCAGAAATTATAATTGTGTACAACTGCAACATCTAAAGCCCTGCAGCAAGAGATCAGATACAGTCTGACCAGGAGGACTGAACACAGAGGAGGACGTCATGAGTCTGCGTTTGTTTGTGGTACACGGTCTGGTGTCAGAACAGTGGCCAATGGCTCAGAGGAATGAGACACAATGCTAAATGAGGCCTGGGAGACACTGAGGCAGAGAGGGGACCATCTTGTTTTGGGGAGCGCCGCTGTCAGCAGTTTGCATCAAATCAATAAGAGTTCTTCATCATGAATTATACAATTTAACTGATATCACTTATGGTCTCCAAAAGTGAAATAGAAAATACCCAGTAACAGTAAAAACTCTTTAAAGTGTTAGTCAGCCCCGAACAGGATCTTACTCCACCCACGACTCTGACAGCAACGGGGAAGACGATCTGGGACCCCTCGCCCCCACCCATGGAAAGGATCTGTGTTGTCACCAAGCAAACAACAGAGAGACTTCTTTTCAAGGTTTGAATTTCAATGATATTTTCTTACCATATTATTAGGTTCACACATCCATAAAAAGTTAATTAATAACACTTAAACTGTTTTGCTCCACAACGTCATCGTCAGCCTGCATTCAATGGCCAAAATGAAATCCATTAAACTAATGGTTACTGGGAGTTCTAGTGTTAAGGTAGGTACGTTTACAGAAAGCTGTCAGATTTCCAGTGTAGTTAACTGATTGGTTGTAACTTCCATAGAAAGTTTATATGGTTTATTGTCATGGTGGTGGCAGGCTCATGCATGCACTAAAGGTGGCTTGTTCCATGATTGCTACAGAGGACTGTCTTGGGGTCTAGGAATAAAGATAATCAAAAGAAACAGGAAAAAGCAAACTAATATTATCAACCATTTACTAGAATCAGTATTGAAATTTGCTGGAAAGTTGCCCAAAGGAGAGCAATTCAACTCAACCTAACTCAACTTCTATTCATTTTATTTGTTTTTGCCAAACATTTTTTGCTCCTTTTGTCTTCCGGTTTATCTTCATGAAAAAAAAAATCAATATCCAGGTTGTCACACCCTGCCAGGAGCCCAGCTCTTTGTTTTCTGTTTTACTTTGACATCCTCCTCTCTCCTCTGTGTCACTTCCTGTCCTTCGTTAACCAGATTCATCCCAGCTGTGTTCACTTGTATTTAACCACTCTCTGTTCTCCCTTTCAGTCGCCAGTTCGTTGCTGTCTTCTAGCTCTTCGTTCCAGCCGTGATTAGTGTTTGCTCTCAGTATTTTTGACTTAGTTTTGGTGCATCCGTTTCTGCTCTTGTTGCCAGCTAACTTGGAATTGCTTGTTGGAATATTTACCTGCTTTTTGACCTCTGCCTTAAAGGACATTTGCCTTTTACCTCCTTGTTCTCCAGCCTTGCTTTTGGGTCCAGATCCCTATACCTGACACATGTGGTATTCTTGTTTGGAGCAGAACAGTTCATGTATTTGTCAAATGTGCATCCAATCTAACCCTTGATGTCTGTGAGAATTAGGACCTCACCCCTTGTCACTTCACAACTTCAAACCCCCCCCCCCCCCCCCCCCCCAAGTTATACCTTCTCTTGTGATGGAGGACAGAAGGACAAATGCAGATATACCAAAATAAAAAAGGCAGCTTAGTAGATAAAAAAACAAAGGATTCAACACAGATTTTACTTTAATCTTTGCCCGCAAGAATAAAAAAATACTCGTAAGAAAAAATAAAGGATTTTCATATTGTTTTCTCAATAAAGCAAATAGTCCAAAATTGCTTTCTTCAACTGCTGCAGGAAATGCAGGCTGTGTATCTCGAATCTAATCAACATCTCTCTATCAAAACTTTAACAAAAGTTTCTGTTTTCCAATTTCAGAGGTCACAGCACAAACCAGAGAGTCCTTCTGGCTTTTTAAATGTAGAAACCCGTAGAAGTAATTGCACATTCTGTATGTAGGCTAAGCAAAAAGGTTTCACAGTTGTTTTGATCACTTCTTTGTTCTTGTGAAGACATAGCCTGGCAAGCCAGACTAAATACATGTATTATTTAGTCTGGCCACGCTCCATTGACGGCTCTCAGTTGTGGGGCGGGTTCTACCGTTGTCTTTCAAATGATCTCCGCATTCCACTGGACAATGAATGTGACATACTCTTGTTTCACTCTGTTGCATCATCCCACCCACCAGGCATATAGAGTGCCCTGATTGGCCCACAAAGCGGATAAAGCTCTGTGATTTGTTCACTAAGCAGATAGAGCACTATGATTGGCCCACCATTATGGACCAATCACAGCTCTTTATGTGTTTAAACCCCTCTAGAGAGTTGTGACTGGCTAGCCAGAGTCCTGGTAGGAGCTGCTGAGGTTCCAATGGAGCATGCCTAGACCATTCTTTGCAAAGCAAGAATTTGGTCTAGTTCACTAGGCTAGTGAAGACAGGCATTGAGCTGTGATTCGTGGGATCCAGTGGCTGGTGTTGGACCACCATGACTGAATGAGAAGCTCTAAAGTCTCAGAAAAGTGCTCAGTTGAAAGTTTAATGTAACACTGTTATCCCAAACCAGTACAAAGACCGGAAATACGTTCTAATTACAAATGGCTGGTAGAAGGGATGTGATAAACCACCAAAGGGTTCCTGAGCACAGCTGTGTCTGCAGCTCAGCCGGGGATGGGTCAAATGCGGAGAACAAATTTCACACACACCAGTGTGTGTGTGACAACTAGTGGGACTTTAACTTAACCTTAATATCCTAAAGAGAAAGGTGCAAAATTGCTACATTGGTTTTAGAATTAAAACCTTAGTGTAAACAAATAGTTTTTCCATAGGAAATTTGATTAGTTCATTGGTTGAGTTAAACCATGTTAAAGTTGTGGGAAACGTGTTTCTTCAATACATTTGCAGTGGTTTCTGGTAGGCCTTGCAAGTTGTTCTCAGGGCAAGAAAAATCCCAGAATTACTTGCATCAGCACTGACAAGTCTGCTGCCACACAGAGGAGCAGCAGACGAGTCTCGATTCCTGATTTTTGGACATCTCGCCTCAAATTGGATAACAGCAATGCAACTCTACCACTGACTTGAAATGTGGATGTTTTATCTCCACAAATAACTCAAGCCTGGAATAGTTTTTCTGTGTGGTGAAATTGCTAATGCTAACAGTTAGATTTTCTTAATCAGGACGCTCTCTGTTGATTCCCGGACGCTACAAGAAAAATCAGCCTTCCCCTCTGCAATTTAAGGTGAGTCCATGAATGTTAAGTGACGTAGATCAGTCAGGCTTTTCAAATTCTAGCATCTCACTGTCTATTTTCTCTCAAAAGTGAATGCAGGAGACTGTCTTCATGTTCATCCTGTAGGAAAAACTCAGAGTGACTGATTATAATTAGAAATAGTCATTAAAAATGTTTTTTTTCATTCAACCACACCTTTAAAACCATTTAGAATGAAGTAAATTTAAAAATAATTCCCTCTAAACATTTGAAAAGTAGGTAGTAAGTATACATTCCTACATTCTTCCTTTATTAGATGACCCAATCTTTTATACCAACTATTTACAATTAATGCAGATTCAGTGTTCTAATTGAGATCTGAAGAAAGAACACAGAGCCATTATAGCCCTGGATTTAATAGCAAGCCGTAATGGTATTTGTTATTTAACATGTGTATTTATAGCTGTTTTTTGTTTCCTTATGTTCATCCTTTAGACTATTCCATAATTTGATGATTTCAAGATTTTTTATACTTTTCGCTTGTGTGAAGCTCTTAAATTTTCCTGTCTGAGTGAAAAAGTACAATTTTTTTTAGGTAAAGCAACTTTTAGAATAAATAAAAAGTCCTTTTTGTGTAAGAATCTACTTTCAAAACTGTCGGCGACGTTCTTCCTTCTGTTTCCAGAGCGTTGTTTCTTACGCGTGAACAGTCATTTAATGTTTACTCATTATTACAATTCGTGTCTGACAAAGAAGCTTAATTACAAAAAGTACTTCACTGATTTGGCATTACACTCCAAAGAAACAAACAAACAAACAGAAATGAGAAACTATATGAATGTTTTAGTGCTCAAAGATCCAGAGCTTCATTGTTTTTGTTAAGAACATTTTAAAACAAGGTAATTTAATCAAATCGCTTCTCTTGAACATCTTTGTAATCCTTATTTTAGGTATTGTTCACCATGGTTAAAGCCTGCACATCTTAACACAAATATCCAGTCTTGAGTGATTTTCTTGATGGAATTTAAACCTTTTCTTTTTGAGCAGAAATGCCTATACATGTTTACCCATGACCGGAGGTCCAACTAAAATCCATAAATGCCTCACATGTAATTCCTCTGTAAGTAATAAGGCCAACAAGTGCACCATAACTGGGTTTGGCATGCTACATTAAGGAAATGAAGAATAGCAACAAAGGTGGAAGGTGGCTTAGTTTTCAGCATGTATGGGTGGACTTCATACATTATCCTGTTAAAGAGGTTTTAACCCTTTGGCATTGTGGTCAAAACAGCAGGATCCTTCAGGCTTTTGTTAGTTGTGAAGATAAAACTTCAACATTGCAAAGCAGTCAGTGGTAGAGTCACATTGGTGTCAGCCAATCAGAGGCGAGATGCCCAAATATAAAGAAGACTCTAAATCCCGCGTTCCGAGGCTCACCTCTCATGTCGCTCACTTTTAGCTCCTGAAACAATAGCACTAGAGATTTTCCCCCACAGAGGTGGTCTCACAAGGCATGCATTAATACTAGAGGGCACTGCAGATGTGTTCAAAAACCAACAAACTTCCACTTTTAACACCTTAACACATTTAGATGTGAGACCTTAAACCATATCAGAGATTCCCATTATTTAGACTTTAGTGTTTGTTGAATGATGAGTCAATCTGGATCAAGCACACACTGTTCTAACGCCTACTTCACCCTGGAAGCATCAGCAGAGTGGGACGGCAGCGGAAGGATTTACTTGCGACTTTTGCTGTGTGCCAGGACACACTGGGAGAATCTCAGCAGTGCTCCTCTGCTATCCTGCTCGCTGAACTCACAAGATCACAAAATCTTTCAAGACTTCAAAGGTCATGGTTTGTTTCTGCCATCTGTCATTAAACCAAAAACAAGGAAATCATGTTTAATATTGTTGTTTGATGTCAAATATGATGTTGTTCCTCTCTACTGCCAGGATTAAAGCCATATGAACACTGATGCACTTCTTGAACCATGCTAGGAGTAAATAAGTGGTTAGGTCACATGTATGTATGTAATCTACATCGCTGTAGTGGTCTTTTATTTTGAAAATTACCAGGGGTTTTACACTGAAACCGTATATGATTTCCTGTCTAGCCCTAAGTTAACTGTGGAAATTGATGTGTCCCAGAAGCGGCTTGCGGCAGAAGTAGAACCTGATCTGATCTTTCGCAGCGCCACTTCTGGAACACACCTGAATATTTCCGTGTTGCTGCTGGTTTGAATCACCCCATAGACTATAATGGAATCTATCTGAAGCAGCGATGCTCCAGAGAGCGACCGATAGAGTGATAGTAGAGGTAAGGTTAAGACTGCATGTATAATCTCTGTGTGTATTTAATAAATTCAACAAATAATTTATCATAATGAAGAAAATAACATTTTGGTAAATTCTGACACAATTTACAAATTTAACATCCTTGGCCTCATTCTAGCTTGTGTGGAATGAAGAACACACTGTAGGGGTAGGGCTAAATAGGTGTTTACTTCTGCCTACTCCATTTCAAACACATGACTGGAAGGATGAATTGCAATGAAGGTGTATGCACATGCTTGAAACAGATATACTACTACTACTAAACTTTCAGTGTCTGCTGCAAAAGAAGTAGTGGATTTTTTTCTGGCATTTTGCTGACTTCAGGAGTTGAAAGCACTGTTTCAAAAGGCTGCAGGAGCTGCTGTGGGCTCCGCCCCGAACTCGAAGCCCAAAAGCAGACAAGGCTAAGACCACAATCCCCTGTTGGTGTAATTATCAGACAAAGCACAGCGAAGTAGGTGTTGGCTCCATCACTGCAGCATTACCTGTAAGTGTCAAGAAGAGAAAGTTGGACTGGAAGGAGATTTTTTTTCTTGATCCAGCAGAAGTATGAAAAACTATACATTTTATTTATTGAAGCATTAAAGGTTGAATATGGAAGAATTTAATTAAAAAAACACCTCCACGGGGCATTTAGAAGGGTGCAGAATGAAGGTACATAATTTCCTTTAAAAGCTATATAAAAAATCATCAAATATTTATTTTGACGACACAACACTGGATTTATGTTTACACATACTAGTGAATAGAGGGCACGGTTGCGGGTTGCCAAACGGTCCGCTTGGCACAGTGAGATTGGCACTGTGGAAAATGCCGGAGAGACCATAAAAGACCTAAAACCAGAGTGAGTTTAGGTGAAGCAACGCATGTTGATCTGTGAGCGCACACAAGCTGAACAGTCCAAACACCAGGCCTGTAGGTTAAACTGGGAGATACACCGATGCTTTACTGCAGCCGATGATGGGTTGCAAGTGTAAGTTGATGTGGTACTACCTATCCACCAGCAAAAACCCTTTAACTCTCCATGGATGCACACACACACACACACATACACACACACACACACACACACACACACACACACACACACACACACACACACACACACACACACACACACACACACACACACACACACACACACACACACACACACACACACACACACACACACAGGATGGCAAGATGTAAAGAAGGTAGAGCAGAAGGAAGCTGGCATTGATGGAATCCCACAGGAAACAAACACCAGCAGCGGTTTGAGAGCCAATCTCCTTTAACTCTCAAAAACAAATGTTTGAGTAAACACAAACAAGCACGTTGTAGCGTACTCTAAAAACATCTGCATGTTAGTGCAGTTACATATCTGTAATCAAGAGGTTAAGGCTGAGGAAATATGTTCTGGGGCGACTGTGTTGTACGTAGCATGCATGTGTATGTGTGTGTGTGTGTGTGTGCGTGCGTGCGTGTGCATTTATGAGCGATAGACTGTGTACTTGCATTCGAGATAAAGAGATAAACAGGCTCATAAACATCAGCATTAATCAAATGTGTGTGTGATCTCTAGTAACATGTTTTGTGTGTTCAGAGGGAAATAAATTAGAACTGCAAGCAGATTTCACTAACAAGTCTTGTTAATGAAAACATCCTCCAGAGCTTTTGGGGCTAGGGAGAGAAACCAGAGGCCATAATCATCTGATCAGCCAGGAAGATGGCGTGGAGGCAGCAGAAGAGTGGGAAAAAAATCAAAATGTGCAATTAGACAACAATATCTGCAGGAAAAACACTGATGAGCTGTTGAGAAAAGCTAAATGAATTATAAATACAAGGAGACGGAAGGAAAACATCCACAGGAAAATGTTTAGTCTTTACATCCATACGGGCACATGCAAACCTGGAGTTAGACGTACTGTAGCATCTTATCTAGACTTTGCCAGCTACACTACTACTCTTAATCTTTAGAAAAAAAAAACAAACAAAAGAATAAGAAGCTTAGAAGTCAGAAGCCTTGAGGCGAACATGTGTTAGGGATGTGCAGCCTTGTAACAAAGTCAGAACTTGCCAAAGGCTGGTTGTCCCCATAGAGAACATGACAGCTCCATTTCACTGAGTGACTGACTTAAACTTGACAAAGTTGTAATGTCGAGCTAACAGAATATAATGTCAACAAACAATACTTTGAACAACATCTAAACCTATCAAAGCATCCTAAAATGTGTGTCAGTGTATGGTATATGTTCAGTGGGTGTGAGTAAGAACAATGTGTGTGGGTGCATGATGAAACCATGTGCACACCAACACATATCTGTGATAAGTTGCCAGCTTGGCTCCAGTTTACTCACCTGCAGCTGGCTCACTAGAACAAAGCCAACTGGCTCCTCGTGATTTTTGAAAATCACAAACCAGGTCCAGGGGTTTGAACGTGCACGAGTATCTTTGCTGTGTAGCATTACCATGATTCATCTTCACAAAACTGCAAAAGCTTGTGATAATCGCTTTAGCTAATCCTTGCACGCTCTGGGCAAACAAGCATGGAGAGAGTGAAGGGGTGGTTCTTTTCCCCTCAGGGGGAAAATGGTGATAGTGTGGGTGAAACGTGGTCAGGGTGACACTGTGCATGTTTTGATGTTGGTGCATGCATTCGTAAATGAAAATCCCACCTGTATGTATCACACTGGGTCCACACAAGATCATTTCATTATCTACTTGTTTCATTCTGAGGATGAAACCATCCAACATGGCGAATAATATGTTTTTGCACTCTTCCATAATGCAAGCCAATCCACTCTTTCATACATGTTTAATGTAAAAACTGTATGATGTTACCATACCAAATTTATTTATACACCACATTTAAAAACTGCATGGCAGCCGACTAGTGAAGGGAACTCCGGCTCTTTTAAGAGAACCAGTTCTTACGGCTCGGCTCACTAAAATGAACCGGCTTTTTCGGCTCTCAAACGGCTCCTCACTTTTTTTTTGTATTAATTTATCACCAGAAATGATATAAAATGTGTGTGAAATGATTTACCAATCTACAAACTTACATTAATTCAACAATTGGCTTGTTTTTAGCACCCTTAGTGTCCGTTAGAAGAACCAAAAGCAGAACATATCTCGTCTTTATCTGAAACGTCTCCATGGCCATCATTAGTGTCTACAGGAGTGACTCATCACCAAACATATCAGCTGTGTTCATGATCTAAGCATGCAGTGCTGGAAGCAGACTGAAGTGTCTGGTATGTTAGCTAACCAGCGTTAGTGTGATAACCCAGTAAAGGGTTATCTTTGGTTTAGCACACACTGGCTCAAGACAATAATTTAAAAATATGAAAAAGGTGCATAGTATCCCTTTAAATAACTTAAAATTTTCCAACAGAGTGCAACAAAACACATTTTAACAAAAATAAACCCTGCAAGTTAAATATTTATAGACATAACTATTTACTAGTTGTCAATATTGGTAAATTGTGTCCAAATCTGGCTGCCTTTTCCTGCCGTCACTCATTTCCTCACCTTTCTGTTTTTATCCCCTCTCACACCCCCCTCCTCCCGCTGCTCTGTGAGTTTTCTACAGTCAGTCACCGTCCCCCGCTCCTCCCCTCCCACTCCTGATCGCTGCAGACACACAGAGGAGCAACCATCTTTTATATAGCGCCTCTCAAGATAAAAATCATGAGGCGCTTCACAAAAACAAAAATTTTTAAATATTAAAATATTTTAAAACTTGGCTAAAAAACATGTTTAAAATGACAAAAAAATTGGATTAAAATGTAAGGATAGGGAGAGAGAAAATGAAAAGGAAAGACGGAAACTGGTAGATCCTGGGAAAGGTGTAATAGGTAGAAAGAGCAGGATAAGGAGAGGGTGGTGATGAAGGTCACACTAAAGCCAGCTTGGTGATGTTCAACAGTGTCAGAGGCTGCAGCCAGGTCCAGCCGGACCAGAACAAGAACAGTCCCCTGCATCACTGTGAGTCAGAAGGTCATTAGAGACCCTAAGAAGAACTGTTTCAGTAAAATGAGCTCTACGAAAACCTGATTGGAAGCTATCATAGATGTTATCTTCATCAAGAGCAGCTGTGAGTTTTTTAGCCACAACCTTTTCCAAGATTTTGGAGATGACTTTTTTTATTTTTATAAGAAGCGGGTGGACTACAGCATTCTTAAAGTAAGCAGGGACCTGACCAGAAACCAGAGAAGCATTAATAACTGAGAGCACGCTGGGACCGATGGACTGAACAGCACTTTCAAACAAAGATGAGGGTAAGATGTCGAGGGGGCATGCAGAGGTCTTCATAGAGTTAACTACCGTAAATCCTCTAATACAGGCCTGGGCCTTTATTTACTCAAGTGCATCCTGGTTCAGGTCTTTATTGGAAGGAGGCCAGAATTAGAGACAGGTCTCAATTTGAATTTGAGCAAAATAAACTACTAGTAGAATGAATTAAAACAAGATTTTGTGTCTATTTATACCTTTAAAACACTAAGTTAGTTTAATGAAAATGTACAGTTAACATTGTACGTACGTATAAACATATAAAACATTAACAACAAACACGTTATTCCGCTGGAGGATTTACCCAATGCTGAAGCAATCGTCATAAACTATTTTGTGTGGCAAACCTCTTATTACACTGCAAACCAAAAGCCTTTTGTGAGTCTGAAAGCCTAGAATTATTTTATATCGGGTCAGTTAACAATTTAGCGATCCGGAGAAGCTTTAAATGACCGTTGTCTAGTTTACACTTGTGAGATGTACTGTTTTAATTAACTTGTAATGATAGCTAATGCTAATGGTGAGTATGTGCTAGGATCTACTTATGACATTTTATGCCTTTTTAAATCCAAATTTCTGGTACATTTGATGGATTTTACTAAGGTATTAATGCCTTGTTTCAACACTGAGCTAACTGCTAAAAGCATTAGCACTCTACAAGCTATTTGTGGTGAGGGCACGTGAAAACAGTAGCAAACTGTTCATTTGCTGTTTTTGTAGCTGCACTTCTAAGCTGTTCAATAAAATGCTATACCTTTAGTAACCGTAACCTGTGATGAAGTGATCACTGCAAAATGTAGCAATTTCTGTTCCGTTCCTTCTCAACTTGCAGCAGAGATTATGATCCACTATTCCGTCTTCGTTCAGTAAGTTTCAGTAAGTCCTTTGTGGTGCACTACTTTCGGGACATGAAAAAAAAAATAAAAAAAATTTCCCGATCGCACGGAATTTGGGTATTTTTACACCCAGTCAACAAAGTAAATAAGGGTCTGTGCTGCAACAGCTACCTCCTGACCCAGCTCTGCAGTTAGTGACGTGGATGCAACAACGTGTACAACCAACCTACCCTCCCCGTGGACATTCCGGTTATGATGATGCCTGCAGGGCAAAATAAAAAGTTGTTTCTAATAAATCTCCAGTCCCAGGTCACTATTAAAGATCGGCCTTTATTTACCCCAGCGAGACTGGCTAATGTAGGAGGCATGGCCAGTAATGGAATACAGGCCAGTATTAGACGATTCACTGTAGTTTGGTTAGTTCAGGCAAAAAAACAGGAGCAATGCTATCTAGGATGACGGGCCGGGTTGGAGTTGGGAGAGGCAGAGATAAGGCTGAAGGAGAGATGCTAGATCTAACCTTGTCCACAAAGAAAGACGGAACGTTTTCATAATCTCCATCAGTGGATGGGGGCTGTGGGAGAGGCAGGAGAGACAATACTGCTGATGGTGTTAAACAGCACTTTGGGATTCTCTTTGCTCTGGGACGCCAGGTTGGAGAAATAGGCAACCCTCGTGTCTCTGACTGCAGAGTTAAAGCTTCTTTCCAGAGTATTTCTCTTATCTGGGGCAGCAGTAGCTCAACAGGTTGAGTGGGTTGTCCAGTAATCGGAAGGGTCCAGGTTCAATCCCGGCTCCAGACAAATAATTCTGCTGTTGTGTCCTTGGGCAAGACACTTAACCCACCTTGACTGCTGGTGGTGATCGGAGAGAGCGGTGGCGCCTGTGCTTGACATCCTCGCCTCTGTCAGTGTGCCCCAGGTTAGCACCATCAGTGTGTGAATGTGTGTGAATGGATGAATGATACACTGTAGTGTAAAGTGCTTTGGAGTCCTTACTCTTCATGTTTCTGTTTATAAATGTACTTCTGTAGTCGACAGAGCTAAAACACGTCGTTTTATGAGTATTACTCTCATCTCAGGTTGTGTTCTCATATATTTATATTTTAGAGACTTACTTGTCCGTGAAAAGTTCATCAACTCTGCATTAGCCAAGGTATTCCTTAAATTTGAAGCAAGAAAGCTGTAGTCTAACGTTATTGGTTAGTTCTGGTCGGCGCTCAGTTTCCTATTGCACGGAGC
Organism: Nothobranchius furzeri; assembly: GCF_043380555.1. Lineage (NCBI taxonomy): Eukaryota > Metazoa > Chordata > Actinopteri > Cyprinodontiformes > Nothobranchiidae > Nothobranchius > Nothobranchius furzeri. Next base: position 55,992,364 of record NC_091755.1, on the reverse strand, counting down.
TCTGTGGGGCAGGAGGCATGCGTAGCTAAATAAAAAAATAAGTTGTATCGCTTACATTTAATCACAGTACATGATGAGACAATCACTTTTACAGATTTCTAAAAAATCATACATCATTTCTGAAAGGGGAAACATCCGGAAAGCAGCTTTAAAGGAGGTGTAGCGTTATGGATGACCGTCTATCTGGGACAAAGTTCACGTTCCAGCTAGGTCACAGCCGGGTCAAGATATAACCTTTATCCACAGATTAAAGCCATCAGGAGCCAGAGCGTCTGAAGAATAATCATCAGCCTGACTGTTTATCTGTGTCCATCCCAAGATGAAGGACATATTCAACTATTATCAAATAACTCAATAAAAGCTTATTATTATTAAGGTTTATAATAATCATCATAAATAATAATCCTTTTCATATTAAATGTATTCTTCTTAATGAAATGACTTATTAACCTTGGGTTAATTATAATTATTATTTATTATAATCAGTAATGTTTAATCAGTAACCAGAAGATGCCTTTGCACATGTCCAGCTCATGCAGGATTCACTTCAAGGTAAATACTTCACACATGTTTTTGACGCATGATCAAAGCTTTCTTCCTGAGAGAGTGGGCGTGTCCTGGAGCTTGGTAAAACTATCCATCCCCAGCTTCAGAAGGAGTTCTTGAACCAACACCAGGAGAAAGGGGAACGGCCGCCCTGAATCCTCCACCTGCTGTTCTAGTCACGCCGACCAGAATAGCCAAAGAATAAACGAACTGTAACTAGCTAACGGAGACTCTCCCAGAGTCATTGATTTCTGAAGTTAAGTTAAGACGAGAACGTCCATCTGCCAAACGCTTGACAAACCGGGTACCCAGGACAACTCTGGACCAGACGATCGGACACTTGCGTCTCACCTACCAGACTGAGTGTCATCTTGGATGAACCACATCCTCCTGATCTCCGGATCCACAAGAGGGTCCTGTTTGGGTGAGGTAGCACACGAGAATGCGTTTGATGTGGTTTTCTCTCTAAATAACTCAGTTAGCCTCAAAACATCATCTACATCATCTTCATCCAGAACGCTTCCAACTCTCTGGAAAAGAAACCTTCTCATAACTTCATCTACGCATCCAAAGTCGTATTTTCCATTTAGCTTCCATTCAGGCACAGGTTTGTTTTAAAAACAAGCTCAATATCAAAGCTGTTGAATATTGTCATTAAAATTGCCATCCATGAATTGTCATTTTATAATTGTCGATTCAAATCTCTAAGTTTAAAATTGATAGTAAAAAAATTTCTTCATTTTTAAACTTGCCTCCGTATTGAAACGAAACACAGAAAAGGTATAATATTTCTGGTTATTTGAAAGCAAAGATCCTAGTTTCTGATTTAAAATAACTTTTGCTATTAAATTTAATTATCCAAATTAAACATTAATCTTTGGATTAAAATTAGATCAAACAGGTTGATGTGTGAACTTAGATCAATATATATAAGTATCCGGGATATTTATATATGATCTAAGCATCATAGGTTAATCTGATTGTTCATTTTTCGGAATCTCCACTGAACAGCACAGAGGTGATTTCAGTATGCAGATTTAACTCTACAGAGGTCAGAAGATCCTTTAGATCAGGGGTGTCAAACATGCGGCCCGCGGGCCGGATCCGGCCCGCAAGCGGGTTAAATCCGGCCCGCGAGACGGTTATGTAAACTTTATTTTCATACTTTACAATGTAGAGTGAAAATAAACGTATCGTTGTGAGAAAGTTTCCTCTGTAATGAGTACAAATGAAACAAAGCTGCGCTCAAGGCTCACACAAGAACTTGAATCCCATCCTGAAGTTGGCCGCCACTCAGGATGTGACTTCTGATATTGATGCTCTGGTGAAAGCTAAAAGATGTAAAGTAAAATTAGTCAAATATACTTTAAGTGCTGCATGAAACTGATCTAGCCATGTGATCTGTAAGCTCTTTGAATCACTAAGGAATGTTTTTTTATTTGTTGATTTTTTATTTTTTTTCCAAATTTTCAAGTACACTTCAGGTGTTGTACTTGTACTACACTGTCCTCAGGCTCCAGCCTTGTTTTATATTGATTGTATTAAAATAAAGAAAACAATCTGAAGTTTTTTTTTTTTATTTACCGGTCCGGCCCACTTGGGACTAGATTTCCCTCAATGTGCCCCTGAGCTAAAATGAGTTTGACACCCCTGCTTTAGATGTAGCGGATGGACATGGAGACAATTTAATGATCTTCCAAAGTTTTCAGATATTGACCATTCATTATCAACCTATTTTCCCAAAATAGGCCAACAGCTACTTTTAAGGGCCTATTTTGCAAAAAGTTCCAGTAAACAGACACATTATGTTTCAGATGCTACTGATCAGCTTACCCTTTATGCTTTCTCATTAAGTTTGTCTCTGTACATGTGAAAAAGGAACATGCTAGCTTCTCTTTATCCAGGCATTTTTATCTTTATCTAATATTACCTTGACAAAAGCATTACCTCCCATTCTCTCCTCTCTCTTGCCGTGAAAGTATCACCTGGCTTTTCTGGGACTTAGAATGCCTCAGGTAGAGCGAAAGCACAAAGGTTCACTCCTGGGCTGACACCTTTTGGGGATATGGGCAACAGGAATGGCTGCAGAATCACCTCATTAGCATCAGAGGGTGCTCTTCTCCATGACAAGTAAGACTTCACTGCACTGATATCACAAAAATAATGAGCAAATGTAACCTATAACGCTAAATATAGGTAACCATGATCCCAAGAGACATTTGGTAAAGAAACCATACACTGCAAGAGTTGTCAAAGTCCTTTTAAAGTTTTGTAGCCGTGTGGGTGTGTGGAGAATACAAAGTAAACAAAAGACTTTAAAGAGAGGAAATGATGATGGTTGAACAGTGTTTGATGAGCGCTCTTAGCCTGTAGCTATAGCGCATTAGGCACAGATGAACTGCAGCCAGCTCCCACACTGTTAATGTGGAACACATTACAGCCACACAATGAGTTATGATTGCCATTAAAACGCAAATGATTAAGACTTCACAGCTGGATTTACAGGGCTGTCACCAGTGTGCCCTGTCCTTCTCACTACTGCCCACTCCTACTCCATCAACACGCTGCCAATAATCACTCTACTATATTCACCTTGCAAAGTGCCTCCATGCTACCTTTAGGGAGTATTGTCATTGATTTGAATCCTTTAAAGTTTGTTTCAATGCGCAAATGTATTATAGTAAAAAGAGGAAATCTTAGTGAAGTGCATTATCACATGGAGTTTTGATTCCAGTAAGCTACACATCCTTTCTCTAGCTTTTTTTTTCTTCCTGTCAAAATTATCCATTACCAGTGTCAGACCTAATAATGGGCTCATGCATTCTGACACATCATACAGAAGTGTCGCACGAGGAATAGTTGGGAGGAAAAGTGGGGTAAAATAAGTGGGAATGGGTAAAATCACAAATGAAGCATCGTCTTCTTTCGATTGCTCTCGCCCACATGAGCTGCATCTCCCTCTGAGGCCAGGAGTCTAGCTGTGAAATGAATGAGAGGCAAAGCGTGGGTAGACGCTAACACTAAGATAATGACGGCGTTTTGTCAGCCCTGGCCCGAAGCTCCATCTCTGCTGAAAGAAGAAAGACGTGGCTGGATGGTATGACAGCAGAGAGAGATGCCGTGGTTTAAAGCTAACAGCATTGAGCAAGCGTTTTCCAAACACACAGGCATGAGTCAGAGAAGGGACGGAACGATTCAGCTGTTTAACTTATGCAAATGCAGCAAACAGGCTGCACAAGTCTCTCCGCTCAGTTGAGAGTGACAAAGTTCAGAAAGCTCAACTTCCTCTTATAATCAAGGAAAGCTGCGAGCCATTGTGGCAAAACTAAAACCTTCCCTCTCAGGGACATGCGATGTGAAGTATCCGAGCCAGACATTCACTTTTACTCTCTGTTCTATTGTGAAGACAAAAGGGGCGGGCTCCTAGACTGTATTAGGTTGAGACTTGAACTGTGAAAGACTGACCAAAGGAATCCTTCAAAGCACCAACTGAAACTCATCATCACTGTTGTTTAACATCAAACAGGCAAACAAACAAACACACAGCAAATATTAAATGTGCTCTCTGTGGGTTAGATTGAGCCTCATTTATTTTGAGTCCTGCCGGAACGTGATTTGTGCCTGCAAACGCCCATGCTGTGTATCTGATACCCAGCAGATGCCTCGTTATGACTAGAACAGTGAAGACGACTCTTAATAGTACAGACACGCAACCGTCAGGATAAAAGGGAGGAGTGGGGGGCTGGTATGCTGAAACAAAAAAAAAAAATCGTAAAACTGTAAAGCTTTGAAAACAGATAATTAGATTTGTGACAACTGTGACAAATATCGTTGTCAGTGGGGATGGACACTACTGCATCGCATGAGACAATGGCACAAAATGCCTGTCTGATCGACACATTATGTTCAACGACTGATTCAGATTTCACGTCATGCAGGCTGCTCATATGAATAATGATGCCAAGATGAAGAGGAGAAAAGTTTAGTCTTTGATGAATCACTGAATTTTGGGTAAGTCTTTGAGTCTTTGTCACAACCGATCACTGACTGAACAAAAGCACATTAAAAGACAAAGATCCTGTCAATGCTTCATTAGGTCACTCATTAGAAAGTCGGCTCATATTTTTAGAGATTCTCCAGAGCAGACCATTAGAATTAAAGCTTAGTCATCGGTCTTACCATGCTTCTGGGGCTAAAGCCTCTTAGTCAGTAGGATCCATCATTGCTGGTCCTGGTAAATTTGGTCTGACTGGTTTTTATCCAGCGACCCAACTGTCTGGGGTTAGAAAGCTGACAGTAAAGCCTGATCTTCAAATCCTACAGATTCTCCTTTATTTGACTTTGAATGATTTTTGATAACAAAAATCACTTCTTCATATGCTGTTACATGTCTAGGGATGTAAGAAAATATCGATATGGCAATATATCGTGATCTTTTTTCCTGAGATGATATATCAATATTCAAAAGCTGTTTATCGCATTTTTGGAAGAATTTACATGCAAACATTTGTGTGTTTTTGTTGTTTGTGCAATTCAACCGCTGACCACTAGTTGGCAGCAGTGTGCAATGGGTTTTGTTTCCACCAATGAAATGTAAATCCTTCTGTTATGGTTCAGGTACCTCATGTTAAACATGTTATGTATCAGTTTGGACTGTTTATTGAAATTTTCTACAATAAATTCAGACTAAAAAACCTGCTAATATTGCCTGGCTGAATGTCGCTCAATATATTGAATTGTCTCCCCTGCATCGTGATATGTATCACATGGAGGGATGTACCGATTCGATCACATGATCGGAAATCGGCCCCGATCATGTGGTTTCAGACTGATTGGGACTCGGCCTTTACTTCCCGATCCAAGCCCCGATCCGGAGTTGGATACTGGGTTCAAATTACAGCAACTTGTTTCTCCTTAAAGGTTGTCAGGCTCCTTTGATGCCCTTAACTTACCCACCCCGAAGGAGCACAAAAGAGATCCAGTTTCTACCTATTTTATATGGACTCAGCGTAGCGGGGATTCATTTGAGGAGAGATGCATAGAGCGGCAGGCAGACCACTGATTATTCATGAACTCCTGCTGCGTTCTGCACACAGCCACAGTAACATTTTCTAAGTTTCTAAGTGGTGTCACCCAAAAATATATAATTAACACAAAGTCATTCGTGTCCGTTCATTTTCTCTCTGGTAAGTTCTGTCTGTATTTAAGCATGACGTGTGGACGCGCTCGCGCTGCAGCGCTCGTCACTGGCGCAGCGCACACCGTTTTTTTGCGGTCAATAGATCAATTTGATCTGCTAGTTAAAAAGTTACTTGTGAGGTGAAAAATAAGGAAGCAGGCAGGAGTTTTTCTGGAGGACTGGGAGATGCAGGAAGATCAGAGACAGACAGGAATCGTCATGTATTGAGGCTTGGTCACACGCGTCATATTTTGATGCCTTGGGTGTGAGAATGTGTTGCCCTGCCAGGTATTTTAAGTTGAAGTGCTATCTGTTTTTATATTAGACTTTTTATATTCGCAATAAAGTCCAAAAGTGAAGAATTTACATTATTTATTACTTGATTGTTCAAGCTACCTCACAGAAGTGATCTGTTTTTAAAAATCTAAATAAAAAGGTAATAAAAAAATAGGAACATTCTGAAACTGTTCATCCTTTTCTTTTATATATATATATATATATATATATATATATATATATATATATATATATATATATATATATATATATATATATATATATTTGTTTCGAAAGTATCGGATCGGGACTCGGTATCGGCAGATTCTCAAAATCAAATGACTGACTCGAGGGCAAAAAAACCTGATCGGGATATCCCTATTCACATTGCCATAATTTCACCAGTGCACATCTCCATGGTAGGCTGCTGCATTCTTGTTAGGTGTGTTTTTACACACACATTCTAGGCTCATGCACACCTTATACTACAGACCCGACTTTTGTCTGATTTATAATTCTCTGTCTGCGTCGGTGCAGAGACATGCAACACCATTATGCGTCAGTGCAAGAACTATCTGACGGGCTCACAAGATGGTGACAGAGGCATGCCCAAATTTCAAAAGTCAAAAAGAAAAAATGTGTTTACCGCCAGACACAGAACAAATTGAAGAATGCATTGCGGCAAAATTCTGAAAAGATGAACGATTATTCACCTGTGACTGAAGGAGTACAAAGATATGGAGCAAGGATTTTATTCATGGACGTAAAAGACAAGAAACATGGTTGTAGTGGTGAAGGAGAATGAAGGACAAATTTGTCTGTGTTATAACGTCTCTGACGTGTATAAACACATTAGTAAATGTACTATCGTTGGCAGGATACCACAGAAAAGTACTACGCCCTCTGATGCCCTGGTGGGGATCTGCTCTGCAACCTTCCCAAGGTGACGGAGAAGTCCCAGAGCAAAACGTCTGTCAGTACGTGTGCGCGTCTTTTCGTTGCAGAGGTGATGGAGAAGCATAAATCAGACTTTACTTCCACACTTCATCATGTTAACCATTGTTTTGTGAGGTCAATTTTATCACTTTTAGGTTAAAATATTTACTTTTTATTCACTTTTACTTAGTGTCTTTCTGTTTGGCGCGACGGTGGCACAGGAGTTAAGTGCTCGCCCCATAATCGGAAGGTTGCAGGTTCGAGCCCCGCTTAGTCTGTCACTGTCGTTGTGTCCTTGGGCAAGACACTTAACCCACGTTGCCTGCTGGTGGTGGTCGGAGGGACCGGTGGCGCCAGTGCTCGGCAGCCTCGCCTCTGTCAGCACACCCCAGGGCAGCTGTGGCTACATTGTAGCTCATTCTCATTGGTGTGTGAATGTGTGTGTGTGAATGGTTGAATGACTGATTGTGTTGTAAAGTGTCTTGGGTGGTTCCAGGACTCTAGAAGGCGCTATATCAAATACAGGCCATTTTTACCATTTTGGGATACCTGAGCTGAGATGTACTTAGTATTTTTGCACAGCTTCTGATTTTTGACTTAGTTTTTGTTAAATTATTATTAATAATGTACTTCATCTAAATAAAAATAATCAAGTTTTAAGACCTGGAAAAGGCCACCTAAAGACTTGTGTCTTTAGCATAAAAACTTTAAAATCAGACATAGTTGATAAATTTACTTTCATTTTACAAGAATACAGCAGCAATTTTAATCAGTACTGTTGGAGTGTTTGCTTAGGAGATTAGGAGGACATAAGCTGATGCAAATATTATTTGCAGGAGGTAGAGATAGCTGGTGTCAATCACATGTGCATCAGGAGGGACGATGCGTGACTGGTATGGAGTCCAAATGATGCATACTAAACCTTCTCTGGAGTCAAGTGAGGATACATGGAGGAGGTAGAACTAATGCCAGAAAAAAGTTCACTGTCCCAATATTTGACTCTTGCCTGCTGTGCAGCCAAGTTATCGTCTCTCCTCACTTTCTGCATGATGACGGCAGCAAGTAGTGCTGAAAAACTTTAACAGGGGCGTGTGTGAAGCTATATTTTTACAGTGTCCAGTGGACATAAATTTATTGCACAGCAACATGTTCTGTGTTTTAGTCTTTTTTCTGCAGAGAGGAAAGCTTCTTGCTACTCCTTCAGGGGTCGGCACAGTGAATCATGTGTCTCCATTTAGTCCTTTCCTCTGCATCCTCTACCTTCACACCAACCAACATCATTACCTTTAGTTTATTTATCTAAATATAATAGTGGAAAATGTAATTATACAGTTTTATCTCCTGATGAAAATTATCTCTTAATAAAAACACTGAAACCACACACTGGGTGTGCTAATAGAACTAGAAGAAGCAAATGGAAATTATTTTCTATTAGTCAGGTTTCATTGCCCTGAGGGAAAAGGGATGTGAATTTGTTCGGAATATGGCGAGGAAGAAAGTAGTTTTCTCTCAGGGCTTTGGAACACTTGGTTATTCAGAATAGAGCTGTCATTGTCAAACAACCTGGCCACTGTGGCACACCGGGAATAGAAACAAAGTCGCACCTCTGCCTCATACAAATAACAACATATGAAAACGCTCCGTTGGTTACATTGATGGAGAAAAAAAAAACACCCAAAACCGATCCCTGTAGGATCCCTCGAGCAGTTAACATATTGTTGGGATTTTAACCCTGTATTATTTTCAGTTTATATATATATATACATATATATATATATATATATATATATATATATATATATATATATATATATATATATATATATATATATATACTCATTAAGGTCCAAATCAAATCTAAATCTGGCATCACAAATATGTGTAAACAGACACCGGTGAGACAAAAATGCAGGAAGTGAATCTGTGCTGCAGTCGAGAGGAAGAGACGTGTGGTCTGTGAATTGGTTAGAGTGTAGGGGGTGTAATCAGAGGGAAGGAGTAGGTGCATCATTATTCAGTCTGAGAAGCTAGCACAGAGATGCTGAGAGGTAAACCAGATGATGGAAGAGCGTGCGATTCCCTCCTCCCATCTTTCACTTCCCCCATGTCCACCCTGGTTAAATCCTGAATTTGGAGTTGTGAGACGAGGAACGCACAGCGGCAGGCGCGGCACTACCCATCACTATCGCTATGGGGAACATGGTTCCGCATTTATTCTTAAATCAGAATCAGGCAGGGGGTTGAGTGAGTTCTCAAGTGTGTGTGTCTGTGTCGTTGGGCGTACTGTACAGTATGTGCATACTGTAGAAGCCAATTATATGTAGGTGTTTTACATTAATTATGTTCACATTTCAAGTCTTCCATTGGGCATGCATGAAACTCTTGAAAGCTAGTTTGTTTTTTAAGCATTCTGAGATATGTTAAACTAAAAATTAGTCCTGCCTCTCACATGTGTTGCTTGTTAGCCTGACTTGTCTAAGTGTCAGCTCTATTAGCTTCAACCCCCTCATCTTGATTGACTACAGTTACAAAGTACTCTCTTCCCAGGAATCATGGCTCTTCATGGGGTGTGCACATAAATACATACTGTACATGCAGCTGTAGTCACCCAGATAAGAAACATCCAAATCTGAGTCCAAGGTTTTTAAGTACAGAGCCACACAAGCTATCAGGGAAGAGTCCAGAAAACGAAGAGCATAACGGTCATAGAGACTCTCACAAACTGAAATTAATTGTGCTAACCATAAAATAAGCCTTCCACTTGAAGGTATCTGTAGAGAGTCAGGTTAGGCTACACACACACACACACACACACACACACACACACACACACACACACACACACACACACACACACACACACACACACACACACACACACACACACACACACACACACACACACACACAACTGATTGACGAGATTGTCTCCATCTCACAACACTGACTTTTCTTCATGCCTTTTTTTTTTCGTGACGATGGAAATTACCAAAAATGTTAATTCCCAGTTCAACCTGGCATTTTGCAACTGATTTTATAAAAACTGTCTTTCTCCATGAGGATCTGAGAGTAGGGGTTGTATCAACTTAACGATTTTGTGGCCGCTGCGCAGAGGGAGGGGGGAGAGGGCTGAAGCAAGATGCAGAAACTACCATTGTTAAAAGAGATGTTTAACTTAGAAAATGTGGGCACAATTTTAATTGTCAAAAACTCCAGCTAGCCCCCCCCCACCCCCCCCCCCATTCGGCGGAAAAAAACGCTTGATCACCCATCGTCAGTTTTAGCCGCTTCAGGTGTATTACGTCATCAACGACTAGTTGAAGTCAACTCGATTTTCATTACTTGACGGTCGACTTAAAAAAAATGTAGTCATGCAGCCCCTATCTGAGAGTATCGCAACATTTCTTTTTCATGGCCTTTTCTCTTTTGTTTCCTTCAGAGAGCTGGAAAAACCCTAATGTTCCATACAACATATTAGTTTTCAAGAAAGTTAGCACAGAGAGAGGACTGGGAACTTCCTGTTCTATTTTGTGGAATTAACCTATAATGTCTTCACGTTATACATCCAATCCTCCAGAAATCAGAACATTGATTTGTTTTGCTAAAGGACTCTGGGTGTGAGAGCGAGAACCAGCTGTCATTTTAAGATGTCAAACCCATCAGTCAGCCTGACTAGACAGACTCATGGGTACGCATGCTTACATAAAGCCATTTAACCTTGTTTAGGTTCTGCAATGCAAGTAATAATTTCAGTGGGTTTGCAGTTCAAACTTGATGCAGAATATGAAGCTCTATCTGTGTGGATACACACTCATGAAAGCAATGAGGGCAAAAGCAATATTAATGTCAATTTCAAGAACCCTTGAGCTCACAGATGGGTTCAAACAATGACCAACCACGACAACCACCACTTTAAGGAAAGTCTAATCATTCTTTAAGAACACATGCTAATGATAAATGATCCACACTTGTATAACACCTTTCAGAGTCAGATGACTCCAAAGTGCTTTACACTACAGTGTATTATTCATCCAGTCACTTACACATTCACACCCTGGTGGGGATGAGCTATGATGCAGCTGACCTGGGGCAAACTGACTGATAGTATCTAACAAAAATCTTTAGCTTTCATGACAAACAACTGTTTAACTGGATTATATTAACTCTGAGGCGTGGTGATTACAACTATTACTAATAAACCTTAAATTCTCTGAAAACCTTGGTGATTGGTGTAATTTGACAAGTATCAATCTATTCTCACATTCTGGAAAGTTGTGCATAATCCCAGATGGCAACAGTCAAATGCAGAAGGACAATAGAAATGTCCTCAGCAACAATTTAATAGAAGATTGAGATTAAAGACAAATAATATTAACAATAATACATTTCATGATCATAATCATTTTCCATTCCTGTACTCTGCTGACTGTTAGAACATAACAAGGTGACTCAAACACAGAACATTGCATCAAGGCAGCCAAATCTCACATCAATACAATTGACAAAATCAGAACATGTTCTTATTTAATGACAACAAATTTAATGGGATTGCAGCAGATTTTACGTACCATCAGCTTAAATAGCTCTTTGCATTGAACATTTTCTGTGGATGAACATCACACATTGTTATATTATCAGGTAGACTACATGCAAAAGTCATACAAGCTGTAGCTTGAGCTATACAAGATAGGAAATGACCTAGTTTTAAAACTCAAAGCAAGAAACAAAAACAGAGTGACAAGTTAGAAAATATCTCAGGTTTGGAAGTCTCAGACTACTAACTTTCTGGTATTACAGAATAACTGCATCACTGTTTCCATGTATTGGGATGATTATTGGTAAAACAGGTAATAATTTACTGTTTCTGTTTTGTACTAGGTACTCTTTTGGGAGTCTTTGGAGGGGGGTGCTGGAAAACGCTCCTTCCAGTGACTCCTTCGTTCTGCTGGAGGACTTTAACACTCATGTGGGAAACGACAGTGAGACCTGGAGTGGTATGGTTGGGAGGAACAGCCCCCTTGATCAGAATCTCATGGGTGTTTTTATACTGGACTTCTGCGCACATCTGTACTGTCCTTAATGAACACCATGTTCAAGCACATAAAGGTGTCCATATGTGCTCTTGGCACCAGGATACCTTAGGTTTGATGATCAACTTTGTTGCTGTTTCATCTGATCTGTGGCCACATGTCTTGGACACTAGGGTGAAGAGAGGGGCGGAGCTATCAACTGACCACCACCTGGTGGTAAGTTGGCTTCGATGTTGGGGGAGTATGCCGGTCAGACCTAGCAGGCCTAAATGTAGTGAGGGTCTGCTGGGAAGTCTCCTGTCAGAAGAAGCTTCAATTCCCACCTCTGACAGAATTTCCAACACGTCCCGAGGGAAGCGGGGGACACCGAGTCTGAGTGGGCCATGTTCCATTTTCAAGGTGGCTGACTGGAGCCTCAGAGTTGTCCGTGCCTGTCATGATGGTACCTCCCAAAGTGGACACTGAGCTTTAGGGATGCTTTCAAGCTGAAGAAAGAGGCCATTTGATACGGGCTGTTAGGTCGATAAGCTTGGTCAGCATTGCTGGCAGTAAGTCGAGCTTGTTTCTGGTTAGAGTTGGACTTTGCCAACACTGCCCTTTGTGACCAATTCTGTTCATACCTTTTATGGACAGGATTTCTAGGCACAGCTAGTGTTGAGTAGATCAGTTTTGGTGGCCTAAGGATCAGGTCTTTGCTTTTTGCAGATGATGTGGTCATGTTGGCTTCATCAGACAGTGATCTCCAGCTTTCGCTGAAGCATTAAACAGCCGAGTGTGAAGTGGCTGGGATAAGAATTAGCTCCACATCTGAGACCTGTGCTGGCAAACTTTCTGGAAGTCCCTCTTTCTCAGGTGGAATGAATCTTACAGGTGATTTGGATGATGTTGTGTCTTGGTTTGGAACACAGAGCAGGCAGAAATGACAGCATCCAACCACTAAAACCATCCAGGGTGTTTGTGCAAAATCAAGCTTTCTACAAACCTGTGAAGGACAGCTGGTAAGCACCCTATTGCCTTGTTTGTTTAGCTATCTGGTGGACACCCTTGAAAACCGACTCTTAGCTCTTACTGATTTGGGTTAACTGCTGTTGGTTGGTTGTTGTTGTAATCTAGATTACTGTTTACTGTTACTATTACCAAATGAGGTAAATGTAAAAAGCCACATTTATATTAGCATCCATTGTTTGCCCAATAAATTACCTTAAAATGGTTAAAAACAATTTAAACTTTGTGTTGTGTGGCAATGTTTATGTAATTCTTAAATCATCCTTTTCGTATTTAAAAATCTTGTCAAGCACACAAATATATCGAATGTATTTGGTCAATGTGTGCATAAAACCTCATTTGCACCAACAAAAGCTGTTTAATCCCTTGGTTTGTTCTCTAAGAATTCCCTTTTTAAAGTTACATTAGGTAAAAATCCTGGTTGTTGCACATTTGCATTTTCAGTAAAAAAAAATAAAAATTCAAACACAGGTTCTGAACTAATTGGGAGCTACAAGATTTAACATTGAACCTGTATGTATTGCTCTTAGATGGGCTAGCAGTGAACACATCTGTTCTCTTTGATCAAGATGATGTCAAAAGGAAATTATTTATAAAACAGGCTAATTCTTCATTCTGAATTGTCCTTGCTCCAGATCTCAAGAGCCAAAGGACTTCCAGGCTGTACTGGGACAATTAAGTTGGCTTCGTGTCCAGATACAATCAGAGCTCCACACAATAAACTGGAGCTGATTGGACTAGGCTAACGGAACTGGAATGCATCAGCCTCAATCTGATACAGATGGTCTTCTCTTCCACTTCCCTACACAGATAACAGTACAGACATAGATTAATACCTTCATTTAGCCAAGGAGCTTTTGTGGGTTATTTTCAGGAAGTCTCAAGTTTTTGAAAATGGAAATATTTCACAATAATGCAAACCAAATGTGATTAGACAGATTTTGTTGCTGTTTGAGTGGCTATGCAAATGCATTAATGTGACTGTAACTGGTGTATGTCTGGCCAGGGTAAAAACCTGACATAAAGGCATCTGTAAAGTGGACATGCGTAATAAGCTCACACAAGTGTGTGACTTCAGGTTAGTGTGTGTCTGTGTGGGAGCCTTCAGTGTGGTGTTCACAAAATGAACCAAGTACACAATGGGGAGATAGAGATGACACATCAGGAGACAGTTAGAGCTGATGTCAGCTCAGAGGTGGCTGTCAACTGCCTTTCAAGTTTTCTCAGCTTCTTCCACTAGATTAACTGTCAGGCAGTTTCAGCCCCCTTCCCAACCTGAGAAATGTCTGTCTAAATGACTTCTGACTGATAGGCAAAAGCTCATATGGCAAAAACACCCAGAAAAGGAAGGAAACAGTAACCACTGTTCTCTTATAATTAGGACATGTCAATGATTATTTAAAAGAAACTTGTTGGGAAATAAAGTTTTGTAAATGGTAAATATATTTGTATAGCACCTTCTTAAGGTTCTAAAACCCCCCAAAGCGCTTCACAACACAATCAGTCATTCACCCATTCATAACACACATTCACACTCTGGTGGGGATGAGCTACGGTGAGGCCTGAACACTGGCGCCACCGGTCCCACCAATCACCACCAGCAGGCAAGGTGGGTTAAGTGTCTTGCCCAAGGACACAACAGCAGCACTCTCTGGTCAGAGCCAGGATCGAACCTGCAACCTTTCGATTACTAAACAACCCACTCTACCTCCTGAGCTGTCTTTTTCTTTTGTTTTAAAATAAAAGCAGTAAAGTAAGAAAACCATGTGCTGAAAGTTTTTCCACAGAAGCCCACTTACTTATATTAACAACATCTAAAAAAAGGTTTTACCTCAGCCAGAATCCCCTGGCACAAACCAGACACCACACACTCACACACCAAATGGAAGAATCTTTACAAAACACACTTCTGTTTTTTTTTTTTTTTTTAAGTCTAATGGCCACCTTGGGTTTATGTCACAGTGATAAGAGATGTCATGTGTGATGTTTGTAGCTGTCATTTGAAAGTCCAGGTGGACATCAAACCTGTTACGGGCTTTTGTTTCATTGTTAAGGTGCTGAAAGCAACACGATGCTAAATGGAAGACTAACCCCACGTAACTTCTGTCTGACCAGTGTAGCAGGAATATGGTGTCCTTTGAGTACCCAAACTTTTATGTTCATTTTTTTCTCAAAGTGTGTCCATGCTGCTGAATCAGAAGATCAGAAAACATCCACTCAAACAACAAGGTCTAATAACTGGAAGATGACATTTTTGCAACATTAATGATAACTGACTGTTAACCTTGGCAAAACAGGACCCTTTATTGCAGTCAATCACACATTTCCATGAAGAAAACTTAGTGGTTAATAGTCTCAACTTACTGATTTTGAACTTTTATTTTCAGGAGTTCATCCATGCTGTTTCAACAAACTAATCTTTTGTGAAAAACAGGATCATGCCACAGGCTGACCACTTATAAATGACCAAAGGTGTGTCTGGGATTACATGAAAAGGCAGAAGGAAATGTTCATCCACAGAAGATCTGCGGCCAGTTCTCCAAGATGTTTGGAACAACCTACCAGCCCAGTTCCCTCAAAAACTGTTTCATTTGATGTGGATTTCTTTGTCGTTTATTCACTGTTTTTTTATGTGATTGATGAAAATAGATGATTAACATTTATGAAAGCTTCACTTGCTTACAGTCTTTACAAATATGCTTAAAACTAGAGGTGCTGAAAAAAATTGATTCAAGTCTGAATCGGGATTCTTATTTATAAAGATTCAGAATTGATTCCAAGAACTCAAATATTTGGCGTGTTACAGGTTTGAGATGCACTTTTTTGATCTGTCTTAGGAGACTCAGTGCTCCGTTTACTTTTGTGGTCCCATAAATTGAGATGATTTATGTTTGAATCTGCTGATAAGAGGGCACTTGAATTTAATTTTTTCCATACTCAGAAATTTGAGATATTCTCATTTATTTTCTAAGTTGATAAATGGGTACTCAGGGTTACTCATGTAACTTGTTTCTACACATACTTGAAAATTATTTGACGGTATTACTTTCAAAGCTACTGTTAGGTAACTACAGATTTGTTATATTTTACAAGGTAAGCAAAAATAAATGTTGCCTTTTGGTCAAAAGATTGCTTCTGTTTACAGTTTTAGAATCACTTTATTTTACATTGTGCATGACCAGTTTAAAGTCAAATAAAATGTTCCACAGCTTTAAGTAACTTATACAACAAAGTAGTTAATCCTGGAGCTGACACTTTGTTAATACTGATTGTGAATCGATTTAAATAGAAAATCGGAATCGAATCAAATCGTGAGTTGCTCTAAGATTCACATCCCTACTTAAAACATTAGTGCTCATCTACTGAATGTGGTCTCTGTGATTCTCTCTCTCTCTCTCTCTCTCTCTCTCTCTCTATCTATCTATCTATCTATCTATCTATCTATCTATCTATCTATCTATCTATCTATCTATCTATCTATCTATCTATCTATCTATCTATCTATCATCTATTATCTATCTATCTATCTATCTATCTATCTATCTATCTATCTATCTATCTATCTATCTATCTATCTATCTATCTATCTATCATCTATCTATCTATCTATCTATCTATCTATCTATCTATCTATCTATCTATCTATCTATCTATCTATCATCTATCTATCTATCTATCTATCTATCATCTATCTATCTATCTATCTATCTATCTATCTATCTATCTATCTATCTATCTATCTATCTATCTATCTATCTATCTATCTATATACACTTTCAGTAGATGAGTGTGAGTAGGTGGGATTAAAGATTAAAGTTTAAAGATTTAAGATGCGTGCTTGATCCAGCAATTCTCTGGTCATTTTGGGACTAGCTGCATGGGAAATGTTTGCTGCCGTTATGCATCTGAAAGGCAGGTGGTAGGGGAGCTTGCAAGTAAAGCGCATCTTTATGTTACACGCCGCTTACACATCTACTAGAAAGCCAGGGCTGGAGAAGAACAAATAGCCAAGATTAACAAAAGACAACCAATCAACTGGAATAAAGGGAAATAATGGCATAAAACATGGAAGTAAAACCATGAAAATTACCAAAATAAACGCTAACCCTAACCCTATACCCATAAATACTTATTGAAACAAAAAGCACTTAAAAACATTAAGGACATTATAAAACTGTGCAAAACACAAGACTAAACAGCACTTTTAAGATATATTTTTTCAAACCACGTGTGCATACAAATTCAAGGGAGTGAGCTACGAACACAGAGGAAAACATTTAAAAGCATTGCTGACATTTTCCCTGCTGACATCTGGGAGCATTAACACAGTTTGCGTCACATCTTAATGTTGTTCCTGACATCAGCAGCTTTTGTGCATAGAGCAGTGTTTCATCACTGTTGTGAGGAGGCACTTTGTGCTCCGTAAAGCGGCTGCCAGCGCTGAAACACGGTGCATGCTGCTTTTGTAGACCTGCAAACTCTGTCATCCTTTATTGAAGATGACATGTACTTTTAGCACACTTTGCTCCCAGGCTTTCTCCCCTGCACTGTTGGTTTTAAAGACACAACTGGGAGTGCTCGTTGCAAAACAGGTAGTTCTACAGACACATATAAAACATACATAAGAGCTCACAGTTTTTGATTGTGCAACATAAAGCACACTTGTATAGGGATTACTGTACACATATATACACACTGGTTGAAGTGTCTCCCGGGTCCTCCTTAATCCTTGTTAGAGATAGAGGGACACTGTAATGACAGCCATAACCAGTTTAGTGCTTTTAGTACTCCAAATACTCCAGCCTGGTAAGAAAAGCTCACTTTACAACCCCCTTTTATTGGATTGAGACTTTTTACTTCATAAAGGCAACTTCGGCAGTTTTCTCTTTTCTGAAATGGTTTGTAAAAACATTTCAACCACTAATTACTAAGAAGAAACATATACTAATAAATACAGAAAAGCAACAATAAAAAAATATGTATAAAGTTGTAAATTCAGGATCATGCTTTAGATGGTGTACTGCATATGTGGTAAGTCCCTGTTAGAAAACGTTAAAGCAAGGTGTGAGGCCTCTGTGTAACTTTATTACATGACATGGGGGACCTGCTGCTACTGAGCAAATCATGAAGAGAGCAAATTGTGACTTGCGACATGTTGGACATGTTCCTGTCGAAAACATGCTGCAAATTTGATTTTATTACCCAAACTTTTCAAGCATTTTTAATCCTATGTACCATCTCCTGTCCATGCTTTACCCATCTGTTCTTCCTGAGACCACTTCAGTATTAGACACGTTTCTACATTCAGAGTGTGCATGGCCAGCCAAAATCACACCAAACCCTTGAGATCTAGAACTGTGACAGGTTAGGCAGTAGATCTTGTGAGACTGAGAGAGTTGTCACCTTTGACCAACCTGGCAAACTTTAAACAGCTAGCACATGCAAGGTTGAGCTGGTAAACAGCCAGCCGCAAAATCTAGAATGGGAACTAGATGTCATTGTATGCATGGCACGACACAACAATGCACTCTTTTGATTGAGCAATGCTTGTTTCATTGATGAAAACTCACCCTTTTGGCAGGACGTGGCTGGTTTGATAGGAGATGTATAGATGGCCAGAGGCCACTTAAAACAAGGTTGTCTTTACCCTCATTCATTAAACAATGGCGTCACTTTGCCACAAAGTGCAGGCGGCATCAGTGAGCCTTTGTTTATTCATATGGACAAAGTAGTTGGTACCAATCGGTCCATGAAATAAAAACCCAGAAGGGTCACAGAAAAAACTTGAATCTGACAAAATTAATGATAAATAAAAATGCAATGAAATTTAACCAGTGAAAGTCAGACTTTGCCTTTCAACCAAACAGAATAATAAACTTATGGAACTTATGGTCTGGACAAAAACAATGGTACCCCTAACTTAATAATTTGTTGCACAACGTTTTAAGACAATCAATGCAATCAAACGATTCCTGTAACTGTCACTGAGACTTCTGCCCTTCTCAGCAGGTATTTTGGCCCACTCCACATGAGTTAACTGCTCCAGTTGTCTCAGGTTTGAAGGGCGCCTTTTACAGACGGTATGTTTCAGCTCCTTCCAAAGATGCTCAATAGGATTGAGGTCAGGACTCATAGAAGGCCACTTTAGAATATTCCAATGGTTTCCTCTTAGCCATTCTTGGGTGCTTTTAGCTGTGTGTTTTGTGTCATTGTCCTATTTCATGACCTGCGACTGAGACCAAGCTTTCTGACACTGACCGGCCCATTTCTCTCTAGAGTCCTTTGCAAGTTTTGGGATTTCATTATACCCTTTAGCAGATTTTAGACCCCCTTTGTCAGATGCAGAAAAGCAGCCCAGAACATAATGGAGCCTCCTCCATTTTTCCCAGTAGGGACAGTGTTTTATTCTAGATATGCTTCATTTTTCCATCTGTGATGTGGTCAGCCTGTGGCAGTAACATTGTTATGTACCGTGCCCCTTTTCGGCCACAAGATGGCCTCAGTGGCTACCGCCTCGTCTCCTGCACAGCTGTGGGTAATGGGAAATCAGTGAGCAGCTGTTAAAAGCTGCTCTCCCGCCCACTGTCTTTGAGAAGGTCCCTGGGTAGTCGACTCATCAGAGTTTGCACTACTCTCTTCTCCTCGTTCCCCTTTGACACAGCTCGTTCGACTTTGATATTTGACTCACTTTTGGATTTGGATTTGGAATTAGACCATGTGGTAATTTGATTTTGGACAGGCTATTTGGCCTCGATTTAGGATCTCCCCTTTTGTATTTATATATTAATATTCCCGGTTGTTTATCCCGATCCCCTTCTGGGTTGGCGCTTTTCGTTATCCCCTTTTTGAATATATCTCCTTTTGTTTTTTGTATATAGATTCCTTTTTAGTATTGTAAATATTCGTTTTGTAATAAAATTCATGTTTTTAAGTGACACAGCACGTTGATTATTATTTAATCCACACATCTTTTATTACTCCCCTCCTCTTCTCTCCTAGAGAGCCGGGGACGTAATAAACATGGTGTGGGGGCGGTTTTTGCACTGTCACGGGCATCTTTGTTAGGTTAGACGTAACTAGTTTTTATCCCGAACGAGATGCTCTGAAAGATGGCTGTCTGGCGATTTGTGCTTCAGCAGTACTGGCCAAAAGTTCTCCCTCGTCCCTGCAACAGTCCAGTTCGCTATCTCAGGTGATTCCATTTACCAAAAAAAAAAAAAAAAAAAAAAGACCCTCCAAGTTAGAGTTGAGGAAAATAATCAAATAATCGATGCATCGGGATACGGACATAAACGATTCTGCATCGTAGAAGAGTACGCCATAATCGATTATAGTGGAATGTAGTATTTCTTTTTTTAACGGCGGCACCAGCGTAGCATCCAAATCTGTCAGAGTGAGTGTCCTCCACATTTACCAAGTGGTTCCGCCTTAATGTGGTACTGCACGGCTGAGAGCTAGAGTTGTAACCTGAGACCGAACTGGAACCGGATCAGCCTGACCGGTTCTGTTGGATTTGGGCCGTAAATTATGTTAATTGCGCGGGTTGTCGCGTGGTGCGCTCCGCTCGCTCGCACTGCAACTGAGACAGAGAGAGAGAGAGAGAGAGAGAGAGAGAGAGAGAGAGAGAGAGAGAGAGAGAGAGAGAGAGAGAGAGAGAGAGATTGTCTGCTCACACAAGAGAGAGGATCGGAGGACGCTCCTCCAAACATGCATTATTATTTTCATAATTTCATTATTATTTCTGCTTGAAGCGCTCAGTCAGACAGAGTGTTGTGATGCCGGGAGATCCGGTCTTGGGGAGGGGGCGGGGTCAGTGACGGCGGCTGCAGCGTGATCATCTGTCTCTTTTATTTAGGGACACGGAAAAGTTAGAAGGAGAGAGAAATAGAAGATAGAAGTTCTTGTTCCACTTTATTCTTTTGTTTCGTGATGATAAACTGATGTTAAATTCAGCTTAAAGAGAAACTGGGAGGAAGCTTTGGTTAATTTTAAGTTACAGGAGATCTTGTTTCCTATCTGCTCCTCCAGAGACAGCATGCACATGAGGGTTACACAGGACAGGTTAGTGGAAAGGTTTGTAGTTAGCTGGTTAGTGAAAGAGATCCATCAGCTGGGTAATTTAATTCTAATCCAGCCCACAGCCTTCAGCTGGTGTTATTATCAGAAAGAATAAAACACACATCTTACATATTATTGGAAAATTAGATTTTGTTTTATGTTTTATTATTTTCTGCATCAAACAGAACTTGATTCATTCTCCAACATTTCAGAAATGAACCACTGGGTTCAAATAAAATAAACTAAGTCAAGCATTTCATTTGGTGTTACTTCTGACACCCTTGAACTGTGGCATAAATATTTGACTCTAGAGCTGCTCAGAGACATTAAACACTCATATATGAACCCATTATGTATTTTATTATTACATTATGTGTCCTATAG
This sequence comes from Nothobranchius furzeri, assembly GCF_043380555.1. Taxonomy (NCBI): domain Eukaryota; kingdom Metazoa; phylum Chordata; class Actinopteri; order Cyprinodontiformes; family Nothobranchiidae; genus Nothobranchius; species Nothobranchius furzeri. The sequence continues at coordinate 55,970,950 of NC_091755.1, read as the reverse complement.
GTTTTCAGTACTTTTTTAGATTTTGTGAGTTTTTGCAAAGCGTGCTTTTCTCAGCCTGAGGCGTGGCTGTTGAATGAGGAAACAGATTGTTTTACTTTGTTAAATCTTCTTAAATGTTTAAAATGTTTTGTCCTAACCTGTTGTGGATTTAAAGCTTTTGAGGGAGGGCAGGTTGTGTCACTTACATTTTTGATTAAAAAAAAAGAAAAAAAAAAGAAAAAGAAATTATCGGACATCTTCCATTTAACGATAAAAACAAATCAATATGAAATTATCGTGATGCATCGGGATATCGAATCAAACTGAATCGTTGACTCAATAATCGTAATGGAATCGAATCAGGAGACAAGTGAAGATTCACACTTCGACTCCATGTTTATTTGCACTGCCAATATTGTTGCCGGTCGGGACGCCGCTTACATTAAGCACGTGATTGTGGCATCACCCATTGTTGCATAAAGGCATGCTCTTCATTCAGACAACCACGACTGAGGTACTGTTACTATCAGGCTTGGTTGCACAAACACCGCAAGGTTTCCAAATTGCCATGACACAACAATATTACCCTGATTTGCTGCCATGGTGTGTGTTATGAAAAAGGGTTTAGTTGCATCATGGAGTGGGTTTATGAAACGTTTAAGATACACAAAAATGTCCTTTTGGCTTTAGGGTCTTGGTTGCTCAGCTGATACTGTCAAAAAAAGGATAAAGTTTGAACTAGTCTGTCAGCAAAAGGAAAGTGATACTGTTTGGGCTGCTTATGTAAATGTGAGTTTGTTAGCAAAATCTCTCTTGAACAACTAGATAGATTTTAATGAAACTTCCAGAAAGAAGTCATTAGATGGAATACATCATCTACAAATGTTCTAATTTTGGACTCAACAAAATTCAAGAAGGTTGCCACAACTAATCAACATAAAAAAACTGGTTTAACAATTAATTTTACAAACATTGAGCAATGATTTGGTGTTATCCTCAAAAAAAATCTGAGCTTGGCACATGTTGCAAGATCTTTGAATGTTATTTACTGTTAGAGCTGTAGCGACATGAATGGCCTCATATTTGTGACCCAAAGGTCACACTTCCCCAGAAGTGACTGACAACATGTCATGGATCACTTCCCGCCTTTTAATGAAATCCACAGAAAGTCAACATTAGATGAACAGCCACATTCATTTTGGACGGTTGCCACAGGTAAGTGACTGATTCATGCTAACATTTTACTCTTTACCATTGACTGTTTAGATTTATGCATTGCCTCTTTCTGTTTAGGTTTACGGGACTGTACTCCTGAATGTAAATAGAATATTAATAGTTTATTTAGGTGTGGAAGTTGTTCTGTGAAAAAAAAACACAAATCAGGAATCAGATCTGGTGGATGAAGCAAGATAACGGTGGCTTTGACCATGCAAACTAAGGAATTTGTTTGGTTTATTTTGCCATTGTCAGTTTATTTACTACAATTATTGTATGACACAGTAACACATTACATTAGTGCTGCATTGGCGTATCTGTTTAGGTTCCAAACTAGGCTTTTCAAAGCACTGACTTTATATAGGAGCTTGCAACAAACCAAATGTTTGACCAAAACCAGATTAAAACTATATGAAACAAACCTTCACTGAACATTCCAATTGCAAAACAAGTCTTTGATAACAGAAATTAGAGGCGCAGAAGTAGAGTTTGGGTAATGTGCCAAGATCAATACAAAGCGATACTACTGCACTGCCAAGCTACTCCATGTCTGGCCCCCTGGTCTGACAAATGCTGACATCCAGAAACACGAACTGGCTGTGATAGACAGGCCATTGTGCACACGTGTGTGTGTGTGTGTGTGTGTGTGTGTGTGTGTGTGTGTGTGTGTGTGTGTGTGTGTGTGTGTGTGTGTGTGTGTGTGTGTGAGTGAAAGAGAAAGTGAGAGGGAGAAAAACGAGACAGACGGAAGAGAGATGAGTAAGATGGATGTGAACAAAGAATCTTGAGGGCTGCTCAGACATAAATCTGAGAGATACCTGGGGATTTCTTTGTTGGTTTGCAGGGTGGAGGTGGTTAAGTTCTGTCTGGCTGTGTGTCTTGGATGTCGGCAACGTTCTTTCCTCTTTTGCAGCTGCAGCTCTTCATCTGAGCTGAGGTTACTCTTGGAGACAGCACACACACCATAATGCACACCACACCTCAGACCCTTGTGGTCCTCAGGGCAGTTAGAATTCCACTAATGGAAGTAAAATCACTTGTGTTTAGTGTTAGCCTGTGGTTCTTATAAAATGCATTTACAGAGAAGTCATAGGAGCAACATGCAGCCCTAATGTGACAAACACATTAATGTTGATTTAAAAATCTAAATAAGGGAGGGACAGGAGTGTACAAATACTCTCTAGCAAAATGCATGGTGACACAATTTGCACCAACTGGAAATGATAAGGGAATCTTGTGCAAAAATGATGAACGATTGTCAGGAATTGGAACAGTGAGGACAGCTTCTCCACAAGAACTTTTTTTGATTACCACCCCTAGTTTCTGCTAATCTTCTGGCACCAGCTGTCTGGGTAAGTCTGTTTTACCCCTTTTTAAAAATAATTTCATCCATCCTTTTCCTTTCCCTATTTTACACCGTGTGAGAAGTGAACATCCTTTGCATTTCATATAAAGGACAAATAAATTATATAAACCATGTAGTTCAAATAATGTTTTAATCAGTGGCGGCTCATCCATAGGGGGCGCTAGGGTACTGCCCCACCAGTCTCACAAGAAGAAGATAGAAATCACAAAATATAAAAAGAAAACATGAAAAGTTAACTAAACAATCTAATCATCATACAGACTATGTGTTAAATTTGCATTTAAGTGTTGCTCAAAAATGTTAATTACACTTTTACCACGACTGAATTGCCTTGTGACACATTTCCTGTTTCTTTTGGGCGGCAGCAAACTTTACCATAGACCTACGCAATAACTTGCGCATGCACGCTGGATCCTCCTTCAAAACAACCAATAGGAGAGCCTTTCGGCACAGAGGTTTGTGACCAAAACGGGCTCAGATCGGGATGTTGAAGCGGAAGCTCTCCACAGTTCACAGTTTTTCTTTTTTTCTATAGTTCACTGTTCTTTGTTCATTTTAGAGCAGCTGAGTACACCTCATGGAGTTTTTTTTTATTTATTATAGAGAACCAAAAGAAGATGCATAAACATTCCAACAAGTAAATAGATGGAATTTACTATAACACGAATTATTACAACCATAAACCAGCAAAGTTAAGACTGATTTTGTGCTTTTGACTTCATGAAATTCGACTTGGTTGTTTTTTATGCAGAATTTGCATTTGCTGGTGAATTTTAACCTTTTTTTTTTTAACAACTGCCGTTGCTACTGATTGGATTCAAGTTGCGTGACGTCTAATGTAATAATGGTAATTTGTTAACCACTAGCGGTGATATGAAGTTAGCACATCTGAAAACGACTTAGAGAACCGCATATTGCAGATGTAAATAATTAGAATTATGAACGATGAGGCTATTTTTAATACATTTGTAATCTGAATTTGTGTTTCTCCTCAAAAATGTAGCTTTTGACTAGAAATTAGATGAAATAATGATTAAATATTAACGTTTTTGACACGTTTTATTTAAACACGTTTTAAAGTAACGTTCTAGTGAGCACTTTTTATATTATTGTTTCTGCTTGCTTGAACTATTTTGCTGTTGGTTATTTAAAAAAACAGGAATGTGGCTCAAAATTACATTTCAAAGATTTATTTTTTTCAAATAAACCATCACTTCTTTTATTCATCTTACCATAAACCATCATTTTGTAAGGAAGCAAATGGATAAGAAACATAGTACATACTTACAGTATTAAAAGCTGCCTTGTTACTTATATGCACCTTCCCACAACAGGGCATGCAAATCTGCCCAGGCATGCTCTTTTTGTCACACTTGTTAAAATGACTACAAAAAAAAAAAAAAAATCACCAGTCACCACTGGTTTTAATATATTTTGTCACTTAATGATATCACAATCAAACATTAAAATCACAATTAGTAGACATATAGGAATTATTTTCATTGTTTTTATAATATGTTAGTTGCTTAATTTCAAGTAAAACTATATTTTAGGCTAATTTTCAGTCAAAAACTGTGACAAACACAAGACCAGTGTCTTATGCAAGCACACGTTTGCCTATACACATTCCTAGCATAATAGACCAACATTATCATTCACTCTGTGTTGTGGCTCTGGCAGTTTGACAAGTTTGATCTCACATATCATGTTCATTAGATATTAATGTCAGTCATTTGGTGTTGAGAACGGGGGTGCAGCGGTTTCAGCAGATATGTTTTCACTGAAATGAGTCGCTGCTTAAAATAAGATTGATGGGAATAATCAGAGAACTAAAACAGACATAGGAGGCTGTAACACCTCAATGCTGAGCTGAAAGATGTTTGAATGATTTGTAGAGCAGGACAGACTCACAGACTGTGATGAAAATTCTTAAACTAAGCAATCAATATTTGACAGCACTCTTTTATAATTTGATTCAACTCACTTAATCTTTTTGAAAGCACAAAGGCTCCATGTCAAACACACGGTTGTTTAGTGTCTCGTACCACCAACAAATCATACCCCACTTTGTGCTTAGTGGTTGCCAGACACAAACTTGTTAATCTTTGCTGACAGTTGAATGGAGATCTCCTATTCATCAAACTGATTTTATCAATGCAACAACTACAGCGAAGAAGAGAGAAACTTAATCCTCCAACTTCTGCAGCCTCTCACAACAGCATAAACTGCAACTCTAAACTTTAAAAATGGATTCATTTTAATGTGCCTATTTAAAGAAAAAAAATCTTGTCATGTCTGTGCATTCTTAAATGATTACTGAGCATCTGCTGCAGCCCACAATTACATTTTGATCAAGAATGCTCACCAAATAGTTTCTAATTGTAATTATGAATAAGTTATGAAAGTTACAGTGATTATGTATTAATGGTTAATGGAAATTAGATGAAATATGTTTTTGCATATTGGCCATTGGATTATAAAGGCTGATATTGGTTTAAACATGATTTCACCTCTATCCAAATAGTAAGTAGGCAGTGAGTATGAAGCTAAATCAAAGGGGTTCAAATGAAGGCAACTGGACTTTTCTTGAAGACGTTTCGTTTCTCATCTGATGAGCTTTGTGATTTCTAACTGGAAAATGGGACAGTCAAGTTTAGAAACTGTATGTGTCTATTTTTGGTTAATGAGCTGAAACTACCTATGAATACCCCTCCTTCCTACCCCTAATGAGTCATTGGCGTCATTAGATCCTATTGTGTTAGACTGGTTGCTTTGATTAGATGTAGGGGGTGTGACATATACTCAAACTGACTGATGCAAAAGTCCTCGAATGATAAGTGAAATGTCTTCAAGAAACCAAATAAGCCCTGTGGCCTCCATTCGAGCCCCTTTGGATTACCATGACTTGGGTGACTGAGAACCTTCACCAGCGTATGAAGCAAAATGTAACACAAGATTTGTATCCATAAAAGTCTGAATGTGAGTAGATCAAAGCTGCATTAATACAAATTTAACCCGGAGGCAACACATGCAATAACAAAAGTGTTCTGCATGGCTTGATCTGCATATTTTCTAATTTGTGTTGATTGGTTGGTTCATAGTAGTGAAAGCAACAATGTTTGTCTGAAGTGAACTACTTGTATGTGCATGTTGTCACGGTCTGCCCTGCTCACTATTCATTTCATTTAATACACTGCAGTTGTCCCAGTTCTGTGTTAACAGGTGGGCATGTCGGAGAGCCAGCTGTTCCGGATCTCCCTGATCAGAGGGCCAGGGGTACTAAAGGAGCGGTGTGACACTACTCCAGTGCCGGTTGATACTCGCATGTTGGGTAAACACTAGCCAGTCGCAGTCTCGTTTGATGTTCAGTTTTAATCTTGTCTGCCCGTTCCAGTCAGCCCCGATCTACCGAGTCCTGAAGGTTCCTGCTCGTCTGTTCTCAGGAATTCCCCACCGCCGTCTGGAGTTGTTGTTCCAACATCATGTCGCTCACCACCCCCCTGGTCTCCTCACTCTCTGCCGCCCGCCTGTCATTCTGTCCGCTTCCCAGCCTGCCTAACCACCAGCCTCCGGACCTGCATCATAACCTGCCTCACTGTCTGCCTCGCAACCTGTTTCCTCATCCCGTCCTGGATCCTCATTCTCTGCTGCTTGTCTGTCCCCACCTGGCCCCAAAGACCCAGCCCTGCCTCACCAAGACTGATCATCTCCAGTAAGAAGAGCTCTCCAAACGATTCCAGTTCTGGTTCTCTGGTTCCAGGGTTCCGTGATTCTAACACCAGTTTGCTTTCCCGTTCTAGATCATGGTCCCTCCTGTTCCTGTTTGGAGCAGCGTTTTCAGTTACACATCGTTCTTAATAAATATTAATTGTTATTTACTTACCATTGTTTCCGTCTGTGATTCTTTCATGTCCTGGGTAAAACATATTCCCAACATGACATATGTATATCGTATGTCTTAAACCAAAAGGTTGTAGACAGTAATTTAAAGAAAAACACATTCATGGTAAAGCAGTAAGGAGTATGCATGTTTCAGCATGTCTATCTAGAATTGCATCATACAGTGTTACCACACCTGTTATGTGCTGTATGATTAAAGAATAGGTGGGGCTAGGACTGGGACGCTAACACATTTTGCTGGGTGATATATTGTCCAACAAATTATTGATGATAAACAACATTATTGTTGACATTATCGAGACCAAAATAACCACTTATGTAAAGTTAATATATAACATTAACGCAAGTACACCCTTTAAAATGCATTGGTTAAACCTATATTTAACATTGGAATGTCGAGAACCTCTAAATAAATAAATAAGTAAATAAAAAAATAAATAAATACATAAATAAAATAAAATAAAAGGACTCTCACTCTCTGTTAGAAAATATTGCACCAAGAACAATAAAATAGACCCTTTTTCCTTCAAACCAATGAATGCAATGGCCTAGTCAAGAACCAAAACTGCACCTCATTAATGAAAAAAGTAATAGTAGAGTTGTACATTTCTTAACCTCGATATATTGAGTCTGGAAAAATTATTGAGTTAATTTTCATCTATGATACGATTAATTGATTTATTGATTATCGTCCCAGCCCTAGGAGGGGCACAATTAGAGGATAATGGCAATCAACCATCATAATCAAACAGATTAATTAAATCTAGAATAAGCCAAAACTGTAGTTTGACCCATCAAAGATCTTAGCCAAAATAAGGACATTTCCTAACAAAAGATGAGGAAAAAGGCAATCTATAGCTACTGAGCGTCTCATCTTCACCCATCCTTGGTTCATTTTGTGTCCACAAAACAGACACCATTATGCCTAACTAAAACTTCTGCTGCTACCTGACTGGAGTTAATCAGGGAAATATACCAAACATGTTGTATGTAAGATAATGGTTTCACCGAGTCAAAGGTGAATGTTCTGCCTAAGGCCAGTTTCTTCTCTTTCCCAAATTAATCATCACATCTAGTTTCCAGAGTTTTCAAGCCTGCATAAACAATCCTCTAATATGCTCAGTCAAACAGTCATAACAGTATTATTATGTGACCTTTGATCCTTACTTCACTGTGTGCATAAAATCACACAATGTGTGCTTGTTATGGTCTCAGCACCACATGTAAATATGATGAAACTTGATGTGATCAGCTTCTCGGGTGGTGCCAGAGAGGGTTATTAAAAATAACAGCTATGTTATTATTTTTCATGAAATCAGATATGTTACATTGACTAATGGATTCAGTCTTGGAAGACAAATATTAGTGTCGATGGCTGGAGATAGTACAGGAAGTACATCTCAGGATTTCAGGCACTGAGCATTTTATAATTTAGGTTGTGAAAACATTGTTTGGACTTTTCTTGGGAGTTGAATTTGTACACGTGTACTTTCTTTTTCCATTTTCACACATTGCTAACACATTTCCTAGTTTCTGTTATATCTTCTGTCTCCACTTCTCCTGGCTCAGAATCTACCAGTCTGTCACCTGCCTATAACAGTTTTCAAGATAATTGTATTCACATCATTTTTTTCAGTTTTCCTTACTCAAAATGGAGGGATGAGGTCTCACATTTTTATGTAGGTTTATACACAGACAGCAACAAAAGGTGAAAAGCCAACTCTGACCAGGTCATGTTTGTAAATGAGATCTTCTTAAACTTACTTGATATACAAAGGTTGAAAAAACGTGTTTTTGCTAAAGTTGCCTTAGATTAAAGTTGTTTTAATCAATAAATTAAAATACACTGAAACTGAGTGACTTTGATATGAAAACCACATGAATGAAGGTTACATGTCCTTTTCAATTGTGTTTCTCAAACTCCATTTAGAAATACATTGCTGGAGGAGATCTCTTCTCATTTATATGCTGCATTTATTAGCATATTTTTAAATTCCTGCAACTTCAATAAAACCTTCTACAAAATCTCTTTCTAAAACAGATAAGACAAGATGAAAAAAAATACAATTTGCCTGAGATGAAGCTCAGCAAATAGCTGACAGATTGGACATAAAAACCATCTGACTTGAATCTATCTGAAATAGAAAGGAAACTGAAATAAGCTAAACCAACATTATTTTTTCTAATCTTTCTGGTGTCTTTGAATGTTTTGTTTAGTTGGGTCATTGCGTTGTCAACTAAAAGAAAATGCGTTTGACAATACAGGAGATGAAAGCTGTGATGCGCCTCATTCCCTTGCCCTTGGTTTCAATTAACAGCATTCGTTTCTCCAACAGTCAGTGAACATGTTCTTTTCTCCCCATCTGTCTTAACAGTAAATCTTAACAGACTATTAGAAATGTGCAGAGCTGGCAACTGAACCACATGTTAATCACTCGCAAGAGAGAAAAAAAAGTTCTAAATGCAGAAAACTGTGAACATTAAATACACATACACACACACAGGTAGAGAGAGAGAGAGAAACACACACACACACACACAGGGAGAGAGTGACAAACACACAGGAAGAGAGAGAACGAGAGAGAGACAGAGTGAGAGAGAGAGAGAGAAAGAGAGAGAGAGAGAGAGAGAGAGAGACAGAGAGAAACAAACAAACACACACAGAGAGAGAGAGAGAGAGAGAGAGAGAGAGAGAGAGAGAGAGAATGAGAGAGAGAGTGACAAACACAAGCAGACACACACACAAACACAATGGGAGAGAGAGAATGAGAGAGACGCAATGACAACACACACAGAAATCAATAGCTTTCTACATGTCCGTGTGTTAAAAGAAAACCCAGACTGGTGGTATTCTCTCTCCACTCCCCATCATGTTTTGGCAGCTCAGCAGCTAAGGACATCAAACTCACAAAACCGTATTGGTGCGATGGTTATCTTTATCACCACATGGCCTCTGTTTGTCACTTTGTAAGCACATTGTCAAAGTTAATCCTCAGAAGAGTGCAGGATCTGTGACACTGTTTCACGTAAAACATAGAACGTATTTTCATTCCGTTAACAAAAGTTGGGCTGCTGAGCAAAGTGCAAAACAAAGTCATTAACAAATCATTGGAGGTTTGATGATGCATGGATTCAAACCAAACCTAAAAGAACGTGCATGCAGCCGTCCTGATTCTAAGGATGTTGAGTCTTTTTTAAAAGGTGATCATGCACAATAAGATGTATGTGTCGCTCCAAAACTAGTGCATGTTTATTTCCACAAATGCTTTATTTGCAGATGTGGAAATGTCCCAAGTCCTACAACATCAGGAACGTTAGGTTTCTTTCTGATTGCTGATCATGTGGCAGCTTCCTAGCCTGGCAAGCTAGACTAATTAAATGCATTATTTCTCTGCATTCTTTGCAAAGCAAGAATTTGGTCTAGTTCACTAGGCTAGCAGCTTCCAACTTGTCCATCTGAATATGCTGCATTGCAGAGGTTTAAATTGAATTTGTGGGTGAAGTGTGTTTCCTTTTCCAAGGTGTTCCTGAAACCTACTACAAAATCCAGCTGCTTTTAAAAAGCAAGCACCACCCTTAAGGCAGAAGAACCAGACAGGTATTATTAATTTTGGTTTTGTTTTTCGTAACAAGATTACTTTTCAAGATTTTATCAACGACTTTTTCATTAAATAGCTTTTATTTGCATTTTACCAATGTTACTTTGGGAAAATCCATTGTTCATGAAAGATTGAAAAACATGGTGTGACTCCTAATTAAGGCAGTGAGAATGTCAGACATTCCAGTTGACCTATTCTCTCTCACATTGTCAGTGTAGCAAGAGGACATCCATTATAGATATTTCCAGTGACAGGTATGCCAGCCAAATGTCAAAGAAACACATTTCTGCCCAGCGTTACTTCCACCTATCCTCCCTCATAGTTCTCCTCCAGATGAAAATCTCACAGAGGTGCAGGGAGACGAGCGGTGATACTTCATTATGATTCCTCGCTGAAAGAAACTGCTGTGTTAACATTTCATAGATCTTACTGTTTCTTTTAAGCTGTGCAAGTGCACACACACACACACACACACACACACACACACACACACACACACACACACACACACACACACACACACACACACACACACACACACACACAAACACACACACACACACACACGGACATGGGGAAATAAGCATATAAGCACAGTGTCTGTGCTCTGAATGACAGAGTAATGCAGGCTTAGCAGGAAAATACAGATAATGTAGTCAGATGGCGAGGGGAAATGATGTCAAACAGACAAGTCTTCAAACGAGGCATCGTGCCTCCCTTCTCCTCTCGCTGAATTGACAGCCTCTGGCCTGAGAATCAAGCACCGTCAGGATGTCAAGCCCCACTATGTTTTGACACCCGCTGCTGTCCTCAGCAGAAAAAAAGCTAAACAGGAGTTGGGACTTTTGGAAACACACAATTCACAGTCCATTTGTGATTTAGTTCCTACCGAATGCACAAACAAGCCCTACAGAGAAAGGAATCACATACAGTATCAGTCAAGTGTTTGGAAACATCTGCTCATTCAAAATGAACTTCCTCTCTCTGAGGGGAGATCTTACTGAGAAAACAACGGCGTTGGGAAAGTTCGTTTTAAAAACAAACTAGTTCAAAGTTCACTACATTCAGTTTCAAATGAACTAGTTCAGTTCATAATCCATCGTCGTCGTCTCGTCGTCGTCGTCTTCCTCCGCTTTTCCGGGTCCGGGTCGCGGGGGCAGCATCCCAACTAGGGAGCTCCAGACTGTCCTCATCCCGGCCACCTCCACCAGCTCCTCCAGCAGGACCCCAAGGCGTTCCCGGACCAGATTGGAGATGTAACCTCTCCAACGTGTCCTGGGTCAACCCGGGGGCCTCCTGCCGGCAGGACATGCCCGAAACACCTCCCCAGGGAGGCGTCCAGGAGGCATCCTGACCAGATGCCCAAACCACCTCAACTGACTTCTTTCTATCCGGAGGAGCAGCGGTTCTACTCAGAGTCCCTCCAGAATGTCCGAACTCCTCACCCTATCTCTAAGGCTGAGCCCGGCACCCTATGGAGGAAACTCATTTCAGCCGCTTGTATCCGCAATCTCGTTCTTTCGGTCATTACCCAAAGCTCATGACCATAGGTGAGGACTGGGACGTAGATCGAGCGGTAAATCGAGAGCCTGGCTTTCTGGCTCAGCTCCCTCTTCACCACGACAGATCGGTTCAGCGTCCACATCACTGCAGACGCTGAACCAATCCGCCAGTTCATAATTCATAGTTCATAACTTTTTCGAATTAGGTTCACTGTTCCAAAAGCAAACTAGTTCATAGTTCTTTTTTTCCCTATGTATACATTTGTTTTCAGATGACGCTTTCCGTGGCTGGTTCCAGTTAATTCCTTACTCGAGTAGAAGTAATGAACTGGAACACCCCCCAAAAGTCAGAATGTTTTTTCATCCAACTTCAAGTTCAACAGCAGCTCCTTGTAATAGCACCAGTAGGTGGAAATACATTTATTTTACAAGACAACTTGTAAGGGTGCATCTCAAATCAATGCCATGTGCAGTTGTATATTTTCTGAGATAAATGGAACACACCATGACATCCTTCTTCCACAACGTAGACATAGAAGAGTAGATGCTGCACCGACCGCTGCTGCTTATGGTGGCCGGATTAGGGGGGTCTACTTTTTATAAAGTCTATGTTAACAGGATGTTTTAGCTAAGGCTTTAACTCTGTGGAGATCTGGAGCTAGAACGGTGAGAGAATGTCGTTCCAAAAAACTTTCACGCAGACAAATATAGAGCGCGCTCACTTTAACTTTCATCAGGCAAAATATGAGCGAGTTCAGTTCACGAACAATCGTTCAATTCATGCGTTCAGATACAACACTGGCAAAAAAAAGCCCAATAAACTTTTTTTAATGAACACATTTTTTTCTGTCTTCTTTGATGCCCAAAGCAACTCGTGGAATCCAACTGTCTGATGTGAGTACTGAGATTTATTTTGAAACAAAAAAAAAATTAACATTCAGATAATGTGCAAATAAATGCAAAATAGCCTGAAAGTTGATCAATAGACCAAAACGCCAAACGTTTCCCACCCCGTGACTGAAAGCAGCTGGAGATAAAGAAAAGAGGAAGAGGAGGAGGTGCGAGGATGTGAGACATACAGAGATATAGAGCGCAGAGGAGACTGAGAGCAAATCTATTACTGATAGTGATTCTGTGCTTGCTGTTGAGAACGAGGGAACAGAGGGGTCCATTCATGTGGTGGCTCTTGTCCCAATAGAAGAGATAAGAGAGTAGTGGAGCTCGACTAACTCTGTAATTACACAGCACACAAGTCGGAGGGATTTTTCTTCTTTTTTTCTTCTTGTGGAGACAGCTCCATATAGCCTGCTCACAAAGACAGAGCAAGGCTTAAAGGCATTAGCGTCTGGTAATCCCAAGTATACTGTAACATCCTTACCATCTGAAAAACCTTTTAGGGTAGAATTTGTGTGTCCAGGAAGATGCTATGCATGCTTCCACCTCACAGCATCAGTCCTTAGATCACACCCGTCTGTGTGAGTATTTGTCTTTATGAGCATCCCAGTGTGGTCTCCCAGCAACCCTTTCCTTCCCATCCACTGTCACCTGAACAGTGACAGGAGGCTATTTTGTGATGCTATTTGGGTGATTTTATTTGCTCAGTAAGGTACTGTGCCCCCAACTACAGCAGACACATTTATGTTTCTTCACAGTCTCCCATGTGCAAAGCCCACCTGAGACATGATAAAATCAGTGTAATGAAGTACGCAGCACACTGGCAAAGGCATCAATCAGAGGACGGCAGGAGGACAGACAACAAGAAGAAAAGAAAGGCAGAATGGAACAACAGGAGAATGGGAGAAAACTGAAGAGAAAAAATAAAATTGGAATGTGCAGAAACTGAGGTGAGGAAACCTGCACAGGCCCATGAAATATTACAGAGCCATACATTAAGGAAATCTATGAAGGAGAAAGTAAAAGAAAATTGTGCACGGGTCCGGAAGGGAAGAACAAGGGCAATAATTTGAGCTAGAATCCACCATTTATGGGTAGTGTCTGGTTATGTTCCCCTCGCTGACAGCTTATTAAAGTTTCATGCTAAAATGAGTCAAATGTAACGGAACATTTTCTGGGTGAACTAGAGTCCGATGAGGAAGAGACTGGGGCAAAGACACCAAATGATCAGATCATGGTGGCAGGATGCTAAGAAAGTCATCACATCAATTCTCTTGTTCAATCCTAAGGAAGATCGATCCATTTGAGCTGATCTATTACAATTTGTATTATTCTGACAAGTTTTAACAGAAGTAGAGTGGCCCTGAGCAGCATATCAAAAAGGGTACCATGGTTATAAAGTAGGGCAAACCTGGGCATTTTACGGCCCGCGGGCCACATACGGCCCTTTGGTTGACTTTGACCGCCCCGCGTAAGGTTAATTGGAAACTACAAAATTAATGTATTTTCTCATTTTACCTCATGCATGGACTAGGCTGCATTGCTTTTATTTTGAAGTTGTTTTTACGCACACAATGACGCAATACGTATAGCAACAGGTGCCCGCGGTTGACATGGTGATTGTAGCCCCCAGAAATGTCCGCTCATGCAAAACAAAGAAAGACAGATGCCGAATGCAGGATTTTCAACAAAAATTGTACTGCTAAGTTTTTTTTTTTTTACTGAAGTGGGAGGTAAAGCCGTGTGTTTGGTTTGCGGGGAGGAGATTGCCTTGTTTAAGGACTACAATTTGAGTCAGCATTAGGACAAGAAACACTCAGAAAAATACAAGAACTTGTCTGATGCTGAGAGGGCACGGATATCCGAAGCTTTGCTAGCAAAGTTGCAAAAGCAGCAAGGCTTTTTTACTAAGCTTCACACATCCAGGGATGCAGCAACCAGGACCAGCTTTGTGATATCCCACAAAATAGCTAAAAACAGTAAGCCGTTTTCGGAGGGAGAGTTTGTCAAAGAGTGCATGGTGGACTCTGCCGCACTAATATGCCCTAAAAAAAAAGGCGCATTTGAGCAAATCCCGCTGTCCAGGCGAACCGTGACCAGGAGGATCGAGGACATTGCGGGGAACCTGGAGCTTCAGCTGCAACGTGAAGTGGCAAGTTTTGACTTTTACTCATTGGCCTTAGACGAGAGTTGTGATGTCTGCGACACAGCCAAGCTGCTTGTATTTGTCTGGGGGATAACGGACTTCAAGCTCACAGAGGAGCTGGCAGCAATGCGGTCCATAAAAGGGATAACGACAGGGAGTGATCTTTTTACAGAGGTAAATGCGTGCATGGACACTCTGGGATTGAAATGGGAGAGACTGTCAGGTGTCACAACGGACGGTTGTCCAAATCTTACGGGGAAAAATATCGGACTTTTGAAACGCATGCAAGACAAAGTGACAGAAATCAATGCAGATCAAAAATTGGTGTTGTGCAAGTCAGTGCTAAAAATCAACCATGTTACTGATGTTTTTACTAAAATAATAAACTTCATCAGGGCGCAGGCAATGAATCACAGACAGTTTGTCGCTCTTTTGGAGGAGCATGAGACTGAGCATAGTGACAATGGCTACCACACAGCTGTCAGATGGCTCAGCCTGGGGAAAGTGCTGAAGAGGGTTTGGGACTTGAAAGCAGAGATTCGAGAGTTTTACGAGAGGAAAGGCAAAAACATTCCAGAGCTCTCAGTTGAGGACTGGATGGCAGATTTTGCATTTGCTGTTGATGTGACTGCACTGATGAATGAACTGAACACCAAACTGCGAGGCAAGGGCCTTTTTGTTCATGAGATGCACAGCCTCGTGAAGGCCTTCATGAGAAAGCTGCGGTTTCTTTCAAGTCAACTGGAGAGCAACACTCTCACTCGCATGCCAACCCTGAACGAAGTCACACCATCAGCTGATCACTTCAGCAGGTACTCATCCATGTTAGGAGCATGGTGAGTTTTCAAGGCGTTTTGAAGATCTCAGAACAATCGGGGATGAAATGCACATGATTTCCTCTCCCTTTACCTGCAGTGTGGATAATGTACCCAGTGATGTGCAGCTGGAACTCATTGATCTGCAGTCTAATGCAGTACTGGCAGAGCACTTTAAGTCAGGATCTCTGCTGGATTTCTACTCTTAAGGAGGAGAACTTTCCAAACCTGAGGTGACATGCTCAGAAGATGTTGGGTCTCTTCGGCTCTACCTACATTTGTGAACAAACATTTTCAATGATGAAGTTTACAAAATCCAGGTATAGATCCTCCCTCACTGATGATCATTTGTCAGCTGTGCTTCGCATCTCCACCTCAGACATTCAACCTGACTTTGATGCACTTGTTAAAGCCCAGCAGAGACTAGATTTCTCTCACTGAATAAGAAAAGAATCACTTAAAAACACAAAATAAGGTGTTTGGACCACAGATGTAGGCAACTAGCAGTGAACTGGGACACTTTTTTTAAACCTCTTTCTCAAGATCACAGTTCAGTGATTTTATTTTACAGACAATACTGTGTGTCTGTAGAATGCTAAGAACCTCTTTCCAACAATATCTGAAACTCAAAATGTGTTTTGGAGTGAATGTGACTGAAACTGTTAACTAATATAAGTCACAAATGTTTAACAAAAACCAAATGCGCACACTTTGTTTACCATTGCCTTGGGAAATTTGAATAAATGACATTTTTGTAAGCCAACCTCATTTTTTCTTTTTGGCTCATTTATAACATACTCTTACCAGCTTGAAGAAACAATGGTATTTACTGCTTTTTATAAAGAAATACCATTAATATTATGCATAATTGACTTCAGCCTTTTGGCCTGGCCCTCCACAATATTTTCTGTTTCTCATGTGGCCCCATGGAAAAAATAATTGCCCACCCCTGAAGTAGGGCATCATTATTATTTATTTGGATATGTTCTTAAAAATCTATTGCTAACTTTATCCCCACCATGCAGTCAGTCCACCTAAGCAGCAGGGCAATGGGCAGAAGCCGTCCCTTTATTGTCTGAATGAATTAATCCTCACCAGGGTCATGGGACGCTGACCCTACTGCCTGTGCATGACCAGAACTACAGAAAAAAATATGTTTTCCAGTGTAATATGGTGTTTATTTTCTACCTTATGTGGGCGACGGTGGCACAGGAGTTAAGTGCTCGCCCCGTAATCGGACGGTTGCAGGTTCAAGCCTCACTCAGTCTGTCGCTGTCTCCTTGGGCAAGACACTTAACCCATGTTGCCTGCTGGTGGTGGTCGGAGGGACCGGTGGCGCCAGTGCTCGAAAGCCTTGCCTCTGTCAGTGCGCCCCAGGGCAGCTGTGGCTACATCGTAGCTCATCCCCACCGGTGTGTGAATGTGTGTGTGAATGGGTGAATGACTGTGTTGTAAAGTGCCTTGGGGGGTTCCAGGACTCTACAAGGCGCTATATAAAATACAGGCCATTTACCATTGAAATATTTTATTTGAACCTTTTTATTTCATCAACCTTAGTATTTCTTGCATGATTCACTTTGTCATGTTTATGGCCATGAAAAAAAATGCTTGTATATTGCCTCTTTTAAAAAGTGAGGGTAAATATAAAAAATAAATAAATAAATAAATTTCCATCCAGCTTTTACTCATAATATAACACTTTTTCAAACGTTGTTAATAAGGTCTGAATTACACACAACCAAAACAGATTCACGGTGTGACATGAATCCTCACAGGTGAAGGTGAAATTAAGAGTGCCAGGTTGGTAGAGTGCTCAAGAGAAAAGATGTAATGCCAAAAAATGTGTGGTAGGATTTGCAAAGTTTAGCATTTAAGGGGGCTGCATGGTGGAAACGTCGGTACACTGTTGCCTTGCAGCAGGAAGGTTTCCCACACAGGCATTTTCTCCCCATGCATGTGTGAAGTTTCTCCAAGTACTTTGGCTTCCTTTCACAGGTCAAAATAATACATATTCAAGTTAGAGACTTGCGTGACTGGCTGAGTGTCTCATGTGGATAGATTAGCTACCTGTTCAGAGTGTCCCCTGCTTCATACCTGAGGACGCCTGGAGAACGGAACCAGCTTCCCCCACCAAGGAAAACGTGGTATGAAAGATGAGTGACTCTGCCTTTTTACACATCGTAATCAGAGTTTAAAGGGAGGTCACCTCTGTGGGAGTTTGATGCACACACACACACACACACACACACACACACACACACACACACACACACACACACACACACACACACACACACACACACACACACACACACACACACACACACACACACTGTTAAGAAAAGTTATTTTTTTGTAAAATAACTGCATTTGCTCGGCTCTTTCTGGGAAACGGAAAAACTGGTTGGATTCTAAGAAAAGATGTGCATGTCTGATGCAAAGAGAGATTCTGATATGCAGCCATAACCTGAACAATGACTCATAATTGTTGTAACTGCAGTAAATATGAGCAGTCAAAAAAGCTTCTTATGCAATGTTACATTAGCATTTTCAACATCCGCTTGACAGTTAAGGAACGCAGTCTGCTAAAAGTTTAGGAAATAGGTAGGGATGTCCAGTCTTATGAGTCTACTGATATTATCGGCCGATAATGGCCTTAAAATGTAATATCAGAAAATATCTGTATCGGTTTTTACTCCTTAGTGACCTAACTTTTACACACAATAGACATATTACCCATCAAACTCTTCAACTTCATCTCCTTTCTCAAAGTGCCAAAATAAGACAGATCTGAAGTTTAGCTTTTAAAATATTTTAGTTATATTTGACACAACTTGTGAATAATTAGGAATGTGCCCTGTTTAGACGATTTGCTATGACAACAGCACATACGCCTGGCCTGCCAGACTCGTCCTCTGTTTAATTCTGCACAGAGAAAGAGTCTGGTAAGCAGAGAGGCACATGAGGGGCGGGACTAGCCAGCTCAAAAATAACAGAAATAATCAGAAAAAAGGCGGAAATACAGACTGTACCGCGCAGCACTGTAGTTTTTAGCTGTAGTCAAACATTTGAATAGAAGAGTTCCCAGACCCAGGGCTTCCCATAAGGAAGCATTAGGACTGGCTGGTCTGGCACAAAGCGCATGGCTGCATGTAGCTAACGAGCTAGCAAACAGCTAAAGCAAACAAAAGAATCCTCACCCAAAGCTTGATTTTCCTAAATGAATATCTTTATAAATGTTTTATCACTGTAACTACAATATACAGAGACATAAAAAATACATTACAGATGTTTATGCATGACTTACCGAAGCACTTAGCAATTAGCATCGCATAGCATGTTTACTCACGGTGCTTACTTTTTATCAACTAAGTAACTTTAACACATGCCCAAACATTCCCTAAACAAATCGATACTTACAAAGGAAAATGTTCTCCAAGATACGAACGTATAAAGCAAAAGCGGCATAGTCATTATCTGTTTACTCTCCAGTCTCCCTAATGTAAACACCAGCAGCGGAGGAAAATGAAAATTATGTTCGCCATAGAGCTGAACCTGAGTTAAGGCACTTTGTCGCATTTCACACAGACGGTTAAACAATGATTTTTTGTAACAACAATGTCTCACTTTGATCTGTTTTCAAAACCTAAAATATTTTTACCATTAAGTCACTTGTACTATTTATTAATTTATCAATCAAACTTATTCTCATCATGAACTTAATAATTATCTGATGCTTAAAGGCAGCATCGAGCATTCATCAGGATTATCTCAAGGAAAATGTCACTCAGCTGCTGCTGGAGACAAGCAAGACATTATTTTTAATTACTAACTTAAATCTAAGTAGTTGTCATTTTGCACAGATTATGTTTACAGCTTAAGCCTTGATGATAGGAGATATGTGATGTTAGCAACCTAAATGATTTATTTTTTATTGGGGGAGGCCCCGCTTATAGGGATGGGTACCTTTGACATTTGAATCGATTCAGTACTAATTCCCGGTACCTACGAATCGATACCGGTACTTAACGGTACCAATTTTCGATACTTTTGAGTGTTTAATATTTTAATTCTTTTTTATAATTAAATATATATTTTTCTCAATATATAACCATATTTGATAAATATCACGATAAATAACTTACAACTGTTTGTATTTTAACATCGTCCTTGTAGTTTTATAAGCTGATAATTAAACTGAAGCAAACATCTTTACTGTGAACTAAATTTACTGTGTATCTTCATTCCTTTTGCCGTCCTTTTTCATTTGATTTTTCCTACTGGGAAGCTAGAATTTTCGAGGAGAAAGCAAACACACCATTAGCTGATAACAATGGTGGCAATGGAAGCTAACATATCAAGCTAATGTTATCTTAAACAGTTTATTTAACTGTTGGAGCCTGATGATGCCTCACACTTAGATCGTTGTTGCTGGTTTCATCTTCACCCAAACACCCGTCGCATTTAGTAAAGTGAAGCCAAACTTTAGAGCACATTCATGTTCTAGTCGGAAATTCGGATTTCCGGGGAGAAAGCGAACGCACCATTAGCAAAACGGAAGCTAACAAATCAAGCTAACGTTATCTTAAACATTTTATTTACCTACCGGAGCAGATTAAGATGCGGATGTCTCACTTAGATCATTGTCACTGGTTTCATCATCACCCAGTTACCCATCACATTTAGTGAAGTGGACCCAAGCTTTAGCATGCGTTCTTTCTACCATGCTGCTCTGTTTACAACTGGCTCGCAGCGACCGACGACATAATGCTCTTGCGCATGCGCAGCTGTCTAGGCAAGTTCTCGTTATGAAGGACGGGTACCGAAACGAGGCACCGTTTCAAAAGACATGAATCGGTGCTCAGTCGGTACTATGGAATATGGTCGGTACCTTAAAAAGTACCGAATTCGGTACTCATCGCTACCCGCAAATCGGTATTAGTTTGTATCGGTATTGAAAATTGAGTTAGACAATAGCGAATATCGATAAGAAGCCAATATTGAGCATCCCCAGAAATAAGTACTAAAGTTTTTTGTCTTTTTTAAAACAAATGTATTTATATGTATTATTATACATTCTACAAATGTATTATATGTATTATTATACATTCTTGCATAGTTTGCAGATGTTCTATTGGAACTAGAGTATAAAAAATAAGTGGTAAATCTGGAAAAACTGTTTAGATGTGTGGAACTGGGATGTATACAGTAATGTTTGTGGGGTAAATGCCATCTTTCATCTGTGGATCTTCCTGTCAACCCTTTAAAGAGGTCTGGGGGGGAGGGGCACTCCGGAAATAGCCAGGTAACAATCACAGGACAGCAACCTTTAGTTTCCTCGCTTCAAAAAGGAAATAAAAGATGGCAAACAAATGATTCATTAGCGGGTGATAGAGATGAAGCACAGGGGAAAAAAACAGAGATAAGTTAAAAGAGGGAGGAAAGGGAAGTTCAAAAGAAAGGTTAGAGATGTGAATGACAGCATAAGACTGAGGTGTTATGCTCAGTACTCGTGGCGGATCAGCAGAGAGAGCAGCATGAAGCCTGAAGAAGTGCTGGACCAATTAGTTTAGGCAGATCAGAGTTCAAAACGCTCTAATGGTCTTTCTGTTCATCTTGTTTTGCCTTCAAGAGCTTTCCTTCAAACAGCACGACCACGTATAACTGCATACACAATGGGAGCGCTACATACCAGAGAACATTCTCGCTCAGGGCTTTTCATTAAGCTTCTACATGGCAGATTTTTAATAAGATGGAACTGACTGGATGGAGGCGCCATATGCAAAAGCGAGGCTTTTGGACGCTGATATTTTATGTGGGTTAAGGGCTAAATAGACATTAAATAAAATACCAAATGGAGATGAATGCAAATAGCAACCAGAGGTGTGATCTTGTTGAAGCTGTTGGCATGTGGACATGCAGCAAGGCAGCACGTCTGATCTCAGCCTTTATACACTATCCACTCAAAAAAAAAAAATCATTCATCTGCCAATAGGAATCTGCACTGCTGCCAACAAGGGTGAGGTTTTAAACCAACCTGCTCGTACATACAGTCCTTTCGTCTCTGTGTATTTAATTGGTCTACATTTGCGAAAGTTTTTGAAGACGGTTAATGGTAATAAGGTGAGTCAGTACTCTAAGGCATTAGCTGTTACACTCCTTTCATTTATTTTTTATTCAGCTGCAGAGAAGTAAATAGTGTTGGGTTGCAATTTCACACCTTAACTCATCCTCTCACCGTTTACTCTCACTACAGCTGGGGAGTGAAGGCAGAGAGAAATTTTTAATTTTGCTTTAGAGGATCTGGCAGTGAGCAGTGAATTAAAATCATGGGGAAAAACAAGAAAGAAAAGGAGGAGGAATTTTCAGTTTTATCATCCAAATGCGTGCACGTACTTTGTGCACCACGGCATGCGTGGAGAACTGAGATGTAGGGATTTGGCATCTCTCCTCTTTAATGAGTATCTCTGGAGATGGCAGGTGCATGTTCAGCCATTCTTTTACAAGTTCAGCAACAAACAGGCCAGCCCCCTCCCTCCCACCGTGGTCCCACCGTCATTAGCAACATCACATTAACAACAACACCGAACAAATGATAAAACCCACACAGAAACACTGGCATCGGGACACACACCTTCATCTATCACAACAATTAATTATACAAAAAATAAATAAATAAAAAAAATACAAACAAACAAAAAGATTTGGCTCCCTGTGAGTGAACACTGCAGACGTGCCATCACTGGATGGAGGATTTGTTTTAGTAATGAACCTCTAAGAGAGTTCAAGCTTAGTCTTTAAAACTATCATAAAAAGCAAACATTGTTCTAATTAGCTTTACCTAATCGTCCTTGAAGAATCTTTTTTATGACTTGGGGTAATCTACCATGTCACTTTTTTGTACTTTTTTTATGTAATCGTGTTTTATTTTTTTCATTTAGTTGTGAGAAAGTTACTTAATGTGCTCTGAAAACAACTGTGCCAATAATGAGCACCGTGGTAATGATGATTCACTGTAGTTTTCAGTGATCGTCATTAGCGGTAGCAACATTAGCAGCAGCGGTGGTGTGATGTAAGACGTTGGCCCTTGGTTCAGCCTCTTCTTGTCACTGTGGAGCAGAATTATGTCTAGCTTATGCTTCTGCGTCAGCTCCACGAGGGAGAGACACACACATTATGATGGAGACGTTTTGCTTTCGGACCTCTCTGTCACCTGGGGACTGTTGCAAAACAATGTCCTGCCAGGAGAAAAGAGGGTGTAGTGCAGTTCTGGGGTGTCCTGTCATATATCTGGTCCAAGATAGTGTATTTACTGTGTACTTTGTGGTTTTAATTTTTCAGACTTTTTAACACAATCAAGTTTGTCCCTCATTCTCCTCCACCTCTTCATGCGCTCGCCATCTCTAAAGTCCAGAGAATTCTCCTGTTGTGTCCTTGGGCAAGACACCTAACCCACCCTGCCTGCTGGTGGTGGTCAGAGGGACCGGTGGTGCCAGTGCTCAGCAGCCTCGCCTCTGTCAGTGGGCCCCAGGGCAGCTGTAGCTACATCATAGCTCATCACCACCTTTGCGTGAATGGGTGAATGACTGATTGTGTTGTGAAGCGCTTTGGGGGGTTGTAGAACGCTAAGAAGGAGCTATTCAAATACAGGCCATTCTACCATTCAACCCACATTTCCCGTCATTTCCATTTACAAATAAAATGCTTGCTGCGGCTGAATAAAACTTATTTTCGTGAGGTATTCTTCAAGCTGCACTGTGTCTGCCGCTGGATATTGTCTGCTCTCTTTTTTTTTTTTTTGAAGGCACAGTGGCGGCGCTGTTGAAGAAAATGGCGTCCTGACCAATCACAAACTTGTATGCGTCTGTCTCGTTCGACAGGTGTTTAGAAAAGTGCACTCGACTGTCCATCCTTGCAAGCCTGTTGGAGCGTCCTCGCAGTGACGAATAATGGTGTTGCGTGTCTCGATACCGGAGCAGAAGCATAAACTAGGCTTAAAAATGGGGCTCCGGAACGGCTATAGGGTGTGATAGGGCCCTCTCCTAAAACCCAAGAAACCACCAGGTGAGCACTACTGTTATTATTGTTATCGTTATCATTCTCACACTCTGAGTGGTGGCACAGAAAATCATCTGCTCCTCTAATTCATTGCCAATTTCCTTCTCTCTCCCTGGCTCACCTTTGCTCCTCAGACAATAGATAACAAATGTGTCCTATAAGGAGCGGGAGCTCAGAAAACAAATAAGAACACTTGGATTATATAACTCCAAATGGGAACAAATCTGCGGGGGCATGCAGAAAAGCCTCTATCACTCTGTCATTGTTTTCCACTTTAAGAAAGGCTTCATCCATAGGAGGTGTCTATTTTATGTGAGGACTGCAGGCATGTCTGTTCAAACAGATAAACGATAATCAGCCAGCGGCAAAAAGGTTAGAAATGAAGGAGAAACTAACCTGACATTAGTGGTGAAATAGATTTCAAATAAGGCTTAAGGCTTCTGGCGTTGAGCTCATTCAGACAAGCGGGTTCAGCTTGGAAAACTCAAAAGTATCAGTTTTACCGAGTTCAGAAGCGATGTGAATAAAATACATGAGCATGTCGTGTAGGTTGGTTAACCTGCTCACACAGCTGTAGCTGCAGAAAGCACTGGGACCATTAGCCTCACTGTGTGGTCATCTCTCCATGGAAGACCGCACAGCAGATCAGCTCACACACACACACACACACACACACACACACACACACACACACACTGCACACACACACTGCAGCAATTCCCACCTCTAAATGTCGCTATTCAGCCGAGCAGGTGTGGAAGGTTTAGTTTGTGTTTCGTTCCTTTGAATTCCGAGCGAGAGCCTGCTCTGTATTTTCTCCTGTCATGACTCGCCTGGAGCTGCAGGGAGCTTTTTATTTACTGAGGATGACACACCAGAGGCAGCAAAGAGCCCTAATTGCTTTGCAGCCTCCTCAAGCCGTGTGATGCGTTCTCTTTGAACGTCAATATCCCTCAGAGAGAGAAAATAAAAGGCAGCGGTAGGAAACGATGCTCGTGTCCACTTTTGAAGGCAACTCAAAATGCATGCACGGACATACAGAGACAAATAATCTGCTCTGTGGGGTGTGAGCAGAAAGGTCTCTAATAGCTTGACTGAGTTCTGAAGACAGCTTAAGTGTGACACAAACAGAAACACTTAAAAAGCTCGGACAACTAATCAAAGCCTTTGCTTTAGGTTTGCTCTGGTTTTGATGCTTTGAATCATGCTAAAATCTCATCCTTGTTGTGAATGAAGTGACTGGAGACAGGAGGGAATGCTGTCAGTCTGCTCACACTGCTCAGATACACCATAAACCCTGGTTTAATCAAATATAATTGTAGAGATTACGAGGACTTGTGTGTGTTAATGCCTCAACAAACAGCAGAACTGGAATCAGAACTGCCCCCTTGGGGGTTTACATCTCTAGCTCTGAAATTAAAATTGTCTAGGCTGTGAGTGAGTTGAAAATATCTTATGATTTAAAATGTATTTTTCTTTAGTGATAGGACTGAAAACCAAATTGAGAGTTTGTGTAGAAGTGAATAAAGGCTGCACTCGTGCTTTCTATGTTCTTTAGGAGTTTTAAACTCAGTTGTTTGACTCCTTGGGGAACGAGGGCTCCAACCAAACCCCAACAATCATCTCTGTTGTGAACATTTTCTTTACTTGGTTCCATGTAACTCCAGCTTCCTCCATGTAACTCCAGCTTCCTCCATGTAACTACAGCTTCCTCCATCTCCCTCTACGAATCTGGGCTTTGCACCAGAGCTGTGGCACAGCAAAACCACAAAATGGTATCGGCACAGGAACGGCTTTGGGATCAACTTTGGGCGATTTAGACTTGGTGGACTGCCTAGCGCACGAACTCCTGTAGTGATGAGCGCATCACGTTGTTCAATGCTCTGATTGGTCCTAGCTCTAACATCATGTGGAGACAGTCTGAAAGACAACCACAGACTCCACCCCACAACTAAGCTATGTCTATCGACCATGGCCAGACTACATACAGCTTACCAGGATAGAGTTTCAATGCTTGTCCTGGAAAATCTTCAGCGGGGTTAAAGACAGTTTGACTGATGGACTTCTGATGGACTCTTCTCAGACCATCTTTTGTACGTTCTTGCTGTGTTTTTCTTCTAATTCCATTTTTGGTTCTTTTTTTAACACAGATAAGGTTTTTCTTTACCTTGCTGTCGGTTTCATTTGCGGCTGCAAACATCCTCAGAGCACAGCACATTGTCGCCCTCTGCTGCCCGCTCCCCCCTCTCCGATGATGCAGTCCCATGCGCGATCCAATGTGTAGACACCATCGTCCCTGTTCATGGTCCCACATCCACGTTTCCTTATCTCTATAGCTTCTTTTATCCATCTTTTGTATTTCTGTTGTTCGGTGTTTATGATCCTTGTGTTGTCCCAGTCCATTACAAGGTTTTCTCTTGTGCAGTGATCTGTTACGGCTGACTTCTTTACTATGCTTTCTGCTTCTTGTTTTGCTGCTCTTGTGTGTCTGGTGAACATCTTGCGGAAAAAGTCAGACAATATGAAATCTTTATACACCCGTGGCTGAAGGAGCACAAAGATATGCAAAAAAATTTTTTTTATTCGTGTCAAAAAATGATGAGAAACGGGAGTTCAGAGGTGGTGACTGCATGAAGAAGTAGAGGACAGATTTGTTCATTTGTAAAAGTCTCTGAAATAAACACAATACAAACACACTAGCGATGTGACTGCAATAATGGCAGGATGCACCAGAAAAGCGTTCCGCCCTCTGCTGTCCTGGCAGAGAACTGCTTCACAACACCGACACCAACGAAGAAGTATAAAAGTAAAGCCTCTCTGTCAACGTGTGTGCGTGTGTGTAAGCGCAAAGTTGCAGATGCAGTAGACTTTAGAGTTCCAGGTTAGTTGTTAACATCAAACGTGGGTTTGTTCCTTCCACTTCTAACCCCTCCAACTACAATGATAACCTTCTTTACAATCTTTCAAGCGTACCTGAAGCTTTAAGAATCACACAACATACTCTGAATCATCTGATTTACTGTTTCTGTTGGCAATTCCTCCTATACTCCATCTAAACCATATATACAGCAGCCACTTTCCATTTAACACTCTTATCTCAGCAGATAAGAACAGCATCTGACAGGCTGATTAATAATGGAGGTGATGCTCCACCCTGGAATTCCACCACTCCAATAGGATTTCTATTAATGCTGATTGACCCCAGCCCTCTTGGTGCCCCTTTGGCACGGCTCGCTCCTACCCCTGTGCCTTCCTGGGTGCCAGCGCAGGTTAGATGATACATGAATAATTCCCAGTAGACATTAACTGCAAGACGTAGGGCAGAGGAATCAGTGTTGTGCTCCATCTCCCACCCTCACACTCAATCCCCTCATCAGCACGCTGTTAATATTTAATTATACAAGCTTCATTTCACGCTCTCCATCTGAAACCATGAGGTAAAGTTGGGGGTGAAGGCGGCCAGTGTGAGTGGAAGGGAGCACAAAGAGGGGCTGTGCTGAGGATATAGGAGAAAAGAAAGAATAGAGGAAATGGAGCATGGAGGATGGAGATGCAGTTGAATTTTTTTTAAATGACCTACAGAAAAGAAACGTGAACCTGGAAACCAGTTAATGAACGTGATATTTTGCATAGCATCAACCTCATTGTTGGAGTTCAGTGGCATTTCAAGCATAGATATAGGAACGTTGGCTTGAACTGATGAAAGAACTATTTAGGAACCAGAAAAATGCAGAATACACCTTTATAAAGTATTCAAACTGCATTAAAGGAAGACTAGGAAGTTTTGGCTTACTTTTAGCACCCTATAGTGTTTGTTTATAGAACCAAAAGCACAGCTTATCTCCCTGCTGTGTTTGTCTTCTTCAGCTGAAATGTCTCCCCAGCCTTGTTTAGGATCTACAGAAGCGGTTCATCACTAAAACAAACAAATCAGCTGTGCTCATGATCTAAAACACATGCAGAAAACGTGCTGGAAGCAGATTGCAGCTCCAGGTATTTCAGCTGAACTGGCTCAGCAGCCTGAAGCTGCAAGTGGAACATTCTGTCCACAGAGAGCGATAGGGGCTCGGAGGCCTTTCATTAACCCCGTACAGAGTCATTATAGCACATACTGGCTCCAGAAAAGAATTTAAAAACATGAAAAAGTTGCAAAGTTTCCTTCCACACTAATAAAATAAAAGCAAGTTGACTTAAAAGAAGAAACTTTCAAATATCTGTCACAACTAGCTGAAATAAGAGCTAACTGGATGTGCCTCTTATTAAAATGTTTCTCTCATAATTTAGATATTTTTTCTCCAAAATACCAGATAAATGCAGAAGAGTTCGCACAGATTATCTGACAGCAAAGAGGATTTTAATGATACAAACAGACACATTAGGATGCTTGTGCATTAGGATTCCTCACAATCTGCCCCCACACTCTATTTACATTTTATACATGACCAGTTCTGACTAAAGATCATCTGTCAAGTTCCTCAAGTACTTAGTAAAAGATTCAAGACATGGCCTCAACTTTTAGCAATGTTGAGGTGATGTTTACAGACTTAACTGAATTATTCAAGAAATACGGCACGCTTGTATAGAGTATTTAATGAGAAAATCCATCCTATTATCAGACCTTTGGGCGTTTTTCTTTTTCTTTCTTCTTTTTATACAAATCTTGTAGGAGTGAGATCTTTGCAGATGAAATGGTAGAGCATTAATAATGTATGGATGAGGCTTTTTATAGAGCACAACCCATGAGATTCATAATTCTATTCACATTAGGCCGCTGAAACAAGTTTAAAGTTTTAATAAATAGGTATTAAAACTTTAACTGATATTAATAGCACCAATTAAAGGGCACACTGTGGATATATGCATCACTTCTGCACTGATAGAGTGGAGAACCCACTAGGCAGAACCTCCCTTGGCTTTTTGTGTCTTTGAATCCATCTTCTTGCGTTCGTTCTAAATAAGACATACCACAGAAGAAGACCCTCCTTTGGTGGGATTGTGCAGAAACGTTAACATCTGCTGAAACAAAACGTATGGGTACTAAAATTAAAATAAAAAAGCCATAAAAGTGTGAGCGGCAGCATTTCTACACTACCTCATCATTCTATAATCCATTCACTGAACATTACTACGACACGTTGAGAGCTCTTGACCAACCGCGTTTTTGATTGATGGGCAATTTGTCTTGTCTCCCACATCGTTTCGCCCAATGTGCCGGGTCAAATGGTGTGTGTTAGGCAGCCTGCAGTCATTCATTTCGGTTTATGAAGTGGAACCTATGCTTGATGGTTACACCATTAGAGACATTAACATGCACATCTCTGCTACAGGTACAAGGTGTTTGCATGTTGTGCTGTTTTTGAAGCCCCATTTAACAGGTGGCATTTAAATAAGCCGACACACAAAGTTAAAGCTGTTTGTGTCGACATGCGCTGCTGCAATAGCGTGATGGTTCTTTTGGTCATGGCCAGCTTTAGTGGGGCTACAGCAGCAATCTCTGTGGGATATTTTTTTCCACCTGCCCTGTCTTTTTCACTGATGCACCACTGCACCCTGTGAAAAATTGTTGAAGGAAGAAAAGAGAGTGGTTTCCTTTGTTCTGCAGTTTGGAACCGACTGACTTTTTTTTTTGTGTGTGTGTGTGCAGGAGCCAACAAAGGGGGTTGAGTGAAATAATGGCTTCTGTGTTCTAATTAGTGTAAGGATTTATCCTGCTGCTTGACTAGCATAATGCTGGAGTGTATTGTGAGCTGATCAGTGGGAGCAGCCAGTGAGGAACGAGATAGGACGTGGGGGAATGAAGACGGAGAGATTGAGGGAGGAAAAGAAAAGACAGGCTCTGGTTCTGCTTCTTTGCTCGGGTGATTCCCGATGAAATTGATTCTCATACCTCCTGAGATCTCCCACTGTCCCCTTTCTTCTCTTTTGTCCCGCCCCTATTACATACCTGTCCAGAGGATGAATGATCTACACATTACACCTGAGTACTGCTGACCGGTACATACATCAGTGACTCCCGGAGCTCAGGGACTTCACTGACACCCTGACAAGACAGATGAAAAGGCAGACGGAGAAAGGCCAGATGGATATTGGGAAGAGAAACAATCAAAGCTGATAATAAAGATGAGAAGGGCAAAGAAAGCATCAAAAGTGCAGCGATGAATCTTGCATCCCAGCAAGGGGTGAGAAGGGGAACAGCAGAAGACAGAGGAGCTTTGATTCTGAGTGTAATATAACAGGCCATGAGTAATAGTAGGCTTGGGGAAAAAAAGATATCTAGTGGGAAACAAGATGAAAATCACAAATAGTTCAGTGAACTGATACATGCACGAGTGTTGGGCTCGAAGCGCGGGAGTGGATGTTGGTGAAGCCTGTGGCTGTAGCTCCAACCCGTGTAGTTCTACGGTGTTCTCCCGGGGGACAGGTGTCACTCATGTGTAAAAGGGGAACAGCCACTTAAATGAATAGAGCTCTTTATCCAAGCTTGAACAGCAAGTTATTACCTACTGAGCAGGCTCTATTCCATCTCCATGACAAGGAGGAGGGAGCTGGTTGTGTTGCAGGAAGAGGCTTAAGGGAGGGAGGAATGGATGCAAAAGGAAAGAGGGAGTCCATGTCCGTGCCTTATTTTGTAACTGGGAATGACATATCTGGCCTCCATACAATAACAAAGCCCTGGAGCATGGTCAAGCATCACTGGAGAAAAGAACATTAGTGTGGATGGCTGCAGGAAAACCACACAACAATAATGACCCCCACTGGGAGGACCCCAAACCACGCTGAAGCCGTGCAACTCCTGTCTGTATTTCTATTAGGAAAACTGGAATTTTTAAAAGTGGATTTGAACAAACATCACAGCATTCACTTTAAGCACCATGAAATTACAATTAAATCAGCATAGCACCACTTTTTCCCCTTCAGCTGCTTTGAAACAGACATTTTTAAATAAATTGAAAAGTCAGTGATCTCGTAGCCCAAACAGAGGAAGAATGGAAACTCTAAACGACCCAAAAGACTAACTGCATTAACCTTCTAATAGGTTAACCTGGCATGCTGCCTGGTGAATGCTGCAACTCAGCCTCTTGTGACTAAGAATTTAGAGATTCAAGAAAATAAATAGGTAAATAAATAAATAAATAGTTTGATTCCCTGACATTCAATTCAATTCGATTCAAGTTTATTTATATAGCGCCAAATCATGACAAGCGTCGTCTCAAGGCACTTCACATAATAAACATTCCAATACAGGTCAATTCATTAAGTCAAACAGAAAAAAAAGTTTCCTATATAAGGAACCCAGCAAATTGCATTTACAGCAATCCTCATACTAAGCAAGCATTTAGCAACAGTGGAGAGGAAAACTCCCTTTTAACAGGAAGAAACCTCCAGAGGATCCTGGCTCAGTATAAGCAGCCATCCACCACGACTCACTGGGGATGGAGAAGACAGCAGACACACACACACACGCATGCACGCACGCGCACACACACACACACACACACACACACACACACACACACACACACACACACACACACACACACACACACACACACACACACACACCAAGTAGTGTTTCTATGGTTACATTGTGATTTATTAGTAAATATTCTATTTGTTGAGACATAAACTTTATTGTATTTATCCTAGTGAATCTATAATTAAACGGGTAAACTAGAAGTAGCACATTCAATGTCAAGGAAAGTAAAGTGTTATTATCAAGAGAGGGAGAACGTTTAAATGGTTAGCAACAGTGTTCAAGACAATGGGCTTTGTGGTTCTTGAAGCACAAAGATGTTGATACATTTACTATTCATCAATAGCTATAAATGGACACAAGTAGTTTAAAAGGATTTAGGACTAGGCAATACATCTAAAATGTATCGTAACCATTTTTCGCATATCCATAAATTTAATAAAAAAAAAATAAAATAAAATTAAATATGTGAGTAGGTTGGTGAAATGCATGTCCCTTTAAGAAGCTGTACCACGTTTAGTCACCTGACAACGTGACTTAACGTTAGACATGTGACAGCCCCATCTAGTGAACAACTTTTGTTTCTGCGCATACATGTAGCTATGGTCCATTTACCGTTATCGAGGTATATATATTGTGATATTGATTTTAGACTTTATCGCCCAGTCCTAATAGGATTTAACCTTTTAAGACCTGCCATAGAACAAGTTCGCCAGAACTTATATTTACATTTTTACATGTTGTGGTGCCATTTTTTGGAGTATTTCATCTTGCCATACATCAATACAACCCTTACATTCAATATAATATATGTAATGTAATAATATATATGCAAAGTGTTCACAGCAACAAAATACTAAAACGTGCAATTATCCATACAGAAACTGAGAATCGTTTTCTGTTTTTACACATATTTTACATTATACAGAAAGGCCACACCTTTATCCCTCAAAACTGTCAATGAAAAAAAGTTGCACACAATACTTTCAAACAACCACAAATTTATTTGAAGTGCTTCCATGAAATAGTTTCTGAGATACACTAATTTATATAAACTGTAACAAAAACGAAAACATAATAATAATCAGCAGGAGTCAAACATAATAATGTTGAATATTTGTAGCAAATTTTTCAGTAGTATATAGTTTTCCTTTTCTCTTACTAATACTACTACTACTACTACTACTACTACTACTACTACTAATAATAATAATAATAATAATAATAATAATAAAGAATATTGCATGAATTTATACGTGAGGAAACAGAAAGTGAAACTTAAAAATCACCCAGCCCTGTAATGGTGGCAACCGCTTCCAGGAGGGAGGATGTACCGTTTGGTGGGTCCGTGATTCATCAAAAAATTTGTAGTGGTGTGTGAGTGTGTCGGGCATTTGTAGTGGGTGTGTGATGTGTGTAGGATGTGTTTGTCTAAATGTATTATTTTGAAAAAGCACAAGAAAAAGCCAAAAGACTGGGACTACAAAGAACTACAATTCACGGGGAAATGACGCCAAAGCAAGTGATTGGGAGAGTCATATCATGTGACAGTTCATGTTGACAACATGATGACGTTTATTGTAGCGTGTGAAGCCCTGTGAGCTGCAGATCACAACGACACAGCGTCTGTGTCTGAAAGAAAACGCTTTTCTTATTTGTGCATTTTGGTTGTTTTTTGCAAACTCATCAAGAGAAATACGCAACGCTCTGGGACATGTTCAGTGTGTGAGATAAAAGTGTAACTCCTCCGGTTTAATATGCAAAAAAAATATATATATATAGTTTCGGTTTTACAATCATTTGAACACAGATATGTAAATGGGAGCGCCGGCACTCCTGTCGGTCTTAAAGGGTTAAATAAATGTGTCTCTTCATTGTGTCCTTGCTTTATTTTGCATTGTAGTCCATTTTTTTCAGCCAGCAGTATTCAGCCTAACATGTACAGGTTATTGTAATTTCTTAAGACACACAAAGCTCTGACAGCACACAGGAGTTCCCACAAAATGAGAGCAAAAGCTTGAGTTCACAGGTGGAACATGCACAAAAGGGTAAGTCAAACAGGCATAAAGGGTGGTGTGAATGAACAGCTGCATGCTCACAGAAACATTAGCATCAGATTTGTCCATAGAAGATTTGGAACCAACCTTTCTGCCCCACTACATTCTGAATGTAAAGCCATCCTTCCACCGTTTCAGTCACCTAGTAAAACCAGGTCATGGAGGCAACAGCTTAAGCAGACACCTCAGACCTCTCTCTTACCAACTACCCCCCCTTGAAATTACCTGGATAACCTCCAAGATGTACCCAGGCCAGGTGACAAATGAGATCTCTCTGGTAAGTCCTGAATCTGACATGAGCCTTTCCTCAAGAGAGACAGGTCCAAAATGTCTCCAATGAAAGGGACCTAGAAGCCATCTAGAGGCCCAAACCAACTCATCTGAGTTGCAGCATTAATCACCATCGAAGGCCAGTAGTAGCTCAGGGGTAGAGCAGGTTATCCAGCAATCGGAAGGTTGTACATTTGATCCCAGCTCCAGTCGGCGGTGGTGTTCGAAGTGCGTGGTGGCACCGGTATATGGCAGGCCTCGCCTCTGTCAGTGAATGGGTGGATGACTGGTTGTGTTGTGAAGTACTTTGGGGGGTTGTAGAACCCTGGAATGTGCTACAAAAATACAAGCCACGTACCATAATCATGGTGGATCCCATGAGTCATGTTGTCTGGAGAGGTTTTGCAGTATTGTAGGGTCTCCAATGCCAAATTGATTCTGAGAGAGACTAATTTCAGCTACAGTAAAACTTTATAGTAGTAGTAAGATGTAGGAACCACAATACTTTGACCTGACTAGGGATAAAAGAGCTGCACCCAGGAACCTCTTGTGGAGAGGTTGTTGTAAGTGCCTGATGGCTGCACCTGTACCTATAGACTGGTTAGGCACAACCTAAACCCTAACTACCTTTGTAGACTCACCACCTGCAGGCGATGCTATGAGGGACCGGTACTATGTGGATTGGATGAGAGTCAGAAGGCCAAACCCCTAAGGTCCCTGTTTCTGTCAGTGTGCCTCACAGCATCACCACCAGTCTTTGCAAAAACGTTCATTTGAAATCGATGAGTCATTAGAAAATAAAGTACGATATCAATGAATCCTATTCATAAAACTTTGAGAAGAAAAGTTAGAAAAAGAGGAGAAAATATCTTACTCTCTAGAGGATGATTATGGATGTGATTAGTACCTCAAACACAGAGAGGAATTTTCAGAGATGAGTGAAGCAAAAGAGAGGGAAAAACAGACAGGCTGTTGTAGAAAGAAAACTCTGGAACCTTTTCTGTATCTAACAAGCTGAGCATTATAGACCAACACTCTGTCACTCAGCCTTGCATTGCTCAGGTGGGAATTTTAGTGCTGAGGACAGGAAATTGTAAAACCGCTTCGTAAACACAACATATACTCAGCACCTCACCTCAGCCTGTGAATCATAAACAGACATTGACAAGAGAGAAGGCAGGAAAAATGGCCAGAGAGGAAAGTCGATGTGCCGCTGCTGCAGCATGGAGAGGCGTAAACCAAACTGTAAGAGCAAGCATGTGACCCTCTTTAAGCTTTTAGCTAGGTGCATTTATTTCCTGAATAGGGTGTAAGTTCCCTATTTATCTGAACTGCACAGAAACAAAGCAGACAGGGAAGAATAATCCACAAAACTTGACACATCCCAGCACCAGCTGTCACTCTAATTGCCTTCCTTTTCCGTCTTTAGCGTCAGTTCCACGCTCATGTTTCACTAGGTAACTGCCTACAGGTCTGCAAAAGCTTCTACCTGCTCTAATGAGCATTGGATTTCCATATAGAGCACAAGCTACAGATCTTTTGCATGCAATGTTAGGTGGAGTGCAGTAATTGTGCCTTTGCAGCAACGGGCCAATCTGGATTCTTAATGGGCTAAGCAGTGTTTACTTTTCAAAGACTTTTACATGAATTATTGATGCATGTGTGCTGATTTGTGCTTGGAATTAGCCTAGAAGAACCCATCTGGGCCCACCCTGCTTGCCGGGTGTCACGTCTCCCACTCCAGGGTAAATAGGCTGACTGAAAACTTATGTTGCTCTGCATGTAATTTGTTATCCTGATTTGCGCTGAGTGTAAAGCAGTTACTTTAGGTGACACTAAAGAGGTTTGCTTAAGGGCACAAACCCTGTGAGCACAATGGATGAATGAGCATCGGGAACATCTCCCCGTGTTTAAAGCCTGCAGAAACCTATGTCCTTTTTATGTGAGGTTTATCTGAGACTAATCTTAGTGGAAATATATTTCAGATTCTCTTTCCAAAGAATCTGGTTCAAGAATCAGATGAGATTAGTAAGACCCTCAACGAAATTCAGAGATGTGCCCAATCGTTCTCTTGTCTTTTACGGTTTGTTCGTCACTTCTATGCAATTTTTAAAACTCGAGCCCTATTATCCTAAACCTTAGGGGGTATGTTCTATCCCTTTTAATTTACTATGGGTTAGGGTAGAAGTAGGGTGCTACCTCCCAGGTTTAGCAGTCTTTGTTTTCACAGCAGCAGAAATGACTGAGTCTGAGGCCATAGTTCTCAATCGTTCTTGTTAGGAGTGTGTCTAAAGTAGAGGAATTTTTGTATCTTGAGGTGTAGTTGATAAGTGATGGTAAGATGGAGCAAGCAATGGATTGGTTCACCAGCACTTTGTTTGACCTAATGAGGGCTTTTCTCCACTACGTTGTGGTATAGATGGTTTAAGACCGTATGGTCATGAAAATTGGATTTTAACTAATAGAACAAGACCCTGGATACAAGTTGGTAAAATTAGCTTCATCTGTAGGGTGGTTGGACTTAGCCTCAGAGAGAGTCTAAAGAGCTGCAACATCTGAGGGAACCTCAGAGTAGAAACATCTCCAAAATCACAAGATAAAGGTCCCAGGTTCAGATCCCGGACAAGCCCCCATTATGTTACAATCTGGGTCATAGGATCACAATGTAACTATAGATGTCTGGACACATGGTGTGAGTGTTAGAGTATTTTTATTTTAAAATTAACCTCCAAAAGGCCTCATCAAAATGCCACAAAGACAAGAGCTCCCAAAGGCGGTGCCTGTGATCAGTCTCAACCATGATCTCTAAAGTTGTGCCAAGCAGCCTTTTATTCTGCACCCACAGGTGCAGCCACTCAGAGCAATTTTTGGTTAAACAAAGCCAGACCAATGATTAAGAAGAGAGACATCCAAGCACCAATCAGCTGATTGCAACCGTAATACTGCCTCATTGTCACATGTCTTTGTAGATCTTCAGGGCATGTGTCACTGGGACGAGATCCCAATCTCTACACAAGGTATTCAATATCATATCTGGCATGGGAACACCTTGGGATCTCCTAGGAAAATCTAAAGCGTATTGCTGGGGAGATGGATGTCTGCATTCAGTCCTGGTACTATTCCTTTCACCACCCAGCCTTGGATAAGTGAAAGAAAACAGATAGATGGAGGAAAGATTAATTCCACAATGTTGGGCAAAAAGGAATGTGGGCCTCGATTACCTGACACTTCAAATACACCTCACAATATGGCACTTTATCAACCCCCACTTACGCTGTTCTGTCTCTTTGCTGTCTTCTCTAATAGTAAAAAATCTCATTACCTGAGTTCAAAGGAGACACAGTGCTAACTTAATCATTTCCTTTGTGTACTGGCTTGAACTGTGAAAGAAAAAAAAACATTTTCAGCAGAATGCACCATGACTGTGTGAGGGGAGAAAAATGGTATAGCTCTCAGAGAAAGTCTAAGCCGAGAGAGGACACAACTAGTACATTTGAAAAATTCCTCTCACTGCGCTCATGTGAGGAACGCCAATTTTTCCAGACCATGAATCATTTTCTTGGCCCTCTTTGGTGTCAGAAAAGCGAAAAGACTTTCCATCTGAAATTTGGTAATAAACTTTTGGAAGAGATCCATGATTTGGACAGAATGGGCCAGCCTGAGAAAAGAATAAAATGAAGTTTCCTCCACAGTCTGTCAGAAGCAACTAGCTCTGCATTTCCCCCCTCATTTTCTTTTTTCTTTTTTGAGGGTGTATTTTATTACCATTTCAACTTATTAGTTTATTTTTGGCTTGCAAATACCCATCTGCCATTACTGTGGCGACATGCCTTTGAGCTGTGTACGAGGTTTGAGAGCAAAGGCAAAAGCCTGCTTAATTAGTGCGACTGTGGAGTCAGGAGATGTGTTTATCTCATTATGGTTATTTGAATGAATATCCGCATGGCCTCGCTCAAAAGTTAATGCTTGTTATTAAATGCAACAGGAAGAAATCCAAATGTGTAAGATGGAGAAAAACTATTTCAAAAGATAATGTGAAATCTAAAATGTAATTTATTGCTGATTAGTTTGGCTCTTCTTCTCTAAGCTTCTAGGAAATGACAGAGGAAGGGGTGACTTCTACGACCCACCAGCGTGATTGGGTCTTACTGTGTGTTTCAGCGGCTCTTTCTCAGGTTTCCCAGGTGTCTGTATACTAAGCAAAGATTGATATGCTCTGTTTTCCACTCCCAGTATTCCATGTCTGCTTTCACCCTGCTGGGCTAATCCAAGATGGCCAAATCCCTCTGACGAGCAGGCCTACATCGGAGCCATCCTGCTGTCTGCAATATGCCACCCGCTTCCCTGGCAATGCAGTCCCTGTAGGGGTTCAAGCCCGACTGTGGTGAATCGTCAGTAAACAGACAAAGATGTATGATTCATCTAAGTCAGTCGGAGCAGGTAGTCCACTGACTATAATGAGTTGTTGAATCATTGCAAAGGGTCATTTGCTCCCTGGGATTAAGGCAGTTCTGCTCCAGAAACACATTGGTACAAATGTGTGTGAATGACACGTGTATATGCACACCTCTAGATGTAAAGCCAACTCACTTTTTAAAATAGAATATATTTATTAAAGAAACTGTTTTAATTAATTGCAATCTATTATTTTACATCCAGGGTTTACAACCAATCAGGCTTGATTGGTTTCTACCTCCAAAAGATCTAGCTCTAAAATAGAAAAGGTGTTTTCTCAGCACCAACCTGACCAGCAGTCACAGTTTAAGCAAGTTAAAGAACCACTCAGAAGAACTTTCAGCTTAATTCATAAACACTGTTTGATGCATTATTCAACACATCAATGAATCTGTTGTTTCCGTGTGTGGTTTAGAAATCCTGCTGGGAGCAACTATGGTTTACTAAGGTGTTAAACATCTACTAGACTGGAGATCAGTTAAGAGTGTTAACAACCACAGAGCGCCGATTCAGACAGCATACAAATGGTGATTTGAAAACGTCTGTTTGAAGGTAAAATGAGAAACACCCTGTTATCCGTGGAGATAGACTGTCTCTCAGCTCTGTGATGCTCTATAGAAATTAAAAACTAAAGGAAATGAATCAAATGATTGTCTGATGAGACATTTCTAGTAGCACGATGCATGATGTTGTTTAGTGGCATTAAAAGAATGAAATGTTTTACTAACACACCCTCCGGATATCTTTGGAAAAATCTGCTACAAAGATTATCCAGATTTATCCTAATTGAACCAAACAGAAAATTCCTGCATGAGCTTTGCATCTACTGCAGGAACCACTCCGTTTAATTTTGTGTGACCTGGTGAGGAAGTCCAATAAGGTAGTGGAGACAATTACCTGCTCTATTTTTCCATGAGCTCAATCCGAAATCACAATGCCATTTGCACAAAGGAGCCGCTGGGCTGAAGTCAACTTAATGTCCAATTGGACTGATTTGAATATTTGCACATTAAGATGTGCCTGGTGTTATCTGGAAAAAGTCCAGGGCTGCAGCATGTGCGTGGAAACGGCTTTTGTCTGTCTGAATGGCTTTAAAATTTCATCCATTAGGCGAAATCATTGTGGTACCCTACTGAGCAGAGCACAGAATATCAAATAAAGTTCATGCATCAGGCTAACACGCCGTTCTTGTATCTTACAGGCAGCTGCAGTGCTGGAACAGGGGTTTGTAAAAGAAACTATTTATAAATTGACTTCAGAATTAATTCTTTTTCATTTAACTTGTTTTTGCATTTATCTAATCTCTGTCATGAGAAATATTTCAATAACCACACTTGTTAAGTCTAAGATGCTGTTCTGCCGAGCCTCTATTTATTTAGTTTGTCTTTATCTTTGGCTAACATTCAGCTGGACATGTTGCAGTGTTTAGTCTGGCAAACAAATCACATTATCTCACTTTTGCAATAGAGAAACTAAGAGCCTTTCACATTGCTTTGTAAAAAGCGTTACTTTCCGCCTCGTGCACCAATGACTGTTCGCCACTTCCAGCCAATGAAGTTGGAAAGATTTGGGGTCCATGCCCTGAGCCTACAGTGTCCTCTGTTGGCATTTAAAATCAATACATGCTGGGCCTTATAATATGCCCAGAGAGATGCAATATAGGCAAGATCATGCCTATAATGACCCTTCACACAGCTAGATTTAAAACCCTGCCATAAGATACATTTAAAAAGAAGGTCACACTAATCAGGTTATATTGCAGGTGTTCATAGGGAGCAGATTGGGGACACACCAGAAAAAAAAACACCTTCACACCTATTCATTCATTACTAATACATGAAATGCCATTAAGCCATTCAATTTGCTACACCACACAGACCATTGAACAGACTCCATGTAAACCGGGTCTCAGAAATACATTTCAATTTATGTCAGTGAAAATCTAAATATGGTTTTAAACCAAACTAAAAGTATCAGACAC
Organism: Nothobranchius furzeri; assembly: GCF_043380555.1. Classification (NCBI taxonomy): domain Eukaryota; kingdom Metazoa; phylum Chordata; class Actinopteri; order Cyprinodontiformes; family Nothobranchiidae; genus Nothobranchius; species Nothobranchius furzeri. The sequence continues at coordinate 55,931,239 of NC_091755.1, read as the reverse complement.
GTGTCTTTACTGGAAAAAAGACATGCTGCTGTGGTTTTCACTAATATTAAATACAAAAAAATATTATTGCAAATATAATAACTGCTAACGATAAATAATGCCCTTTTCCACATAGAAAGCGAGAATGCATACATGCAGTTGCTTTTCATTGGTTACATCTCAGCATCCAACACTATCATCCCCTCAAAACTGGTGCTGAAGCCGAGGACAAATGTGTGCAGATGGATATTCTCCTTCCTGACCAATAGGTCTCAAGCAGGTTCCAACTAAGCTGGAGCCAGCACACAACATCACAGGCTTCACCATGGTCAACGGTGAGTCAGCTGATCCACGTTATTATTACGGCCCATGAGGCTTGCCCACAAGATGGTAGCAGCTTCCAGTTTACATTACTTTACATTGAGACGATACGATCCCTTTGTGCAAATCCTTTTTTATGGGCTTTTAGAGATGGAAAACATGCAAACGCCAGCTGTCACTGCTCATACAGGACCCCTTTAGACTGCTTCTGCCCACTGCACCGGAGGGCTTGAAGGAAAATCATAAAATCTGGCCAAGGCTAGCATACAGAAGCATTTTAGCTGCTTAGCTACAGCGGGGCAATAAACAGTCTTAAAAGCTCTCAGGCTTATTGGTACCTACACGATTATGGTTGGTCGTGTTTTGGTGGGACATAATCTTATTTACTTAAAAGCAGACGGAAGAGCCAGGTAAGAGCCGCCCTCATCACCTCTCCTGGCTTTTAATTTTAGTTTCTACATCAAACAGGATCTCACTTTTAGGTTAACAACGGCACTTTAAATGCACGTTACATTAAACCTATTCAGAATGTTGTACACATGAAATCATAGCCGTTGTTCTTGTGAGAATGCAGTCAAATCTCTACTCCCCCCTCTCTTCTTTGGAGGTTATTCATATTTTTGTCAGAGCAAAGTGGATAAAGACGGTTTTATATGCCTGGAAAATGCAAGAAAACTCTTGGAGCAGTTTAGTCAGGGCGCAAAAGGCATTTACACTAAAATAAAGATACAGAAACAGAAAGTGATTTTGACAATGATTGTAGTACACTGTAAAGCCAGCATAGTAAATCTCATCTAAAATTATGAATCACTATTAGAAGACTTTGTTTCTCAGAATAAAGTGTTTCTTACTGATTGAATGCTTCATATTATGAATTATCTTCACACAATGTGTAACACAGGAAGGAGACTGTAGGAAAAGTATACAGATAGACCAGATTCTATAAGCTGCCCACCTGGTTACAGTTAAATATAAATATAAGATGTAGGATTCTGACTTCTCATGCAGTGTAAATAGTTAGAGAAAGTCACAAATCAAAGTGAAAAAAGCACCAGCTGTGGTAGCATTTTATAGGTGTGTGATACACAAGGCTGTTTAAGATTCACGCCACTGTGAAAGCAAATGTCTGGAAATAATCTAAACCATTAGGGCCCACTTTAGCAAGATTTATCTTTTATTGTCATTTTTCCCCATTTTCTGCTGTTATTATTTAATTTACAAATAGCTCCTACAGCATGTGTGCCATCGTCCAATTAAAGCAACAAACAACAACGTAAATAAATAAATATATGAACACATTCATTTAACTGTTACACACTGAATTACTCACACTGCTAAAAAAGCAAAACTGAAAAGCAAAGTGTGTTATATAAATAAATGACTTTAATTACTTCCTACCATCAGGTATATGTACACTTGCAGAGGTTAATGAAATTACCTTTTACTAAATAAAAGCAGCTGATCTCTGTGGTTCATAAATAAAACAGCCTGGCACAAACAAGGAAGTGAATTGAGACTGAAAAATGGTGCATTGCTCTATTAGGACTCTTGCCACCAGTTAGTTTGCTAATTGGTCATATCATTAGCTCAGTAACATGAATGTGGGAAAAGATTATAAAAATGTCTGAAACTGTTTTTAATAAAACAGTAAACCCTGTAATCTAAGTCGCACAAACAGTCTTAAAAATGAGATTGATCTTTAAAGGGAACTACATCATGCAAAATCCACTTTTTGAAGCTTTATACCATGTTATGATGTTATTGGACACACACACACATATGTATGTGTATGTATGTATATATATATATATATATATATATATATATATCAGTGCTGGACTGACCATAGGGCATAGCGGGCAACTGCCCGCTGGGCCGACCCTTTCATCTTTTATGGGCCGGTGTCTGTTTTTTTTTTTTTTTTTCCTGGCCTCTAGTTGTTGCGGACAACTTGCCCGCACCGCCCCACGCGACGCCTCGTAAAAGTTGGTGGATTGGCCAATTGGTAATAATACACTCTGGGCTGGACCAATAGCCAGAGGTCTGATGCACCCGCCAGTTGTTTGTGAATCTCAGTAAACAGACAGACGAGCTTAACAAAATGGAGAACAAAAAACGGAAAGGAGAAGCGGAGAAAATTCGACTAAAAAAGAAACTGGCCCTTCAGGCTGATGCTGGCACATGTGTTAAAATCTCACAGTTGTTTGGTAGTGAAGGTTCAAGTAAAATCCATTTAGGAAGTGATGGAGCCTCAGCCCAGCGACAGGTTGGAGAAGAAAAGAGGGAGGAGGAGGAGAAACCCGAGCCGGTGTTGTGCCATAAATTGACTCGCTGCCAAAAAATGATTAGCCACCGCGGGATCGCGCACGGTTAGGTAATTGCATTTCTAGACAAAATTCCCCAGGATTTCGCCCTAAAACTCAGCATATCTAGCAATATGGACATTCAGAAAGCAAAGATAACCTCTTCCGGTACTTAAACAGATGTTTATCGCGGATATTAGTGTGGCAGTGTTTGTGGCACCCTGCGCGGGAGCACGAGGACGTGCTTGTGGAAAGAGGGAGGAAGATGTGGCAGTGTGAGCATCCACAATGTCCCGAAAGATTGTGCGCCCTGGCTACTTAGCCAAGGAGATGTCCCTTTGGCTGACTGGTTAGAGCATATGACCTTCACCCGGGAGTCTGGGGATCGAATCCCGCCCGGGCACTCCTTTCTGCACCTGCCACATTAGTTTTTCCAGTTCGGAAGTTGTTTTAAGTGTTGCTATTTGTCTTAAACGTTCACAATGAGGATATATTAATCCTTTTTGCAATATTTGCGATTGAAAGATGGTTTGTGCCATAAACTTTGTGGTAAGAACTGGCTTTCTTTATGTTACAGCCTTGATACCAAAAAAAAAAAATAAACAATGTAAAATGGTACCCTGTATTGAATGTAAACGTTGTATAAATGGAAATAAACAATTCTCCAGCGATTTAATTTTTTCCCCTTCCTTTCTTTAGTCCACTTGACATGGAGCCACAGTTAACTAGTTTGGGGCACATTTTTACTTGAAAAAAAGTATTTAAAATGATCAAGCTTTGGCTTTACAATGACACTGTGTAGGTTGCTATTCATTACGTTGCTCTATTTAAAAGTAACAAGATAAAAGCACTTCAGCACATAAAATTAAGATTGTCACTTACCAAATAGACTACACCCTCCCGTTTACCTATAAGAAATGCCTCAAAATATCTTTAAATTCTTTATTGATGATTTAATTGTAGACAACTAAAATGGCATTTTACTTGCCAAAAAGTGATTGAATCGCTAAGATTTTCATGGAGGCTAAAATTGACCAAATAAGGGTTTTATGTATTATCTGTTGACGTTACTGTACTCATACTGCCTACTGTGTCATCAAAAACACCCCAAAAATGGCACACAAAAAAAGAAGATAATTTCCCTTGCCAAAAATTGATTACAGTGTCCTGGTCACCTGTAAAGGGTTACATTTACCTAAATATTACTTTATTTATTATCTCTTGATGTTATTAGTGCCATCACAGGATGCCGGTGTCTTTCACATTCATAAACACCTCAAAAATGGCAACAAATGATCATTTCCCTTGCCAAAAATTGATTACAGTGTCCTGGTCACGTGTAAAGGGTTAAATTGACCTAAATATTACCTTATTTATTATCTCTTGATGTTATTAGTGCCATCACAGGATGCTGGGTGTCTTCCACATTCATAAACACAGAGTCCTGGTCACCCATAAAGGCTTAAATTGGCATAAATATTACTTCATTTATTATGATGCTGGGTGTGTTCCACAATCATATTCGAATAAACGTGAAAATATTCTGTCCGAATATCTGTTTCTTGTTATAAATATAACAGCTAGAAGGATTTACAGTTAAAATAGGAGAAACACGTGACTCCCCAGGAAGGGTCGTAACACCACTTGCCTCATGCACATAAGTGAACAAAACAAAGCAGCATGGAGACACTCCCTCCAACCACCTCTCAGGCAGCAGCCTGCACTCCCAAGTTCTACATGTCACCAGAACATAAACAACTGCAACACAATAAAAGCAGTGTTATACAAAATGGAAGGCCTGTAGTGTTTATTCTCTTACAGTAACAACTTATCAATTTTTTGGAGGAATTTATTTGAGAATTTTTTGGTTTTTATTAATTGTGCAACAGAAAAGTAATCGCTAGATTAATCATCTAAATAGTCATTAGAATAGTCGACTATTCGATAAAATAATCGTCAGAATAATCATTTTAAAAATAATCAGTTACCCCCAACCCTACTTTTTAGAATACCAGGATAGGAAGGATGGTGTAGGTTTAGGTTTATTAGATTGATACATAAATACTACCAATAAGAAAGTGTACGTTGGTGTGTGTCAGAAACAGCATAAGGCTTAATGTCTTTTCCAAAAAAAACAGGTGATGGGCCGGTCTCCAGTCAAAATGCCCGGGCTGAATTTTTGTCCCAGTCCAGCCCTGATATATATACATACACATATATACACATTTGTCAGATTGCGAGCACTGATAAACAATTCCACAGAAACATAATGCTACATTTGCTTGTGATCGACTTCTTTTAGGTTTAAAACATTCTAGGAACTACACGTTGTATGCTTCAGCAGGGGCTGCATGGCTTAATTTATTTTAAAGTCGACCGTCAAGTGATGACAATCGAGTCGACTTTGACTAGTCAATGATGACGTCATACACCTGACGCGGGTTGGTTCGCTGGAGTTTTTGACAATTAAAAGTGCGCCCACATTTTCAAAGTTAAACACATTTCTTTAACAACGGTAGTTTCTGCTTCAGCCCTCTCCCCCCTCCCCCTGCGCAGCGGCCGCAAACTCACTGATGCGCCTGCAGCCTCTCAGAGTTCCTGCTGCTCTAAACATTAAAATAATTATTTCATTTTCTGTTCCTCACTTCTGATTACCTTCAATGGTGTCTGTTTGTTGTAACCAGCAGGTACAAAAATAACTTGTTTTTATTTGACTATTTTTCTGTCCTGTCTCTGTTTATTATCTTCCTGCATCTCCTCGCAATCCTAAAGAGAAACTGCTACCTGGCTTCACATATATTCACCTTATGAGTTACCTTTGAACTGCAGTTCTAAAAGATCTACCGACCGCAAAAAAAGCGGAGTGTGCGCTGCGTGCTGGCAGCACTGGTGAGGTGCATCACCGGAGGACAGAACAGGTGATGTGCCCCGCTCCACAGCAGCGAAACGCATCAGGCACAAATAAAAGACAGAAAACATAAAAGGAAATGAGCTGGCATGAACGATCACGTGTTAATTTAGTTTTTGAGGTGGCGACACCTAATTTGATAATAATACTGTGGCCGTGCTCAGGATGCAGATGTCTGGAGCGCGTCAACAATCAGAGCTTTGCATGCGCAAGCTGGTTAAGGTTAGGATGGGGGTGAAGGGAAGGTTAAATTGGAAGAGGGTAAAGGTCACAATTCGGTCTAATGTCCGTTTTATGGCGGGTGTCAGATAGCGATGCTCTGGCACAGGGCGTCGCCTCCCAACGCGCATGGGCTCATCACCTGCTGTCTTTTACGAGGACTGCATCTAGTCGGTCATTATCACGTGACAGCGAGTCGTCGATGAAAGGCATAAAAAATTACTACAGAGCAGTGAAGTCGACTAGTCGACTAGTTGATACAACCCCTAGCTTCAGGAGAGATTTAGTTTTAAGATACATTATTAATAGCTTGTTTATCAGTAACATGTTTCCAAATGAAGCTTATTGGAAATTTCTAAATTCCAAGTTTTGCCAACTTCCTGGAGTGAAAGTGCTATCTGAGAAAACAAAGGTTTCAGGTAGTTCTGACGCACTTTAAAGAGGTTTTGCTGATGAAGAGATCCACGAGAGGCTTGAAGCAGCAGCTGTAAACTAGTAGAAAGACTCAAACATTTAACTCAAACCCAGCGTTTTATGATTCTAGAACTAGAGCTAAACAGGTACCATCTGAGAAGAGAAGCTTCTGATGTGAGGACAGAAAGTGACTCTAAATTAGAAACAGGAGGCAGATGTTGAGTGAAAATGTAAAGAGAGAAAACTCTGGAGTTGGAGCCAAAAGGAAAATGGAGGTAGAAGTTGAGAGGAGTTTAGCTTTCCTCGTGTAGCTGTAAGCTGACAGGTAAATTAGCATGTGTGGCTAATGGGGCAAAACAGCACCAAGCCCTCAAAGGCACCCCTTCACTCTGACAAACAGGCAGCTTGTTGACCCAATCGTTGCCTCTTGTCACTCCTTTTTTCTTAGATTTAGCATTCAGATGCAACAACACCCTCCCACTGACACACAAACAACAAACACACACTAAGCTGCAGAATGTGGGCACATAGAATAACTAAATCTACTAGGACTGTTCAAGCTGCTGCCCCTCTCGCCCATCATTTATGGAGCTCTTTTTGGCAGTATGATCAAGATGCTGTGAAAAATCACAATGTGCTTCCTGAACAATGTACACATCAAGGCGAGGGACAAGCCACTTGCATGCACCATAACTTTTTGCTCCATCCTTCTGAGAGCAGTGGGCATCAATACTCAGATTGGTGATCCATGATTCTCCCTCCTGTCACATGTTTTTCCTTCCTATCACTGTTTCATACCCTTCATGTCATGTTGGAAGACTTTTGCAGAGTGGAAAGTGAATGAATGTTTGCATGCACATGTGATTGCCAGCATGTGTCAGAGAAATGAGAGCATGTGCATAAATGTCTGCAGATTTGTATAAGGAGAAACCACAGCTGGGTATTACCATATATCAGTGAGCCTGTCTTAGAGCGGGTGTGTGAAGGTTTCATCTAATCATTAAATGCTGACAGGCTTCACAGAGCAGCTCCAGTGATCTCCGTTAGAGGAAAACGGGGCTTGACTTCATTAGAAGTGTTAGTACTAAGCTGCTTTACCTGCACTCACGCCTGGTTTAACCAGCACAGTGATAAATGGGAGGGGAAAGGAGGAAAAAGGCAGATGGAAAGGGAGGTGAACCAAAAAGGAAGGCAAGGGCAGGGGCATTTTAAAGAGGACGGAGGAGTGGTGGATGAGGTAGAAAGAAATGATGGGGGAATCAGAGGGCACAAAGCGTGTGAACCTGCAGTTTTCAGAAGCAGAGAAGGGGATGAAGCACAATGTGGTGTTTGAACTGAGAAGGAATTAATGATGCAAATGCCAGAAAAACAATCAATTAACTTGTGTTGCAATTAATCAATTACTACGCCGGCACATTGACAGCCAAAGTGCTTAACTGAGATTTTAGAGAGAGGCTCCTAATGAGTTGGAGAATTTTCACTGACCTCTGTGCACACCATGCATCCACACTTATGCACAAGCTAATTTATGTGTGCATAAATGCATCTAAGCTAGTAAAGATATGCACACACACCCATGTTCTCAGCATATTTCTCCAGTACATTCATTTGGTTTCCCCAACAAGAACCCCCACCATCTCACACACACACACACACACACACACACACACACACACACACACACACACACACACACACACACACACACACACACACACACACACACACACACACACACACACACCACCCTTGCATCTCAACACTCCGTCTTCTCCTCCTGCCAGCAGACATTTTTGGCTGGCTTAAGTACGCCCACAGGCCCCTGAGGGACAGCCCGTGACGGATGGCACTACGTGTGACTTCGATTCGATTCAGCCCATTTGATAAATTTATTGTTGACATTTTGAAAATGAAATTAGAGGGACGTCTCCTGGAGACTGTTTTTCCAGCACAGGTGCCATAAATATATTTCATTTGGCAGCAAAGTGGGAGGAGGAGTGCAAGGGGGTGGAGAAATGTTGGATAAAAGATGTCACGGTGGGAGGGGAGGAAAGAAGGGATGTTCCTCAGAAGCGAGAAAGTAAAGAATAAGGTCAAATTCTAATGAGGTCCTGCTTTAATCACGATATTGGAGCGACCATAAAGGTTGTCTAAACGGAGTTCGAATTCCACCCAGACCTACCTAATGTGTGCTTCTCTTCGTTTAAACATATTTACTGTGGTGCTGCACCCCTGCCGTCCCACACTGAACAGTAACAGATTGAGACAGTGGGTTGTTGACAGTGCAACCAGTACCATGCTATCTCAATCGTTCATGCTGAGGCACAGACAAAAAAAGAAACAAACATAAACACACACTTTTGTTGCTGTCTTACAACACAGTTCACATAAACGTGGTGCATGTACTGTATCTTTGCCTCAAGGCCCTATGGCTCTTCAGTATAGATTACACTGTCAAAGGAGCTTAGTCACAATATATAAACGAATAGATCTGGTGATTCTCCATCATTATGCACTTGTGTTGTATGGTAAATGTTTTGTGTGTGTGTGTGTGTGTGTGTGTGTGTGTGTGTGTGTGTGTGTGTGTGTGTGTGTGTGTGTGAGTGCGCGCGCGCGCGCTGGTTAGGATTAAATAGAAATATACACGTCACACACACGACTTGAATCTCCACCGAAGGGCCTTGAGTGTCTGTTAGTGCCTGTTTTTGTCTTCTTAAACTTTTGCTTTGCACTATCTTCCATTGGGAAAAAGAGAAGGAAACTCATCTGTGGGTTATCCTGTTGTCTAGTAGCTCCAGTTTGGGCCAATTGAAAACAATAAGTGCAATCAGGGGCTGTAAACGAGCTGTTTCTGCCCTCCCTGAAAGCACTCATCAGGTGATCTAGGTCTCAACCATTGCAATCAGCTGCTGCATGAACACCTGTTTCAAATTAGTAGCACAGCATAAGTTTGGTGGCATAACTGCAGCATCAGCAGAAGCGTCAGCCCTTGTGTCTCAGCCCCTCCGGTGTGAAGACACTCCGGGGTAAAGACATACGTGTCTACCTGTGCGTGTCCACAGAGCAGGTACACAGAGCAAACTTGACCCAGACGCTGCTCTATCAACACCTAGCAAAATGTGCCATTATCCTATACCTGTGACCATTAGCTTCAGAGGAAGGTCACACACAGCAAACCGCTCTTGCAACCTTCAAAACCTCTGCTCGCTAAAACCAACTCCCCCCGAAGACATCCACCTGTCTATGGGACTTTGGAACTGCCAATCAGCTGTAAACATCAGTGACTTCATCACCGCATATGCAAACCACCTGTCACGTGATGCATTGGCTCTCACTGAGAACTGGATCAAACCATGTGACTATGCTACCCCATCTGCTCTCTCAGTTAACCACACTTTCTCCCACACTTCTCGTGCATCTGGCCGAGGTGGTGGAACGGGCATGTTAATTTCCAATAAATGGATATACAGTCAGTTGCTACCCATCACTAAATACAACTCCTTTGAATACCATGCCATCCAGGTAACTGTACCGAAAAAATTCTTTTTGATTGTCATACATCACCAACCAGGTCAACTCAGACTTTCTTGATGAACTCGACACCCTGCTTTCCTCCATTCCTGAGCACGACTGTCCCACAATGGTCCTTGGAGACATGAATATTCACCTGGACAATCCCAGCTCATCAGGCTTCCTATCACTAATGTCATCATTTGATTTAAAACTAGTACAAAGCCCTCCAACTCACAAAGCTGGAAAAGCACTTGACCTCATTTTCACCAGAAACTGTGCCATAGACACAATCTCTGTCACACCGCTGCATCTTTCCGATCATTACTTCATCCATTTCAGCGCGACTCTACAAGGAAGGTCCACTGCTTCCTCCCCAATGGTCTCTTTCCGCTGCAACCTCCGCAATCTGGCACCCAACTACTTCTCCTCTCTTTTTGCCTCCACTCTTCCATCTCCCAGCACATTCTCTGCTTATGAAGTGAATGAAGCCACCGAGTCACTCTGCTCCACACCCTGCTCTTGTCTTAATAACTTGTGTCTTTTAGCCACTAGACCTGCTTGATCCTCTCAGTCGCACCCTTGGCTAAATGATAGCCTCCAGTCTCTACGCACCAATCTTAGAGCTGTGGAACGGAAATGGCGCAAAACAAAAGATCCTGGTGATCTATTGAAATTTCAGGAATTACTGTCCTCATTCTCTGCCAGCATCACTGATGTAAAGAAAGCTTTCTACACTGACAAAATTCTCAGCTCTACTGACTCTCAGAAACTATTTTCAACATTCAAAACTCTGCTCACCCCTCCATCTCCACCTCCTACCAACAATCTATCAGCTGACACATTTGCCTCATTCTTCACTGACAAAGTGGCAGCTATAAGCAAGCAGTTTACTCAACTGGCCACTCCTCAACATTCACTACCACAAACTCCTTCAAGCCCAACCATCTCAGGCCCTACTGCTTCATTTACCTCTTTTTCCCCTGTCACTGAGAACTGTGTGTCCAAGCTTCTCACTTGCAGCCGCCCTACTACATGCCCACTTGATCCCATTCCGACTAAGCTGCTCCAAGCTATTGCTCCTACAGTAGCCGCAGCAGTCACACATGTGATAAACGCATCACTGACATCCGGTACATTTCCCACCTCTCTCAAGCATGCTCAGGTTAAACCGCTGCTAAATAAAAAAAAAAACATATCTTCCTCCAAATCATGTGGAGAACTACTGACCTATCTCTCTCCTCCCTTTTCTGTCCAAAATCATTGAAAGGGTGGCTTTCAAGCAGATCACAGAATACCTCTCACAAAACTGTCTGCTTGACCCTTACCAATCTGGGTTCAAAAAGGGCCACTCCACTGAAACTGCTCTGTTAGCTGTGACTGAATCCTTAAAAGAAGCTAGAGCGACAGGCAAATCCTCAGTGCTTATCCTGCTCGACTTATCGGCAGCATTTGACACTGTCAACCATGGCTTCCTTTTGTCCACACTCTCTACCATGGGCATCACAGAGAATGCACATGCCTGGTTTGAATCGTACCTCACAGGACGATTATTCAGTGTATCTTGGCTTGGACAATCTTTTACCGTGCACCATCTTGCCACAGGAGTCCCCCAGGGCTCTGTACTAGGACATCTTCTCTTTGCCATATACACCACCTCACTGGGTGAGATCATTCGATCACATGGTTTCTCCTACCACTGCTATGCAGACGACACCCAGCTCTATCTGTCATTTCCACCGGAGGACCGCACTGTCTCTGCACGAATATCAAACTGTCTCTCTGACATATCAAAATGGATGAAATCCCACCATCTCCAACTCAACCTCTCTAAAACTGAACTACTTGTCATCCCAGCAAAACCATCTATACAGCACAATATCTCAATCCAAAATCACTTCCTATCTCTTGCTCCTTCAAGGGCAGTTCGAAATCTGGGTGTTGTGATTGATGAACACCTGACCTTTAAAGATCATGTTGCCTCTGTTGCCCATTCATGCCGCTTTGTGCTGTATAACATACGAAAGATCAGATCATACCTAACACAACATGCCACCCAGTACCTGGTGCAATCTACTGTCATCTCCCGCCTCGATTACTACAATGCCCTTCTAACTGGTCTTCCAGGCAGTACTGTGAGACCTCTTCAAATGGTCCAGAACGCAGCGGCGCGTCTGGTCTTCAATCAGCCAAAAAGAGCACACGTCACCCCTCTGTTCATTGAGCTCCACTGGCTACCGCTAGCAGCACGCATCAAATTCAAATTACTAACACTAGCATACAAAATCCGAGATGGTACGGCTCCCATCTACCTGAATCCTCTTGCAAAGGCTTACGTCTCGGCCCGGCCGCTCTGGTCATCACAGGATCGTCGGCTAGCAGTGCCTACACCACGCTCAGGACAATCCAGACTTTTCTCATGCATCGTTCCACAAATGTGGAATTACCTTCCAAGCATTACCAGAACTGCGGCTTCCTTTTCAATTTTCAAGAAACTCCTGAAGACCCTGCTCTTCAGAGAGCATCTTCTTAACTAGCGCCTTGCCTGCACCCGTCCCCCCTCTCTACTGTCCACTCCTTGTTCCCTACTCTCCATGACTGATGTCAATGTTGTTGTTGTTATTGTTGTTGTTATCCTCAAGGGCAATATGCCGATTTTCACTTGTAAGTCGCTTTGGACAAAAGCGTCTGCTAAATACATAAACATAAACATAACACTGATTGGCCAGTACAAGAGAGACACAATGGGGGTGCAGACAGCAGACACACACAGGGAAACAAAAGTGAGTGTTCATTCACCGTTGGGGTTATAGTGCCTTACTTATCTTGCCTCTCATTCAGAAATGTGTGTAAGTGAAGCTGTGGAAGGATGATGTATGCCAATCTAGCTCCTCTACCCCCCTCAACATTCATCACAGAGGGGAGGCTCAGGCAACCCACATCACTTACCTTTATAGCCCGGCCTGACAGCGCCGTACAGCCCACAGTCATTACATACATAGATTCGCAAAGGGGTGTTTGTGTGAGCGAGGGCGAACGGAGTGTAACCTGTCACCAAGATCCAATCCGTCAATGTCTTTTGCTAAACGTATTAGCAGCTTCAACAGGTCAGAAGCTTTGAAGGGTGAGTCACCAAACACTCATTTTTTATATTTTTATTTCTCTTTGCACGTTTTATCTGATTGAGGAGCCAATGTAAATATTTTCATTCTGTGCAAATCTAGTGCAAAACAAGTCCTAAACTCTTTCGAGCACAGCAGGGAAGAAGGAAAAAAGTAGCAAGAAAATCAGTGGGGAGTTCTTTTGCCTGATTGCCTGCTTCAGTTGTGCAATCACAGAGTGAGACACACCCTCTAGCATTACCACGTCTTCTCTAAGAAGACAAAAGGGCAGCGAGGGTCTGATGCATGCATCTGCAGGCTTTCACACAGAGGAAGACCCCCAAAGCTTTTTAGAGAATTTTGCATCACCTTCCATAATCAAAACAGCACACAAGATTGTTCCTGCAAATGTTGATCTGCAATGATCTATGATACAAGACAAGTTCCCTCCCCAAATTCTGATTAATATGCATATGAACATGTAGAGGAGTTGAAACAGAACTGTGATTAGTCTTAAGTCACACACAAAAAAGGCAATTTTAACCACAGACTGTGGGCTGTCTGTCATCGTAGGATAATTTAGTCTCAGTGTCAGTGGGTGTGATTGATTGACTTTGTAATCAAATACACTGTTCTGCAACAAAAGCCCCAGAATGACAATTTCAAATCATCCTCAGCAAACACCGTGAAACACTTTTCATCTCATTATCAAAAACTGACACACAGATCAACACAAACACAAAACACCCCTCTGGAAAAGCACGCAGGAATCTACAGGTGACTGATTGAATGTTGACTTACCTTTTTGTGATGATACTGTGGTACCTGTGCAGACAAAGGAGGAGTGTGTTAGTAGCTGGTACGTCATTGTGTGGTAACAGCAATCACATAAAATATAAAAGACTGCAGCTTTTGTATTGGTGCACTGAGGAACATGGAAACTGAGCAAATCAAATACTTTCACTAAGTATGTTGGTTTCTTATGCAGAGACCACATGAGACACGTCCCTGTAAGGAGGATAAAAGCTCTGGCCTCCTGGAGAGACGGATGCACTGCAACTCGCTTCTGATGGAACACAAAACCGAGAGAGAGAGAAATTGAGTCATTTAGTTTGTTTCTCTCATGAAATATTCACCAGGACAGTGTTTGTGAGCTTCCAAGGTTTCATTTTAATTTAATAGGCTTGTCAAACATGAAGCAATTCTACAACAAGTGTGTTTCTTTTAGAAGCTTCATTTTCAGAACTTTATTTTATTTATTTTTTTTTTACTTTGAGCAGTTTAAATCCTTTCAAGCATATGTCGACTGGCCATGTGCCCAAAAGGCCCAAACGGCCACATAAATGGGAGGGAAATAATTGAATCCGGATGGATTTGTGGTGTGCTGGGCTGAAGAAGTGATAATCCAAAGCTCTGCCTAATTGCCAGAGTAAAGATGGCGTCCATTGTGGAGATGGCGTGTGCGTTTATCAAAGCAGTGTGCCGTGGGATTGGACTGAGCATTAGGAGCTTTCCACACTTTTGTTTTGTGAGGTGTTACAATGGATTTCAGCAAATATTGGCGCTCTGGTTATTACATGGTCTGATTGTCTGCAATGCAACTGTCCATAAGCTCTACACGTCCACACTAATCGGAGAAGAGGCTTCAAATAATTAGTTTGAAGCACCCTCGCAGTCAGCTCAGTCAACCTTATTGCTGTAAGAAAATTCTGGGTCAGTTTCCTTTTCAGCCTAAAGGCGCACAAACCCATCAATGTTACAAACCTTCAGGGTTAGGGTTAGGATAACATGCATGCAACAACCATTGGTGTTCATTCAGGCATTTTAGGACTGTAACCTCTAAAATTATGGACGTAAACATTATGTTAGGAAATTTAGAATGCCTGATTCACTAAAGTACAGCTCAGAGTTTGCAGCCTTTTCTCGGTTCAGTCTGACAGAAACCCAGTGACTGAGCAGAATGTTCAGCATCACGACTGTCTTGTTTTTTAGTGTGACGCAAAGAGCACTTTACATCGTTAACAGATCAGCTCACGCTGCTAAGAGTGTATTAAGATCACCTTGCCCCCTCCCCGCAGAGCTGACTGAGGCTGAGTTGACCTAACCATAAGCTGAGTCTGGGTTTTGGAAAAGGGCCTAAATAAATACAATGAATTTATGACAGGATGAAATGACAATTCAAATCAATGCATACATTTTTACATTTGACACATTATTACAAGTCATAAAGCTACAGTAGAGTACACCATTCCAAACTCAGGTCCCCCTGATCTGACTTTAGTTACAACTTGGAACATCTTAAACTCTCTGTTTCTCCCATTTCCTGTTCCAGCTGCTTTTTTAGCAAAAGGCTACATAATACACCACAAGAACAATTTGATATTAAAGACGGCAAATTACTCACACCTTGATGGTCATTATTTTATGTAAAATATTACTTGTGCTCTTTGCTTTATGAATCAGAAGCTGAGATAGGGATAACTGAGGATGGTGTCCAATGTCCACAACTGAAATCATCAATCTTTTATTTTTATGTCACAAATGTATTTACACTAGTCAGTAAAAATAAAGGGTTTTGCTTGGTATTTGATCAGAATAATCTCACCCAAAAAGAAAATAAACAGCAGCTCCAAACCAGGTTTTTTTTTGTTGTATTTTTTTGGTACAGGCCACATTTTGGACATATTACTCAACCTTTGTTAGCCCTGTTCTTTAAAAAATACTAAAACCTATTATTGCATCTTACATTAATAAATCATGCAGCTCTCTGCACCTGTTAAGGTGAGTATCTCAGACAGAATTTAATTTCATTTAACACCTTTCACACTTTACATGCACTAAAAGAGCAGGACTCTACAGTACAACCCTGTTGCCTTGGAGACATTTTAAAGAAGTGGTTATTAGCTCGAACATAATCGTTCATTGTGCAAAGCTAAGTAGAGAACATACTGAGCCTAAACCTGGACGAAGCACCATGGGAAACACTCCTGCTTTCAGCTCCATACTAAACCTTCAAAGTAAAAAATAAAAACCTTAAAATCCTGGAAGTTTCACAAACAACTCATTCAGTCTCATCAAAATAAATATCAGTCACACTCTCTCTTTGGGCCATCTCTTTAAAATGGGACTCACAGCTTAACGGGACAGATTTCAGACAGTAATGCTCAATTATAAAAGTTTCACTTTATCTCTGGCCCCAATTAAAAGTCTGTGCCAAATTTAAAAAAGGAAAAAATAAACTGCCTCAAGCTGAGAGATGTGTCAGTCAGACAGCATAATGCTTCCAGCCTCAGCTGGCTATAAACATAAAAACTACAGACAAAACAACTTAACTATGATTTAAATGGAATATAACAAGCCATTATTTAAATTATGCTTTAATTAATTGCCTCTACACACAGTTACCTTCAGTAAACAGCAGGTTGCCACAGCAAGTGTGAGTTTCCTCCCTGAGTGTACTGATATATTACATAAGAGGGAAATCTGACGAAGATGTAGCAATATGCTCTCTGAACATTGTTTGGGTAATCATAAATATTGAACACACACACCATTTCGTCTCTCCAGAACTCATTGGGTCGGCGCTGAGACACCATGCTGATTGGTGTCAGTGCCCATAAATAACTCCGCTGTTAAAAAAAAAACCCTGTCATCGATTATTGCATTTCTTCCCAGCTTTCAGTGGCTTACATGGATTTGGAGACTAATTTGGTCTGAATATGTGAGCAGTGTTTCACGGGCTCCTGCACTCGCAGCGGTAATCCTACGGGTTCGAGAATTATGCAAAATAAGGCATATGTCAATACAGGTTTCCCACCAGCTCCAATTCAAACGCAGTAGAGCTGACTGTCCAAAAGCATGCCTGAGGACACTAAAAGCTACACTCTGAAGATAAATTTACAAAATAAGGAAATAAACATCTTCCAGTTTTTGCTCTCAGAGGTGTTCCTTCTCATCATCAGAGGGTTGAAGAGAGAAAGAAAGAAGCTGATAGGAACAAAGAACACCAACATCATGCATAGTAATTTGTTAGATGGGAAATTCCAGTACAGTTTCAACCCAGTCCACTGAAGAGAATCGGCAATGCTTCGGGTCTTCAATGACATTCTATTGGCAACAGATTCCAGGAACTTTGTTATTTGGCGTAGTTGGACCTATTGGCTGCATTCCAGACTGTTCATCATACTCTCCTGATTTCTAGGCTGGAACATTTTGTGGGGGTTCGTGGAGTTGTGCTGGATTGTCGTACCTGGCTAACAAAACATTCAGTGTTTCATTGGGGGATTTTATTTCCTCTAATGCTTCATTCTCTTGTGGGTTTCCCCAAGGTTCTGTGTTGGGCCCACAGTAGTTTTCTTTGTATTTGTTACCTCTAGGTTTGATTTTTAAGAAACATGGTTGTGATTTTCACTGCTATGCAGATGATACCCAGGTATACGTCTCTTTTAAGAGAGGCCACAATAACTCTTTGCAGTCTCTTTCAGATTGCCTTGTCGAGGTTAGGCAATGGACGTTCTCTAACATCCTTCTTTTTGATGACAAAAAGACAGAGGTTATGGTTTTTGGTCTGAGTGCTTCATCTGGGGTTGGTGCGGTTGACTTTGTCAGCTTGCCTCAGACCAAATGTGACTTCCAGAATGCTGCTGCATGGCTGCTCACTTGGACAAAAATATGGAGCATGTTACTCCTGTCTTGGCCTCACTGCACTAGCTGCCTGTTTAAGAATCCAGTACAAAGTACTTTTATGAGTTTTTTTTTTATTTATGCATGGCCATGCTCCAGGTTATATCTCTGAGCTACTGGTTTTTCACTCCTCTGCATGGCCTATAAGGTCAGCTGATGCTCCTGGAAGTCCCAAGAATGAGACATAAGCTTGGAGGTGACAGGGCTTTTTCTGTATCGGCCCCTAGGCTTTGGAACATGCTGCCTTTGAACATTGGGGGTTGACATCTACTCTGTCTTGTTTTAAATCTCTTTTGAAAACCCTTTTTTATGCTTATGCTCTTAACACAGCATGAGAGTCTTTTCGCTTTAGTTTTTATGCATGTTTGTGTGGTGTATTGTTTTTAATATATTTTAATTGTGTGAAGCACTTTGGTCAGTTTTATACAATTGTAAGGTGCTATACAAATAAAGTTGGCTTGGCTTGTTCCACACCCTTAAAATGGCAGCAGAAAAAAAATGTGGTCTTCTCTGTTTTGTTTAGCCGTTAGATTATCTGTCCTGTCAAACAAATCTGCAATTTCTTTAGAAAGAACACTCAGACCAGTAAGCTATGAATTATTTTAAGCTTACGCAGTCAAAACAACCAAAACATCCCTTCAAATGCTGTCCATTTAAATAATAAACTACAATTTTGGTTACAATCCTAACAGTTGTGGTGAGAGTTGCCACATCCATAGAGATAATAGAGAGCTCCTGAGCACATCGACAGGAGACCAGCGTCAGTAACAGGATTTATGTTGGCACATTTACTGTACTATGTGGCAAATAAACACTTCAAAGGGTAACTAATAAAATAAACGCTGCTGCACGGCTCATAAAAGCAGCCCAGCATTTGCTTACCTCAAACTCTCTTTCTAAGTTTGTCTTCATAATTAAAGATGCAGTAATAACTCCAAGTAATTAAATACGAGCAAAAAGTCTGACTCCATCATCCACTCAGGGATGTTTGTGTAGAGAACATCTGAAAACAATTTCAGCATCCAGCTATATTGTTTCCTATAAATACTTTTACTTAGCAGAAAGAGGTAAGAAAATACTTGACGTGTAGGGAAAAAATGCTGACTTAAAGAAACTCCTCCATATCACCATCTCATGTCACTGCACAGAATTTACTTTAAAGAAAAAAAAAAGCTCTCTGGTTGAATATGTGTTCATATTCTTGTAGCCTCTCACACACCAAACAGCAGGAAAGTTGCAAAAAAGTGCTGCATTATTCAAAAACTGACAAACACTTTGTAACATAACTGATAGCCTGCATCTGTTTTCTGTTGACTCTTCTTTTTTTGCACCACTTGGTATATTTTTGTACCTTCTGTCAAGGATAAGCATCAAAATACATAACAATACATTCAAATAGGGTTGGAAACCAGTGCTACACTTTTCCCTATTTGAATTGTTGATTCATCAATGAGCATGCCTGTAAAAAAAACTAAATTAGATCACACCATGCGATGAGTTCATCCAACATTATTTTTGTTTTACAGTCAGCATCAGTGCGGATTTCTTATGAATTCACATTCTCCACATTGCCTTTGTGTCGTGTCCTGTGTCCCTTGACTCCCCATCATTCCATGTTTCTGCTTCCTAGGCATCCTTGTCCTCCTGGTTCCTTCCCTACCCCATCTCCCTACCTCCAGTCCCCTTATTCATTCTGCCCTCACATTAATCCCTAGCCACAGTTACTTTAACCACTCCTCTGCCCCAGTCCTTCATTGTATTTCTCCCTAAACGATTTCTGAGTTGGTTTGTGTGTTCTCTGCAGTCAGTCCTTGTTTATCGTTTGGTTCATTTACCATGCTTTCTAGTTCAGTTGTAGTTTTGTTTTCTATTAATTGTTTTCTGTTCCCTTAGTTCAGTTCTGTTTAAATTTTATTTATTTATTTATTTATTTATTTATTTATTTATTTGTGTATTTTTTCAGCATTTAGATCTAGTGTCTTATTGGCCGTGTTCGAGATGAGCCTGTTCTGCGCAGATTCGATCGCCGGTGATCGGCGCTCATGGCTAGATTTGTGTCCGACTTAACGCCGACTTGCTCTGACGTTATGCCTATGTAGGCAATGCCAACCTTGTGAGATCAAGGCGGCCGCAGATGTTGGAGCAAAACGCTGCAGTTGCTCTCCACTGGCTGCAAAACCTAGGGCATGATGGGAAAGCATGGCTCTTACCTGATCTAAAATCTGATTGGTTCCCATTTTGATCCAAACATCTTGTGGTAAAATGTGAAATGTTAATTGGTCATATGTATTCTGTAAATCATGTTATGTTGATGCTGACAACTTTATACACCCTAAAGAGAAATGTGCTCCCGCTCCTGCTCCTGTTCCCACTCCTGCTCCTGCTCCCGCTCCTGCTCTCACTCCTGCTCCCATTCCCGCTCCTGCTCCCGTTCCTGCTCCTGCTCCCACTCCTGCTTCCACTCCTGCTCCCGTTCCTGCTCCCACTCCTGCTCCTGCTCCCACTCCTGCTCCCGTTCCCACTCCTGCTTCCACTCCTGCTCCTGCTCCCGTTCCCTCTCCTGCTCCCACTCCTGCTCCCGTTCCCGCTCCTGCTCCCGCTCCTGCTCCCGCTCCCACTCCTTATCCCACTCCTGCTCCTGTTCCCACTCCCGTTCCCGCTCCTGCTCCCGTTCCCGCTCCTGCTCCCGCTGATTTTTGAAAACTACCTGGCTATTCCTGCCTTTTGGGTCCTACTACAACAACCAACTTCATGACATTTAGCACATTTTCAATAATGTTCCAAAGTGCAAACTACTGGATTGTGTTTTCATCTACGTATGTGATGTGTAAAGTGCACTTTTAAAAGTGAAGCTGCTGCCCTGCGAGATAAAACTGAAAACTTTCTGCAAATTACAAAGTGAGTCAATGTTTTGACTGCTGCGTTAGATAGCTGAAGTCCACAGTTCTAAACTCAAGGATTCTCATTAAAAACTTCAATAACATTACAGAGAAGGGGTCCTTTTTAATTACATCCAATTTCCAAAGTTTTAGGAATATAAAAGCCACATTTTATTTAAAAAAAATCTGATTTTAGAGAAAAATAAAGCAGAATAGTCAGTTTGCACGTGAGAGCAGATCTCTATTGTGTATGCGTTAGACTCTGCATACAAGCTTTATGCACTTCCACAGACATGCATGCATTAATTTTACTGATGTTTATGTATTTGGCAGACGCTTCTGTCCAAAGCGACTCACTGACCTCATAAAACAAACTGGATCCGTGTGACTTACCCCTAACACAATCTCCTAGTACGGATTTACCATCACCTGCTCATCCCAAACTCCTGCTCAGAAGCTAACTGTGATGGTACATTAGTTAAAGTTACAGCATCAATGTAAAGCAGCCGTAAAATGACGTGTTTCCGGAGTTCAATTATGTGTGACCTGCTCTGACCTAGATGTAAAGGATTCCAGGAAATAGCAACCACTCAAACGGCTCTGTTCAATACAGTTTTAGGCAACACTGATTGGATTCATACGCCAAGAGAAGAGTCCGTTTGAATCTAAGCATCAATTTCTATCTTAGAAGTAAATTACCTCTATAACGCTCACACTGAATGATTTTTTTTTTCTCCTGAGAAAATTGAAAGCCAGCACCGGTGTTCTTCAGCAACATGTGATTGAAGGTAAAAGGATGTCCCTCTATAACCAGAGGCAGCAAATTACAATCCAGATGAGAAGGATCCACGAGACCATCATCCAGTCAGATCCAGACAGCTTTTCACATCCTTTAACCACTGATAGAGGAACTAATTAAATTTCAAGTTGGAGGAATTCATCTCGGCTAATCTGACTGCCCGTTTGCGATAGCACTGCTATACTGTGTGTGTGTGTGTGTGCGTGCGTGCGTGTGTGTGTGTGTGTGTGTAGTATTCAGACGTCTAATGAGTGTGCGGCTGAGAATTTGTAATGTTCACACCTTTTTGGTGTACAAAAATGATGCCATGACTCGTTTAACTCCTGCTCTGAAGGGATGCACCTGTGGTTTTTCTAGAGAAGAATGCAAGGACACATAGCACAGTCCTGGGTTTTAATTAGTTGAGTGTAGCACATGCTCATCTGCTGCATGCTGCACAGGGAGAGCAGGGGAGTGCTGCCTTACTGCTCATTATGCGCTAATGAGTTGTCTATTAATGAAAATGGAAAGCATTTATTTTGTGAGCACAAAGGGTTCAGCTGGATTAATTACTGCACTACAGCAACAAAATGAAAACAGAAAGTGCAGCATCACTCTTGTGTGGCACATTACCCATTAACCAACTGTTATCAAGGGCTGGCGAACGCTGCTGCACGACGCGCAGCGGGAGCAGAAAAGGCTCACACAGGCCATTAAAACTTCATGTGAACTCCACTTTTGACGCATTCTGCTCTCTTTCGTTACTGCTTACACGTTTTGGCTCGAATGATATGGAGTTAAATATCCACTTAGAAAAATGAACATTTCCATGCACAATAACTGCAGCTTTATCATCAACTCTCTGTATTTGCAGCTGTCGGTTGGCGTAAAAACGAGAACTACAGACTAGAAAACTAATATTTTGATTTAAGAAAAACATCCAGTGCTGTCAGCAAAGGCTGCTTCGTGAAATAAGTTTGAATAAAGTAACAAAAGAATAGCAGATAATACTTTAGATTGTCTCCACTAAATTATTTCAGAGGAAAAATTCCATCCTGGCTCCAACAGCGTCATTTTGTTGTGCGGCATTTCTTTTCAAATGGCGATCAGAGTCATTCTAACAGCCCACTAATAGTTTGATTTCCCAGTGGGCTCTCCTTGGAGGAGTCAGGGGCATGAGGGAGTGTGTGTGGGCCCTGGCAGCCTCAGCAGATGGCTCTTGATCAGATATTAGAGACTGGGCAGCGGGGTCGTATGGGCATGAGCCTTCTGCCATGCCTGGAGGATATGTGAACTCCCAGATCCAGCAACGATTCCAGCTCCAACTAAGTCTCTCTGTGTCCGTTCAGACCGCAGGGACACAGACGAGCTGCTGCCCTTAAGCTTTGTGACAATCTGGGAGAAGCAAACACGTTTCCTGTTGTAGTTTTTCATTTGTTTGGCTTTATTTAATACCTATTGTCAGATTACTTCCTTCTCACTGAAATGACTTTGCCTCAACTCACGGGGAAAATTATTGGTAAAAAAGTAGATTTTGGGATTTGTGAAAACAGGTAGCACCTTATATTGCACTAATGCAGTTTAAAACATGCATTTATATTCTTGTTTACTAAACAAAACACACAAAAGGCACAGCGAAATTCAAGATGTGTGCCTCTGAATGTGTTTCCCCACCAAGATTCACTTCAGCCCCTGCTCTGCTCCATTCCCCTTACTTACCAGGGGTAGGGAACCCTGGTCCAGGAGAGCCACTATCCAGCATGTTTTTGTTTTTTCCCTGCTTCAATACAGTTGTTTCTCCTTTTTAGCTGCTCAGCAGGCTCTGTACATTAAAACCAGGTGTGCTGAAGGAGGGTAACCTCTAAAACAAGTGGCTCTACAGGACCAGGGTTCCCTACCCCTGAAACGCTGTAGTTTTAACACGTTTTCTCAGAAAACGTCAAAAGAAACAAATGTTTTCAGAAAAGCACCAATCCTGCTAAAGCAGGAAGTGTATCAAATATGATACATTTGGTGATAAAGGAAGTGAGCCCGTCAACATTGTGCTAAGTCTCCTTTAACGAGGGATGTGGACCTCGTGTGAAAGCTAAATCCTGGGATGTGTTACTCCACTCCGTTGGGTTTGCATGACTAATATTTAAATGAAAACAACTGTGTATTATGTCTGTAAGAACGACTAAATCTTTCTCAACTGGAATTGAACTATCCTTCCTTTCATCACGGACTGAAAGTGTCCGGTGGTGTTGTGAGGTATTATGGGGCACATGCAAGCAAAGTAGACCAAGTTTTTTTTTATTAAAATGGAACACTAATCTGAGACCTGTGTTTGGATCCATTTCCAGAAGGAAATATATATAAATAAAAAGATTAATCCCACGGCTGTCTTTCCATCCTGAAGAAGGCTGAATAAACATTCCAATCTGAGATCTATTTATCCTTTCCCAAGTGACAGTGGCAGTCTGAAATGGCAGCGCTTCAGATATGACCTTCAGTTGGAGAGCTTCTCCATCAGTCATGTCTGCCTCCCTGAGATCAGACAGTGGGCTAAGAAGTTGAGGCACCTTCAGTCCCCTCTCGTGTGTTTTCTCCACAGTTTTCCACTAGAGATTTCTGTCATTTCCTTTTCTTGCTCCCTCATTTTACCCCCTTCCCCTCATTATCCTGCCCTTGGCCTAGCTTTAGTTTGTCTCAATGCGTTTCCCCCCGTTCCTCCACTCAGCGTGCCAACTTGGCAGGATAATCTGACGTAAGCTGAGGATTCTTGTGAGCGATAACGCTTGCTATAAATAGATGACTGTTATGCATACAAAACGCTTCAATGCAAAATGTACCTCGTAATAAGAGAATATGAGCGAGGATGTGGAGAGCATGACGTGCATAATTACAGGAACAAAAGAGAGCACATCTGGATTGTTTCTCAGGTGTGCACACTCTGGTAAACCCGTTTGATCAAGTCCACTACACTTCTTCCTGATTATGTTAAGATAAGAACGGCTTGTTTTGCGTGGCTCTTCTTGTCTGAATGAATGAAGCATATTTCCTCTGTGATTCACAGCGGGCACCTAAAGCCGTGTCTGCTCTGATTTCAGCATTCAAAAACAAACTAGAGCATCTATTTTGAACAATATAGGTAAAAAAAACTCAAACAGCCTAAGCTCTCGCTCTGTTTTCTGTTTTCATAAATCCAACAGCATGCTCTCCATCAAAAATAATGTTTGTGTCCACTCAACCTAATGACAGATGTTTTAGAGCACAAACTCTTACCTAATAGACCTAATTGCACAAGCAGACACAAAAACCCACACATGCACACAGAAAGATTAAAAGCTTCATGGCTAAAAAGAAAACAATAATAATGCAACAACAACAACATAATAAAAGTGTGCAACCCAAAGAGAAAACCTGATAGATGGACTTGTTTTTGATGTGGAGAGGACTGGTCCTCATCTGCTTCTCGTACGGAGAGGACTTAAACGTGACATCTTGAGTCAGTCCTTGGTGCTCAGTGTTTGGAGGTATCTGCCTGGATTTCAAACACAAACCTGAAGCTGAATGTTTTACAGCTAATTTGTTGGATTCAGGCAACAAAACAAAGACTGAAGCAAAAACACACACACACACACATTATATATATATATATATATATATATATATATATATATATATATATAAACTAAAGAATAGTTATGAGTCTTGGTATAGTGTGTGTGCGTGTGCGTGTGCGTGCGCGCGTGTGTGTGTGTGTGTGTGTGTGTGTGTGTGTGTCTGCTCTGTCTTCTCGATCCCCAATGAGTCGTGGTGCATGGCTGCTTAGACTGAGCCAGGATCTTTTGGAGGTTTCTTCCTGTTAAAAGGGAGTTTTCCTTTCCACTGTCGCTACATGCTTGCTTAGTATGAGGATTGCTGTAAAGACTCTGACACTAGTCAGTGACTCGATGTAATCTGCTGGGTTCCTTATATATGAAACTTTTCACTGATTGGCTTAATGAACTCAATTCTATTGCAAGGTTCAGTTTGTGAAGTGCATTGAGATGACTCTTGTCATGATTTGGTGCTATATAAATAAACTAAATTGAACTGAAATTGAATCTGAGAGCTTATCAGACACAGAAGGGCACCAGACTGACCAGAGTTAAGAGTTGTATCAATAAGAAAAGTTAAACCGTCTTCTGACTTCACCATGAGATGAAATTTATTTTATTTTCTGCATGTCGGATAGCAGAGTAATATGTCGCACAAACCATCTTTTATAAAAAATAAATACTACCTCAGAGGTAACAACGTATTACATCTGCAGATCTGAAATCAATACACTTACGTTTAAGCCCCACGGCCTGGGCCAATCTACTGCTCTCAGTGGAAATCCACTTTTACATTTTCACAAACATTCAGTGGCTGCTGCAGCCCAGAAAAACACTTTCATAGTTTCATAAGGATAAACTAAACAATATAAAACATTCAAAGCTTAATACATTTGAATCCCATAAGTTGATCCTGATAAAGTAAGAGCGTCTGTCCTCACATTTACTGTCTTTCTAGTGTAATTAAATTATCTTTGAAGTGAGAGACGCACAGACAGGAATGATATGCTTTCTCAAGGCTGTAAGAATTAGATAATAACAGATTTTCTGTCAGTGTGAAGTCCAGAAAGAGACGTCTTGAGCATAAAAACAACAGATTTTTCCAGCAGATGCATCGCAGCAAGAAGCAAAGAGTTGCAGTAGCTGCTACCTGAGTGTCTTCTTCACAGCAAAGAATAACTCTTTAATTAGACTTGTTTAGATGGCTTAGAGAACACATTAATCAGTCATTCAGTTTAAAGGTTTGAATTATAAGCTGAAAATTACAAACGATTGTTATCTTAGCTCAACAGAACAAGACAGACACAAGGCAAAAGAGAAGGAGTCCAAAACGGCTTTTTTTTTTCCGTATGAATGTGATCTGACTCAAACACTTGGTTTATTCTGGAAATGAAAGGGAAGTGGAAAACAGCAGAAGAAGATGAAGTGATTTACTTTTATAAATATGGCAGTTTACAAACATCTCCCAAACACTTTCAGACAGTCGTTAAAAGAAGAGGTGACGCAACACGATGGTAAACATGAAATATGTTCCTGGGATCTAATTCGACACAAGGGGATGAGCAATAGTTTGCTCTATAAAATTTTTTACTAGATAACAAATTAGAAACATGTAAAAAGGGAGGATTGTGCATGTAAAAGCTTGATGTAAACAAAAATATAAGCCTCTGTAGCAATTTCTCCTTTTTAATACTGCATTTCTCCGTTAACCTGCACAATAACCCCCAAATTCCACTACCTCCGCTCCGCTCCGACACGAACGCCGGAGCAAAATCGGTCCCGTTGTAGTCAATCAGAGCAATTCCACTACTGCGGCCGTGCTCCGGCAGTGCGGCGCCGTGCGCCGCCCTCTGTTCCGGTGTCCGGCAAAAATAGAATCGATCCTATTTTTGCCGGACGCCAGAGCACCTCCGCAGTAAATGGACAGAAATCACAATGGCCCAACAGGAAAAAGAGCAAGCACAACTTCCGTTTTTCACAATAAATCGATAAACAAAAGGCGTTTTTTGTTTCATATGCACAGGTTTAACAACTTTTAACAACTATCAATGGCGGCTGAACTTTAAATGCCCAAAAGTAAGCCATAAATACAGTTTCCGCTATCAAAGTAGTCACATTTTGTTGATCCAAACACTGCTGATCTCAACACAAATGATGGGCAGATTGAACAGCTCATGTCGATGCTTCTCCCACACAACGGGTGTTTGGATCTAACTTCCGCGTTTATTGCTCGGACTGTATCGCAAGATCTTGAAAATCCCGCGCATGCTTGTTTGCCCACCTCAGGTCTCCGCACCGGAGCGGAGCCGTTGTAGAGCGCGTACCAGTAAAAATTGAGTTCGGAAGCGAGCGGCTGCGGAAGGCGGGGGCGGACCGCAGCGGAGCGGAGCGGAGGTAGTGGAATTTGGGGGTAATACACATGTTTTTTGTTTTATTACATTTCCTTGTGTTCCTCAATTTTCCTCATGGAGGCTCTGCAACAAAAAATGCAAGAAAAGGAGAAACACAAAAGAAGACGCTGAAGCTTCAGAATGAGAAATTATGGAACAGCATTGGACACATATACCTCATGCTGCATGGAGACCCAGATGCTTGTCTGCATGTCTGTTTTTTGGTGCCTCTCTGTGCTGTTTTTGATGTGTGTGGTCATTGAGGCTTTCTGTAATTGTTGGAGGAGATGAGGGGGTTATGAGGGTTGGAGGTGGCGTGTAGGAAGAAAACCGAGGGATTGCGGATCCATGTTATCTGATGTAAACACACCAAATAAGCTTTCTTGGCAATCCTTGCCTTTGTGTTTGGGTAAAGGTTTACAGAGAAGGAAATGGATGTGCAAACATGTTGCATGCACTTTGCAGTTCTGGTACATTTGGATCATGATCCTGCTTCAACAGTGCATCCCCCCCCCCCCCAAACATGTTTGATGTTCATGTTACCGTATGGTTGCCAATAGGGAGCTACGTGTTACTTGCTTCTCGTTGTCCCCTGTAAACTGCACGATGCAAGAAAGTAAAACTCTGACTCGTCTCAAAGATTGTTGCATGAGTGGAACATTGACTCAAAATTGGCCAAAAATCTCAGCGTGCACCCAGCTTTAGGTGCCCCAAATTAACTGTAGAACAAAGTGAACTTGGGAAAAGTAAATAGTCTATGAGATGTGACAGATGCAGAGATTCAGACAACACAAACTAACCTCTGGTGACCATTGATTCATTCTTCTTGTATAATTGAAGTTTGAGTTTCCATGCCAAAGCACAAAGCTACAGTTTGAGGTCAAAAAGGGGTAAAACTATTCCAGCACAGTTGTTGAAGACGATCTGCTCACTTTGCTGTCCTCTGCAGGGAACTCTGAAGCACTCCCGTGGCGATAAAGACAGAAGGAGCAGAATTAGACTGTGGAATGCTTAATGGCATTAAACACTTTGAGGACAACAAAAAGACAGAAGGACAAGACATTTTGTTCTCCAGTGAGGATGAGAAGTAATATAAATGCTGAGTTTGAGATAAAGGAAGCTAAATGGGACAAAGGAGAAATGTAGTGAAGCAGGACCTGGCCAAGAGATCAGCACACTGTCACACACACCAGGCACACCACAAATATACATTTAATAAGGAACACAGCCTCTCAAAACACATAAACACACATGTAAAATAATTGAAAAAAAAGCACACCAATTTGTAGAGATAGACCTGAAATGGATCATCGAAAGGTTTGATTCATCAAACTCCTCAAATAATTTTGTACAGATTCAAAGCGTCGTTAAATTTGCGCACCACAGTCTGAACATTTACTGGTGCACAACGTGGTGATCTAGGTGCTGTGGAGGAAAATAGAGAAACCAGCAAAGACACAAACCAGTGTAAAAGGCAGAAATGGTCCAAAGTTCGGGATCAAGAGTTAAACTAACAGGAAGACTGGCTAATGCTAATGCTAGCGGATAGCTTGCTGACAGTCACATGGGGTTCAGAAAACAAACTCAATGGTTGTGAATGATTGAACTCCACAAATGGTAGAAAAATCCCAGCTATCCCGTTTATGTGTGGATGACTGAAGCTGCAGCAGAGCTGTAGCAGAAACCTGGAGTCTGCTCCACACCGCAGCAGGGCTACGGCAAACCATTGTAGCATGTAATCCACAAACGCTTCTACCTTTGAGTACAAATTAGACTGGATTATGCTCCTGTGCATAATAAAATAGATTGCCACAATTGCACTGTTACCAGCAGAAATGAAATGTCAGTAGCATTTCCAGTAGCTTGCTATGGAACATGCTACTGAAACATTTAAACTTTACTGATCATGTGGGTTGTTGTTTTTACTAGGATATTAATACAAACCTAAAATATTAATGAAATGTAGGTCAATTTTTTTTTTTTTCATAAAATACTGATCAACTATAAATATCAGCTTGGAAAACAAGAACTAGACAAAACCAATGCAATACATCTTATTGAGCCTTTTATAATCCTGTTGTTTTATTTTCATATTGTTAGCAGTAGACCACAATCTAATTTCACTTGAATCGTCGTCAAATAGAATATTTGATTAATCGATGGAGGGTTTGACAGAATACTCGAATACTGAAATATTCAATAGCTGCACAACTGCATAACTTTATAAAGAAAAGGTTAACAAATGGCCTGTGTTTGTTACACCTTCTAGAATACTAGAACCCCCCAAGGTGCTTTACAACATAATCAGCCATTCACCCATGCACACACACATTCACTCTCTGGTGGTGATGAGCTACAAAGTCACAGCTGGGGCACACTAACAGGCAGCGCCTGCTGACCCCCACCAGCAGGTTATAGTTTACGTGTTTTGCCCAAGGACACAACCGCAGCACTCTCTGCCTGGAGCTGGGATTGATCCTACAACCCTCTGATTACTGGACAACCCGCTCTACCTCCTGAGCTACTGCTGCCCCTCATAAACAATAAAACGAAAATATCTGATAAATACCTTCCAAGGTTTTACTTGTTAGATTACCTCTTTTAAAGCATCACTCTGTTTCATCTTTTCAGATCGTCAGCAATTATAAAGAGAAAAGGTGAAACGAAGACATATGGTATGTTTATCATGCAGTGGGAGTGCTTTGCTTCTGCAGAACTCAAAGGAAGCAGAGACGAGAAACAGCAAAGAAAAAAGGTAAGAACATGATCTGTTCCTTTCAGGTGGCTCTCAGATTTGCCTTGGCTGAATCACAGAGAGATAAAAAGAGTCTTTACTTCAACTTGCTCCATATTCCCTTTTTTATGGCTTATTGCATTGAAGTGAAGTCTAGTATTTGATGTTTTGACTCAGTTCTTGAGCATGCATGTATGCCTTTGTATAAAGGAACTAGATTAAAGAAGCAGTAAAAAGTGAAGGAGCTGTAGATACCAGAGAGCGATTTCAAGTTTGTTACGGTGGACAAATAAAAAGATGGCTGTTTGTCCTGTGTGTTTCTGTGTTGCCCTGGGATGGACTGGCAATCTGTCCAGGGTGTGCCTCGCGTGCATGCCCGGAGACAGCTGGAGATAGGCACCAGCCCCCCGCGACCCTGCAAGGAGAGGCAAGTAAAGACGATGGATGGATGGATGGATGGATGGACATCCCTAGTCCTGATGAAGAAGACAACATTTTAGTTGGTTTTTTTATCATCAATTTTTATTTTATTTATCAGTGTGATCCTAACCTTTAATTGATGCCAACATGAAGTATTTGTACAAAAATATATTTCCAGTTTGCTTAAAATGCAACTGATGATGGTGATGAATGAACAACGAGAACTTTGCAAAGCAGGAAATAATAAGTGCCCATCCCATAATGGTCTTTGATTATTTGTTTAAAAGTTTCCCCCTGCTTGCCCAGTTTCTATTGCCAAATAACGTTGACACCTGCACACTAAAATATTTTGCAGTGCAATGAAGCCAAAGCACACTTGAAAAATCTGTCCCTGCAGAGTACTTTGGAAGCTAATTTTCGCAGAAATAAACCTGTTATCACATGCTCACATTAAACCACGCCAGCCTGTCCAGAAGAAAAGAGGAGACGCTTTTAAGCAAATGGCTGTTGTGTAAACTAAAATGGCAATGTTGAAAGTCAATTCAATAATAGCTGAAAGCCATTACAACACCGTCATTAACAAGGTTGCTGGAAATGCAATTAGCCCCATCACATTGCTCAGAGCAACGAGCAGGGAGACGTTTCACTGAAAAAAAAAAGTGGAAAAATGACAAAGGAGCCTGAGAGAATGATTTACTGCAGGGAATACAAAAGGCAGAATAAAAAGAATGACTAAATGGAAGAGACAAGGTACGGTCCAAACAACAACTCAGGTTTAGCAAAAGACAAACAAACTGCAATAGCTGATAATTTTCTGAATATTAAAGTTTTATTTTATTGAATCTAACCCCCTCCCAATCAACAGAAACACAGCTCAGTCTCTGATAAGCCCAGACAACAAGATACTATTCAGACCTCAAACTGCTTTAGGCCTCATTAAAAACGCTGGCCTCGAGACCCAAACCAAGGAATTAAAACCAGCTTCTGCTTTCCTAAACACTTTAGCCTAGGTGAGAGAAACTACCAAGAAAACATGAAGACAGTCCAACTTTTCCTCACAGGTCTGTCGGGTGTGAGTTGGTTTCGATGCCCGTGAAGGAGGATGAGGTCACTGCTAAATGAGTGATAGGCATCACTGTCACACACCGCCAGCAGGTCTCCTTGGAGATAAGAACCAGCTGTCTATTCCCAACACAGTATCATCAAGGTCACCACTCTGCATATTACAGAGATGCTACAGTTTCTGAATCATGCTGCACTCTGAAGACCAAAAGGAGGGAGACTTGTTAAAATGTTTGCTTGAATCAATAGAAATCTCTCAGAGGATCCCATTCATCTTCTACATCTACGATAACTGAAAGGACTCTTAAGGAGCATCGTAGGATATAGTATTCAATGTTTGTTGTTCCTAATGGTCAAGGAGCGTTTGGCGACCACTGAGCATTCAGCACTAAGACAGCAGACGGGAGGGTAATGAGGAGGTAAATATGATTAAAGCCATCTCCTCAGGCTACCTTGGACCGGCCATTAAACCAGTGGATATTCTCTACGCCTAATCCATCACACTGCTTAGCTCCCACCGAGAGCAAAGAGAGAGATGACAACAAACCTCCAATCTGTTTCCTTCAAACATCACTTACACTCCAGGAGGCACACGCATTATTAAAGATCTGCCAAGTCTGGGGGGGCGGGATCGGTGATATTTTGGGTAAAAAAAATGGATTTTATGGTAACAAAAATAAAGAGAGGTCAAATTATTTTATGTGTCCTTTGAAGACCAAGCCTATGGCGAATCTTCCACTGACTCACTTTTAGATTGTTCACATAATGAGGGTTTGTGGTAAATGTCCAGTCTATATAATAACAATGTATTATACAGCTATAGCTGAGTTTTTTGTTGCTTGCTTCCCCATTCTGAAGCTCGGTTTGAACTACAGCGGGTCATCTTGACCATGTACTGAGTTGCCACCATGTGATTGGCTGATTAGTAATTTGCACTAACGAGCAGTTGGACAGGTGTTCCCAATAACGTGGCCAGTGTGTGGAGATTAAAAAAATGTAAATACACTATTGTGGACCGTATACATGACCGCAATGGTGGCAAGATACCTCTGAATATTGCACCCTCTGTTGTGCTGATGGGGAATTGCAACTGTTTGCAACACTGTCCTCAGGTGATTGAGAAGTCCAAAAGTTCAGAGAATTATAAATCAGGCTTCAGCCTATCTTACAAAGGCGCAAGCAATGCATGCTGCATTTACTCGAGTATTAGTTCATTTTTCGCCGGGAATGGTACAAAGCACATTTTGGCTATTGTGGATAATGCTTATGTAGACATGGCTAATCTCATCTGCCATTTTGCACGGCTCGTTTGAATGCACCCTCTTCTGTACATCGGCAACTCCTGCAGTCAGACACTCAAACACCCCCACATAATCCCCCTAAGACACAAGAATCATGGATTACAGCTGGAGAGAATCCGCAGGCAGCTCACTGTTGAGCTGAGCATGTTGGATTGTTGTGCAAAGCCAGTAGGATAATTATCAGCGGGAGGCGTAGCCTGTGGAGAAATAAAGCATCTTGTGCCCTAGGCCCTTTAAATGAGCCCTGCAGACCAGCTGAAAGATGCTGATGTTTCTCTTTATTGAGGAAACAAGAGGCAGTTGCATTAAAAGAATGAGGACTCAAGGTTTGCACACTGTGAGTGCAACTGCAACCACAACTGAGCTGTATTAATCTAGGAGCAAATGGAAGATAGACCAACATCTAGAAGTGAAAAATCCACAAGATTAGGCATGATAATAGATTCAACACCGATTATTTAGAGGTTAATTTGTAGATTTGACAGGATTAATATGTGTTGATCATGGCCACTGTTTGTGAGAGGATGGAATGAATATTAAATATTTGGTTGTACATTCTGGCTAGCATCTACATTTATACCAAACACGACTTGGCCTGTAAGATAAGTCAGAAGTTCTCACGTGCACTACTGGCTTTATTTAGGCATCAAAACTAAGAGAGTTGCATCAACGTCTTAATATTTGGATGTTAGTTTAGTGTCTGAAAATTAACATGCCTCGCCATGCTTTATGTCAGTTTATAAAAGCAAGTCAGTAGAATTTGCCAAATGGATTTTAATCTTTTTAAGATAAAACATAAAAAAGACAAGTCCACAGTCACAGCTGGAAACGAGAATTATACAACCAGTACGCCCTTCTTCACTGACATTAAACACAAGTTTCGGATGTAGAAATGATGACGAAAGGAACACGTAGATGTTGTTTATGCAATAAAATGTAAAAGATCATTTTTGAACATTTAAGGTCCTTGGTTTCTGTGTGCTGCTCTGTGTTTGATTGAGAGTTAAGAGGATATAAAAAGATGGATGGCATTTTCCTTTAGCAGCAATTATTGGAACCAGAGCAATATGTTTGATCTGGTCCTGATATCCCCCTCATGAAAGTGGCATATGATTCATTTTTACTGCCTAATTATGACAGGCCAAGTATGATACCTTCATCAGAGAGGATATGTAGCCAACATCGGCTGGGCCAAGTTTCCCAGAGAAAATATTCAGCAGATTGACCATGTACATTGCATTAGGGGGCAAGATGGTTTAGTTAGGCTGCAGATGAGATAGGAGGCCGATATGTATGTGACCCTAATGTTTTATGACACCAAAAGATGCTTTCATCTCCTCTGCAATGACTCACAGAAAACATAAACACTCTGAAATGGAACACACTGAGTCATGCACGCTCAAACATACACACACACACATACTCGCACACACGCAAATACACACGTTTCAGCTGCCAGTAACAATTTAATCATTTCAGTCAAGCATTGCATTGCTTATCCAACCAGGCATATCTCTCTATCTTTCACTCTATTTCACTTTTTTTTCTTCACTTGAACTAAATTTCCATTTTATGTGTGTGCTCAGTACCACCCTGTCTACTTTGGGGTAGAACTGTCTGTACTTCCTGATTCTGTTCCCATAGAGACGAAGACAGAACATTTTCTCTGCTGTGATGGATTCTAAACCTACGTAGCGGCCACGATGACACGTACATCAACTCAGCTGACAGCAGTGATAACTTTCTCCTCTTGAACTTCAAACTTTTGGTCTCCACACGCCCATTTTCTCACTCCATCAGTGCAGATGTAAACACCTCATGTAAACTACTGGTGGATGTGTGTCTTGCAAACTGAACTGCACTGCACACCAGGCAAGTTAACAGATCTAGCTGTGGGAGGGGAAAAATTGAGTACTATCATCCGGCTTTCTGGTGTGCCATCTAAACTGCAGATGACAGGGAAATGGAGTCTACTCATAAGTGGAAAAATGCTACATGCACAGCAATAAATAATTCTAATCCACAGCTTTTGCAAAGAAAGCAATAAATCCTAAGAAGAGTTTTTCTCATATACCTGTTATGTTGGGATGGATTTATAGCTCAATACAGAGAACGCAGTAAGATATGCCGAGATTTGCATTCAGGACCTTTCCTCATCTACATCAGCAGCCCCCTGCATGACCTATATGGTATTTGTTGTCAGACTAATGAATTTGCCATTATTAATTATTTCCTGTTAGTGGAAACAGGTACAGCTCAACTGCAAGCTGCAGGGCACTAATGGGAAGACTCCACTCCACTTCCTTTTGAAGTGGTAATGGGCTTAAGGTGCATGTAATTTCCTGCTGATAGCGTATATGGGAGAGGGCCACACCTGGGCACGGAGGATAAGGAACTGGGACTCGGGGCTCTCCCAGCGGTGCTGCTCATCGTCCCTGCTATCGTGTGGCTGATAAAGGTGCAGGTGCAACACTGAAGTAGGACACTGATAATACAAGCAAGAAGGGGTGTCCCTTAAACCGTGACAAGATGAACTGCCTGAACACTGGAGCCAGGATATGTTTACTCAAGAGTCACTGGATTGATTAGAGCAACTGGTGACTGGGGCTCAATGGAGAAATGCCCTAAATTGGGTGCAGCTACAGGTAATTTTGGAGGTGTGAGGTGTACGTATACTGCAAAGTCATGAAATGGTGAAAGCAGTTTATTGGATCATGAATCCTGCAGAGCAAACTTTAAGCTCATAATCTTTCCTTGGCAAGATTTCACTTAAACAAGATTGAAACACAAATTTGTTGCTTTTAAAGTAGACCACATATATTGTTGCATGCAGGATGAAAAGCAAATGCATCATTTTTTTCCCCCAAACATACACAAAGCATAACAAAACTTCAGCACAGAGCATACAGTGTTTCATTTAGGAAAACGTAGGAGGCTAGCAGGATGGATGGCAACCTCTGTGTCCTCTAAAGTCTCCAGTTGTTGGTTCACCTTCATCTATCAGCGGCATCACTCGGGCCACTATAACTCATGTTCACCTACGCAGGAAGATATGGAGGGTGGGCGTAGAGGTAGAGGAAGAGAGGACGCAATGTGAAAGAAATAAATGGAGACACAGAGGAGATGAGGTTCACTGGAGCCTTGCTCCAATGCTGTGATTTTTGGGTTTTTATAAAACAGATGAATGCACGTCTTAAAACATGCTTCTTCTGGAGACAAGGAGAAAAAAGAGTGACACATCTTCTGCAGACACACTCACGCAAAGTCAGAGGCTGCCTCTATTGGATTACTTGAGGACACACTGTCTGTCTTTATTGCAAAGGTCCTTGTCGATTAAAGTTGCTGATAAATTGATTTTGCCTCAAGGCCACCTGCTGGGCGCCGTCTGGCAACAATCAGACTCAATAGCGAATCGATATTGCATAAACTGGTTATCATAGCCCATATTGACCTTATCAAAGTGTATGGAGATTAAGATCAGAGCTAAAACTGAGATCAAGCACAACAAAAGGGAAATAATAAAAGCTTCTTCCGGCTCTTGGAGAGTACAGACGCTTTTTTCCTCCTCTCCTCCCTATCTTATCCCCAAGGCTCTTTGTCTGTCATTGGGTGTACGGCGCTTCTACATTTTTCTGGAAACTGGAAATTATTAAAAATGGACCGGGTCAGCTGGTCTATCAACGCGATTGACAAAATGTTCTCAACAACGAGAATGGGAGAAGGGGCTCCCAGATGCCCCTCTGGGACAGATCCAGTTGGGCATATCGTGGACCCCTGAAAACAGTGGAACCTGATCTGCTTAACTCAACTGTGAAGATTCTGAAGACGTATGGATATTCGTGGTGTATGTGTCAGGTTTCCTGCTTTTTGGCCTGGGAGGTTACCTGGCCTAACGGAAAATTAACGAGCTGTCGAGGAATATCGGCTCTTTCCCAGAGCTCAGGAATGGATTACACCACGCTGTGAATGCACAAACTCATATAATTGTCGAGATGAGTCGTAAGCTTGGAACTTTGGCTGAGATTCATGCATTGGCGCAGTCCCGCCCTATCCCAGCCTGGGCGGGACTGCGAGCTGTGAAGGCCACTGAATCGTTCCAGTAGTCACTGTGCCCTCTGAACCCAACAACCTCCTCCCCCTGTCCCGACTGAGGTGATGAGCGCTGCTTATCACTGCTGCATTCACTGAAGTGTGGAGAGTCCCCAACCCTACCTCCCCACCTAGTGAACATGTATGTTGTGTTATGTAGGGCTGTAGCGAATCCTCGATGACGTCGATGGCTCGATTGTAAAAATTTGTCGATGTCAGATCAGGTAGTTGACGCACCACGCCCACTTGTTGCATCCCCAGGAGTTTGTAAATAGAGGAGGAATCTGCCTGTTTTTCCTCTAGTTCGCCCTCTTCTCCGCCTTCACTAGCATCTCCGCCAAATACCCAAGACCCGGAACAATGTCCGTCCGCTACTAGATTCCTTTCCTGTTTTGCCCGCCTTCGTCTCTCGGCAACGGACAACAACTTCCGGTGTCAGATGCACTGCTCCGTCTCTATCGCAGATGTCGAAAATCCCTGGGAGCGTTTCTCCCTTCATAAATGAGCTTCTTTCAGACATTAGGAGAGCTGTTTTGGTGGTAGAAGTCTCTCCTCCATGCTGGTCTGTTTGCTGGTGGGTATTTTTGGTTTAATTAAACTTGGTAACTTGAACTTAACGTTGGTGAAGCTAGTGTTAGCATTTTCGCTGACGGCTTCTTGCGTTTGGATTAGCTGTTACGTTTTGGTTTAGAGTTCATCTTTTTTGTGGTGCAGATCTCCCTTTTATTACATTTAGAGTGTTGTGGGTTTTCGGTTTGGTTTAAAATATCACCTTGAGTTTGGTTTAACCACCCAGTTTAGAGTTTGGACCTTTGGAGATCCTTATTTTGGTCCAGAACCCAGTAATCTTTGCCCAGTGGGACATCCCTACTTATTTGTACTTTTGTTTTAATTCCCTACAGGCATAATTAGTTTTATTATTCCCAACCTGTGGATGGAAAGACTTATGTTTTTTTGTAGTTGTAAATAAACCTGATCATCATTTTAACTTTTAAATCCCACATTATTGTCCCTTCCTTTTTGCACACAAGCCAAACTCCCCAGGAAGGGTTGTAGCATCACTCGCCTCACGCACATAAGTGACCAAAACAAAGCAGGATGGAGACACTCCATCTTCTACCACCTCTCAGGCAGCAGCCTGCACGCCCAAGTTCTACACGTCACCAGAACATAACCAACCGCAACACAATAAAAGCAGTGTTATACAAAATGGAAGGCCTGTAGTGTTTATTCTCTTACAGTAACAATTTATCTTTTTTTTTTTGAGGAATTTATTAGAGATTTTTTGGTTTTTATTAACTGTGCAATAGAAAAATAATCATTAGATTAACCATCTTAATAGTCATTAGAATAGTCGACTATTCGATAAAATAATTGTCAGAATAATCGTTTTAAAAATAATCGTTTACCCCCCAGCCCTAGTGTTATGTCTGAAGTCTGTTGCATTTCTGTCTGAGGTGTTTTTTGTATAGCGAAGCTGCCCTCCCTATGGAGGGTAACTCTGAAGTGCCTTTTTTTTCCTCCACCTGACCCAATCCTCATATTAACTCTCTGATCTCCATCAAGGTAGTGCGACTCGGGTTGTGAATGACCACAGTCACCAATTCTTGTCATGTGTATTTGCCTATGTATGTCTGATCTCAGAATTGTGTGTACTGAAACTCTAATTTTCATCTGGGACTAATAAAGCATCTTTGAATTTGAATTTGAAAGACAACCTTAATCATGCTAGAACTCTCTGTGAAACATCAGAAAACAAAATGGTTCCACTAATTCTCAGCTAGTGATACAGGATAGAATTTGGGATCTGATTTAAATTATGTTGCGAGTGCGCAACAGCACCATGCATCATAGCCTGTTGTACGTGTCCTTGTTATTACTGAAAGTAAGACACGTATATTTTTTGCCACGTGTGGCGTCTCTTACATTTTATAAACTACCTGAAAATTTTTAAATCATACAGCATGAACTGAGCCTAGGTTGATTCAATATTTTTGTACTTTTGAATCTTGTCCTTGTGCTCCTAATTCTCGAGCTTAGGATACTAAGTAGTTTGGCTTGCTTTTAGCACCCCCTAGTGCCCGTTTAGTGGAACCAAAAGTGAAACTTATCTCCTCTCAGTGTGTTTGTCTTTTTAACACATTAATCTAACAGCTTAACTGTTTCATCAACCTCCATTAGTTTTTACAGGAGTGATTCATCACTAATTGAAACAAATCATGATCTAAAACATGCAGGAAAAATGCTGGAAGCAGACTGCAGCGCCAGGCATGTCAGCTCCAACAGAGGCCAAGCCTGCACTCTGAAGTTGCAAGTGCAACGTTCTGGCAAAAGAGGGTTGAAGGGTGTCTGAGGGACATTTAGAAATATTAATAAGTTGTATAGCATGGCTTTAAGCAGATAGTCTAAATGGGCAAAACTTCAAAAGCGGATTACCACGATAACGGTACCTGCGTTAATGTTTGTGTTTGTCTTTCAGACATATGCCTTCCATCCTTAAAAAGTGTTGTTCTATGTTGTACATTGTTTGTTTATTTTTGTATGCGTCCTGGAATTAAATATACATCTGAGGATTACAAACCGCTACAGATGGAAAGACTAATACAAGGGCATAGGAGAAGAGGGTTGTACCTTCTGTTTAGTGAAGAAAAGATGAACAGTGAAAATAATAGATTACATGAATTTGGACTGGTCAGACTTTTGTCCCCATCTGCATTTTTTCTTCCATCATTGTCAGAGTTGAGAGGGGAAGTGTTTAGTGAAGCAGAAACAACAGTATAGGCGCTGGAGCTTCCTGCATACATTCCCACCTCAAATGCTACTTTAGTTTTATTTGAAATTTGCTAAACATTTCTTTTATTTGACGGCGTCGTTCACTGAAAAAAAACATTTTTAAATTATTATTTCTGACTATCATCAATCACTCAGAGTTTCATGCAGGCTGAACATGAAAACAGTCTCCTACAACTATCTCCTGCTTTATAAAACAGTGAAAGGCTCTGATTTGAACATCTTCACATATCTATGTCACACTGTGAATTTGCATTCATGGCCTCGCCCATCTTGGCTCGCGCTTGCCCACAGGAAGGTTTTTATTTTATTTTATTTTTATTTTTTACAGCGAGGACAGAGTGGAGAGTGTCTTGATGATAGTGACGTTCCAACATGGCTGAACATGTTCTTTTAGCCAATCAGAAGCTAGATGTGTGCATATCATTAATAATAATGAGTAATCCTGTTGTTTTCAGCCCACCTCTGCACCAGCAAACTTCTGCATCTCGGAACAGGAGCTTCATAGCTGTTATTTATTTTTTAATGACTCATAAAGCATTGATTTACACTTGAGAACACTGCAAATAAGTTAAAAAAATTAGTAAACGACATATTTAAGAGAAGCAAATCAGTTTGTCCCCATGGTAGATTTTTCTCCTGTAAAACAAAATGTAAATGAAAATGATTGGCATACATGTTTAGCAATATGAAGCACTAAGCTCCAACAAAATGGTTAGCTAGAAAAAAAAACAACAAGAAATGTTAATGAAAGAGACAAGTGAATTTAAAAAGAAATGGGAATGGTGCAAATGGCTCCAGGGCACAGGGGTACTGGTGAGGTGCTGGCGGGGGTACATGCTCATGCAGTTTGGGGGATTAGATTAGGAGCATGACACCAATCCAAACAAAGTTTAAGACTAGAAATAGGAGGTAATGGAGTACAGGCAGAATGGTGAGCAGGTAGACCACAGTTTATTTGTTTTTACATTGAAGTAAAAGGAGAAATGAAAAAGCAGGTTAAGACGAACCGTTTGAACAAAAAATGAGACATGACCAAAAGAACTGATGGTTACCACATGTTCAAATACAGATGAGCAGGAAAGTTATTCTTAAGCTCCACCCCCTGGGTCTCCATCATGTGATAGACTCTTTGAAGCTGCAGTGATGAAACGAGTAAATTAGAAAGTGAGATGTGCTCTCTCCAAGATTTTGTTTGATGATGCAGATATTCTGCAGTCATCCGACGAGAGAACCAAGATGCATGTGAAGAGATAACAGCTGAACGGAGGAGATCACCCCCTTATCATGTTTCAGAGAGGTGAAAGATGAGAATCTGTGTTTTCATGACAAAATCCATCGTCCTACAGTATGTCTGAAGGGGTGATGGGCCTGTCTGGTTACATCCTCTGGGTTTTTAATGTTTTATTTCAAAGTGGCTCTGTCCCTGACCACAGCAACATCTAAATAACAACAAAACTTTACGATCAAAAAGGGAAATAAAGCTGATTGGGTTGCACTAATAAATCTATCTGCCACAGTCAGGGGTATGCAGGTGCGAGAATCTGTGACACTTTGCCCTCTTCATATTTCTACATAATTCAGCGAGCCTTTAGAAAACAGTCCTATTTCGTTCTCCACTGAAATGACATCCATAAAAGAAACGTCTCTGGCCTTGGGCAAAATTTAATACCACACGCTGTACAAGCTGCTTGTAAATGCCCAAGCTGTGCCATCTAGCAGAAACACCCTCTTCACTAAAACGCAATACAAGGAAAACTTGCTTTTTGTTATTCCGTTCCCCATTTCCATTAAAACTGACATTTCATCTAAATCGAACCCTCCAGGGGAAACTAAGAGCTCGGGTGGAGCAATAAGATCTATGTATGTGTGTCCATGTAGATCTGTGTGTGTGTGTGTGTGTGTGTGTGTGTGTGTGTGTGTGTGTGTGTGTGTGTGTGTGTGTGTGTGTGTGTGTGTGTGTGTGTGTGTGTGTGTGTGTTTTAAGTTGTTATTTGGGCTGCACTGGATGAGACGGTGACCTGGATGTGTAGGGAGGCAAATGTTTTGGTGTTTACTCTGGTGTGATACATTATCTTTTAAAAGGCATCATGAGCTAGGGTCTGAGCTCTGTGAGAATGCGTGTGTGTGTGTGTGTGTGTGTGTGTGTGTGTGTGTGTGTGTGTGTGTGTGTGTGTGTATGTGTGTGTGTGTGTGTGTGCCCTTAGGCCATACAGTCTATCCGGTTCCTCCCATGGATCAAGAAAAATGTTGTCATTTGTAGCCATCACTGAGAAATCAATGCAGTTGTGTTTTGTAAGGCTCCACCATGCTCTTGCCTACATTGCATAATTTGCAAAGTAATAAACAACATTAATATACTCCCTCCAGAGCTTTCTCCCCCAAACCCGCTGTGATGTGTTCTAAGTTTGTCGTGACAGTTTTTATTTGTTTATTTGTTTTGAATGTTGCTACTATTGTTTGAAGGGGAAAATGACTGACATGAATGGAAATGCGACTAATGTACTCTGAAAGCTACATTAGTAAATCTGCAAAACAAGCTAGCTTAAAACATTTTGTAATGCCTCTTAACAAGGTTCTAATATTTACACAGTTTGTGGAGATTAAAAAATAAAGAAAAAAAATTATGAATTCTCGTAATTTGTCTTAAAACCTCAGCTAATGACAGAGCTGGATCCAAAACCACCAATTGGACCACCCAGTTGTCTGTCTACCCGATCGCAGAGCTTCCCTGCATCCTCCACTCATTATGCGTTCGCACATTTAGCAACGGAACAGAACTCTGCTGGAGTGAGAGCTTTGTGAATCAATCATATCAGAGAAGGAGAAACAGCCCGCTGCTACCACTTCAACTTTAGGACAAACTACCTTAGTCCAAAAAAGACAAACATCATTTGAAGTCACGGGCCAGAGATGTTTGGACGTAGAAAACAGCGACTGGTGTTTAGCGTTCTCGTGTACTGTGGCAATGCACGTTCCCATATCAGTGGGATATGGCCCAGGGAGGATAGCCGATGAGAAGGGTGAGAGTACTATGACCATGGTTGTCAAAAGCTAGCTTGTTTTGCTGCTTTAAGCGTGTATTCAGGCAGGTAAATACATTTAGTATTTAGACTACATAAGAAAAGACTAGACATACAATTACGTTCTCTGTACAAGAAAACCTAAAATAGCAAAAAGGCTTCAGATTCAGTCCAGTTTGTTGTTTTATGAGAAATACAACTTCCTGTGTGTGCCGAAGGATGTTCAAGCTCTTTTTGAAAGAAAGAAAACAAATTTAGATCATTGTTGATACTTTGCAAAAAAGCCTTGGGGTCCACCTCACCCCTGCCAAAGGATAAACCATCAATCCTGCTCAATGGTAAACTTTCCTCGCGGGGTCACCCATTAGGACAGTGGGAGGGTTAACCCTTTGATGCATAATTGCCACCACAGTTAACAGGTACTCAAAATTGTTATTTATTTATGTTTGCTATTAAGCACAGCTGTTGAAGACTTTATTGCATTTGAGCCCCTCCATTTGGACTTCAGTAAGTCAAGCCAACATATTTCATCTTCAGAATGCACACTGTCCACTGAGGGGACAAGTAATAAATTATTAGTAAATTATTCAATGTTACAAAAGATATTTGTTGAAATTTGTTTCATTCACACCTAAAGATGAATGAAAACAATTGTGAAAAAATCATGGTT
Source organism: Nothobranchius furzeri (assembly GCF_043380555.1). Classification (NCBI taxonomy): domain Eukaryota; kingdom Metazoa; phylum Chordata; class Actinopteri; order Cyprinodontiformes; family Nothobranchiidae; genus Nothobranchius; species Nothobranchius furzeri. The sequence continues at coordinate 55,888,084 of NC_091755.1, read as the reverse complement.
GAAGATTTCATAAATCATGCATCAAAGGGTTAAGTAAAATGTTTCAATCTTCTGTCTCCATAAAGTGTAAACTGTTGTGTTTCAGCTTTTCTCAGTGTTAAAAGAAACATTCTCAGTAGGTTTCTTCCAACAGTCCAAAGATCTGCACATGAGCAAACAAGAGGCAGTTGCATTCAATGAATGAAGACTCAATGTTTGCACAATTTGAGTGCAACTGCAACCGCAACTGAGGTGCAATGGAAGAAACCGATCATTTAAAGATCAACATCTAGAAGTGGAAAATCTACAAGATTAGGCATGATACTATATTCAACAGAGATTATTTAGAGGTTAATCTGTAGATATGTCAGTTTTAATATGTTGTCTTTGATCATAATCACTGTTTGTTAAGGGATGAGTGAATATTACATTTTTAATTGTATATTCTGGCTAGAGCAAATCTTCAAAGGTCAGGGTCTGCAGAAAACAACAACCAGGTTAATTTGAAATACAAAATTGGCTTTGGGCATGACTGTGCATGGTTGTCTATCTAAATTCTGCAAATGAAGTGTAAAAATGCAGGATTTTATAACTCAGGGGGAAACCCTGACACGTTTCAAAAGTATTGACTGATTTATCTACAGTTTTGTGGAAATGCCTTGTTTTGAGAACAAAGAAATAAGTTCTAAATCATTTAAAGGCAGAAAAATATGTAATTAAGTAGCTAAAACCATATAATCTGACATGGTAACAGCCTGTAAAATTGCTAATAAAATATGTGGGACTCAAACACTTAAAAGGTATAATAATGTGCTGGAAAAGCACTTTTTCTGGTTACTGAAAGTCTATGCCAGCTAAATGTCTCAATGCAAAATATATGCTAAAAGTCATCCACTGAATATTTTGTGTTTTTTTTTTTTTTTTGTATTTTCGTGTATACATTTTCAAGATATTAACAAAAAGGAAAGGTGTCTGAAAGTTCCAGCCTCCATGTCAGAAGTCTTTTACTGGACAAAGTAACTAATAGTTCACTGAACTATCCATCCATCCATCCATTGGCAATGACTGCTTGTCCATGCAGGGTAGCAGGGGGCTGGTGCTTATCTCCAGCAGTCTCTAGGCAACCTGTCCAGGATTGCCAGTCGATCGCAGGCAACACAGACACACACAGGACAAACAAGCATGCACACACACACTCATCTATGGGCAATTGTTAGAGAAACCAATCAACCTGACGGTCAGGTTTTTGGACTGTGGGAGGAAGCCGGAGTACCCAGAAAGTGCCCATTCTTGCACTGGGAGAACATGCAATCTCCATTCAGAAACACCGCAGGTTGGGATTTCAACCCAGGACCTTCTTGCTGCAAGGCAATAGACCGCTGCGCAGCCGCTAGTTCACTGAACAGGAAAACGTTTTATCCAAGTGGGACCCAACCAGTGTTTTGAGGTCATACTGTATGTTAACTGATCAAGGGGGAAACATCACCTCCCAAAAGTGAAGCCATCCAGGAAGTGACAAAAATTGCAGTTCGCCCCTCATGCACTAGGAGTGGGCTCCAGAAAGGAACACGTTCCCATTGTTAAATGCCAACTTCACAGCAGAAATAAACATGTTTACAGCCTTGTATAAAAACACATTTTGGGTTTAATAGGTCCAGTTTACCCTCATGGCTACTCTGAGGGGTGTGAATATTTTTTGTAGCTCATCCATTTAGATGTAGTTAAAACATGAAATTATGAATAATTAGGGGCATGTCCTATTGGCTGACAGGTAGCAGATGAGCTGTCAGCACTTGCTCCCTACAGGAGCTGTGAGCTGTCCAGTCCAGGTGTTTAAAGAAAATAAAGTAAATCAGTAAATGTAGACTTTAAACAGTTGAGGTGGAAACATAAGAAGTAATCATATTCAACACCCTAGCCAAGTCATGCAAGACATGGAAACCTGAAGAGTAAAAATACATAAAAAGGCATCTAGACTATTTTCCAGTTGCTAAAATATCTAAGACTTTCTGTTCATAGGTGGGGCTTTGAGGGCTTCACTGACTTTTAAGCCCTGAACTCCTAACCCATGGAAGATCAGAAATGAAGAATAATTTTAGGTGAGAGGCAAAAAACCTCCAAGCAAGAGAAGAGGTCCAGTTGCTTTTTTACGATTTTTTTTCTCTATGGAGTGCTTGACAGAGGAACTAAAAGGTAAACATTTTAAAACTCTGTCCTTAAGGTGGTTATCATCTGTTTATTATGGTTGTCGATCAAATGCAACAACAATAGAAGAGACAAAAATGTAATTAAACCTGGAGATGTTTTTCTAGATCAGTTGTGTGTAGACCCATGCTTCCTCATTTAAAACCAGATTCTCATTAATGAAATTAAAATAAGCAAATGCAACATACCGACTGGCCTCATTGGGTGGATGAATCTTTTTCACCACAATACTTCATTCTATGTCAAGATTCCGTTTGGTAAAATCCTTTACTTTGAACCCTGACTGAGCCGAAGAACTGCTTTTGTATTGCATTGAATTCAAAGCATCCTATGCATGTATGCTAACACGCGTGTTGGAGTGTTTGTGTTCAGCTGTGATATTCTTGACAAGCAAAACCAAAGTGTTTCCTGGTGCTAACAAGCAACTCAACTCGCCTGCATCAGCTTTGTCAACTCTCCAGCTACAGCTAATAAAATCAAAGTAAGGGGCACAAAAATAAAGAATCTACTTATGATAGGTGTTCTTTTTCTCTGGCTTGATTTCTTCATGTTAGCAGCTTAATTAGCAGTCTGCTTTGAATCTGAACTTAGCTCCAAATGCAAGGGAACTTGGGGTATTTATTTAGTGTAACGATGCTTCTTGACCCAAAATGTTATTTCATTGCCTGACTTAACAATAAAGTGAAACTTATTAGGATTGTGAATCCACGGAGCGAGAACAACAGCTTTTTGATCTTGTAGTGCAGCCAGGTGTTTGCCAGTGACAGATATATGATTGGCCCCTGACTGACAGCTCTTGGACAGCGTTGCATGCTCTCTGTTAGAGGGACCAACACTACTATGCAGATTGATTTTCCATCACTGCTGGTTGAGGAATGGGATGTCATTCCAAAGCAAATTGTGACCAGACTGGTGACCAGCATGAGGAGGAGTCAAGCTGTTGTGGCTGAATATGGATCTTCTCTACGCTACTGCAGAGACGCCATTTAAAAATGGCAAATTGTACTTTTTTTTTCTGATTTCAGAGGGAAATAATCATCTCCACCAAGAATTTTAGAACAAGTCTGAATTCCGGCAGGAGAAACAGGATTATGGTAGACGTTTCTACCACATGTTTAGCTAAACCCATTATTGTTACTAAATCCTTACAAGTTGTTGGAAAAAGTGAAAACTCAGATTTTGTGGTGATATCCGATTCATTGGCAAAAAGCATTACAATTAGGGATGTGTATTGGTGAAATTCAGGCAATACGATATGTATCACGATACAAGGGAGCCGATACAATGTATCACGATATATTGAGAAGCATTCAGTCAGACGTTATTAGTAGTTTTTTATACCAAATTATTATAGGACTAGTCAATAAACAGTCCAAACCGATACTTTACATGTTTAACATGAGGTATCTGAACAATAATAGAGGCATTTACATTTCAATGGTGGAAACAAATCCCGTTGCACACTGCTGCTAACTAGCAGTCAGTGTTTGAACTGCACCAGAAGAAATAAAATACACAAATGTTGTAAATGTAATCATATAAATTCTTCCAAAAAATTACATACACAGCTTTTGAATATCAATGTAATATCGCAGGAAAACATATCATGATATATTGCCATAACAATATTTTGATAAACAGCTTTTGAATATCAATATAATATTGCTGAAAATAAATCACGATATACTGCCAAATCTATTTTTTCTTACATCCCTAATTACAGATAAGAAATACACAGCCAATCACTGTTTTTCTTTTGTGATAAGCTTAGATTGACGAAAAATGTCAAGTACTTTTCAGAAGACAATGGCAATTTTGACATCTATAAGACATAAGCTACGAAGGAGGCATTTGTTTCTCACATGAAGATCAGGTAGAAAATAAATGCTGCAAATGGCCATTTTTAATAAAAACATCGTAAAGCATTTATTAAAGTATGAGTTCTAGTTGGTTTGTAGCTCTTAAAGGTAGAATATGAGCACCAAAACGTCATCAAGTGGTTGGATAGAATAGTACCTATAAAACAAGGTTTCCAGGCATCAGGATACCAGGTTCACTGCTGATATGTGGCGTGTTTTATTTGGGTCCGTCTGTTGTAGGCTTCACCTAAATTCACTCAGATTTTTTAGTTTTTTTTTCATGATTGCTCCTTTTCTAAGAAGGATAACAACACCTTCTGGGCTCAGAAGCAGCTGCTTGACTTGTTGAGTCCACCATTTTCCACAGGGTCAGCCTCGCTCTGCTGAGCGAACTGTTTGACAACCCGCATTGGTGCCCTGTATTGGCTGGTAGATGTAAACATAAACCCAGTGTCGTGCCCGTCAAAATAAATAGTTGATTGCTTTTTTTAAAAAAAAAAAAGATTTTTAATGAAATATTGTACCTTCATTCTGTACACCTCACCTTAGCTGTATTAATTAAAAAAATAGTTTGAAATTCAAATAGTTTTTACCATTAATTTCTGGAAATATCAATCAAAAATGTTTTTGAAAAATAATTCAATGATGCTTAGTTGTTGAAAATTATTGGCGGCTTCATAACATATAACCAGAGGATATGTTACGAAGCCTAGGGACGAGGCCAGCGCTGTCCCCTCTCAGAATGCACTTTAACAGAACCACATTGAAGCATTAAGAGGTAGACACTTCTGCTCTCGGTTAGCTGCCCGGGGCTGGGGCCTAGGAGTGGGAGCTGGCCATCTGGTTGAGGTCTGAGTTGATGTGTCGCTTTGCTCTGTGTTGGGCGGGGATAACTACTCATCATTACCCCAGCAGAATGGGACCAGCTCTGGTGTCCGGGAATGGTTGTGCCCTCTGCACAACAGTACCGGGACCAGCGTGAGTAGGGTGTGTATGAGGAGCATGAGTGGGCGTAAGATGTACATTTTTGTAAAGCTTGGTTTATGCTTGACACATTCACTTTCCGCGCGGTGATGCGGCTCGCGGCTGGAACGTGCTTCACAACTCGCAGTGTTTATGGTTCGTGCGGCTCGTCTCTGCGGTGAGCCAATATTCTCCCAAACTGAACGGGGCAGCATGGAGCTCTACGGCAAGCAACCAACACTACACCATAGTAGAAGTAGAAATGACTGTTTACAACATGGCATTTCAGCATTTTTAACAGCGTTCTCATCTTTTCCGACAGTGCGAGCTATTTCTCTCCAAGAATTATTAACAACATGTTGATCACGGTGATCTTTGAGAGCTGAATCATACAAATGTCTGTATTTACGAACCTCTGCCATACTAGTTCTTGCCGGTCCGCCATGTTTTTCCGCGTCCGTCCGTCCGTCCGCGTGGTTAGAAATTTTCCGAGGTGCGCGTTGCGGAAATTCTGGGTCGTGTGGAGGCGTGGCGGAGGGGCGTGGTTGTTAAAATGACACAACTTTTCCGCGTGGAGCCGTGCGGACCTCGCGGACGCGTCAAGCATAAACCAACCTTAAGTCTTGGTTGGATGTGTTATGTGTAAGCATGAGGAAGGGAGTGTATGACATTATATGTGAGGTGGGGTCTTGCATTCCTCCCTTCTCCAGGGACATCTTGTGATGCTACAGCATCTTTGCCTACCATCCCCCTGTGTGTTCCGAGCTCGGCCAGCTCGGAGGTGGGCAGCTGCCCGCGGTCCTGGGGGCTTGCCACTGTTATCTCCAAGGGCTCTGGCAGCTGCTGGTTACGGCCTGGAAGGCTTGTCTTCGGCATTCAGACTTCAATTCTGACTGTTTCACAGGACACGGAAAAAAACAAAACAACTAAAAGAAAACATATAACCATAAAATCTTTTCTAAAATACATGGGAGCGAGTCTAAGTCTCTAGGCACGCTATATTAGAAGCAATGTTTCCTTCTACAGGAGTCTGTGAAGACAAAAAGCAATTACTGATTTGTAATGGTTACAAAACATTCACCATTCATTAATGTTGTTTTACACATTTACCTCTAAACTCTGCCAGTGATGAAAGGGAGTCTGACGTGCGTGTCATTTTGCTGGAGGTTGTGCTACTGTGTAATTTTTTTACCCTAATGGCCATCCGTTGGTAAGGTCTTACTTCAACATCAAAACACTGCTTGCTTGCAATGATTTAGGTATGTACTGCCTCCATCACCATGGAAAACACACACTTTCACTTTAATGGCAACTTTAATATTTCTATTGTAATTTTTGAAATTTTCCATGTAAACAATTTGTCAGAATCTATTACTGATGTGATTCAATACAGATTTGAGTCAAGGTTCTTTTCCTCTGTTTCCAGCAGGATACAAGGCTGCAATGCCTAACTCAATACTCTGACAAAAAGGCACGAATACATAAGCCCTCAGCTCGCCTTCCCGCTCCGGCTCCTTGTTACATTTTGTATTGATTTTAAAATCTTAGTTCGCACATTTAAAGGTTTAAACGGCCTTGTCCCTTAATGCATCTCAGATTTATTGACCTGTTATGTGCCCTCTCAACCATTGAGGTGCACAGATATTGTCCTGCTAACGATTGCCAGGTCACAGTTTGATGCAAAATGATACTGAGTCTTTTCAGTTAGAGGCCTTATTTTGTAAAAGTTTTCATTTATTAAATTCAGGTGCCCTAAACCTCAACTCTCAGATCAGTGTTTGGTTCTATTCCAGAGCATCATTTAGACCCGACACAGACCCAAGATAAAGAAGAGGCTAGAAAATGCTCTTTCCATAACAACAACCTCAGCACCACGTCTGAAACATACTCCAAAGTACTAAACAGAATACTTAAACTAGAGTGAACTGTTTAAAATTCCACTCTCACTGCACATGAAACATGATATCAAAGCATCAGATTGTGTGCTTTATTCCAAAGCAGTGCCCCGTATATTTCCACTTGCAAAGTATCTCACTCTTTTCCATTTTGCTGCATGTTGCTTCAGATAAGTAATGTAATCCTGGAAAAGGTTACATCTCTAAAACAGGGCAATCATATTAAAAGCTAATGGATACACAAAATAAAGAGCTCATAGGTGATGATTAATCAACTGCTGAAACTGCGTTTAAATCAGTTTAGACTGAATTAATCCCCAACCAGCCAATGTGCTTCTCCTCTGGGCAATTTAGAGAGAAAATACAATTACGGCCCATGAGTTACACCTCAGTGGTTCATCTACCGTCTGTGTTTCTCTGCGCTGCCAAACTCTGCCTGCGTGACTCAGTGTTTATAAGGCTCCAAGCTTCATACGAGCGTGATTAAAAAATGTATATATTACATTTATGAAGGAACCTCTAAGGCGCTACATGTACACTGAATATTTCAAAACTCATTTTAGCAGATTATACCTGTGCTTTCCTGTGCAGATATTTTCACTCAGGTTGCCACAGTATTGACGGAATAATGAAAACTGACTTTTTCAATAATCAAGAAAGAAACAAACATATGATTTATATAATGTTTGGGTTCTGTTCATGCCCACTTTTGTATATAGACCCCTTGAATGATATTGTTTACATCCGGATGACGCTCTACAGCCGATATCCAGACCTATAGCTCCACAATTTAAGCTAACAAAACTAGGGCTGTAGATGGCTATTTTAGATCATCTAACACATCTTAGTGCAGGTGATGAAAACGTTTCATCTCAAAGCAAATGGTGTTTAGCGCTAAGCTTCCAGGTCCGTTTGATATAGCCAACGAGATGTAGGGACATCAGTCCTCAAAACTGGCTGCTAGTACAAGAAGATCTACAGTTATGTGATTAACACGCCAGAACTTTACACAGCTAAAAAAACTAAAGCATAATTGCATATTTTCTGCAATGAGAGGGTTAATGCTAAAGGATGGCCGTGATATGGTTTGTCTTTTAAGATGATTCTCCATTTATTCTGACGAGCTCAGTAAACAGAAACACAAAGTGAACAACATTAGAGGCTGGGCAGATCTCAGGAGGGACAGTTTATAAATATGTAAATAAAAAATGTTTATATATGTGACATACCTGACAAGCTCAGTAAACACAAAACGATGACATTAAAGGCCGCCCGCTCCAGTTATGTAAAAATAAACTAATTTAACTCGGTTACAAAGGCAAACAAGTCATTAGATTGCTGTAACTTGTTCATGTCTGGACATGTGGAGAAAATATTTAACTTATTTATTCTGTTATGAGTCTTTGGCTATAACAAACTCTCTTCATGTTCGTTAATTGTTGCCTTTGATGTATTTTATCAGCTAGAAATCTGTAAAAATGTATGTTATTATTCTTTTGTGTATGTGTGCAGCCTACAGCACTGTGTGTTAATGATGCTGATAGATTTTATTTCACGCCAATTTAGCTCAATTTATTGACAACTGGCAGATAATGTGGTCAATGGGGATGCACCGTCTTCTTGCCCCCGAGGCAGAAGCTGGGGGCGGGATTTTGAGCAAACAATGTCACGTGTCAAGAGAGCTATGAAGGCTCTTATTTGACATTTCTTTTTAAAGTTATGATTGTGTGAGACTTAAATTTGATCGTTGGTTTCCCATTACACAGTCAGGCAGCACCAGAGATATGTTGCCTCAGATTCCGAATGTGTAATGTTAGCCTGCAGACTTAGCATTTCTTTGATGCAATCTGGTCTGTGGCCACAAGCATGTGCATGTCTACATGAATGCAAATCTAGAACACATTTTAGGGTTTAAATGACTGGTTTACTGAGGTACCCATTAGGGTTGTATGATATTCATTCTAGGGGTTGTATTAACTAGTCGACTTCATTGCTCTGTAGTGACTTTTTATGACGGTCATAGACTAGTCACTGTCACGTGATAATGACCGATAAAATGGAGTCCTCGGAAAGGACAGCAGGTGACGATCCGGGTGGGTCATTGCAGCAAACGAGCAAAAATGTTTCAGTTGTGTGGAAATACTCCACTAAAGATGAATCTTCTAGATCTGTAACATGTAAAATATGCAAGTCTGCTCTAAAATATAACAAAAGTATAAGTTCTATGCACATGCATTTGAAAAGGCATCCGCTAATGCTAGCTGAAGGACAACCCAAGTCATCTGTTCAGCAGTCAATCAGTGCTTTCACCAAAATATTGTATTGGCCAGATTAATTTTGTCCTCCCAAACAGTCCCACTTTAATATTCAAGCTGGGTCCAGAACCAGTGAGTTGACACCCTATGCAATCATGGTCAAAAGACTGCAAGATGCCCACCAACTCACTTAAATCACAACTTTTCCTGAATGATTCACCTCTCAGCTCCAGCTCCATATTATCTTTGCTAAACACACAATATTCCTAAAGTTTTAAGATGTGCTGCACTCTTCTTCTCAGGAAATCTGAAGCTGAGAAGGGCAACAGTGGACTCCCGTAGCACAATTCTGGGTGTGAAATGTGTGTGTGCATACCATATATTGGTGGCTACTTATTTGTTAATGTGCTTTTAGCAGGCTGTGTGCTTAAGTGCATACTTATTCTGTCACTCTGGTTGCAGCTCTCTTAGATGCCCACTGTGAGAAGCAAATCCACTCAGAGACACAAATAGTTCTCCTGTTGTGAGTGTTAAGTAGCTGCAAAAAAGAAATGAAAGGGCAAAAACAAAAGACAGAAATGGGTAAAGATATTTGTGACCACACCAAACTGAATGCTTAGTATCTTTCTGTCTTTCTTCTTCGGGCTCTTGGTAGCTTGAGCTTTTGTAGAAAAAACAGCAGCAATTGATGATAAAAATAACTATCAGTATTGATGATTAAATGTTCAGCTGTGATTTGCTGAGGATAAGTCTTGCAATGCAATTCATTTATCCCTGGAAATAAACTCCATCACTCAGTCCCAGCTTGCTTTGAAACACAGATAATAGCATGCAATTTGAGTTAAGGGGTTCCTGCTTTGGCTCCCTGTTTAGTTAGCCCTACTGCTTCTGCTGCTGCTGCCGCGGTCAGTGCCTTTGTACTTGGATCCATATTCAAATATTAGGGATTTATGGTTATTGATGTTTTTAAGCTGTTTCTGCTGACACTTTAGAATTCAAAGCAGCATTTCTGGGTATTGGCAAAAGTGGTGATGCAAAGGGAATATTTGATGAATTCTGTTTGAATGTCAAAAACGGAGAAAACTACCAGCACAGCACAAGAGACAAAGGCAATGGCTGGAAACAAGGAGGAAAAGCATGAGGAAATACAAAAAAGGGAGAGAAGGCACGAGAGAGAGAGAGAGGGGGAGAGAGAGAGAGGGGGAGAGAGAGAGAGAGAGAGAGAGAGAGAGAGAGAGAATGAATGAGATTGAGCAGATTAAGGATCCATTGCCATGTTTGAGCTTTATAAGCATACAAGCTTGATTCATGGAAATGACTGTTGTCAGCATCTAAGACATGGCCACAATGGTCCTTTTATGTTCGCGAACAGTCGGCAGTATTCTTCATTCCTACTGGTTATTGAGCATATTCAGCCAATTTGTCTTTGGTTCCTAAACTGTCAACCAACAGCTTCAAATGACAGATGCAAACTCAAACCAAAAAATATTAAATACAAACACAAATTTGGTTTGTTTTGCATTTATTTTGTGCTTGAATTCCTTCCTGCCAGCTATCCAAGCATGGCTAAACACCAGCAAATGAATTCAGTAGGTGGTGATGTGTGTCGGGTACCGCATGTAATAATGCATATTAAAATTCCATTATTGGAGTCTAATTAGAGATGTAATAAAGTCTATTTGAAACTCTAATGTGGTAATCTCAAAGCAAAGCAAGCCAAACCTTTATATTTTCCTGCTGCAAGTGATTTAAAGTCGTGAGGGAGGGTGCTGTCGCCGTGCTGCCATGGTGACGACAAGCTCAACTCAGAAGAAATTTCACTTTGAACGGATCTGTGCTCGAGGTGAGAACTCTGTTTAAAAAGACTCCCAACTTTGTTCTCTTCCATGAAGAGAAACTGGAGCCACTGAGAAACCAGGCTGTGACTGCAGCAGAGTGATCCTCTGTGTGTCGATCAAACTTCAGCGGTAGAAACTTCTCAACATTCACCACTTTTGTTACGCGTCAAAATGCGGTCTTGATTAAGCACTTCAGCTGGGATTTTAAATGCTTCGTTGGCACAAAACATTCTAGCAAGACCATCCATAGAGCTGCTTCTTTTTAAAGATGCTCAGTCACTCATCTTCTAAGCCCCTTCATCGTCAGTAGGGTCGCACAGGAGCTGGAGCCTAACTCCAGCAGATATTGCTCACCAGTCCATCACAGGGCCACACACACACACGCACACACACACTTTAGGCCAATTTAGAGTCCACAGTTAACCTGAACATGCATGTTTTTGGTCTGTGGAAGGAAACCTGAGTACTCAGTGTAATCCCACGCATGCTTGTGGAGGACATGCACGCTGCACAGATGCATCAGTGTTAACAACTGTGCCACCATGCACCTTTTAAAGACATAAAAAACAAAAGTGAACCAAATGGAGTAATGCTGGCAGTGTTGTACTTGTGTGCAGACTGAGCACTTCATTCACTACTCAGCACTAAAACGCTAACACCTTCTGCAGCATGTCCCAGATTTGGACAATTTGCATAAACTGCCACTTTAAATTATTCACAGCTGCTGTCTTAGCTTTTCTGACTAATTATATTTTGAGCTCCTGTGTTTTCTTTTCCACAATTTAGTCAAAATATGAGTCCCAGCAGTACTCCATGTGTGCCTTACAAAAATAACCCATACATGTAACAAACCAAGTTATAGGTGTCTTAACAGCTTAAGGGCCGTGGGGAGCCCTAACCCCTAACACAATTTAGAGTCACAATCAAACCTAACTTGCATTTTTTGGGACTTTGGAAGAAAATTCAAGTTTTCAGAGAAAAGCCACGCATGCATGGGGAGAACTTGCAAACTCTGCAAAGAAAGGCTGCAGCTGAGGTTCATGCCTGTGAGCATCTCGCTGAGAGGACACAGTGCTACCAGCTTTGCCACCACACAGCCCCATTTACTAATATTTATAACTCAACAGTGACACAAAGATAATACTAGGGTCATGTCACATTATAATCTACAATGTAATGCTGGTATCTATAAGACAATAAATATTTTTATGCCTCATCAAGCAAACGAAGGGTTGATCAAACAAAAATTACAGTACGTGTTTCCACTTCTGAACTTTCTCAGGAAAATGAAGCATGCAGGAATTCTTGCCATTCTCCGCCTCTTTTTCAGGCTAGTATTAAGGTTGGTTTATGCTTGACGCGTCCGCGAGGTCCGCACGGCTCCGCGCGGCGAAATTGCGTCATTTTAACAACCACACCCCTCCGCACGGCCCAATCTTTCCGCACCTCGCACCTAGGAAATTTTCTAACCACGTGGATGGTCAGATGCGGAAAAACATGGCGGACCGGCAAGAACTAGTATGGCAGAGGTTCGTAAATACAGACATTTGTATGATTCAGCTCTCAAAGATCGCCGTGATCAACATGTTGTTCATAATTCTTGGAGAGAAATAGCTCTCACTGTCGGAAAAGATGAGGGCGCTGTTAAAAAATGCTGGAATGCCATGTTGTACTTTACTTCTACTATGGTGTAGTGTTGGATGCATGCTGTAGAGCTCCATGCTGCCCCATTCAGTTTGGGAGAATATTGGCTCACCGCAGAGACGAGCCGCACGAACCATAAACGCTGCGAGTTGTGAAGCGCGTTCCAGCCGCGAGCCGCATCACCAAGCGGAAAGTGAATGCGTCAAGCATAAACCAAGCTTTAGGAACACTATGACCAGTTGCATCACTGCCTCATATAAAAGCTGCACTCTTTAATGTCCCTGCACCACGTAGTGAAATAGCTGAAAAAGTAATCAGGGTCTTACTTCCCCCATTAAAGTACATTTTAAGGACAACTGCTGGAAGAAAGGCTCGGTATTGTAATTGTGTCTACCATATCTCAGACAATAAGATGGTAAGGTGTTTAACCTCCAGTTGCATCCTCAACACACAAATTACACAACACATGTTTATTTATTTTTGCAAATAGAATGAGAAATGAATAATCTTATCTTAATGGCAACTCTTCTTTCAGCAGGTGTTTGGATGTTGAGAAGCTGTTTTTATTTCAGTCTCTACAGATTGATGATCGGATTCCTGTTTTTAAAAAGCTACAGGCAGACGTACGCCAGCTCATCACCGCAGCTCCTAGAGGATTTGGAGGTCTTGATGAAACTTTATAGTCAAATATGTCAACTATTTCAATCCCAAATATGCCAGGCTGCACCGAGAGCAAAACAGGAAATACAGAAATTCACTTGCAATCTTTTCACCACATGAAAAACTTTAAATGTTTATCCTTGCTTCTAAATTAAAGTAAGATATTTATGACGGCTGCCAAAACATCAAATCCTCTTCAGAAACTCAGCTCAGCACATTATGGGATGGTATGTGTATGCTTTGCTTTTCTAGATTCAAAAGGATCAGCAAACAGGAACAATCAAAACAAGAAACACACAGCACTGTTTCCAGAGAGACGACAGGGCACCAGGCAGCTGAACTCTGCTGTTATATTACTGCAGCACCTTCATTATAACTCACATGACACCCTCTGCTGTTGGGCAGGGTTAGGGGGAGCACATATATACCATGCATTGTGTTTGGTGCTCTTGTTTTTAAAAATGGTTCCGAAATGTGATTAAATAAATGTGACCTGGATATCTGTGGATATGTAAACAGTGTGAATGTTTAAAGTTAGTTTGATGCTGGCGACAGCATCAGTTAAGAGTCCATGTGCTCAGCTAACAGTCAGGAGAGTCTCTATGTGTGTGTCTGCAGCACAGATGTGCATAGCTGCAAAATGACTGGCCAAATCAAACAAGACACATCGCTTTTCAAAATAATGCAAACAGGAATCACACTTGATGCAAATTGTTTGCATTTATTGATATGAGCTAGCACATTTTGACTATGTTCAATTTCTAACAGGAGCAGCACATTGCTAATCAACTTTCATGTTAAAGCTCCAATAGTTTAAAACGTAACATTGACTCATAATAACTTTAAAAATGGACCCAATACCTCCTCACTTGACACTTAGCTTGAAGGGGTTGGATTGGGGGTTAAATCACCACAGCCATAGCTGCAGCTCACTTCCCACGGGGATGGGTCAAACGTGGAGACGTACTTTCACAAGTGTGTTATGATGACTAATGGGACTCAAACTTTAATCAAATCAACATGTATACATTCATTACAGGTATTTTATTCAGTCAGCATTGTTTTTACGTTGAAAATTCAATAGAAAGCTTTGTCTGACGGCAGTAGAAAATATCTGTTTTTATAACTCGTGTTTAAAGCCTACTAAAGAGAGCCAGCCTTCCCCGCTCTATACCCTGCACTCTCAGATCTTAATTAACAAAAGTGCATTTTAAGTAACTCTACAGAGGCTGTACCCATATATTTCAGTATACATAAACACCTCTCAAGTGAAAATGTGTGATGCTGTAAAAACTTGTGCCTCTGGAGGTAATTTGTAGCAGGAGTAGTAAATCAACAACCTAACCCAGGCACAGAACTCCAGCCTATAGCACGACGTGGTGCAGATGCATGCTTATGTATGGTCTAACAGCTGATAGAGCAGGTGGTTTTGACAAAGCTTTAGAGTTCTTTAATTAGGTGCATGGATGCATTAGCTCTGAAGCACCTCTTCACCCATTAATCTTCCATTTTCATCACAATTTTTAATTTGCTGTTTCTCTTGCAGCTGTTAAAACAACCACTGCAAAAAGTGCAAACAGCACATGTGTGCTGTGGTGACCAACAACTGGCAGCAGAAGCTTCACTGATTATTTTACAGGTGAAAAGCAAACAAATGAGAATGGTGCAAAAACACATTCATTTCAGCAATTCAACTTAGACTGAGAGACACTCTAATGGTTCAGGAACCATTTGCAGCTGATTGAGTCGAACACTGTTGTCTAGAATATTAAACATTTTCACAATTTCACTATTGAGTTTTTGAATGTGGGGTTTTCAAAAGCTGTAAGCCACAACCATCACAATTATAACCTATGCAGGTTTGAAGCACGTAGAATCGACATTTTATATTACTTATATTATATTACTAATTAAAATACCTTCTGCGCCATATTCTAACTTTCCAAGTTTCACTTCTAATCTTGGTTCTTGTTGCACTTCTTATACAACGAAGGACACTTTTAGCAACTTAGATGTGTCCAGAAATATTCCCCAAACTTAATTTGCGATGAGCCTTGGAGCGAAAATGTTCATTTGAATTTGTTTGTTTGAATTTCAGGCAATCTTCGGAAATCAAGCTAGGTATCCATCTTACTTTCAGTCCAGTACATTTATTAGAAGTATTGAATGTAATCTTCTTAGTTTCAACCTAATGTCTTACTTTTGCTAGACTGTTAGATGTGAGTGTTTCTCCATAGGAAGTTCAGCTTTTTTATTATTGTACTATTAAATGTACACAGTGATGTGTCAGCAACAAATGTATCGCCAAAGGTCATTAGTCATCATCTCCTGGAAGCCTCAGAGAAACTCTGCCAAAAAGATAATCACATCTTAGTCTCAGACACACACATGCATGCACACGCGCGTGCTCACACACACACACACACATACACAGATAATACAAACACTTCTTCGAACATGCCACACATACTGTTCCGTGCATGCCTTTTAAATGTTTTGTGTGCAAAACTTTTAGTCTAATTGGAGCCGAGCTGTTCCAGTAAATAATTAAAATGTTTAATTTGTTTACAACTGGCAGCGGTTCCCAATATTTCACCGCCTTTCTTCACTTTCCCCACTGCTTTATTTCCATTGCTCACACATTGATGTATAACTTAGTTTAGAAATGAAGCTGCCCTGAGGCTCTTCTAGCAAGCTATCAGTTTTGACTCCTACAGAAATATTACAATCACAAAGCCAGGATTTATTTGAGAACACACGGTGAGTGAGTACAAACTTTTGTTTTAAACATGAGGAACTAGAAAGAGGTTTATAGTTCACTCACTTTCTTTTTTTTTTTTACAGATTAAACACTCCCCATTAAAAAAATCTCTTTACACACACACACACACACACACACACACACACACACACACACAAACACACACACACACACACACACACACACACACACACACACACACACACACACTGCCATAGTTAACTTGGGAGCTGTTTGGTTGCATAACCATTTCCACATTAACCTTTCCTACTTTTACATTACCGTCTTTATATTAAATGAACTGGGTTCTGCTAT
Source organism: Nothobranchius furzeri (assembly GCF_043380555.1). Taxonomy (NCBI): domain Eukaryota; kingdom Metazoa; phylum Chordata; class Actinopteri; order Cyprinodontiformes; family Nothobranchiidae; genus Nothobranchius; species Nothobranchius furzeri. Next base: position 55,871,710 of record NC_091755.1, on the reverse strand, counting down.
AAAATATTTATCCTAAGTACCAGAACACAACTGTGCCTATATCGGATCAGATTTGTGCCAATAGGATAAAGACAAACACTTTGGAGAGCAAACAAATTTTAAGACATTGAGATAAAAAAACTTTAGTTTCAAAAGGAAAACGTACGATCTGAATCAGATTCTTAAAATGATCAAGACAAACACTTTGATGGTCAAACAAAAATCAAGAAATTGACAGAACAAAAATATTGACTAAAGGAAAAAAATGTTTCCAAAGTAAAACTTACTATCTGAATCAACTTCTTAAAAAGAGTAACAAAGTATGTTTCCTTTTTCTGTTTGCCTCTATGTGTTTTTGTTATCAGTTTCCTTAGTTTCATTCTCCCTCCTCACAGCTTTGCTCTCACTACGAGATTTGCACTTACAATTTCTGGCTTTCTCCTTTGCAATCCCTGACTTTTTGGTTGCAACTCTACTTTTTCTACTGTAGATAAAATTAAAAAAGAGTTTTAACGTGAATATTTGGCTTTTTAAAAATTCTGTAAATATTCTTGCAGAGAAATAAGCAAAAAGTTGATAATTCTGAGAAAAAAGCTGATCATTAAACACCCTCACAAATCACACTGTTCACTGATATCATGTCTCGTGTTTCATTCTGAATCCTTCTGTTAGCATCAAATATGTCTGAGCTTGATGACAAATCTGATGATGTTATGGGACACAACTGCCCACATGATGCATGAAGTATTACACTACTGAAAACAAAAACCCAACTGTAATGACTTTTTGTGAAACTTTTTCAAATACATACATAAAAACCACACAATCCTGCAGGATGGATCTTTTTTATTTTTATTTTATTTTTTACATCTGAGCATTTTGGAGTATTTTGACACTACTAGGAATGAACCAACCAAACAACTGTTCTGTTTTTTGGGGTGTGTGATTTTTGTGTGTGAAATTATTTTTCCCCAAGTTATTTCAGATTGGTAGGGCCTTATAGATATTAAAATAACAATAATTATCTTAATATCATCAAGATAATGAACTTTTTAGTCCCTACACCCCCAGCAGGTCTCTGAGGTCCAGTGATCAAAGCCTACTGGTTGTGCAGCACCAGGCTAAAGACCAAAGGTGACAGATCATTTGCTGCTGTGGCCCCCAGACTCTGGAACCCTCTCCCCCTGAGCCTGAGATCAGTGGACTCAGTGGTCTCCTTTAAAAAGCAGCTGAAGACTCACTTGTTCAAGCTGGCTTTTGTATGACCTTCTTCACCACTCTCTCTTTATTCTGCTCTCCCCACCTATTCCACCTTCCTCAGGATCCACTGATTTCCCTCTTTCCTATTCACTTTCTCTCTTTCTTAACATTTTTTATCACAATTGTCTATTTTTTGCTCATTTTAAATATATTTTTAACCATTTTCTAAATTATTTTTTATATTTTTACATTTTTTGTTTTTGTGAAGCGCCTCGTGATTTCTATCTTGAGAGGCGCTATAGAAATGATATTTTCTTCTTCTCCTTCTAATTGTTTTTTTTTTGAACATGTAATGGCTCAAATGTCCCCACAAGACTCAAAGTCTTAAAACATTTCTTCAAACGAGGAATGAAATGCAATTTAAAAAATGTAATTCTGGCCTCCTTAAATATAACAGGTGTGAAATCAACAACAATAATGCTGATCTTGCTCCTAAACAAGACCTAGCACTGCACAAGTTGGTAAATAACCTAAGAAATCAGCATTTTTCATAATAACCTGTGTTGTCCCACTTTACTGTGATGAAGAAGAGACTGGGTGTTTACGACTGCTATAAGAAGTAGCGGTGCACCAAAATGTTAAATTACTGCTAAAATGTTGAACAATTGCCTTTTCAGCTGTATGATTTTCATGACCTTGGCTGATCAAATGTAAAGGTGTGAGAGCATAAAAACGAGAACAGAATGTATGTAATAATGCCTCTTGTCCAAGACGTTAATGATTACACCCCTCCGTGTTACTCCGAGGAGGCTTTTTAACCTTTACTCCTAAAAAATAACAGCTTTCACACTCGCTGGATACAACCCTATAATCTAAATATAATTGGATGGGATGTTCCACTTCCTTAGCAGGTAAAACAAGACTTTACAGCCTCTCTCCTCAGATTAAACCCCTCTCACCTAAACATCTGATCAGAATCGCTGCAGTCTTATGCAAAGCTGTTGCAGAACTACGGATGAAGTTTGCTTTCAGTTGTGTTAATTTGTATTTTGGACTTGGAATACAATATAGCCCAATTATATTTGCAAAGGACATCATTGGCATCCGTACTGGAGATGAAAAATTCTCATTTCCATGGCTATGACAAAACAGAGCTTGGCTTGTGTGATCGTTTTTGAAAAGGATTTTGCGACTGCTCCATCATTGAATGATCTATTACATTAATTCAAATGCATGCATGCACTTCTTGTTAACAGACTAAATCACAAAGTAAACTGATTCATAGTTTCCTAACTCCAGGAAATGATTTGAAATAATGTGTGTCAGTCAGAACATCAAAAATAAGCATCCGGCCTTCTAAAAAACGGACTTTCATGATTTACAACTCCACACTGGGTAAATAAAATCACTGCTGCAGTGGATTTGTCTCATATGACTGATTTGAAGCTTCCTGTTCTGGCACTGAATACCTGGTGGAGCTCCACAAGAGCCAGTTTGGTAAATGCCCACCAGAAAAAACTCACGCTCCTTCTTTTTACGGTGAAAAATCCTCTTTCGAGGTATTTTTCTATTTTATTTTTGAGAACGCGTTCCTTCTGTTTGCAGGAACGTGCAAAAGGAACCTAAAACACATACATCACCCACCATAAATCTAATGAAATAAGCCCCAATGTCCTTCATAATATGGAATCAATGGTGGTCATGACTTTCCAACGCTATTAGCACTGACATTTGCTGCCTTTCACTTCCTCTGTCATTTCCTCTGGTGGCCTTAACTGATGCAGTAGATAGAAAAGTGTCTGGGAAGGACGGTGAAGTAGACGTCTATAAATCAACTAAAGAAAATGATTTTAATTCTTACCTGGTTTTGAAGAAGACAGGAAATGCATGTAAAAGAGAGACAAAAATATAAATTTAAAACTCTGACAGTTGTTGTAAAATGGCTGTATGTGGTAAAGCATCAAAAGATGAAAAAACAAAGCATTATTTTCTGACTTAAGTTAAATATTAGGATTAATGTGGTGATATTGAGAATTAAGCAGGAATCAAACGCTAATTTCAACACAATCATATGTGCCCTGTGTAAAAGACCTTTGGTGTCTATTTTAAAAATGTAACACTAAATTATCTTGTGTCTGAACTGGTAAATAATTTATATATAATGTTTTAGGATGTTTTTTTATCAATATTTTTTAACTGTTAGCAATTGAGGCTGCAAAAAAAGCTTTTCCAGAAAAATAAACTTTTTGCCCCATTTAGAGCATTTTCTATTTGAAGGAAAGTTCTGATGAAGATTCTGCTGTGAGATGGAAGACTGCCTTTAGATTGACTCAAGGGACGCCTCATGCTGGTATTTAAAGGCCACCAAGAACAAATGCAGTAAGCTTTAGGCTTATTTTCAGTCTTTCATTAAAAAAAACAAATTTTTAGTAGTTTTCTATTACAAATCTACAGTATAGATCCATTTAATGTTGATATTTCCATCCAGGTAACATCACACACAAATCTAGGGGCCAAAAAGACCGTCTCCAGCCATTATCCAGAGCTGTATCTGCACCATTTAAGCTTCCAAAATAAAACCTAGGGATTACTTCAGATCATCTAACACATCATTGTGCAGATGCTTAAAAAAGAAACACCTCAAAGCTAAAGATGTTTAGCACAAAGCTTCCAGATCCACTTGAAATAGCTAACGAGCTGTGGAGGACGACAGTCCTCGGAACAGGCTCCCTGGACAGTTGAAGCAACAAAGATGTAACCGGATCTCTTCTACGTTATGCAGCTTAATGTTGTAGGATGAGATAGAAGAAGAAAATATCATTTCTGGATAGATGGATAGATGATAGACAGACAGACAGACAGACAGACAGACAGACAGACAGACAGACAGACAGACAGACAGACAGATAGATAGATAGATAGATAGACAGATAGATAGATAGATAGATAGATAGATAGATAGATGTAAGTGTAAAATTTGCACGATAGAGGTTACACTGTGAGTCAAGAGTTACTCTTCTAATCTCTCGTTTTCTGATACTGTTTCGTGAGCAGTTAGTTGCACAAACACACACACTCACACACACTTCTCTCCCATCTTTTGAAATTACACTTTAAACACACTCTAACAAACTCCCACATTCACTTGCACAAACAGCCACCAAAACAGCAAACTATATATATATATATATATATATATATATATATATATATATATATATATATATATATGTATATATATATATATATATATATAATGAATGGGCTGCCTGTGTTGGCAATGGACAAATTGTGATTTACATCATACCAAGCATTCAGCAGCCTCCTCAAGCCTGGACAGCTGGCTAATGGAGGCACACACGCAGCTTTATTAGCTGTGAAATCCATTGGTATCAAATATTAAACACTTCATTATGGAGCACTGCTTGTCTTGTTCCACAGAACGGCCACTTAAACCTACAACAGCCAGAAGAAAATAAAGAGAAAAGCAATGCATGATGACAGCAGTAATTACAGGAAATCTATTTTATCAGATGTGATTGTCATAGTAAACTGCAGTGTGTGTGTGTGTGTGGGGGGGGGGGGGGGGGGGCTGCTTCTGTTGATCAGTGTGTTGGTCTTCACAAGTATCTTTTGTCTGTTAATAATTAAATCTCCTCTACCGCTGATAGTGTTCCTGATTGAAAAAGGCCTAATGTGTAACGTGTTTCTATTCCATCTGACATCGCCGGTTGTGTGTTAGAGATTGCTGGTGCAGGTTTACCAGGTGGGGGAGGGCACAGGAGATGGACACAGAGAGAAAGTAATGCTGACACAAGCAAAGGAAGGGAAAAGAATGGACAGACAGCTAAAGAATGACACAGGGAATTGGAGAAGAACCAACAGGCAGTTGTCAGAACCAATGAGTGACAGCTTTACCGATGACCTCTGAATGATTTATCCCTGAACATGCTTCTGCCTATCAAAGCATCCGAGGCCATTAGCATCAGAGAAAGCAGTGGGCTAAGCTTGTCTGTCATTACTTTAAAAATGGCCCTCTGGACACAAAACGTTGTCCTGTCCTCCAGCATCAGGACATTTCCTAGAGGAGTGGTTACTTTGGGTCAAGGGTCTCAATTTTCTTTTTCTTTTTACTCTTTAAAAAAAAGGCAAACCTCTCTAGAATAAAACTCAAATCAAGTGTAATTTGTCCTCCTGTGACCACAGTCTAATACAGCCTAAGGAGCCATTTGGGACGTAAAAAGGACAGGCACTCACTCTGGCTCCAAACCCTTCAAAGTAGACTGCTTTTTTTTTCTTTTGGAGGAAATCGTTCTTATTTTCCTGCAAAAGCGGGGGTTGAATTTAGGGTTGGGCGATTAGCATACATTTTTGCCAAAAACACAAAAAGCCCTAAACATAGATTATTTTTTTGACACAAGTGCAGCATAAATGTTTGCTGGAAGAGAAATTTAGATTTTTCTTTTTGTTTACTTTTGTATTTGTTGTTTGTAGAGTAACGTATAAACGGCCCGTATTAAAGATGGTTAAAGTGTTAAAAGAGGCCTCATCTTTGTTTCCTGTGATGCCCACCATTCTGGTGATAAAATGTTTTTCTTCTGAACATAGACTACTGGGTTTCTTTCCTTTATGAGTTTGATGGAATGAATCGCTGCTGTGTTTGGATGAGGAGGCCGCATTTGTTCGCTGCCAGAGGCCGCATGATCCATTTATCCCAGTCACTTTCAATTTTAAAATAATAAATAATCATTTGTTAAATTTCCATTTGTTTTAATTTATAATTAGTTCAAACAAGCTGAGCAGAGTGCCCCGGTAACGTAAACAATGCAATTAAACGTTTTCCCTGAAACTAGGAACATTTCTCCTGCTGCGGCCCCAATGTACATCCCTTCTGCTCGCGTAAACCTGAACTGGTCACCTGCAGCTTGTGCGTAATCAAATGTCTTTAGGGAGCTTGCTGAAGAGGTGATGAGGTTCTGGATTTGTTCCTCAGACGGACTTGTGGATGTTTAAATAACGAGCGCTACTTAGGCCAAAGTTTTAAAATCAGGAAACATTTCTCTAAATAATATAACCAGAAGTCTTCCAGACTCTCTGGAAGAAAGAAGGCTTTCCAATTTCCCTCAACACCACGCTGCTGTCCACAATGTCGCGTGCATCACAGACGTGCTCTGAGCTCCTCCTCAGCGCGTCGCTTGCGCGCAAAGTCAGCAGCGAGAGGCGGGGAAGAATGAAGATCTTTTCTGGATTGTTACCTCCATGATGTTCTCTGTGCATAACGTGTAAAATATTTGTCATTAACAAACTTACTCACGGGCAAAAAAAATTAAAATAAACAAACAAATCTTCTCTTGTAAAGAACATCCATAACGTTTCAGCCCATCGCCGATGGACGATTCATTCGTCCCATCGCCCAGCGCTAGTGTCGCCAACTATTTCCCTATTAACACACGTCATTAAAGGTATAGCAATCGATGCTTCTGACTTTCAGAAAAGAACCGCCCTCTCCACGTTGCACAACACTCTCCCAGCGCCTGTTTACAAGTAGCTGCCAGCCGTACTGTGTAATAAGAGGCTCTAAAAATAGCACGCAGAACGTTAGCTTACCTCTCGAGCAGAAAACCGGCAACAGCGGGGTCTGTGGGGAGCGGACTGGACCGTGTTAGCCTCTTCCTGATTTCCATGAGAGTGCAGGGGTGCACAGAGTACGCATGTGCAGGAAGTGAAAACTAACCCAGGATTGGCTTCACCAGAAATTGACATTTTTGCGGACCAATGGTTGACGTGATCCACCCGGAAGAAAAACATTGATTGCTATAACTTTAATTTTTCTTTGTACACTTTTTTTTCCGCACACAATACAAGGAATGTCAAGAAAGCGTGTTTCCCGTGTTTGTCAAATTTAACTGATAAAGCATTGATTTACCTTTTTTTGGTCTTCCTCCCCCAACCCCCATAAATCCCTGTGTCCTCCTACAGAAATCCTGAGGGACAACAGGCATCAATACAACACAATAAAAAGCCTGACGCGTTGTGTAAAAACTGCTTTTTTAAGTATATTTGTAGGTCCAACATATTTCTACCAGACGTGTAGTCAGGTCGTGTCTGAGGACTTGGTCGTACAGTGCGAGCACATGACTTGTGAGAGAAAGTCGTACAGTCTGAGCTGAACCTGAAAGCCACGAGTGAAAAAGTCGCACAGTGTTTGCCCGGCTTAAGAGAGTCCATGCAGACACCCTGCAGTGAAAACTAATTTCAGCCGCTTGTCCGTGATCTCCTTCTTTCAAGCACTACCTCAAAGCTTGTGACCTTTTATGTTGTTATTAACATAATGTTTATATTGTTTTCAGCTTGCCAGGGTCTACAGATGAAAAGTAACCTTAGAGCTACTTCTGGCATATTTACATTCATATGTTCATGAATTTGTATTGTCTCTTTCAAATGAACTAAAAGAAAGGATAGGAGGTTATAAAACTCAGAAGAGTGACTAGAATAAAACATTGTATTGCCATAGGAGTATTTACCTATCTGTTAGTAATAGGTAGACTGGAAAGAAAATATGAGCGATAAGCAAAAGAAGTAAGGGCTTAGGATTCAATTAGCCTTACCAGAGTTAGTGCAGACTGGGACTGACAGCTGGAGGGAAAGGCAATGTACCCAACAATCACACACATCCTTTCTCTTCTGTGACAGCTGACATCTCAACCTCTTGGGGAACCATCAGATGGAAAACAACAGACAATCTCAGCAGTGGCTCATTTAAGACTACTGCTACTGCTGATTGGATTACTTTCTGCCAAAATGAATGAATCTTTGCACTGGAATGCAGGCCCTGACAGATCGGAAGAATCATATCAGCCAGCATAGTCACATAAAAGTTATCTCACTGCTCAGCTTGTCAAATTACTTGTGTACTTCCTCTCAAGTCATGGCCTTGAAACACGGGATCAAAACAACATGTCAGCTCTCAGAAGTTGTTTTTCCTTTCATCTTGCACAGAATCAAAGTGTTACATCCTTTCTTGAGGGGTGTGAAACGTTCATCACCTAAATGTGGCTAGTCTGTGGACATAAGGAAAAGGACCTTACATGTTATTACCAAGTTAGAAACAATTCTCTGCACCTCATGGTTGAATTAAGCCTAACCAAAGGGGGCAGTATACAGAACTTATAACTAAATCATAAACAGGATCCTTCCTCTGCACTGGGATCAGTTAGAAACGAAGCCATTGATTTTTACACGGCCCTGGATGTTCTGTGGATCTTGTCAGCAGACTGCCAACTATGTATATCAATACAGATGTACCCAGCTTAGTCATTGGCAGTGCTCAAAGAAGAGACTGGCCTTGTGCCTGTAAATATCCATGGTTCAAGAAGTAGTCACTTTGCCAGTTTACAGGCTGTAAAAATACCACAAAATGGGACAGATGTCTACACACCAGTTTAAGGAATCTCTAAACCCAGTAAGATTTGTTTATGGGTGTTTTATTTCCCCAACTTGAGATGGTTAACAGAGATAAAATATCCTTTGAAGATCTATGGTACAGGAGTATAACAACACATGTAATTAAAAAAGAAATATTTCAGGTTAAATTTGGCTTCTGCATCATGATTAATAATTTCTCACACCGGTTTAGTACATTCACGAGTGTAATGTAAGACCTCATCATGGGAATGTTTCAGTATAATAAAATTCTACACCAGACCAAGAATGTGTTACTTTCTGGAAGACTGTTTTCTAGTGAAATACTAAAGTATAAGAAATATATGTCTATATTTGTCTATTAAAGGGACGTGAAGTAAAAATGACATCATGTGGTCAAATGTGGGTACTGCAGTCCATGTTTCTAAACAACAAGTAGACTGGAGACCAGACCCCGCAACCCTACCAGGATATTATTTGATGAATTGCTGGATGGATTTTGTTCTTTGTGATTGAAAAAATGAGTCTGAGGAATTTTTAGAGCTGACCTTTTTTCTACTTTCCTGTTAACATTGTTAGCTCAACGTTAGCCTCTAACCTTCTTTAACCAATATTAGAGTAAAACAAAAGATGTCCTGGCTTCTTAGGTGTGCAAGAAATAACTTCTGGGCCACTCCTGTTTACTGGCTTTGGTTGTTTTCAATAATGCTGCTGCTTTTTGTCGGCTGGTATCAAATTAGAAAGGCAGGCACAGCAGCAGTTGTTGAAGCAGGCTCGGCAACACCTCAAGCTCACATTTTGTAAACAAAGGCTACGTCGTTCTTTAGCCATGTTTAAAGGAGAGAAACGGACAACGGCAGGCGGCTCAGAATGAAATACGTTTGAATGTAACCTTATTTCCAAAATGACTGAGACAATAGACTGTATTATGATTATTTCACTATAAAATCCACACTTGTACCTTTAAATAGTTGTATACACCACATAAGTGCATATTGTTTACGTAAAATGGATTGTTGTCAATTGATGGTGTAAGTTCAGGAATGGGTCTCCTATTTAGCAGCACAATATAATAATTACTATTTTTGAAAATTCAATTAAAGAGCCCAAGGGGAGAGCAAACACTGGGGTTTAACCTAACATCCATTATTTTCCCTTCCTTTGTTGTAAACTGTTTTAAACTTGTATCCCACAGCCCTATTCAACATTTTCAACCTGAACATAGCAGCAAACAACAAATTGCTGTGAGGATATGGGGATATGGAGTGATTTAATGGTGTTAATACTCAAGAGCTCATGTGCAACTTGTAATCCCTGTTAATGCATTATTTGTTGTGGCATATGGGACTTCTCAAGTATGTTTAATAATGCATGTAAACATTGTTTATTATGAAGCTGGCAAATCTAAATATTTCCCTTAAATAAACACCTTTCTTAATTAAAAAAAGCCCCATAAAAGAGGGGAATACATCTAGGGACAAAATCTCCCAGGTATTTTGGGGATAAGTTCAATAAACAATTCAAAAGACTACAAATTAGGTTTAACTTTTGATTTGCCTTGGACTGATTTTCTGCTGCTCATGTGAGACTCCTATTACCTCTCTGATGTTGATTATTGGAGCTTTGAATAAACGCTGCACTGGCAAATCTGCAAAACAAGCTAGCTTTTAAATATAAACACAGTCCCTATCATACCTACTGTCAGTTATCATCCCTAGGCCACGCTCCCCTGATATGGGAATTAGCATTCCCAGAGTAAAACAGAGAGCACTAAACAACAGTCACAGTTTTCTACATCCAAATGTTATTATTTTTTGTTTGTTTGTTGTGACTTCAAATCTTGTTTATTTATTTATTTATTGGGGTAGTTCATCCTAAAGTTGAAGTGGTAGCAGCCGGCTGTTTCTCCATCTCTGATATCATTGATGGGAGAACATGTGGTGTTCTGTCAAAATATGCAAGTGCGTAATGAGTGGAGGACGCAGGGAAGTGTGAAAGTGTGGTTTTTCAGTGAGACTGTGAACTGGACTGTCCAATCGTTGGTTTCGGACTGAGGCATGTTACTGGCTGACTGACAAATGCAAGAAATACCACGTCTTTCATTTTTATTTGAAAATTTGTAAATAATATAGAGTGGCAATCAAAATGAATAATAAGCAATTGAAATAAGTGTGTGTGTGTGTGTGTGTGTGTGTGTGTGTGTGTGTGTGTGTGTGTGTGTGTTGACAGCTTTTGTGTTTCCAGCTGTGCCAATAAGAAGCTGGACATGTTGCATTAGTCTTCTAATAAAGCTCAACCAGGTAAGAGTGCGCTGCCTAATCAACTATGTCACTGAGCACATCAGCAGCACTGCTTACATCTCCAATTAGGCATCACACTCGCTCGATTCTTTTTGTACGTCTTTGTGTTCGCGTCAGAACCAATCACTTGTACAGGTTGCAATGCACGGCTCTCAGCGGGTAATTATGTGACTGTCAGTGCCATGCCATCTCTGATGGGCATGCACCATTAATATTTATGGTGCTCTGAATCAGCCCCACACTGAGCGCCGTGACAGCAATCACCCCACTTTTTTTTTCCTCTATATTCCCATCAAGATCAATTCTGGTTAGCATTTTAAGCGCTTGGTGGAGCCATGCAGTCTGTAGGACTTCCTTCTTGTTCACAAAGATGAATAGAGACAAAGCAAGACAGAGGAGCAAAACACAATTGACACGGAGTAAAACCAGAAATTAAATGTTTGCCATTGGATAACTACAGTCAGGAGAAGTGATCGCTTCAAATGAAAAATGAAAAAGTGTGCTGGGTTTGAAAGGTGAAGAACTTTACAGTCACATGCCAGCAGCAGATCCAGGTGGGGAGCCACAACAAAAGCAGTTAAGATTCAATTTGCATCTCTTTATCACTGATATAGGAAGTGACATTTTATGGCATTGAGGTGTGCTTTGGAGTCTGTTGTATGCTCTGTCTCCTCTCTTCCACAACACCGGTGCTTTCTTCTAAACCTCGGTGTGGACTGAGCTCCTTTTGTCGACTCCAGAAGACAAACCAATCTGCTTATCTCCAAATCCAGAGGGAGCAAAGGCGTTTGTTTCAGCAGATTGAAATATGCAGCATAGCAAGTGAAAAGGTGGGAGTTGGTGTATTTCCTTTCACCGTGTGTGTGTGTGTGTGTGTGTGTGTGTGTGTGTGTGTGTGTGTGTGTGTGTGTGTGTGTGTGTGTGTGTGTGTGTGTAAGTAACAGGGAAGAAAAAACTCTTGCCGGCCTTGACGCATCCCACAGATGTTTATTTGTAGTGACAGCAAGGTTTGTTCTCTCTGTGTTCCTATTTATCACACCAAGATGATTGTGAGGATGTGGCCGGATCCCACTGAGAGGACAAAATCACCACAGTGACATATATGCACGCGTAAGCAACACAGCAGACTTAATCTATCCGCTTAGGTCAGCAGTCCTCACTGAGGAAAACGAATGCACGAAAAGAGGGACAGCAGAATATCCGTGAAAATGGTTCTGATTATTGGTGCGTTCATCATGAAAGAGGGTAACACTCAAACGGTTAAAGGCCTTCACTTAACTCCAACTCTTACAGCGCTCTAAAAAACAGACAAAGACAAATTATCGAGACTAACTTGCATTCTGAAAGGAAGGCAGACAAACAGGCACAAAGAAGTGAGCGACTCCTTTGGGAGGCAAAATGCTCTTTGCAGCTCTAGTGAAAATAATGACTCACCAAATGGAGCACTTTAAGGAAATTCACACTCAATTCTCCTGGCTCCCTTCCCTTTCCATTCGCTCTCTCCTCTGCTTCCCTCTCGCTCTTTGCCTCCCTGTTACATTGTCTTTTCACCTCCCATGAGGAATATAACACAGCTCACAAAAAGCACAAAGACACTGCAGCCTGTGCTAAAACACACACACACACACGCACACTTACAGACACACAAACGGGTGCAGCACAGGTAGGTGGTATACACCTGTGAATCCCCTCCAAGAGTCTTGACCTTTTCACATGAGTCGTGTTTCTCATAAATATCTTCTTTTGTGTGGTTGCTTTTCTGTGTGTGCCTTTCCCTACGTCTTTATCATATTTGCACGTCTGTGTGTGTGTGTGTGTGTGTGTGTGTGTGTGTGTGTGTGTGTGTGTGTGTGTGTGTGTGTGTGTGTGTATCTTTGAGTTTCACTGCAGAGTTGACCTTTCCGTCCCAGGTTTGTCCCAGATTAGAACTGACACAGCCCTCTGCTTCAGACCAAACTGATACGAACACTGACACCCACGCAATCTCTCTCTCTCTCTCTCTCTCTCTCTCTCTCTCTCTCTCTCTCTTTCTCTCTTTCTCTCTCTCTCTCTCTCTCTCTCTCTCTCTCTCTCTCTCTCTCTCTCTCTCTCTCTCTCTCTCTCTCTCTCTCTCTCTCTCTCTCTCTCTCACACACACACACACACACACACACACACACACACACACACACATATGACAATAAATAAAAGAAGCCACATGCCCACTTACAACAAATATGGCCTGCTAAAAGGTGAGACCTTTGCATCTCTAAAATGTAACCTGTTAAGAACCACCTTTAGTTTGATTTAAAACACATTTTGACATTCTTTGACACCTTCTAATAGGAATTTGTGAATGGCTGGATAATTTCCTAAATGCGTGGATGGGCTGGTTTCATTTAACCTAACAAGTCTAAAAGCCACACTGTAAATATGACTGCCAGGGGGTGGTTATTATGATATCTGGATCAAAAAAGAGAAAAGTGTCTAAGAAAGAGCTTATTTTATACCATTGTGAGCAATTTGAATGTCTGGAACAAAATCTCAGGCAGCTCCTTCAGTAGGTAATGAGAGATAATATAGATGGTAACTTTTTGGAGTTGCTCAAGGACATTTTTGAATCACTAGAAAGCTAAAAAACCTGAATAATAATTGAATAATTTTGGAGAAATAAAACAGATTTATGTTTGAAAAATCAGAAATTCCAACATTCATTTAACTGAAGTTATGATATGAAGTGTGACAACACTTATTTCAACCAAGAGCTTCATCATTTTTTATCTGGAATGTGATTGCTGAAAAAAGTCCTTGTTTGTTGACTAAGGTTAAAGTCAAGACTTAGTCCTAAAAACACATTTCCCTGCAAATCTCCACTTACTAGAAACACTCCTGCACCCTTACAAAACTCAGCAAAAAGATCTCACATTGAATGGTCCTACCACTTACACCCAACTACACCCTGGGTCCATCTTCTCGTTACTTTCTTGAACTGCATGAAGATGCAGCTACATGGAGGTTTTACCACAAGTACAACACATACACTCATATTATTTCCAACTAAGCCATGCAAGCACCTGGTCATCCAGATCCAGGTTGCAGGTTGGATTTGGTGGACGCAAATTTCTGATTTAGATATGACACAACTGTGCTCTATTGGACCCTGATCAGCTGCTTTTACAGCAACAAGTCAACCCAAACATGCAAGAAACAGCTATGATGTTTATTCTGTTTTTACTCCTAAAGACCTGAAGAGACGTTGTTCAAAGACTTTCATGTCCTGGCTTGCTCCTCTGGTTACTGGTGTACTCGTCTTCATCACGTGCCTTACTCATCACAAAATAGCATGAGGTAGTCAGTAAACAGTGTAAGGTAACTTGTATGCTCTACAGAAACACAACCGAAGTGAAAAACGATGGTGTTGCCTGACATTTTGCTCAGTTTTGTGGCTTTTTGTCAGACTCTGAACCAGGAAATGGCTGCAGGCAGTGAAGTAAATGGTAGAAACCTCTGAAGAAACCAGGGACTCCGCCCCCTAGCCAATAAGCAGCCAGAGACACGGAGCCGGTCCAACTCAGCCTTGCCTCAGCAGAGCAGGGACTTAAAATTGGAGAGAAATTAGAGGGAAAATACCAAACAGCGCCAGTGGAAACTGTGGTCAGGTGGAGCTGTACCAGCCCGAGTTACTCCAAGTAGTGCTCCTGGAAAACTACCTGAGAATAGCTCAACAAGTAATACAAGCCTCACTAGCAAATACAGCCACAACAATTCCTATGGCCCTAAAAGTCCAAACAGAGTTATCTGAGAATTTGACGTGCACACCCGTGAGGCTGGGGATCCGTGTGATGTCGGTGGATGGACGCGTTTCTGTCTCGGTGCGAAAGAGACCCGAGAATAAAGCTCAGACCGACCTGGGCAACACTCCATTTCACTGATCGCTGGGCAGCATCTCAGCCACAGCCGCAGGGGGATAAGCTCACTTAACTGGCATGCGTGAGCCTCGGACCGAGTGTGCATGCCTATGCACGTACTCTCTCTTTCCATTCTTGCTTGAGCTGGTGGTATGATCCTGTTTCTATCTTTCCATTTAGGTGTGTGAATATACATGAGATGAGTAAGCCCAGTGATTGTCTCAACGGCAGCCATCACTGGGTAACTAGCTGCTTGGACAATGGGTTCTGAAGCAGGTCGTTTAACCCGACTACTGACCCTCATCTTTCACTACACCTGTGACAGGAGGTGGGGGACAAAGAAGTCAAAACCTGTGGACAGAAAGAAGTCCAGGCCACAGCTTGGTCAGTGTGAACATCGACCAGATGTGACCCTGTTTGTGTTGAACAGTTAAAATACACACATGTAGAATAATGATGGAAAGTGATAAATGTAGTTGTGTCTGCTCTGTCTCATGACTGTTCCATTTTACTGCTGACCCAGCCTCAACAGAAAACATCTTTTTTATACGATCTATAATTAGAGCTAAAATAATTCGTCTCTCTGAGCATTTTACAGTGAACTATAATGACCTTTGCGTTGTGTTACCAAGGTGAAGTGGACTGCTTGGCTCTGCATTTAAATGAACAGATGCATTTTATGATCTTGCTGCTTTGTGTAACAAATGGTTGTGCGACATTTAATGTTCCTTATTAAAATACTCAGTGATAGATACATTGGACAATTTTACTGTGGGAATTTTCCAAAAGCTTTATTTTGTTTCCTCAAAACTCCAAACAAAATCAGAAATCTCTGAGCATCTTTCTGGAAAAGTGAGGTCATTAATACAATTAAAGGCAGGCAAGTGCTTCAGGAACTTCGTTAAGTGTTTTGGGGAGATTTGATACTATTGGATCATTTTTATTTCCTTCCTTCGGGGATCCTGAGAGGATGACAGGAAAAACTGTTCATTTTTACAGCTAAATAGAAGAGCTGTGAAGAGGCAGCCTTAACTGGAAAACTGAATTAATTTTAAAATGGATGTTTTATGTAAACACTCTTCCTAGAGTCTTGTCACTAAGGTCAGATGCTCTTTTCTACACAATTTCAGATCTATCTTAGGTAGATTGATTGATCGACTGACAGACAGACAGATAGATAGATTTAAAAGATACAAGTCCAATGTGTTGTCTTTTTTGTCATTTATAGGTGTTAATTGTGACAAATGGTTAGGCTATTTCTTTCCAGAATGTAAGGACATCATGAAAAAGCCTATCTGGCTGTAAAGCAATCAGAATTGGTGTCTGAGTGCTGAAGACAAGCCTTACAGTAACCAGCAGCTTCTCCAGGAGATAACAACGGCAAGGCCCGCCCGCAGCCGCCTACTCCAGGGCGGACCGAGCTCGGAACTCAGTGGCCCAGGACCCAAGGACGCCCAACCCCTATTGAGCCCAGGGATTCAAACCCCACCAGGCAGCAATCGGAGGTGAGCAGGCAGACGCCAAAAACCTCCAGCCCCAGACACTGGAGCGGCCGATACACAGGCAGACCGAGGCACCACCCACTAGCAGCAAATGTGGCAGGGGGAGGGTAGGCAAAGATTTTATAACACCAATTCCCAAAAATTTCCCAAAGCTCTAAGTGTGCATTTGCATGGAATGTTGTTGGTGTAAGTGTTTAATGTGCAAATTAATTCAATTTCAATTCAATTCAAGTTAATTTATATAGCGCCAAATCATGGCAAGAGTCGTCTCAGGGCACTTCACATACAGGTGCTGGCCAGTAAATTAGAATATCATCAAAAGGTTGAAAATATTTCAGTAATTCCATTCAAAACGTGAAACTTGTACATTATATTCATGCAATGCACACAGACCAATGTATTTCCGATGTTTATTACGTTTAATTTTGATATTTATAGGTGACAACCAATGAAAACATCAAATCTGGTATCTCAGAAAATTAGAATATTCTAAAGGCCAATGAAAAAATGTTTGTTTCTCTAATGTTGGCCAACTGAAAAGAATGAACATGAAAAGAATGTGCATGTATAGCACTCAATACTTAGTCGGGGCTCCTTTTGCCTCAATAACTGCAGTAATGCGGCGTGGCATGGACTCAATCAGTCTGTGGCACTGCTCAGGTGTTATGAGAGCCCAGGTTGCTCTGATAGTCGTCTTCAGCTCCTCTGCATTGTTGGGTCTAGCGTATTGCATCCTCCGCTTCACAATACCCCATAGATTTTCTATGGGGTTAAGGTCAGGCGAGTTTGCTGGCCAATCAAGGACAGGGATACCATGGTCCTTGAACCAGGTGCTGGTGGTTTTGGCACTGTGTGCAGGTGCCAAGTCCTGTTGAAAGGTGAAGTCTGCATCCCCATAAAGTTGGTCAGCAGCAGGAAGCATGAAGTGCTCTAAAACTTCCTGGTAGACGGCTGCATTGACCCTGGACCTCAGGAAACAGAGTGGGCCAACACCGGCAGATGACATGGCACCCCACACCATCACTGACGGTGGAAACTTTACACTGGACCTCATGCAACGTGGATTCTGTGCTTCTCCGCTCTTCCTCCAGACTCTGGGTCCTTGATTTCCAAAGGAATTGCAGAACTTGCTTTCATCAGAAAACATAACTTTGGACCACTCAGCATCAGTCCAGTCCTTTTTGTCCTTGGCCCAGGCGAGACGCTTCTTGCGCTGTTTCTTGTTCAAGAGTGGCTTGACACACGGAATGCGACACCTGAATCCCATGTCTTTCATGAGTCTCCTCGTGGTGGTTCTTGAAGCGCTGACTCCAGCTGCAGTCCACTCTTTGTGGATCTCCCCCACATTTTTGAATGGGTTTGTCGTCACAATTCTCTGCAGGGTGCGGTTATCCCTAGAGCTTGTACACTTTTTTCTACCACATTTTTTCCGTCCCTTCGCCTGTCTGTTAATGTGCTTGGACACAGAGCTCTGCGAACAGCCAGCTTCTTTAGCAATCACCTTTTGTGTCTTGCCCTCCTTGTGCAAGGTGTCAATGATTGTCTTTTGGACAGCTGTTAAGTCAGAAGTCTTCCCCATGATTGTGGTGCCTTCAAAACAAGACTGAGGGACCTTTTAAAGGCCTTTGCAGGTGTTTTGAGTAAATCAGCTGATTAGAGTGGCAGCAGGTGTCTTCTATATTCAGCCTTTTCAGAATATTCTAATTTTTTGAGATACCAAATTTGGAGTTTTCATTAGTTGTCACTTATGAATATCTAATTTAAATGTAATGAACATTGGAAATACATTGGTCTGTGTGCATTGCATGAATATAATGTACAAGTTTCACGTTTTGAATGGAATTACTGAAATATTTTCAACCTTTTGATGATATTCTAATTTACTGGCCAGCACCTGTAGAAACCTTCCAATACAGGTCAGTTTATTAAGCCAATCAGAAAAAAAAGTTCCCTATATAAGGAACCCGGTAAATTGCATCAAGTCACTGACTAGTGTTAGTGACTTTACAGCAATCCTCAATAAATTAAATTGGGGTGCAGGCCGCCACAGGACTGCGGACATGGGAACCACACCCACGCCCCTGAACTTACTCACACCCCAAGGCCTGCTTGCTTGTTTGTGTGGTGATGTTAAGGAGCACGAGGAGGAAAATGTCTGAGGATCTCGATCACACATTTCATCTGGAACTGGGATGTCAGGCATAATAATTAAAGTTGGTAAATAGATATCATTTCTCAGACTGACTCTCAGGATTCCAGTTTATTGGGCCTGCTTTATTAAAGCTATGCAGTAAAAAAACAGGCATCAGGAAGAAACTGATGCACACACAAGAAATGAATCCCCAGATCTCTTTATACTGACATGATGAATAGGATTATTTAAAGCTAACCAAAAACACTCTCAAATATTCAGGCGTATTATACAAACACATACAAATCTGCTGATGGGTTTATCAAAGAGCCACTCCCTGCTGTGGAAAAGAAGTTACTCTGCCGTTACTGGAGGAGAAACCAGATAAGAGGAATATTTAATATGCATAAGAAGAAGGCAAACATAAAAGTTTCACAATAGATATGATAAATTTGGTGGTAGCAGACTGAAGAGTAAACATTAATGAACTCATGCTGTCACTAAGTGATACTGGAAATTAGACGAGGCTTTATGAATACACTTTAAAACCTCCATCTCAGAAAAATATTAAAAAAAAACGTGTAGTATCTGATTAAAAATGTATTTAAAGTTAAATATGTTCCTCAAAGAGGCTAAATCCAATAGAGAATAATTAAAAATGTCACACTGACTCACTAAATCAAGATCTTCTGTTCAGGCCGTTAAACTAAATTATATTTACACAAATGACTCGTAGTTTCTGGATGCGTTAAACTATTAGATACTATAAAAACGTGTCTGATATTATCGGTCTACTGATGTTATCGGTCAATATTGGCATTAAAATGTAATAGCGGAAAATATCAGTATCAGGTCTTACTCCTTTAGTCACCCAACTTTTTCATACCATGCACATATACAACAAACTCTTCAACAGCTTCTTCTCCTCTCTCTCAAAACTAAAAAAACTGACAGATCTGAGGTTTAGTTTTAGAGATTTTATAGTTTTTTTGGGCACAACCTGTGAATAATTAGGAATTTGTGGCTTGCTTTTCTTAACAGAAGACCTTTATAAATGTTTTGTCACTGTAACTATGCAGAAACAGAAAAAATACATCGCTGACTAACACACATTTTAGTGTTACACTTAGCAATTAGCCTATAGCTTAGCATGTGTAAGCTGCTTACATTTTATCAACTAAGTAACTTTAACACACGTGCAATCATTCACTAAACACATCGAAAGTTATAAAGACGAACGTTCTCCAATGCACAAACATATAAAGCAAAACTACCATGTTCATCACGTATCATCATTATTTTCTCGTTTCTGCTTCCATGTAAACGCAGAGAAAACGGACAAATTAAACATGACACTTTTTCTTATTACTAATAATGTTTGAAGCTTAAGCGTGCATTTTTTGTTAGGATTTTTTAATTAGATATCGTATTGGTTTATTGGAAATTAAGTGTTGACATAATCAGATATCGGTAAAAAAAAAGCCAGTATCGAGCATCCCTAATGAAAGCCCTTAAAACATTTAATATTTAATGACTTCATGGCTTGTTAGTGATACCTGGGGTTTGGCTTCTACCACAGTTTTGGGTCATTTTGCATCGGTTCATAATTTTCTCTATTTAGTTAAAACCCCATAAATTCTGTCCACCAAGAATGGATGATCCACTATTAAAGGCTCCGTGTTATGTAATGCACTCAGTGAACCAAATCATTTGGCTGTTTTTCATTACAGTACTTACCTGAGTGGTAGATACTTTTGCTGTTCTAGTGTGTATTTTATTTATTTATTTGTTTTTCACCCTTGAACCGTCACCTTATCGTGGTGGAGGAGTTTGAGTGCCCTAATGATCCTAGGAGCTATGTTGTCTGGGGCACTTAGTGCCCCTGGTAGGGTCTCCCATGACAAATTGGTCTTAGGTGAAGGGTGAGACAAAGAACGGTTCGAAGGATCTTTCATGGCGGTTAAAACGAAGAGTCGGAGTACCCGGCCCGGAGGGTTACCGGGGTCCCACCCTGGAGCCAGGCCTGGGGTTGGGGCCCGTGAGCGAGCGCCTGGTGGCCGGGCTTTCGCCCATGGGGCCCGGCCGGGCCCAGCCCGAACCGGATACATGGGCTCGTCCAACTGTGGACCCACCACCCGCAGGAGGAACATGAAGGGTCCGGTGCAATGCGAATCGGGTGGCAGACCAAGGCGGGAGCCTTGGCGGTCCAATCCCCGGACAAGAAAACTAGTTTTTGGGACATGGAATGTCACCTCACTGGCGGGGAAGGAGCCGGAGCTTGTGGCAGAGGTTGAGCGGTACCGGCTAGATATAGTCGGACTCACCTCGACACATTGCATTGGCTCTGGAACCCGAGACCTGGAGAGGGGTTGGACACTCTACTTTGCTGGAGTTGCTCCGGGTGAGAGGCGGAGGGCTGGGGTTGGCTTTTTGTTAGCCCCGAGACTCTCTGCCTGTGTGTTGGGGTTTACCCCGGGGGACAAGAGGGTAGCTTCCTTGCACGTTCGGGTCGGGGAACGGGTCCTGACTGTTGTTTGTGCTTATGGGCCAAATATCAGTTCAGAGTACCCACCCTTTTTGGAGTCCCTGGGACGAGTGCTAGATAGTGCTCCATCAGGAGAATCCATTGTCCTGCTGGGGGACTTCAATGCTCACGTGGGCAATGACAGCTTGACCTGGAGGGGTGTGATTGGGAGGAACGGCCGACCTAATCTGAACCCGAGCGGTGTTTTGTTATTGGACTTCTGTGCAAGCCGCAGTTTGGCCATAACGAACACCATGTTCGAACATAAGGATGCCCACCGGTACACTTGGTACCAGGGCAGCCTAGGTCACAGGTCGATGATAGATTTTGTAGTCGTATCATCTGACCTGCGGCCGTATGTTTTGGACACCCGAGTGAAGAGAGGGGCGGAGCTGTCAACTGATCACCACCTGGTGGTGAGTTGGATCAGATGGCAAGGGAACATGCCGCGTAGACCTGGCAGACCCAAACGCATAGTGAGGGTCTGCTGGGAACGCCTGGCAGAAGAACCTGTCAAGACGGTCTTCAACTCCCACCTCCGACAGAGCTTTGACCACGTCCCGAGAGCAGTGGGGGACATTGAGTCCGAGTGGGCCTTGTTCCACTCTGCGATTGTCGAGGCGGCTGTTGCTAGCTGTGGTCGTAAGGTGGCCGGTGCCAGTCGTGGTGGCAACCCCCGTACCCGCTGGTGGACACCAGAGGTTCGGGGAGCCGTCAGGCTGAAGAAGGAGGCCTACAGGGCGTGGCTGGTCTGTGGGTCTCCGGAGGCAGCAGACAGGTACCGGATAGCCAAGCGGGGTGCAGCAGTGGCAGTTGCCGAGGCAAAATCTCGGGCGTGGGAGGAGTTTGGTGAGGCCATGGAAAAAGACTATCGATCGGCTCCAAAGAGGTTCTGGCAAACTGTCCGGCGCCTCAGGAGAGGAAGGCAGCAACTCGCTCACACAGTTTACAGTGGGGATGGGGAGCTGCTGACGTCAACTGAGGCTATAGTCGGACGGTGGAAGGAATACTTTGAGGAGCTCCTCAATCCCACCAATGCGCATTCCGAGGAGGAACCAGAGCTGGGAGGCCTGGGGATGGACTGTCCGATCTCGGGGGCAGAAGTTGCTGAGGTAGTCAAACAACTACACAGCGGCGGAGCCCCGGGGGCGGATGAGGTTCGTCCTGGGTATCTCAAGGCTATGGATGTTGTAGGGCTGTCATGGTTGACACGTCTCTACAACATTGCGTGGTCATCGGGGGCAGTTCCTAGGGAGTGGCAGACCGGGGTGGTGGTCCCCATCTTTAAGAAGGGTGACCTGAGGGTGTGTTCCAACTATAGGGGGATCACACTCCTCAGCCTCCCTGGAAAGGTCTACGCCAAGGTACTGGAGAGGAGGGTCCGATCGATAGTTGAATCTCAGATAGAGGAGGAGCAATGTGGTTTTCGTCCTGGCCGTGGAACTGTGGACCAGCTCTATACCCTTGCAAGGGTGATGGAGGGGGCATGGGAGTTTGCCCAACCAATCCACATGTGCTTTGTGGATTTGGAGAAGGCTTATGACCGTATCCCCAGGGGCACCCTGTGGGGGACGCTTCAGGAGTATGGGGTGGGTGGCTTTCTGTTAAGGGCCATTCAGTCCCTTTACCAGAGGAGCGTGAGTTTGGTCCGCATAGCCGGTAGTAAGTCGGACCTGTTCCCAGTGAGGGTTGGACTCCGCCAGGGCTGCCCTTTGTCACCGGTTCTGTTCATCACTTTTATGGACAGAATTTCTAGACGCAGCCGTGGTGTGGAGTGTGTCGAGTTTGGTGGCAGGAGAATCTCGTCTCTGCTTTTTGCAGATGATGTGGTCCTCCTAGCTTCATCCAGCTCTGACCTTCAGCTCTTGCTGGGTAGGTTCGCGGCCGAATGTGAAGCGGCTGGGATGAGGATCAGCACCTCCAAATCTGAGACCATGGTTCTCGACCGGAAAAGGGTGGCTTGCCACCTCCGGGTCGGGGGAGAGGTCCTACCTCAAGTGGAGGAGTTTAAGTATCTCGGGGTCTTGTTCACGAGTGAGGGTAGGAGGGATCGGGAGATCGACAGGCGGATTGGTTCGGCGTCTGCAGTGATGCGGACGCTGAGCCGATCTGTCGTGGGGAAGAGGGAGCTGAGCCAGAAAGCCAGGCTCTCGATTTACCGGTCGATCTACGTCCCAATCCTCAACTATGGTCATGAGCTTTGGGTAATGACCGAAAGAACGAGATCGCGGATACAAGCGGCCGAAATGAGTTTCCTCCGTAGGGTGGCCGGGCTCAGCCTTAGAGATAGGGTGAGGAGCTCGGACATTCGGGAGGGACTCGGAGTAGAACCGCTGCTCCTCCGGATCGAAAGGAGCCAGTTGAGGTGGTTTGGGCATCTGGTCAGGATGCCTCCTGGACGCCTCCCCGGGGAGGTGTTTCGGGCATGTCCTGCCGGCAGAAGGCCCCCGGGTCGACCCAGGACACGTTGGAGAGGTTACATCTCCAATCTGGTCCGGGAACGCCTTGGGGTCCTGCCGGAGGAGCTGGTGGACAAGGCCGGGGAGAGGACGGCCTGGAGCTCCCTAATTGGGATGCTGCCCCTGCGACCCGGACCCGGATAAGCGGAGGAAGACGAAGACGAAGACGAAGTTTTTCACCCTTTCTCATTCTGATCACAGTTAAACAGCCCTCTCTGATCTGGCTTTTGTTAAGTAAACCATATTTATCCTGATTGTTTCGCTGAACTTCATTTTCTTCTAAATCCTTCACACCTTAGTCAATTCTGCTTTGAGCTTTTGAAAACTTCACCGCTGAAATGATTTTTTTCTTTTTAGAATCAAAACCACGATAACATTTCAGCTAACATCCTCCTGACAATACATTAAGCTCAGCTAATGACTTGTGTCAGGACAGCCAGACATATTATTTAGAAACAAAAAACTTTTTTGTGGGGGGGAATAAAAAAAGATTCAGTTAACATACTGAGTTCAGCTAATGGCTGTTTAGTGACTCTGTGTGAGGGCAGCATGAGACTGAAAGCAACGATTACAAAAAAGGAGAAGTGACTGATGAGGAGCTCTCATAAACATGCTAATTCACTCATCTAACAGCACAGCGAAGCACTTCCTGTGGGAAGAAAGGGTCAAACACATTAGCTCCCTGCCTTGAACGGGTGCAGCGATTTTAGAGAACTGAAAGTGCAAGACTGTCAGGGACACGCACCTCCACCTCATGTTCAGGGTCTCAGCAGAAAAACAGACAGAACCCTGTGAGCACTTTAGGGAGAGAACGGTAACTGATCTCTAAGATAACTTCACCCTTTATTTGATAAAGAATCTCACTAGTCTTGATTCAAGCCTTTTAACCCCAATTAATCTAAAACATCAGCATGCAAGGAGTAAAACTGAAATCTTGTGAATAAGATTTATTTCACAGGGTGGAAACATGTTTTTTTTTATTAGAAACACTCACATGTGTACTTGCCAGTTGGATATTATTACTTTTATTAATATTTTTATGTTTCATGCATTTTTTAGAAATCCCTGCAGCCTCTACCAAAGGCAAGGAGGCCTTACCAACCATGGCTCAGCGTTTTATGAACACATCAATAATAAAACAAAAACAGTTGTGCATAAACACAACTTTAATGCCTGCTGATACAAGTGATTTGGTTGTGCACTATAACTAATGGGAAAGTATGTAGCTGAAATTGCATGTTAATTCCGCCAGTAGAACACCGAGATCCACAGTCATGTGGGAGCTACTTAAGGATGCTCTGGTAAAGTGGAGTAATGAAGTTCAAAAGTTTAAAAAGGAAAAACTAAACACAGTTTCAAAAATTGCTAAGCATGACAATCTGTCCTGTCCTGCAGCAAAAGATCGGACAAGTAGACTGGTTGTAACATCCTGCAGTGGCCTTCTGGAGTCCTTATGGCTCCACACACTGTTATACTTTAAATAATATGCACACCTGCAGAAGTTTACGGGTCTATTATAACTCCAGGTGTCTCTTGACGCCAGGTGGCTTTCAGGCTGCAGCTACCTTGCAGAGAACTAAACAATTACATCTAGGAGAGTTACAGACTATCTGGCTTTTTAGGAGTGACTCTGCATGAGTCATCTGAAGACACTATGTGAATTCTTCTTTGTTCCGTCTGTCCCTGCTGTGCAGCTAACGGTAGTTAGCCAGCTGTCGGCTGAAGATATCAAACACATTTGTCAAAACACACAAACAGCAGGAGCTCATGAATTGGTGAGCAGACATTTATTCTTCATCTGTGTTGCAACAGATTATTGAAATTAATGGAGATCAAAAAGCTTTTGTTCTCAATATCAATTGAAATCTTTATTACCTACATACTGGAGGTGCTTTAATTGTTACCAGTAATTTTATTCTTGGTAGTTTTGCTATTTTGACTTGGGGGAAAAAAGCTGGTGAAGATTATGGGATAGTGAGAATCTCTAGAAGTCATTTTAAATTGTGAAACTGTTTCAATCTCATAATTTTTACAACCCTGAGGAACAGACTACATACTAAATACATACATACACATTTAAAATCACTGCACGTGCTTGAAACCTCAAAAGCTAAACAGAATGTTTATTTATTATTATCAAAAAGTATTACATAGTAATAAATAATAATTTTGTACAACCTAGCCTAATCATCCTCAACAATTGTAAATCTGTTCATTAAAAAAATTAAACATTATTAACCTGGAAAGCCGTATATGAATATATAGTCTGGCCATGACCTATTGACGGCTCTCTGTCGTGGGACGGAATCTACAATTGTCTTTTAAACTGTCTCTGCATTGGACAACGAACACTATGACATTATCACCACTACAGGTGTCAGTCAACGGGAATAAGATGCAAATAAATATTTTGCTAAAAAAAGGACCTGAGTGCCTTAATCTTGACTAGCATGCGGGCAGCTTTGGGGTCGTAAACCGTTCACACTGGAGAGTGTTTGCTGCACAGAAACAACCACACAAAAAATCATATTTACTCAAAAAATGAGAATTGAGCATCGAGACCTGAAATGTGAGCGTAGCCTTGGTCTCCATTGTCTACCCTGCAATGGAATGCTAACTGGTACAGGGTGTGCCCCTCCCCTTGGCCACAGACACCCTCTGACCCATTTATTTTATTTAAACAATAATTTAGATGCATTTCTTGTTTTCCTATTCATCTAAATCAAAGCACATCACTTCTGCAGGTTATGCAGGCAGTGTAGCAGACTGGTCCACTCAAGACATAAGTGGAAGCTTTCCCATCAAAACACTATGCTTACTAAAAGAAACACTCACAGGTGACTTTTATGTATTTATGACTAGACCTCAACACTATGTGGTGATTTTTTATTTATTTATTGTTTTGGTCTGGAAAATCAAGTGTGTACAACCAACAAAATGTTGGCTATAAAGAAGTGATGTACTGCGTAGAAATGAGCCACTGCATTTACAACTTTTAAATAAGAAGTTATAAATATATCGAGCTTTTTTTAGGCGGCGTAACTATGGCTGTTAAGGTAATCAATAATCTAAGTATGTGATTTATTAACGTCCCTGACTTTAATCTAATATACTTGAGTAGGCAATGCATTAAAACTAAAAGCAAATAGTATGAGAAATGTTTTACAAAAAAAAAGCCTTCTAATAGTGCTCAAAGGCAACAAGTCATGAAATTAGCAGAAAACATTGTGTGAAAAATATACAACAGCACCATGGCTCAGCACCAAGGCCTCAAGCAGGCAACTGTGTCATTAGTAAAACTATCCCTTTTCCATGTTCTAGTCCAGCAGAATCCCCTAAATGCAGCTCTCATTTATTATATCTTATTCAAATCTGTCAGGATGCCTGGCGGGTAACTGTGCCTGCCTGCTGCTGGAAGCAGAACAGAGTTTAAGAAGCTTGATTGGATACTGCTTTCACAATGTCCCAGTGGAGCGGTGTAGAGGCTATTCTTGGTGCAGAACATTGATTGGTACTTTGCATTTGTTTCATCATGTTTGTTTTTATTTAAACAATCAGGCAGAGATGCATCTCATTGTGTGAAGAATGATGTAGAGAACATGCATGTATGTGAGTAGGTGTGAAGGGCACCAATAGGAAAAGTCTGCATAATTAATGTTTCTACCATTGCCTGTTTAGGCTTCTTCATTTCTGACAGGCTTGATTCAGGTCAGAACACTGAACTTTATGTCACCTCCCATTTCCTGAGTAACAGGTCTGTGGACAATGTGTCCCATGGTGTCTGGTGCTCAAATGAAATTATATAATTCAGTTGGCCAAATCTTTTAGCAAAATTCATTTTATTATTAGCAACACTCCATTACATCCTGAAATAAATAAATTAACTACTTTGTGTGAAAGATTCTAATGTCTCCCGTTCGTCACCGGGTTGCCATGCTCCCGACCTCTTCCTCCTCTACCCACACATCAGAACAACAGAGAGCGTAATAAACTCATTGGATACGTTGACAATCCTTGCCATGAATGCCGGTGGCTAAACGAAAAGGTAAGAATTTAGGCAAATTAATTCAGGTTTTCGACTGGATGACAGACTGTCTGCCGCTGCTGCTTAATGTGATGCTTTAGAGGGAGAAGGAGGATGAAGGAGTCCCGTGGTGGAAAAGCCAAGTCTGAGCATTACCTGTCAAAGCAAGACTTGAAGCACAGCAGGTCTGTTGGATACCAACGGAGCAAAGATGGAACAAGAGAGGAAGCACACCAAGAAGGACAAGACTAAGGCAGAAGAGACTGAAAGATAAAAAATGTGAGACGAGGGTAGAAAAAGAAATACAGATAAATGAAGTTAAAGCAGCAAGAGATAAAGATAACTAAATAAAAGTTAGAGAAGGAACAGTGGGGGAGGTAATTGTGTGTGTGTGTGTGTGTGTGTGTCGGGGGGGGGGGGGGGGTGTTCAAAGTGTTCAAAGAGTTGAAATTTATTGCAAATAACTGCTCCTGATGCTCTGCCGTTTCAATGTCACACAACACAATTCCCCAGCTCTAAAGCAAATGTGTCCCTGTCAGCATCAGTTAGGCTTCCAGTGGTCTCTGTCTCGCACCTCTGCTTTTCTCTCCCTCTTCGCTCACCTCTGCTCTGCGTCCTTTACTAATTTCTCACACCATGCCCCTCCGACTCCGATCACTTCTAAATGTGCTTTTTAAATGACTCACTACAGAGATAAAAGAGCAAGGTGGGCAGTAGGTAAGTGAAGAGATACACATTACAACATGAAGAGATAGACAATAGAGCATGAACATTTAAATAAGAGAGGAGAAACAAATAAAAAACTAAATTATAATAAAGACTTTGTAAAAGGAACATGTGGTCATATTTCAGTGTAACTGAAATAAGTGAACAAAAGAAAAAAGAAGGGAAAATGTATATCTGGATTAAGAAAGAGGGTCAAAAAAATGTTTCAACACTAATTAGAAGCACCACATGCAAACAAGGCCTGTTGGAGCTTCAGTAATTAAAGGTGTAACTTGTCAAAATAAGCTAATCTCATGCTATTGCTTGCTCTATCAAAGGTAGCGAAAGACTTGGGTGTAGTGTTCAAAGAAAAACTTTCCCATTAGGAATTATGAGCAAGTTACCCATATTTGAGCCACTTTGTCCAACAAGAACAGCCACCTCTGCAGTAACTTGGGATGTTTGCTCTGAAAATCACCCAGGTGACAAACCTGGATCTCATACAAGGGTTCTGGGGAACCCATGATCTTCAGTCATGATGCACCTGGATCTAGGCTTAACACCCGATCACCGGTCATGCCTGAGGTTCCCACACTTAAGCCCCAACCTTGTAGCCTGGCCAGCCATGCCAATGCTTCCTTATGGGAAGCAAAGGGCCTGGTAACGCTCCCATTCAAATAACCCCACCCCCTGAGAATTCTAACCAAGCCAGTTAGCGCTGAGCAGCGTACGTCAAAATTCTCGTAAACAATGAAGATAGTGTCTGAAGCGGAGTTCGCTGTGGCTCTTTCCTCTGCTCTAAATTACTTGGACATGTCTTTAGAACAACACCAAGTAGAAGCGCTAAAAGCCTTTCTTCTAAAGAAAGATGTTTGCACCATCGCCAGACGCCATTTTTGACTACAGTTAAAAAAACTACAGCATCACGTAATATAGTCTTCATTTCCTTAATGGCCTCAGATACTGTTTGGCTCAGAGGTTAGTCTTTCTGACATGCATCATAAATTTGTATTACCATCTGTACAACAGTTGTCAATGATTAAGGATTATGATAAATGGCCAGTATTTGTATGGTGCCTTCTTAGGATTCTACAACCCCTCAAGGCACTTCACAACACAATCAGTCATCCATCCGATCACACACATTCACACGCTAATGATAATGAGCTACTATACAGCCACAGCTGCCCTCGGGCGCACTGACGGAAGTAGGACTGCAGAACACTGGTGCCACGGTCCCTCCGACCACCTCCAGCACACAAGGTGTGTGTGTCTTGCCCAAGGACACGGCAGTATTCACTGGCAGAAGCCAGGATCCAGTCTATAACCCTCCAATTACTGGACAACCTGCTCTACCTACTGAGCTACTGCTGCTCCCTAAATGATAAATGACCCGCACTTGTATAGCACCTTTCAGAGTCAGAGGACTCCAGTGGGCTTTACACTTTACACTACAGTGCATCATTCATCCATTCCCACACACATTTACACGCTGACAGTGATGAGCTTTGATGTAGCCACAGCTGCCCTGGGGCACACTAACAAAGGTGAGGGCAAAGATCACAATGGCAAGAATTAGAAGGGCCATTTGCCTTATAGGTCCCATAATTTTATTGCGTAGAAACTAGACAGACTGTAGCAGAAGCATAATGATGTCACGGTGACTGAGCAAAAAATCAAAGATGGCAATGGTTCATTTGAAAGGGCTTTGGCATCAACTTTGGACTATTTAGACTTGGATTTTTCTTTGAGTCAAAAGCAGATAAAGGTACTTACAGTGCTCAGCATAAATGAGTACACCCCCTTTAAAAAGTACACATAAAACTCTGTAAAACAGTAGCTCAATAAACAAAATAACAATTATAATTTTCACAAGGCTGGGTTTTGTCTGGGTTGTTTAACTCCATAACAAAATTAACTTTTTCAGTTTTACTAAAATTAGTTGAAGCAATAATGAAAACACCCCGCAACAAAAACTACTACATGTAGTATTTTGTATGACCACCATTATTTTCAAGGACAGCACTAAGTCTCTTTGAAATCCTCAGCTTCACGACGTCATTAAGTTTTGAAACTGTTAGTTCCAAAAACAGTGACCTTTGTCTCATCACTCCAGATTATAGAGTCCCAGTAGTCTCTTTCAGCATGGGCCCTAGCAAATCCTAGATATGCTTTTTTGTACATGGGCTTTAGGAGAGGCTTCCATCATGGACGATACCCATGCATGCCATTCCTCTGCAGTGTGCACCGTATGGTGTCACGGGAAATGGTCACTCCAGTTTGGCTTTCTACTGCTGTAGCTAACTGCAGTGAACTTGCATGGTGATTTTCTTCAACACTTCTCATCAGAAGATGCTCCAGCCACGATGTTAACTTTCGTGGATGAACCTGGACATCTCTGTAAGGTGGTTGGACTTCCATCTTTCTTACATTTTGCAATATACTTTTGCTACAGTATTTTGACTGATATGTAAAGCTTTGCTGATCTTCTTGTCGCCCTCACCATTTTGTGTAAAGACATGATTTCCTTTCTTAGATTTAGTGACTTTTTCTTTCATGTGGAGCCATTGCTGACCGCACAAAATGGAAAGGGCTTTTCTTTCTTAAGTAATGTCCCTTTATGTACCTGTCTGATGGACACCTCTTAAACGAATCATTAGGCTCGCCTGTGGTTGGATGACTGTTAATTTGAATTGTGTAGTTGTAAGTGTGGCTTTTCTCCTAACACTATAATTGGGGTGTACTCATTTTTGCTGAGCACTGTAAGTCCTTTATTTAGAAAAAAAGATGGATTTGTGTCTTCTTCAATAGTGCATGGAGAATACCTCATTGACTGACATCTGTAGCAGTGAGTATGTTGTTTGCAGTTCATTAGCACGCTGAGAAAGTTTGAAAGACCACCATAGAATCTGCCTCACGACTGAGTTCTACCTGTGGGTCTATAGGATGGCTTGCCAGGCTTGCAATGTTAATGTGTTGCTAGTGTTCTGAAATGCAGTTAGGGTTAAGTTCTGCGGGACATTCGTCGTACATTAATGTTGAAAAATGGGTACGGCCGTTACCAACAACACATAAAAGTATGAGACATGTCCCATTCATGGTCAGGACCAGAACCAGCAAAAGACATTTGCCATACATTCTGTTTAGAACTGGACAAACCACATACATTTTCTGGTACCTGGTGGTCATGTTCAGGTACTGTGACAATTGCTCTACATGGATCAAAACTTTGAATATTTGCTGTTTGGAGTGGATGGGTGGCAGCCCCTTTACTCACCTTTCACACTGGCTGATACTAAAAGCATTAGGAGACAAGAAAAAAATATTTAAAGAGCACACAGCTGTCTTGGTGAGAGAAACACTGTTCACAGCTACGTTTGTTTACTAATTAAGGAGCACATTACGGACTTCTCCATTCATATTTTTCCCTGCCCATGATTACTGCATTCCAGAGAAGGCTGTGTGAACAAAACCTAACACTACCGGACTGGACCAACCTAGATGTGAATGCGCCACAATTTTCCTAACGTGGGCTAGAATTAGGCTCCAAAACACAATCGCTCGTAGATGTACATACTTTGATGACCTTCTGAGAGTATCATTATAACCCGTTATGCCTTTCTACTGTAGTGATCATCAAATACTGCATTTCAATATTTTGACAGCTAGCTGTCCTTTAGTCACAGTTCTATGGCAGGATACTCAACTGTATGTGGGAAAGGTAGGTCAGAAGGATGGATAGTTAAAGGACTTCATGTAGGGTTAAAAGGAATATTATTCATTTGAGCCATGTTGTGAATAATTTATGTCTTATAAAAAGGGGCAGCGCTGGTTTCATAATGAGTCGACCACTGTTTGAATGACTTATCTTCCACTGTCTAAAATCCTCTCTAACTTGCATTTAAAACAGGCAAAAACATCCTCTGGGTACCCATAACTGTCTCTGTGTGTTGCACTCTTATTTATTCAAGCACACACACTGGTGGAGACCCCAGAGCTCAACTAAGCCTCACCTATCAAAACTGGTGCTTTTCCCCCTACAGTTATCATCACCGCTACATGCTACACCACAGCTGGATTAGTGCCGTATTGCCTCAGTGGCAGCAGCAGCAGCAGCAGCAGCATCATGCTCACCGGCAGCAGCTTCTGAGTGGCAGGAGGAATCAGTGCGCGAATCAGCCCGAGAGAAGAGTGCTGAGGCAGAGAGAGAGAAGAACGGAAGACAAGAGAGAAAAAGCGACTCGGAGAGCTCCACTCAGTCTGCAGAGGTTTGATAAGAGTTATTATTTCATTATCTCTCCCTGGGCCTAGTCCTGAGCTGGTTTATACATACACACACACACACACAAACACACACACACACACACACACACACACACACACACACACACACACACACACACACACACACACACACACACACACACACACACACACACGCACACACACACACAGGGATTCAAACATACACTTGGAAAGGATAGTGAAAGAATGCAGATTAAGGAAGTTTTAATGAAGGGCATGGGAAAAACAGTCCACAGAATGCTTATCAAAGTAAGGGGAATAAGGAACTGCAAGCGAAACATTTGTTCAACCTTTCACTTTTCTTCTGCTTATTAGACCTGTGGCAGCATGCACCGCTGCACAAACTGACACAGCACATGTGTCCGTAGTGCTGAAAGATAGGGTAGATTTTCTGCTTGTTCCGCTAAAAAATGATATCAAATACTTGTCTTTCATGTTAATGCAAATGATGGTCAAAACCCTGAAAATCACATTTTCTTACAAGATGTTTGACCCCAAATAAAGCAAGTACCGTGAGCAAATTTATAATTTTACTTATTTCATCATTGAGCTTGAGCGGAACCTACATTCACAGTGGGTTATTTGTCCCCATTCGGCGATTATTTGTCCTACTGTGTGGCACAAAGCCCAGCAAAACACTTCATCTTTCAAAAGCCTTAACCTTCTCAGGCTCAAAATAAGTTTTGATTAAAGAACGAACACCTAAGTCCTTCAGGGATACTTCTGAGTTAAAAAATGCTCATGAAATATGTATGTGGAGTAACCAGGTAAGTAGGTTTTAACTGTTGCAAATCTGCAACACCTGTCTTCAGATGGTTAAACCACCATCACAGATATGCTCAGAATACTTATTGTATGAAAAGTTCATTGTTTGTCCAAAGATTATAGCTGTAAATATTAGACGTCTTTAATAAACTTTAAGACATTTCATAAATGTATCATTGCCATTTTTATTAACTACACTGAAAAAAGAGAATAGTTTAATCTACCAATATGAATTGCTTCAATTGGTAACAAGCCATTTAATTAAGTTTATCCTACCTAAATTATTAAAATTGTAATAATAATTTAAGTTGGATGAACTTAATTAAATTGCTTGTTACCAATTGAAGCAATTTTTTAAGTTGGATCAACTTTTTTTACAGTGTAAAGCACATGCAATTAACAGTATATCACGTAACACAACTTAAAAAAGAATGCATAGGCCGCTGTCCAGAAATAGCATCTTGTGAATACCACCCTTAGATTTTCAGATAAACAGATGGAATTCAAGATTTTATAAAGTATGATAAAGCTTAAAAAAACATCTAACCTAACTCAAATTGAATGGATGCATGATCCTACTCCTATATTTACAGTTCGTACCCAACGGGAAAGTGCATTTGCATGCTTTAAATCTTGTTTCTTGATTTTGGTGTGTTTGTTATCACATGCAGGACAGGCATTGTCCCTATAGAATTTCTGTGTGTTTGAATGGCTACATCACCTGTTTCTCTTCCGTATGTGGTTTATTCTTCCTATAGCTTCTTCAATTTCTTTTTTCCTTTCATATATTTGAACAATTAAAGTAAAAGTGTCCTCAAAAAATTATGTATAGATTTAGAAAGTTTGTACTGATCTCTCTTCTGACTCCACCTGACTTCCTAAACAAGATCTGCAGCTGCATGTTAGGTTCTAATGTAAACATGCATATTACATGGTGGAACACTTCAGAGGTGTTGCAGATTTTATTTCATTTTTTTCCAACTTGTGTTCAGGTGCTTCTTGTCCTCCACTCTCGAGCTAAATGAATCAGAATACTGGTGAACCTGATTCAGTGTGGCAGTGAATGAGGACCAGCAGATTATTTGCTGCCAGACACAAAAGCTCACTATGTGTGAAGCAGTAAGCGTGAATGGAAAGAGGAAAACAAGACAAAGAATGGGACGGACACAGCGGGTCACCTTGTCATTCAAACATAAGTGTACTGCAAAGACAAGGTGGCAGTGCCACAGACACAGTTTGACTTGAACGCATGCAAAGTGGTGAGCACTTATAAAGACTGGCAAGTTTAAATAACAGGAAAAGAGCAAAGTAAAGAGCAGGCTGTGTGAGTGATACGGTAATAGCTTTGACATTTTTGCAACATTGTTTTTTATGTTGCTCTTTAAAGAACCGTGTGGAAAAGCAGTGAGAAGCTGAGTGGCAAAACTGTAAACCCCCCTCCTTGTCCGACAAAAATGGTCAGAAGGCGAAGGATAATTTCTACATTTGAAAGGTTTTGCACATTGCATTCCACATTTGATTTACAGTCGTTCTCGATCATTTTCTTTCCATATTTAGTCTTTAATGATGGGAAACGTTTCAGAACCACAACTCTGAAATGAGCCATCTCCCTCACTTTGGCCCCGGGGCAGGTGGATCTCTGAGGGAGGGCAGCGGGTGGTACTTGGCATGAACCATGTGGCTGTGTTCAGCCCTTCATACTTCATTAGAGTCTCCTGTTTGCTCCCTACACTTTTCCCCTATCCTGTTCCATTCCAGCTCCAGTCTCCAGTGAGACTTACACTCCCTCAGGAATGTCCAAAAAATGTCTGTGTGCATGAGAAAATGTGTGTGTGTGTGTGTGTGTGTGTGTGTGTGTGTGTGTGTGTGTGTGTGTGTGTGTGTGTGTGTGTGTGTGTGTGTGTGTGTGTGTGTGTGTGTGTGTGTGTGTGTGTGTGTGTGTGTGTGTGTGTGAATGTGTGTTGAATAATGTTGAAACCTACACATTAGCATACAAGTTCTCTTCAATCTCACCATTCTGTTCCTTGGTCAGCGACGCACTTTGAACCTTTTGTTTGATGTGTGGAAATTGTGTTTTGTATCATTCCGGTATAATTTGAATTGTGTCACTAAATCTGCCTCTGGGACCTTTATAGCCCTCTTTCACTCCATCTTTTATGTGCACAACCACTCATTCTTTCTAACAGCCCACTCTACAGCTCCTCTGAAAGCCTATGACAAAACACAGTTTTGCAGATTTCTGTGTCAACCACAGCTGGATCAGTATCAAGTTACATGACTTACAGGTAAATAGACAATAAATTGTGTTGCACACAGTTCCACCGGAGGAGCTAGACAGATCAGTAAGAACATTTTTTTTCTCAGTGGATGGCAGCCGACAGATCAGAGCGGATGTCGGCACAGTGTCAGGCCAAGATGAAGAAATTAAAGCCCAATATACTTAATAATTAAAGACAGAAACAGCCGGAGTGGATTTTTTCTTCGGATGGGAGAAATACAGGAAGTTGCTACGACAAGGCAGGCTTCTGGACTTAGCGACTGCACTCGGAGTCACATGTGGAGGCTGTGGTAAGCATTTTGTTTTTGTCTTTAGCTCTGTAGACCTTTTATTGCAGCACAGAAATACTAAATAGTTGCACAACTGCAAAAAATCCCGCATGACAGTTCTTAATCCTGCCTGCTGACGTGATGGGCCAAACTGTGATCGAAATGCTCGCCTGAAAATTCCAGACCCATACCGGAATACACCGGTCCCAAAATAACCAGGCCCGACCTTTCCAGGCCCGACGATGGAAAAGAGCAATAAACTCACTAGATTATTAATCTTCTTTGGTCTGGGCATGCTTAGGGATCCCTCAGGAGGAGTGGCAGAGTGTTATTGGAGTGAAGTCTGGGATTCCCTTTTAAATGTGTTATCATTGCACCCCACCCTTGAATCACGGGAGACTAAATAATTAATAAAATATTTCCAATTTCACGTATATTTGATGTGCTAATATGCTAAATGCTCGCCTTCTGGAACAAATTCTGTAGGTCAAAAGTATACAACATCTCAACAAGAAACATTTTGCCTCGCTGCGAGTGTGGAAATCGTATTTCGAGCAGCACATTGAGAAGAAATTCATTTGCTATCTCACACTGATTGGATGCATCATACCAGTTTCCCTGACCCAATGGGGCTTGAAAGGTTAATAACTGAATGAATTTAGCCACAGCTCACTCTCCACATGAAGCAATGGAAAATATCTGACATGTAACACCACAAGTGGAGCATTGGCTGAAAATTGGAGTGAAATTATACAAATACGTGCATTTCAAATTTTAAGCAAGATTGTTATTACACTGTAAAATGTTAAACCTTTAGACATTTGTCGCTGTGTCCCAGGAGGATTTGGTCATGTTGGCTCATATTTCATGTCCACAGTGCAAAACCTTTCTGATGTTCATCACGGGAAGCTGCACAACCACAATGTAAATTTAGAAAACACAGAGTTAAAACATGTTTGCTTGGCATATATGGTGACATTTTGCAGGGATACATTACAGACAGAAAGAAAACAAGTTTATTTAAAACATTAGTCAGCTTTTAACAGTCTCACATTGAACATGAAGCTGCTCCAATGCATCTATCACTGCCTTGTTATGAAGGCCGAGGCTCGGCCCGCAAGAACAATAAGCAGAAACAAGACGCAAGATTAAGGCCGAGAGCAACGATGGAGAGGATAGAGTGAGCGGAGTAGGAGGGACCAACACAAAGCGTGCAGATTGAAAGTGTCAGTGTCCCACTTTACAGCAGATGGGGATTTCTCCTCTCGCGCGCTGTTTACCATTCCTCCAGTAGGGCCGAGCAAAAACAAGTCTAGTGAGAATGTTACGGCTCTTGTCTAAACGCATTTACATTCTACTGCACAAACAGCACACATGCTCCAGATTAATGATATGAATTTGTCAGCAGAACCGTATGGATACTTTTGTCTGTACAAATAAACAGAAATGGGCAAAATGTTTTGCTGGAGCAAACTAATAAAAAAGCAGAAGCACGGCATCGGAAGTTGATACAAACGCAACCTGCTGTCTCCATTCTGAACGGCTGCTGTGCTCTGTTGTGGCACAACCTGCTCCGT
The DNA here is from genome assembly GCF_043380555.1 of Nothobranchius furzeri. Lineage (NCBI taxonomy): Eukaryota > Metazoa > Chordata > Actinopteri > Cyprinodontiformes > Nothobranchiidae > Nothobranchius > Nothobranchius furzeri. The sequence goes on along the minus strand of NC_091755.1, from coordinate 55,834,383 downwards.
AATGAGGAGGAAAACTAATATTTGAAGGGAATTAATAACGTCGATCTTTGGTGACGCTGAGTCTAAGCACATCAGCCAGAGCTTGGATGTAAAATATGCCGGTGTGCTCATTGTGCAGCCGTGGCCGGGCTCAGAACATCACTCACTAGAACCCAACAGATCTGCTCGAATCAACTTAAGGGCAATCCATCCTCAGACTTCCATTACTGTGTACGACACACACACACACACACACACACACACACACACACACAAACACACACACACACACACACACACACACACACACACACACACACACACACACAGAAGCTCGCTCAAGGAGTAGGGAAATTGATTTCATTTACATTTTACTTAATCACGAGGTTGCAGCAATTTCTCCTTCCTTTCTTTTTGACGATGATGAAATGAAGTACTCACACTGACAATAATCAATAGTCATGGCATTTATTTACTTTATTCTTTCTAAACACTCAGAAAATTCTATTTGAATTTACATTTGTAGTTACAGGTTACAGAAATAGTTTGATTGTTGTTGTTTTTTTTTTCTTACTGGAGTAAATTATTGAATGAAATTATTAAATTAACTCAATAATAAGAATGTAAAAGATTACACCAGGAGGTTATACATGACTAATTTGTCATATGAGGCCGCCCTTCATTCCAGTTTGCTGCTTCCAACGAGTGGAATCAGCTGCAAAAACACTCACCCCGGGTTTCCACGGGAGCCGCCAGCAGCACGTTACTGCAGCAGCACGTCTTGCTCGCGTAAGCTGCTGCTTGGCCCTTCCCACGAGACGCGAAGCAGCAGGGGAGCAGCTGTCACCGACAGAGCACGAAATCACACGAGTGACTTCGTCAGTAAACACAACAACAAGCAGGACAAAACTACAACATGGTTTGTGTTTTATGTTCTGTCCGTTTTATAATCGCCAATACGGACCTGAAAAACAAAGGAGACCGCTAGCTAGGTGATAACTTCTCACGGGGACGCACAGTAAGTAACCTTTTTTAAAAGTAAAGCAACCGGAAGGCAGTACATTCTTTATTCTGAAAATCTCGGTAGCTTCTCTCCATTTCCGCGTTCGTTTTCCTGTCTTTCCTTCCCCAAAAATGCCGAACTTGACCCGTTTCAGAGGCGTCGCGCGTAGAAAATAGAACCGGCGCGTAAAGGCCGCGACATGCTGCTCCTGAGACGCGGCCGACTCGCGCTGCTGATGGCTGCTGACGGCTGCTGACGGCTCTGGTGGAAAAGGTTCTGTTGACCACAGCGGTTCCTATCAGTAGCTTTGACGTGCTGCTGCAGTAACGTGCTGCTGACGGCTGCTGTGGAAAGCCGGGGTAAAGCTCACTAGCTGCATCTCGTTATCTACCTTCAATAATTCATTACGATCAATAGTTCTGATCAATGTGCCTGCTTCTGAGTGCTTAAAGAGTGTTTTAAGTCTGTTTATATATGAGTTCAGTGTTTTTAGGTCTAACTGTTTTATCTTGTTGGTTTTTATCTCATCTGTTGTTCTTTGGTATAAAGCTACTTACTTCTCTGTTGCTGCCACTTGGCCAGATAATCATAAATGAGATTGAGTTCTTGATCGACTCATCTGGTTAAATAAAGGTTTAATAAAAATTAAATAAATAAATAATCTTGAAGCACTTCTAAAGCCAACACTTTTGTTTTGCCTGCATTGGGCATGAGCTGAACTCTTCTATTTACACAAAAGACGTTGTTCTTTCAAATACTGTTCACAAACCTGTCTAAATCTGGGTTAGTGGGAACCTTTCCCTTGTAGAGATATGGCATTAACCTCACAGGTGATACATATTAAGGTACTGGTTATGCAGCATGATTATGGGACACTAAAGCTATGTTCACACTGCAGGCCTTGATGCTCACTTCCAATTTTTTGAGTAAATCTGAGGGTTTTTTTTTGTGAGGCTCACACTATGACTGAAATGCGACATCATACTATCTTCAGTGTGAAAGCTCCACGGCCCCAAAGCGACCCGCATGCGCAGAAGACAAGAAGTCACACTCAGTGGGGCCGAAACCAGGAGCGATGGAGTTGTGATATGATTCTGATCCTGTGGATAAACTATCAGTAAAAACTTTCACACCAGTTAATTATTCCGTTTTGGGCTGGAAACTGTTCTAAAAACTGTTAACTATTTTACTCCTTGTTCCTGAATTATTATTTACAGAAAATGTTCCGGTATTAATTCTTTCACAGAGAATCCCCCTCTCACGAAGACCCCCCCCCACCCCACCCCCCCCTCAGCGTGTCTCCTCAGGAACATCCACAGATGATGCTCACCTCTGCGTACTCAGTGACATAGGAAACGGATTTAGTGTGACATGACCGTTCAGACTGCAATCGCTTTCAAAAACATCAGATATGTGTCGGAATTAGTACTACATATTCAAGTGACACGGATCATATTTAAAAAATTTGAATCTGTGCGTTCAGACTGTCATAAAAAATTCAGATATGGCTTGCATGTGGGGAAAAAAGCGGATTTCATGCGCTTTTGCCTGCAGTGTGAACGTAGCCTTATAGGGCTGCTCTAAAATATGCTGTTCCATTGTATTGGAAGATTGGCGGTGTCAGTCAGTATTCGGTGTGACCACCATTTGCTTCATGCAGTGTGACAAATGTTCATTGGAAAGGCCTGATCAGGTTGTTGATTGTGGTTATTATTTTTATTTATCAGTTATCCTCCTCTTTGGATGATGCATCCATCAGTGCACTAGTGAGCTGAGGTAAAGAGGTGTGCTGCAGTCTACCTTGTCTGTGTGATTGTCAAGAGGTGACCTATGGGGTAAGATGAGGAGAAGAGCTTCAGTGCAGACAACTTACATATTTAACACTAAGCACATTATGCATGACAGAACAATACCCAAACTATTTGATTAGGGGAAACTTTAAAGTAAGTCTTGCTGGTACATACCGTAAATCCTCTAATACAGGCCCGGGCCTGTATTTGACTCAAGCTCATCAAGCTCCAGGCCTTTATTGGAAGGAGGGCCAGTATTAGAGGCAGGCCTCTATTTCTATTTGAGCAAAATGAACTAATGGTTTGCTGGAGTTTTTGACAGTTAAAATTGCGCCCACATTTTCAAAGTTAAACACATTGCTTTTAACAACGGTAGTTTCTGCTTCAGCCCTCTCCCCCCTCCCCCTGCGCAGCGGCTGCAAACTCACTGATGCGCCTGCAGCCTCTCGGAGTTCCTGCTGCTCTAAACATTAAAATAATTATTTCATTTTCTGTTCCTCACTTCTGATGACCTTCAATGGTGTCTGGTTGTTGCAACAGCAGGTACAAAAACTAACTTGTTTTTATTTGACTATTTTTCTGTCCTGCCTGTTTATTATCTTCCTGCATCTCCTCTCAATCCTAAAGAAAAACTGCTACCTGGGTTCATATATATTCACCTCATGAGTTACCTTTGAACTGCAGTTCTAAAAGATCTACCGACCGCTAAAACAGCGGAGCACTCGCTGTTTGGCGGCTGTATCAGTGATCAGTGCGTCGGAGGACAAGGTGATGCGCGCAGCGCCCCGCTCCACAGCATGCAGCGAAACGCATCAGGCGCGAATAAAAGACAGAAAACATTAAAGGAAATGAACTGACATGAACGATCGCGTGTTAAATTAGTTTTTGAGGTGGCGACACCTGATTGTTACTGTGGCCATGCTCAGGAGGCAGATCTACCGACCGTGAAAACAGCTGAGCGCTCCCTGCTGTGATCTGTGCGTCGGAGGACAAGGTGAAGCGCCCCGCTCCACAGCAGCGATACACATCAGGCGCAACTAAAAGACAGAAAACATTAAAGGAAATGAACCGACATGAACGATCGCGTGTCAGTACCTACGGTCCGGCACAGCGCGTTGCTGATCACAGAGAATGTGATCATACGATAATTCAATAGGGAGCGTGGTTTCACAGACGCGGAAGTGATAGCGTCGGTGAAACGCCGGCTGATCTAGGAAACCCCCGAGCGTTCGAGCGTCAACGAAGTGACACGGAAATGCCGGGCTTTCCAGAAGTAAGTAAGATAACTTACTATGAGCTGATAGTTCGTTGGATTGATCGGTAGGTTGGAAACTCTGATCGTGAATCTTAAGAAACGATGACTGAGTGGTGAGCTGGAAAGGCGACTTCCGTTTATAGCCACGGTTTGTGACGTAGGTGCGACGTGAAGGGAATCCCCGCGAGGGGCATGCTGGGAGTCCCTACTTCGCGGATTTTCACCTATCGCGGCCAGGTCTGGAACGCATCTACCGCGATAAACGAGGGATTACTGTAGTTCATACACCCCCTACTGCTGCTCCCCAGAGTGTTCTGCAGCATAATCAGCATGTTCTCTTTGAACTTGATAGTGTAATGACCTGGCTGGGGTTGTAAGCCAGGTGCATTCTGGGTATTATGTTATATGTGTTTCCTATCGTTCTGCTAGTTCCTATGTGTTGATTTGCGTGTTGTGTGAGTGTTATGTAAGCCACAGGGAAGGTGATGTGTGTTCTGTGGAGCGGGTTGAATTAGCATGGTTAACTGACACCGTGACTCTGTGTGGTAGGAGCGTGATAGAGGATCGTGTCTGTAGCGTTACAAAGCATGGAAGAAAGAGCCGAAAAAAGGTTTGCGGTAACTTCTACTGCCTCTTGCTGGTTGATTTGGGGACTACAACCCTGCCGCTGGGACGCTCGTACTTGCTTACCACATTCCATCCGGCCACAATAAGAGACCGGCCATTATTTGCCTCCGCTAACTCCGACACCGGCCATAATTGGAGACCCGGCCTTTAATTGAATACCGGCCTGTATTAGAGGATTTACGGTATATTCTATTTTAAAGAATAGCTGCCCACTGAATGGATGTTCTTCTGAGCCTTTTTTGTCTGGGGGTGTCCTGTTGCTGATTATGTCTTTGTTTCAACCATTAGTGCTGCACTAGGGCCAGAGCTAGGTCACATTTGTCTTGTTTCTCGGCCAAAGCAAAGGTGACAGGCATGGCGCCATAACAAGGATGACTAACCCTTGAAAGCTGGGTTCAAAGGCATCAGCCAGTTACATTCACAATGCTAGGTTAACTTGTTTTGACTGCCAAATTTCAAAATAAGATGGGAAACATGTAATTGCCTCCTGCTAATTTCATTTGAATTTTCTAACTTATCTGCCTTATTCAAGGGCATCCCAGTACAGATTGAGTTATTTTAGCTCTCTTACCTCACACGACTGCCTGATGTAAAAAACATGAAATGAAGTTCCTCCACCCGTAGTGCTTAAAAGGTCATAGTGCCCCTTTCCCCGATTTCCTCTAACGACTCACCAACCAAGTAACGTCACATACGCCTCACTCCGCCTTACATCCAAAACCCCCAGTTTCTCACCAAAGCAATCCTGGTATCCACAGTGTCTTGAGCGCTGTGGTGCCTGACTGCATCAAAGCCTGGTGCAGGCATTAGCACATGTGGCTAACCAGGGAGGCTGCAGATTGAATTAAGATGCCTCATATGGGCAGAATGAACAGAAACATGTGTGGCTGTCGCTGATTTAATTAGTGCATTAAGCACATCAGCACACTCAACATAAAACGTATGTGAAGACATCTGTATTTTGTCGACATGAGGAACCATCTTAAATGAATGAAAAAATATGTAATCGTCACTCGTTTTTACCCTGTGAGCAGATGTCACACTGTCGTCAAACATACTCTTTTACCTTTCTACTAGTGATGATAATTTCACTTTAATTTAACACATTTTTGTTGTTTTTAAAAGCCGAAAAAGACAGATTTCAAAAGAGCAACCTACATTGAACAATGTGAACAGCAACAAAAACTTCTCTGCTCTCTTCATAGGGATACCTAAAACTGAGCATGAGAAACGAGGATGATCCACCAACGCAGGATTATTAGTATTTCTCATTTCTGTAAAACTGCATATTGAACTTCCTGTAAGATCTACCATGCACAAACAATACAACAGGGACCAAAAAACAAAAGGGAGCAGTTAGAGCACAATAGCATCTCAGCTAGTAGGCTTTAGCTGGCCCAAATCAATACTTATTTACTCCCTCCAACTGGCTTGGGACAAAAAAAGAGAGTGTGAGGAAGGATGTAAGTGTGAAAGAGAGATGCTGAGCAACAAGGCAATCAATTTTACTTGTAAAAAAAAAAGTGAACCCAAAACCGGTGCTGCAAGGAAATAAGAAAATATGAACCAACTAATAAAAGTCAAGTCGTGTGTTCTTTTCTAATCACTCCATCCATCTTGCTTTATTTGCTGCATATGCAGTATTGTACGTGTGGGCAACTTGGCGGAAATCAATGATGTGAAAATCTGCTCCCTGGACCTGGGTGATACTGCTCAGCTTTTATGAGGGAAATGCAAGAGTTGCTCTATAGCACAGCTGGGTGAATGGGAAAGATAGATCATCTAAAGGTGTGAAATGTGTTCAAAAACCTTTATGAGGGAAAAAATGTGCTCGAGAGTTTTCTGCAAATGAGGTACTGTACTGGTGCTCCTGGACTGAGATGGCGAGGGCACAGAGATAAGGGAGCAGCAGCAAACAGAAAGTGGAAGGGAGTAATGGAAAACGGAGGAATTGAAGAGCGAGAGAGAGAGAGAGAGAGAGCCAGGGAGGTAGCGGGTTTGGATGTATGCTGCGCAAGGGAAAATTTGCAGGAATGTCAGGCTGTCTGGTCATCACAGTCTAGGAATTGACCCAGTAGTACTTGGTTGAGTTAGTCTCTGGCAGAGACAGGACGAGCAGATATTAGAGGTCATTTCTCACCCTACAACAACATCCTTGTTATTGAATCTGAGTGGAAGCCACTTCTCAAATAAGCTATGCTTCAGATCATTGCTGCGTATGTTACAACCATACCCACAGCTCTGCTGTACAGTACATTAAAACCCATCATTAGCATGAATAAAAAACCCTAACAAGTTATGAAGTGCCACTCTACTCAGAGTTTTCTCTGTACAAGGAGAGCCCAGAGTGTCATGGGATGAAAAGTGAGAGGGGGTTCACATGGGTGGGAGGGTGCATGCAATGAAAAGGGAAAAAAAAGAGCAAAGTGAGATAGTCCAATCACTGTCAGAGACTATGAATTATACATGAGTTGTAGTTTTAATGCTGTCTGTTCACTCCCCCGCTTTGTCACCATTAAATATTCACACCAACATCTTTGTAGGCCATTGTTAATTACTCATCACAACAACAAAAGGTCTCAGCCGGATATTGCCATTGCCAACTTCCATTAAAATGTGTATGAAGCTTCCCCATAGCACTATCAGATCAAACAGGTGGTAGAACAGCCTCCTTTTCACTGACTGAGAACTGCCTGGAGTTGGTATGAAGTCATGATATGTTTGTTACATGAATAGGATGGCCTGAAAATGCTCGGATAGTATTTTATGCACTGCCTCAGATTAATAAAACACAGCAAAATGGTGGTAAAGAGGATAAAAATACTGTACATGGGAAGAAGTGCTTTTGGCAAGCCGTGCCAGTAATGGGGCGCAATCGTGTCCTCTACAACAGAATATGCAATGGTATAAAGAGGGGTGGGGGCAGTCGCTCTGTCAGGAACTTTCGTTCAACTTGGACATAACTTGCTTTTTATTGTGACCGAAGCCGCGCTCATTAAGCGTTTTTCACAAGTCGCCCCTAAAGGCGGCTGCCACTCACAGTTCCAGTGAACGGCCTGGTGATCTGAGCTCCAGCTCTAACGAAGAGAAGCTCCAGGAGCTCTGCGCCGCTCCAGTTTACCGTCTCAGCAGATTATGTTCAGAAAGCGAAACTTACTGCCGTGTTTACATTTTCAGTTTTCAATATTGTTTCCTAGAGGTGTGGACTCGAGTCACATGACTTGGACTTGAGTCAGACTCGAGTCATTATTTTAATGACTTCTGACTTGACTTGATAAAATCTATAAAGACTTACGACTTGACTCAGACATGAACGCCCTTGACTTGCGACTTGAATCGACTTGCATCTGTTGGCTTGATGATGACTTGAGCATATTTGATATTTTAGCTCAAAAGTGACACAACATGGACAAAAATCATAAATCATTCTTCGTTCTGGGTTAGATCTTGTTCTTCCAGCTTGTTTGAGCAAATAAATGAAGCTTTAAGAAGCTTTATTTCTGGAATTTATTTATTGTCATTTTATTTAAATTGAAGTTGGACAAATTACTTGATTATGACTTGCAAATTCAAAGTTGAGGACTTGGATTTGACTTGGACTTCCACATCATTGACTTTGGACTCGACTTGGACTTGGTTGTCTTTGACTTGGACTTGACTCTAGACTTGACTGGAAATACTTGTGACTTACTTGTGTCTTGCAAAGCAGTAACTTGGTCACACCTCTGTCGTTTCCTGCCAGAGCTCGGCAGTAATTCCACACGTGATCATGACACCATCCTCTGTTGCACTAAGGTGGAATATGCATTCACAAGTCTGGCGCTGAGGCAATATTGCTACCAAGCGTGCCGGCATTATTACTACTAAATTCCCGCATCACCATTCCAATGTTTCAGTCATTGTCATACAGACAGCAGAGATTGGAGAAAATCAGTGACTTGATGACTGTAACAGTCTAATAGTTTAAATGTGCAGTGTATGCTCTTAAACCTAATACCTCACAAACTTGAGCCGCAAAGCCAGCACAAGTTAACTGTGCAGCAGTGGAAACCTTCCATGCTGCCTTGATCCTTTGAAAAATCACAGTGAGGTGGCCCGAATGTGTCTTAACTGTTTTGTGCAACTGCTTCTGAAACGACTGACTGTGAGAATCGTGAATTATTCCCTGAAACCATTTATAAAGTCTCTATGTCTGATGAACACTGAGAGTAAATTCAATGAAAGATTCATAATTTATTATACCTAAAGATAGACAAGCACAGATGCAGCTGCTGCAGAATTATGAAACACCCCTCTGTGAGTTAACCTGCTGCTTTCCAGAGAATACATTCAGCCACCCTTTTAACCTATAAGGCACAGAATAACACATGTGCACTAACAAATACTCTTTGAAAAATATTTTTGTCACCCAGGGAGAGAACAAAGTGAGCAGGCAGCAAGAACTTTGCCACCAGAAGCAGAAATTTACACTCTTTAATCCTCGGCTACTGCAAGCGCCAGCACACAGGAACCTTGAGCTGGGTGGCTTTACTCTGCAGGCCTGACTAACAAGGCTTCAGGGACATGCTGGTAGCCCATAAGGCTGGAGAGCCTCTTAGAAACACAATTTTAAAAAATTTTTTTTGCAGAAACACAATTGCTGCAACGGCATTCAGGAATCAAACAATGGGATGTGTGTTTGATTATACAATAATGTAAGGTGCTCTGCTAGGGAGACACCAAACAATACTATGCAATAGGAGAGGGTATGTGTGTGTGTGTGTGTGTGCTGAGGGCGGCGGTAGTGTGTACGTGGAGGGGGTTGGGATGGATGGTGTAAACACGCCAGCCTACAAGGATTGGGCTAATATCCAGTTTGTTCTCTCTCACCTCAGCTCCACGGTGGTTGCAACGCAATTTCTTCCAATTGACCTCCCTGCCATCGGCACAATCACTCTCCGCCGGAGACAAAACGGCCCCAGAATACGGAGCAGCCAGCAGCGCTAGCCCAGTGCTGGAAGAGCCAGTACTGGGAAAAAAAGGGTGGGGACTGAACCGACCACCAGGCGGAAATGAGATGAATTAGAGAGCGAGGAAGAGGAGGCACAGGGAGGTGAAAGAGTGAATTTATTCTGTGCTTTAGTGGCAGTGACAAAGCACAAGCATTTAGAGATCAGCTAAGGAGGAAATTAGAAGCATTACAGCCAGCACTGGTTGCTTCTCTCTGACTTTTACTTGTTTTCTGTCTGACTGGTGCTAATGAAACTGTACAACGGGATAAAAGGAATCCCAAACCGTGTCTGAAAGTGGGTAAGAGGTGGAAGACTGACGCAATTCCAGAGAGCAGAAAACAGGTGAGCGTACAGATGTAGCGTAACGTTGCAACAACACAGACATCAGGAAATCACCTAGATTCGTGAGAGCAATGGCCCAGCCAAAGGCTAAAAGGCTTTATGATGGCTAAATGATTGCCAATAAATGTAAGGTTGGAGACCTTTAAGAGCACCACTCTGGAGTAATAGGATTAGTGGAAGTCAAGAGCACAACCACCTTAACTCTTTCTGCTTTACAAATCACTGAGAAGCATCTCTGCCACTGCTGCTGTGCTGATGGTGTAGGAAACATCTAGATGCCTGCTCTGTGAAGCCGGACCGCGGCCTCCTGAGCTCACACACGTCATCAGCTCCAGCAGGACATAAAAAGTGAGACATGCAACACATCTCTGGAGAGACCAAGAACTATTAATGTTCAAGATATGTAAAGAGATAGATGGAAACGTGTAACATGTGAAGGAATAAATTGAAGGCTCCCGGCTCATCTATTATTCTTACACCATTCAACACAAAGTGCTGACTTAGCCATGTTTCCCTGCAGACACCAGCCCACACTCCGCTGCATTCTCACCTTGCCCACAGCTAGTCTGTTGGAAAGCTTCTACTCAGTTTTTGTCTTTTTAATGTTAAATAAAATTAGTGCAATGCATCAGGAGTTCATTTTTCCCACTGAAAATCACATGGTAATCTGCTCTGCACATGAAAGAAAAGCAGCAGGGCACCTGAAGGTCGGCCACTTCTCTTTGCTCACCGTGCACTTCCCTTTTTCAAACATCGGAGTAAAATCATTGATTTTTTTTTTGGTCTACCTCCCTCTATTTTTGTACCGTTGCAAACTTTTTTTTTCTCTTCATCTCTCACTCTGAATTGATTTGAAGAAAACATATTTGGTTCTCCCTCAAAGACCAAAATATATCAGATATACACCGCATCCCTCCTGCAACAGACTTTTATGCAAACATGTTTAGCATGGATATATGGACATTATTGTGTTTGCCCAAACATGCATCTGCACATACAGGAGGCATGCAACTCTTTTCTTTCCCTCCACTCTGTGATAATACTAAACATGCAGCCTGCTTCTTTACCCACAGGCTTCCTTTTGCACATTTCCCACACTCCCTAACTCCCTGATGGGTCTTCCAGTTCCTAGCTCTGGCTGCAAATGTCTCGTTGTACCATTGCAAAAAAGAAAGAGCATCCCTTTAGATGTCAGGGAGTATCCACGCTGCTATTTGCCCTACAGTAACACATTCCACTGTAAAAGTGCAAACCATCACTGGCAAGTGAACTGAAGGAGAACAAACTAAAAAAGAGCAAAGAAGTGATAGGCTTGCTCAAAGATTTAATTCAACTCTGAGGAAATGACAGCTTAATGTATATATGATGGGTATAAACTGATTTTGACCTCACCTTGTTAATAATTTGTCTGTGTAAACATCTGGTGTTATTTTTTCAAACGGAGGTTCATCAAACTTGTTTACATTGTTGCAGGAAGGCTGACCTCGCTTCAGTACCTTTTATTATTAGAACTTCCTGAGAAGGCTAAAAGCCAGACCAATGTGTTGATTATGACTAGCGCCTGCAGGCACCTTCTCAGTACTTCTCGGTTGACTGTGAAGAATTTATGTGTGTGCATATCTTTAACTTTGTGTGTGTGTTCCTAAATAAAATGAGGCTCCAGGCTTTGCCTGATTGTGAGAGAAAACTGACCTCCATCTGGTGTGTATTGATTTCTCTCACCCTTTACAAAGTATTTGTTGTTGTTGGTTGTCAGCTTATTACAATTTAACAAATTATCAATCTAATCCCTCTGTGTATGTTTTGAACTTTCTTTGAGGTAATACGGGATCAATAAAAATTACCCAAAATTTTGGTGCCGAAACCCGGGACACTGAGCTGGTCTGCGCTGAGGGCTTTTCTCCCGTGGGCTGGACGGCGCGCTGCTCTGTTTGGCTCCGCAGATGGCCTTCGGCTGCTAGCTCTCGTGTGTCGGATTTTGTGTGAACCCGCCTCGCGGGGGGGGGGGGTATGTACCTAACAATATACATGAATGGGATGGAACGTTATGAGAAAGGAAAGGCAGATGCTGCATGGTGGATCATCATAGCTGTCCCAAAGCTAAACAGTGGAGACATAATGCAAGATAATTTAATATTGTATATTAGTATCCAAGCATTAATGTACAGCAGCAGAGCTGGAGATTGCATGCTCCAGCTTATTGTTTACTGCTGCTACAGGGGATGTGGGGAGCTGATTAATGGAGACAGGAAGAAACATGCAGATGAGAACAAAAACATTCAATGGTTGCATTTTAAAAGCTCAAAACAACAAAGCTTTTTTCACATGGTTGCGAACTAGTTCTTAATGAAGCTCTAAAGGTAACAGATCATCAACTACGAATCTACTTTCATTGAATTAATTAGAAACCAATAAAGCAGCATCATGCTAATGAAGTCCATTGTGTTTTGGGGTAACTTGGTTTATTTTACATGATGCACAAAACAGCAGAGGTCTGTGACTGACAATAAAAGTCTAAGAAGACAGCAGTAGCTTTGTGTCTGTCTACAAAGTACGCCTATAATGTGATGCCCAGGCCAAGTTCAGTGCCAAAAAAGGAAACCACCTCCTGTCCCCGGGTCCCCGTCAGCCTTTCCCGGCCACTTTCATCCACATCACGCAGGCTGTCTTGCTAGCTCCTTTCCTAGGCTACGCGCTCCCCAACTGTCAGATCTGCAGCACGCTATGATACTCTGCGATGGCTTCCAGTCCGTCCTCACACACTGACACTTTGTTCACTGTCACACTTCTCCGGGACGTGCTACGAAAACAAAACTAAGCCTGTTCAGTCATCGTCCAGCCAGTCTGTAAACAGACACATATGTGATCACTAAAATATGAACCCTCACACACACACACACACACACACACACACACACACACACACAGAGAGAGAGAGAGAAATGCTCTTTTTTGTAAGCTAGATGACTGTGTCAGCTATTGCTCAGTGGGAGAGAAGAGATAGACAGTAGCAGGATGAAAAGCTAAAGCATGGATATGGGATTGAATATGTAGGAGAGAATTCATCAGGAATGCAGCATAAAGGAGGCCCGTTGACATGAAGAGACATAAAGAACAAGAATAGAGTGAAAGCTCAGGGATAGACGGAGACAGAGCGGCAGACAAGGGGGAATATAAGAAAGGGACAGATGCACAAAAAGGAAAGCATCTGTCTGTGCTGGTCCATCTGGCATTCTTCTTGCTGTCCTGTTTATGTCGAGTCCAGTTCCTCAGCCTCTCACATGGTCTTTAAATGTGGATTCAGAATTTTCTCCCTCTCTCTCTTCATGTTACTCTCTGTCCTCAGTATCTTAACCCCTGCAACCAAACAATGTTCTTTATGGGACAGCAGTAGCTCAGGAGGTAAAGCGGGTTGTCCAATAATCAGAAGGTTGCAGGTTTGATTTCGGCTCCGACCAAAGAATGCTGCTGTTGTGTCCTTGGGTAAGACACCTAACCCGCCTGCTGGTGGTGGTCGGAGGGACCGGTGGTACCAGTTTTCAACAGGCCTCGTCTCTTTCAGTGCACCCCAGGGCAGCTGTTGTAGCTCATCATCATCAGCGTGTGAATGTGCGTGGATGGGTGAATGACTGATTGTGTTGTGAAGCACCTTTAGGGGTTTTAGGACCCGTTTACTATTTACCAACACCTGAGTGGATCAGAGGACAACTAGTGGTGGGGTTTCATTGGGAGTCCCACCTGGACGTGGGGATTCAGGTGACTCGGTGTTCAGCTTATCAGAGGAAAGGGTCCAGGAAGTTAAAGTAGACAAGCAGAGTCAAACTACCAACACAATCTGAAGATTATCTCCTATGAGCTGCAAGTTAAACTAATTGCTGATGTCTCCATCTGTCCTTTTCTACACTCCTCCATCACCGATGGGTATACTGGACTCTTCACCAGACACAAGCAGCGTCACTTTAGTATGTACATAATGCACGGAGGAGCTCAAACCTCAGTAAATATGGGTGTGCATCTGTGACCTTTGCCATGAGGAAGGTTTGTGTGAAAATGGGTTCACACCGGTTCTTGTAACACAGTGAGAATACCACCTTATTTCTCCCCTCATGCCAGGGGTCCCCATTTCCCATACCGGTAGCTCGTAATGCACTTAAAACTCATTCGCCTGGAAGCAGTTTAGATATATTTCAATATATTTACCCCCCCCCCCCCCCCCCCCCGCTCTCTCATAATTCAAACTTTGGGTACAACTCCTTGGATGAGAAGCGGAAAATGTTCATGAAAATGAGGAAGTTCCCTTTTTTCTGAACCTACTAGGATTTTCAGATCTTTTCTCTCAGAAGTAAAATGACCTCTGATGACATCTGAAGGTTAAAATCACAGCAAAAATCGTTAGAACCTAATGTTTGAATTCCTACTTCTGAGATTAGTTCAGCAAGTTTCAAATGTAGGGATTGAGTGTGTGTGTGTGTGTGTGTGTGTGTGTGTGTGTGTGTGTGTGTGTGTGTGTGTGTGTGTGTGTGTGTGTGTGTGTGTGTGTGTGTGTGTGTCTTCATTGCAAATCTGAATTAGTTTCAACCCTTTATGGATTTCCGAGTTTCTGAGAATTGGTTTGGACTTAAACTATCTAAATATCCTTTCTCAACTAGAGAAGACAAACAAAAACAACTAAATGTCTCTTAGGGCCTAAACACACAATCCCCCTGCCCTACATCTACAGACTCCGTCTCAATCCCATATAAACCCCATCCAACACCAACTAATGAAGTCTGGAAAGAACACTCCTGAGTTATAAAAGGCATGCGGTGAGTTTAATTAAACAATGCTAATGAGCAACTAATTAAATGCTTTTCGATCAAAACAATCCAGCAATTACCTGGAGCAGAGATGGATAATGAGCACACTACAGTCACTTGCAGACAAGCAAACCCACGGAGACCAGAGTAGATCAATTCCCTTAGTATTAATGACCACTTTCGTTTCCGTCTCCCCCTCACCCATGTCTTTCTCTGCTCCAACTCTTCCAATATGTCAGACCACAGAAAGGATGAGAGAGGGCAGCCATGATGCCCTGAGAGGAGCTCTTGAGGAAATACTTTAACTTGAGTGTTGACAGAAACATCAAAGATGCTTTCTACGCCAGCTTCTCTTTCACACATTCACGTCTTTCATCAATTGATACTAAACTCCTTCTCTTCTTCTCTAGTGGTTTCACTGGTCTCAGTTTGTCTCTCTGAATGGGAAGTATCCATGCGGTGGGAAGCTCTACAGAGTAATCTTTGGTAGTGGTGGCGGGCTTTTCTTCCTGTCACACCGACAGGTCGATGTGTGTTTGGGTTCTTCTCTTGGCACTTAAGAAAAAAATCCATTTGGTCGACAAGGTCAGTGGCACTGAGACTGTGGAAAAGTCACCACTTCGAAACCACAAGGATGCCATGGGAAATAAACAGGATGTGCCTCATTCTGTGTCCCATCTAAACCATCTTGGAAGCAGGTGAGAAATCCAGTGGGAATGCCAGGGGAGAGGAGGCAGCGATGAAAGACAAGAAACAATATGAGAGAGAAAGCCTGTTGGCTGACAAAGAAGCCCATAGGCCTGTTTGATAAGAGATGAAGAGAGATACCACATTGAAAAGAAGAAAGGAAAAAGATTGGAAGACACAAGAGCAAAGAAGTGATCAGCATGCAGCTGGACACGGGGAAATGATGAATGGCCATGCCGCGTAAGGCAGGACATGTGGACAGACGGATTCTGCAATGGAGAAGAAAAGAGTAAAGAACTGATATATATCAATGCTCTCGTGGTGTTTTTCCTCTCATTGATCTTCTTCTCACAACTATAGAGTTTACCATTTCCTCAGAAATGCCTCAGCCAACAGGGAACTGTCAGCAACATCTATATTCTTATGAACTGTTTCATACCAAGCAGCTAAACAAAAAGGGTGTTATTGTAGGAGGAAGTGACAAAGTACCGATTTGACAGAAGCAATGACTTACTAGTTATGAAGAATTCTACTAAAAGCTTTGTAAAAAATACTAAATGCACTCATTTACCACAAGATGATCAATTCTACTCTTTTAGAAAATCCCTCTATTAGTTCATGTTTTTACCCCCCGTTAGTTTTATAGGTATTTTGTGTATTTCAAGCAATAAACTCTGACCTGCAGGCTGTAAAACAAACCCACACTGAAGCTGAGCTTCCCTCTGACTGTAAGAATCTTTTAACCAGCTGAGTAGATAAAAACACCATATGTCAGGGAATAAAGCAGCAGCTCACCCACAAAGAAAAAAAAACTGAATTACTATGTGATGCAAAAACGACACACTAAACAAGAAAAAAAGGCAAGGGCTGCTATTTAAAAGCAGAAAGTGCTTTAAAAGTTTTATTTTTATAAGCCAAGCAAAAGTTTTACTTTTAATGAGATGATTCATTTGTTTAATCTTACATTGTGTAGTACTTTTTAATTGTCTCTATTGTTCAAACTACACAGCCTGAGACGATGAGTAGCATGCTAATTAGCCCACTAATACCGAGGCCTTCTGTTGCTTGATGAGTGCTGCTGATGAAGCGCAAGTGATTGTATTATATAGGGAGGTGTGCAAAACGTTTCTGTTACTTCTGTTAAACATGTAGTGGTAAGGCTCAGGAGCGAGGCTTCAGAGGGGGCTGAGAAATTCTGCTTGGGTGCCATCTATCCAGCTCCACCTGCCTGTCGGCGCATCTAACCACTGGTTGGTCAGATGCTGCTGCTAACAGTCAGGAACAAGCACGGTGCTGGATAACTCTTCCCTTTTTCCCAGCAAACACACAGGCTGCCACTGCTAAAGTCATGTTAACATGACCTTTATTATTTGAGTTTAAAGGGCCTGGTCATTTGCTCTGCCCCTGGCCCGGCTCTGTTTCGCTAGAGGTAAGGCTCATCCTACCCAAAGGTTATAGCCTATGTTTGAGGGCATTTATTGGCCACTGTGCACATTGTTACTATCAGGTTGTCTCTGGTCTCTGTCTGGGGCTCAGATGTGCTTGTTTTGGGAAGTTCAAGTTCAAGAGGAGAAAGTAGCTTCAGACGACAATATGGAGTCTTATTTCCTGATATTTGGACATCTGTCCTCTGATTGGCTAATAGAAACACAACTCTACCACTGACTCTGTTTGCGTTGCAACATTGACGTTTTATCTACACAAATAACCCAAGCCTGGAGGAGTTCTGCTGTGTGGTGGAGCTGCTGCTGTTAACGGTTAGTTTCTACTACTCAAGACGTTCTCTGCTGTTTCTTGGAAACTAAACCAACAAGAGTCAAGGTGGGAGATCCCACAAACACTAAGTGACAGTGTCAGGTTTTTCAAAACAGTTTCACTCTAGTGATCCACATCTTTAATGTTGGCACAGAATTTTGACCCAACAGTCTGAATGCTGCAGCTGAAATTCAGACTCATTAGACCAGGAATCATTTTCCTGTTCTTATTGTCCCGTTCTGGTGATCCTGTGTAAATTGTAGCTTCAGCTTCCTGTTCTTAGTGGACAGGAGGCTGAACCACCAACATGTGAGGTGTGTGTGTGTGTGTGTGTGGGGGGGGGGGGGGGGGGAATACCCTGAAATATAACAGAGCCAACGTAACTCTTGTGGTCACTATGAATACAGTCAGAAATGAGGAAAGAGAATTTAGATATAAATAAGTTGACCAATGTTTTACAGTTTAAAAAAGGTGCACAGAAAAATTAAGTTTGCAGTGCTTTAGGTAGCTGATAAGGCCAGTGAAATTCTTTACAGATAGGCACATAAATGAACAGTTAATCGCAAACAAAAAAGTGAGAGCATAAATTATTCATCTCCAACTGCCTACATTAGATCTTTAGAAGCGACGCTGCTGCAGTAAAGCCACTTTAAAATGAAAAAGGGCAAATGATCAACCATGAACCCTTTTCACAGCAAGTCATTTCCTTGTTCAACCTCACTTGGTTCAACGTTCGAATGTAACAGAGATGATTCAGTGTGTCCCTTCTAAAAAAAACACCCTAATGCACAAACAATTTTGCATCGGTCACACAAACAGTTAAGCAACAAGCTGTGACAGATGTTCACTTGAGCTGCTGTGTGGGCAGCCAACACTTTCATTCTATTTTTTTTCCTTTGGCAAAAACAGCAGAGCTGTTTTTTGCTAAAAGCTTAATATGCAAGAATATACATGGATAAATATCACAAAAGAACAATTATACCGCACAAATAAAAAATACTAAGAGAATATATTTAACTCACATATTTACCTGACTCTAACAGTATGTTAGACTGATAATCGTTCATTCTAATGGAGACAGAGAAAATACCTTTAAAATGATACAGATTAGCGTATAGCTACGTAGCTGCAGCCTGCGCATTACAAAGCAGAAGACTCTGGCAGACAGCGGCCTCAGATCACACAGCGTGACAGTGTTTCCCCTAGGAATTTTTCCAGCTGAGGCGGTGGGGCCGGCGGTGGGGGGGGGGGGGGGGGGGGGTTATGACGCGTCTCTAAACAAAGTAAAATTTTCTAGTGCAGAGGGGAGACAACCCATAGAACCACTGATTTGATCTCATTTCAGAAAAAATAGAACAGGTTAGATGCACCTAATAAATAAAATTACTAACAAACTCAGGAATCTGTTTCTTTGCTTCACTGTTCTGGTGCTGAAAACATCACTAATGTGGGTCAAAGGAGATACACAGATGAATACACCTCTTATGTATTATTTGGAAACTACATTTACTGCAGCTGGCAGAGGCAGAGATTGTTTCTATTGATACACGGAATTTACAGAATCATTTTTAATGTTAATAGGGGAAGACTGCAGGAGGGAGCGGTAAAATAAGGGGGTCCCCAGCAAAAACAAGAAACTTTACGAGTCTGATGAAACCCGCTGGTTTTCCATCAGGCAGTCACGGGGCAGCTCCAATGACCCAGTGGCTGTGCTGGGTCAATGTTATCGAACTCAGTCCGGCTCGGCCGTGAACGAGCCGAGGCGACGTCGTGCTCTGCTTAAGAAGAGGTGTTATTTTCCCGCTTCAGAAGAAGCGTCCAATGGGTTTTTACGCTTTCTCCGAGACATGTCACGTCGCTAAGTTGTTAGCGCCGCACGCTAACACGTCAAGAGTACAGTGTAGCCTGCTGGAGGTTTTAAGGGTTCAGATGAAAACACCCGACCTCAGGCTGCTCACACATCGATCTTAAGTTGTAGCTGTTGCGCTCACGCCGTAATACAGTATTAGACGCGGTTAAAGTCAGACATGAATAAATAAATAAATTTTACATGAATAAGTGATGCTTAGCCTGGTGGGGGGAGGAGAACCTGGCCTAATAAGCACTGGAGGAAACCCTGTCAAGATCGTCAACACTCGTTGATCTTAATGCTACTGAAACATGTAAACCAAAAAGCATTATATCCACTGCTACCCTTCTAATTTTAAACTCCGTAACTTATGCTGTAACTTCACCTTGCCCTGCCTGCTCCTCCTTGCTTCCGCCGGCTGTGATCACAAGCGACAACATAGTAGTTCCCGCTGCTTCTTCGGGAAACAGAGCAAAAAAAAAAAATTGGGATCTTGTAGGCGTGGCGGTGGGATTTCAGCTGTGTCGGGCCGCCAAGGCTACGCCTATGTAAGGGAAACCCTGCGTGAATCTACCTCCTCTCACACCTACTCTCATCTCCTGTCGTCACTTTTCCACTTTCTCCTCTTCTCTAAGGGAAAGGGAGAGAAGACAGATAAGGCTGCAGCCTCAGAAATTACATATCACAGCTTGGCGAGGTGTCCAGCAATGCTGTCAGAAAAACGCTGCATTCGTCTTTTCGGTCCAGCTGAAGGAACGGTGCGCAAGCTCAGTTTTCTGCTGTCATTTAATGTTTATGTTTATTTATTTAGCAGATGCTTTTATCCAAAGTGACTTACAATTTATAACCTATAGGGCATGTTGTGATCTGTGGGGGAAACCGGAGTACCCGGAGGAAACCCACGCATGCATGGGGAGAACACGCAACTCCACGCGGAAAGGCCACAGCCAAGTTTCGAACCTGCAACCTTTGTGCTGCGAGGCAACAGTGCTAATAACTGCACCACCATGCAGCATTTAAAATGACTCAAGTTCTGCAGGTGGATGGATATTAGTCCATTTGTAGGGAGGAAACGTAGGAAACAAACTCACAGAGCTTTTTTTTTTCACATTTTTTAACTCTGAAATTAACCCCGAGTGCAGACTTTCAGGGTGCACGATCAAAGGACATTCATCACCAGCAGCAGCAAATGCGAACCAGATTTGTATTAAGTTAAGATTGCTCTCAGGGGAAGCAGAGCCGCCGCACACCACAGGAGATATAACACTGTTTTCTGCAGATGTGTTAGAAGAGCCCATCATAAATTATAATAAAACAGTACGAAAAGACACAGTGCTCTGTTATTACCCATCTCTGGAGTTATAAAGCACAGAGGTAATGCTGGGTAATGCGTATGTATTACTTACAGGCTGCTGGGGGTATGTTTATTTATTATCTCTTTGTAAGCGAGTTTCAGGGAATGTATTCTACTTATCTGCAGAGGTTGCACTTCAATCACACGCTGCCAGCAGCTCCATGTTCCTTCAACCCTCAAATATAGATAATGAAAAGCTCTGTCTCAGCTCCACTCAACTTTTTGTCGAAAGAAAGCCTGGGACCTTTTCAGGGGACTCTTGATGTTCAGTAGCTGCAGCTCTACATCCATAGAACCTTATGTTGCTCGGCTATGAGTTAAAAACATCCTTGCCTTCTCTGTTCTGCCTCGGTCTATGCCTGGGACAGATGCAGTACTGCAGTGTTGCATTGATGTCTTGTGCTATATCTGGGACGCATCTCTTAGAAAACATGCCACAGTCTATCAGGATCACAGATGAAGTGATATGATTGGAGCAGATGGTTTCAGGTTCACTTGCTACCACTCAGGTTTCATGTAAACACCAAGAGTGGACTTGTGAGGACAAACACACCAAAGGTGACTAAAGCTGAGCCGTTCCACTGAAAATGTCGAAGTAGGTCATCCAGGGTGAAAGAAGCTGAGGGAAATGTATCGAGCATTAGTTACGGTTCAAAGACAGCCTTAGATTGATGATAATAGTATGTTGTTTGATTTTTTCTTATTTAAAGGCAAGTCAAGCGTTTGTAAATTAGCTGTAATATAAAGATCACATATATTAAAGGAAAAATCTCATTAATAATAATAATAATAATAATAATACAAAAGAGATCGATATATAATTTTTTTTATTATAATCACAAACAACAACACTACAACTAATATTTGGCCCCTTTTGTCTTGCTTGACATCAGATCATCAGTGATGTCATCATAAGAAATCTGTTCACCATTTGAATGCTGTCAATGGTGATTGGGACCTAAAGGTGAAAGAAACCTCATTGGAAGAAATTTGAGTTGTAATGTGTTCATGTCTTCTAAAGGCGCTATTACCAGGGTGTCCAAAGGATGGCTAGCAGGCTCTTTGCTGTCCACTGAGTGGTTTTGTGTGGTCCTTGGCGGGGAAGCCAGATGTTTGCGCTTATGCAGTGGCAAGTTGGTCACAAGTTTGTAGAACCATGCATAGTTGTGCATTTTTTCCAAATGTTTTCTTTTAAGTTGTGCAGCTACTGTCAGTATTATCTGTGGCTGTGATCGATTTGCATTACTTTCAATAGTGATAGATTTATTGAGCAGCTCCGCTTCTCCAGATGAAATTGGGGGGGGGGGGGGGGGGGGGGGGGTTACATTTTGTTTTGTTTATAAAAAATGCTACAACAGTTTGCTTGTAGGAATATAATTCAGAAGACCAAGAAAATGTTCAGGCAACCAGCCTAATTCAAACAGTGTTGGGAAAAGCCCCGTATTCCTAAACCCTGAAAGCCACGACCCATAGAGGGAGCTCAGGCACCTCTGCATGCTATTGGACAACAAATAACGTGACATACTCGCCACTAGAGATGTCAGTCAAGTCTGCCGTTCACCGTCGAAGAAGACGCAAATACATCTTTTTTCTAAATAAAAGACTTAAGATCATCTATCTGCTCTTGACTCAAAGGAAAGCCCAAATCTAAACGGCCCACAGTTGATGCCAAAGCCGTCTTGAATGAGCCGTGACCATCTTTGTTTTGTTTTTTTGCTCAGTTGTGGTAACACCGCGCCCACCAAACCAAGAGCTCTGTAACAGGCCCACCAAACTGATGGAGGGCTATGGTTGGTAAGACACAAGACTATTTGGGCCAGATGAGGATTTGATGGAGTGTGGCAGGAAGGCATTGAACATTGAGCCATATCGACCATTTCAGGGATGGCAGCAGGAAAATGCTGATCATGCATTTCACAGAAAATATTCATCATGCACAGCCGTATGATTCAGTTTGAGTTCATCTAGTTTTTTTTTTCTCTTTCATGAAAACAAGTCTTTTAATAGAACCTCCTTTGTGGCCCAAATCCGCATTGACAGCTTTGATGTTCTCACCTGCAGAACACAGAAAGACCAAATAACTAATAAAGTATCTGCTAGTACAGGGCTGAACGTGACACCTGGGGAGAACGTATGTGCTGTACATATTGCCCTTCTCCACTAAGGAAGACGTTCCTCTCATCACACAAGTGAAATACAATTTTACATTATTACTCGCCTGCATCCTAAATGTCAGGGCTGATTTGTAAATGATATGCTGCTCCTAATTGCGTTGATATTTCCAGAAGCATAACGAGCCTCGCTCCTTTTACTCATTGTCTCTCTCCCACTCAGCCCCTCAGTAGAAATCTCTCTCTCTCTTATATTTTCAGATTTTCACCCCCCCCCCCCCCCCTCTCTCTCATAATTCAAACTTTACTACCCTTTTAGGAGGAGAGTGGTTTAATCAACAACAAAAAAAAGCTGAGATCAAGAATTTTAAGAACTCCCTAACGAGCAGCTCTTAACATTCCAGGGTATTAAAATCATGAAGGTTAAAGCAACTCTCTAAATCAACTAACCTCTTCAAAATTAAATAAGCAAAACACACTTTTTTTCAATTTCAAAAAGTCAAATGCTTACATATTTGCTTACATGGTCGTGCTGAGTCTTTGAATCCATTATCCTTCAACTAGATTTGAGTTTATTCCAGCTGACACTGTACAAACCGGATGCTCTTCTAAATAAAATTTCAATTATTGTATAGAAATATTCAATGTCTTAATTTTCCTTCCACATTTCTGTTTTATTTATTTATTTATTTATTTTTATTTTTTAACATTTGTCAGTGTTCATGTTTCCATTATCCACTATCCCGAGCCACTAGGGGGCAACTGTGACATATTATGGGCTCGATACATGGGAGGCGACATCGCCTCTACTCCATTCATTTTCAATGAGACATGAGCGACAAAGCGATAATCGCGGGTCTCCCTCCTACTAAGCGAAATGCGAAAAACGTGCATGTGAAATTTTGCGCTCGTGCAAGCGTCGACGGCTTTGCGCTGGCCGCTGCCGCAGGTCGCCTCCTGTGTGTCAGGTAATAAAAGCGACAGTGACGAATTTCGCTGATCGCGGTGGTTTGTCACCTCCCGCCCATTAGGCTTCCTATTTGTGAAGCGGTTCCGCTCTTCATCACTTCTAAGTTGTATTTCAAGCATGCTGTTTGCCAAAAAGCTCTTACATGTGTCGCTTGCTTTCCCTTAGAGGTTTTTGACGAGACAACGCAAGTATGCGCTATGATGGTAAAAAGTGTAAAAACGGAGATCCTAAGAACTGCTACAGAGTGTATAAAAAAGTTGAATGAGACCTGAGTTTGTAGTCATTTCTGATTAAAAGCTGTTTGTCAGTTTGTTTAATTTGATATAGAAAAAATCAGAGGTGTGATCAAGTGACTGCTTTGCAAGTCGCAAGTAAGTCTTTCCAGTCAAGTCTCGAGTCAAGTCCAAGTCAAAGACAACCAAGTCCAAGTCAAGTCTAAAGTCAATGATGTGGAAGTCCAAGTCAAGTTCAAGTCCTTAACTTTGAATTTTCAAGTTATAATCAAATCATCTGTCCAACTTCATTTTAATGACAATGATGAATAAATTCCAAAAATAAAGTTTCTTAAAGCTTCATTTATTTGCTCAAACAAGCAGAAAGAGCAACTGAAACTGATTCTAAACAAAGTGCTGCTGCATTTAGCAGAACAGGAACAAACCCAGAACGAAGAATGATTTATGATTTTTGTCCATGCCGTGCCACTTTTGTGCTAAAATATCAAATACGCTCAAGTCATCATCAAGTCAACAGATGCAAGTCGATTCAAGTTGTAAGTCATTGATGTTCAAGTCCGAGTCAAGTCGTAAGTCGTTATAGATTTTATCAAGTCAAGTCAGAAGTTATTAAAATAATGACTCGAGTCCAAATCGTGTGACTCGAGTCCACACCTCTAGAAAAAAATATTTGAACATTACTTTTCTCTATTCATGATTCAGTAACAATGGGGGGCAAGGAGGTAAGCTCTGGCGGGCTGGGTGTGGCCCGCGAGCCACCAATTGACATTTACTGTCCTTTGGTGTCAAACATCAATGGGAGAGAAGTATTAAAGTTATAATACATCACTCTGAGGATTGTACTATGCAGGTTTACCACGGGGGTTAAGAAAGCCTTTGAGCTATGTCTAACGAGTCTTCTGGCTCCAATAGACAGCAAAACCGCCTGAGGGTCAAAGAATGGGTCAAGCCCAAACATCCCACGAGACATGGAAGATCGTCCCAACATCTCAGCCCACTGGGTATCCCTATGATCATTAGCGATGTTTTCACAACGTAGCCTAGGGATGGAGTAAATGAGCCTTTAGACCGAATAAATGACTGGTTTGAAGAGTGCGTGCTTCACCGCTGTGAGGGCTGAACTCCATGAGTCCCTGGCCTCCATTAGAAGAGGCAATGTGATTCTCTAGTGTGCCCCCTCCCCACCCCCACCCCCAACGGCCTTTCTCTCTGTGTGAGATGAGTCGAGGCTACAGTGGCGGACGCCACTGGTGAGGCCATTCAGACATGGAGACAGAACAAAAAAATAAAAGTTGGCACATTTTAAAGATGGCGCGTCAGGCCAACAGAACACATTAGACTTCCAGACAGTCTGGAAACAGAGCGTGGGTAAGTCAGTCCTGAGCCGAGAACCCGACAAAAAGCCAGAGTGCACAAGGCAGACGCTGGAATCCCATTAGACTTTGAGTCTAAATTTCAGACTCTCACCGGCCTAGATCAGCAGGCTCTTTCTCTCTCACTCTTCAGAATCAAAGTGCAAAACTACAAACGCTAGCACAAAACGTAAATCAATTGTCACGTGAGACATTTACATCAGAGGGCAGTTTTTGTATCCTATGGTGCAGATCCAACAAATATGTCAATCTCAACTATTTTTTTTTATAAAAGTGAAAGTGCACTAGTGAAGCCTTTTAGACACCAAGCAGAAAGTTTTAGGTCTTGAGAGAATATGGTTTTGGTGTGTTCAACATGCTGGTGTGTATGTTTATATGAGGGCATGAGTAAGCATTTTTATCTTTGTACCTGGCAGCTTCAGCTCGGGGACCTGCCCTGAAAATGCTTCCTGATGCCTGAGTGCTCTCTGTGACATTTCCTGGTAAAGGCCATAGCAAACAAAGCATCTCCATAAGGAGCAACATCACAAATCATCTGCTTTTCTTAGTCATGACAGAGTTCCTCTAATTGCCTGCATATCTCTGCTTTCAGCGCAAGAAAATCCACTTCAGCTTTTGTCCAGTTTTCTAATAGACTTCATTTAAATTCCAATCTCACAACTTGTAAATGGCTGCCCAGGCATGAAGCATATTTGTGGTTAAATAAACCTCCTGAAGAAAAAGGATCTCCACTCTTAGCTTTAAACCAACCTCTGAAAAGCTATTCAGATGAAAAGCCACAGTCGGTCTATTAAAGGGCCATAATGAGAGAAACAAATGGACACAGAGGAGGACAGTTTGTTAGCCAGCTCCAAACCCTGGACTAATTTAAGGACTCGGAAATGTTGCAAAACAGAGATAACTGGTGCCAAAAGATTCACTCAGCATGTGATTTGCGTACAAAGCACTTGACTGTCTTTTCGATATCTTTGTCATTATAACTGTGTAGCAGCTGCAAGTAAGTGACTTCATTCAAAAATGTAATTTTTTAATATAAAATCTACATCTCTGCTGGAGTTTAGACCTGCGTGGTGCATTTGTTCTTCTGCTGCTCTGCTCTTTCTGTCACAGACACATTGACAACTGATTTATCTGTGAGCTCATGTTCTCTGTGCACACGCTCTGAATCAAAACAGGATCATGCACAGGGGGGAAGAATTGTTGTTCACTTTTCCCCGCAGAGTCTTTCATGACAACTTAGCCGCGTTTTTCACTAGATTTAGTGACTTTAAAGACCCTGTGGGTGATTTCTTTTTGAAGAAAAAAAATCCTGTGCCGTTTTAGACAAACCCTGGCAACATTTCAGCAGAGAAGGAGATGCCAATTTGGATTTCTTCTGCTGGAGAAGCAAAACCTCATGATGAAGTGTTTATCAGTTGACAAAAAAATAAATAAATAAAAACAAAAAACTATTGGAATCGACTTTGAGCCAAGATCTCTGTGGGCTTCAATAGCATCACGCTATATCTCATGCTCTTCCAAACAGCAATTAGTCAACCCACGCTAAAATGGCCTTAATCACATCCATCATTTCTCAGTTCAAGCCCTGGTTCATTATTCTACCTCACATACTCATAAAACTAACCTCCTTTTTATAATCTGCTTTTCATACATGCGCACTGAGGTTGCTTTAATTTGAAGTGACCTTCTTAACCGCTAAATGTGCTTTGCAATGCGCTCTGAGGGTTAAACGTCAACAAAGAAAATATGGGGTTGGGTGGAAATAATGTGGCATTCACCCACTAAGATGCCACTGTGGTTAGCACAGTTGATTTCCTCTTTGTTCAAGCAATAATGAGACAGTTACTGCAATCACTGCTGTAAGGACATTTTTAATTACATAAACAGACAAAAAGTGTCTACTAGCAGAACAATTGTGCAAAGAAAAATGCTTTTAAATGCTTAAAATCCCTTTAAGACACTTTCAGAGACATGCCTTCTAACACATGTTTGAAAATCAGATTAAACAGCTGTTAGTCACATTAAATAGGCTACTTGATTCAAATCCAGGGCAGAAGTGCATGCATTCAAAAGAAATAACAATATTAAGCTGAATTGTTCCTGCAAGTGAAACAAGATAGCACGAACTGCTAACAAGCAGTACTTTAGAATATAAGCACACACAAATGTCCCAACTAACAGCAGTCTTCAAATGAAGACTTTTTTCATTTCAGCACTTAAAAAACAGTTACACTAGAATGGTAACCATTTTCCTACATGGTGTTAACAACAGAACAGAACCGCAGACCGTGTGCAACACAAATGGTCGTCAACATAAAATAACCGTCTGGGATAAAAGCAGTGATAAGTAAAGGATTCAGGGAAGTTTGGGAACTTCTGTTAACTTTTAGTTGGGCTGGGCGATATGGCCTAAAATCAATATCAACATTTATTGAGGATTTCACCTCGATAACGATAAATGGACGATAACTACAGGTATGCACAGAAACAAAAGTTTTCCACTAGATGGGGCTGTCACATTTTTACGTGACTCAAGGTGGTACAGCTTCTTAAACGGACATGAATGTTGCCTACAAACACACATCTTTTCATTTGTTTTATCATCAAAAGTATTGACATGGGAAAAATTATCTTGATAAGAGTTGTAAATTTCAATAAGAAAATTTCTATTTATTGCCCTAACTCGTGGTGATAAATTTAGCAGTCAGCTAAATGTTGTTAGAAAGTTAATTATCCCAAAAAAAAGGTTATTCAGTGAAATCACACAACCCCACTGTATAAAATGGAAATAAAATAAAATAGCGCATACATTTAGCTCCCTACACCATCCTTTGTGATGCTTCATAGGCTAAATGTGATTCAGCAGCTCTATGGCCACTACTGCTGCTGTATAAAAAAAACTAGATAGATGTAGAGGAGAGAGAACACAATTTTACCTCAAAAGCATAGTTAGGTGGTTTTAAGTGGTCTTGTTAGAAAAAATTATGAGCAATCAGCCAGTTCCCCTGGTACACCAGCTTCTTTTTACTATCCAAAAATATGCACCGTCCTGCCATTCATTAATATAGTCATCTTGTGAACCACCTGGTTCAAAGTAGGGTCATGAAGAGCTGGCCATCACCAGCAGTCACTGAGAGAGTAGGGGGCCACAAGGGCCATGCGGTGTTATAGGTTATGCAATGTTTCCGTTAATGAATGTCTCTGGATCGCCATAGTGCCAGGTGGAGTGCACCTGCCTTTCACAGGTAAAACTAGTGAGGTTCAGCCTCTACTGGATATGACAACACAGGAAAAGGACACATGGAAGGGTGTGCAAATTAAAATGTCTTAAATGAAAAAAAAATTGTTTTAGTGGATTAAATTGGTGCAGAGCTGCCAGACAAGAAAACAAAAATTAAGCTCTGTCACTTTTATTTTCTTTCAGAAGCTGTTTATCAACCGGTTGCATAATCTGAAATTAAACATCTAAAAGGTATGACTATCATTCAAATAGATTTACTACAAAAGGGGCAAATTCGATATTTAATCTACAAAATGAATAATACGTGGACCATGCACCAGCAACACACATACCAGAACACTTCAACACCCACACAAACACACATGCACCAAATAATAGAAGCAAAAAGAGGGAGAAAAGAGAGCAAACTGAGACACACTGAGACTGCTGAAAAATAGAGAGAACTGGTTTAGTGGTGGTTGTGATGTCACCCGGGAATATTTAAAATTGTTGACTGCCATGTAGAGAGACAATGAGTTCAGCGTCATCGACTTCTTCAAATGCAATGAAGCACAGTAATTACCACTGCTCAGATGGAGGTGGTACTGATAGAACAAACACTTGGCACTCAAACAAACCTCGAAAATTACACAACGTAACACTAACATGGCAGAATCAGGCAAAAACTCACAAAGAAAGTCTACAGAAACAAGACAGAGACTATGCTTTAGCCCCAAGTAGGAGAGTAGGAACTCTAACCCCCAAATTCCACTACCTCCAATCCGCTCCGCTCCGCCCCCACCCTCCGCAGACGCTTGCTTCCGAACTCAATGTTAACTGGTATCCGCTCTACAACGGCTCCGCTCCGGTGTGGAGACCTGAGGTGCGCAAACAAGCATGCGCGGGGTTTTCGAGATCTTGCGATACAGTCCGAGCAATAAACGCGGAAATTAGATCCAAACACCCGTTGTGTGGGAGAAGCATCGAAATGAACTGTTTAATCTGCCCATCATTTGTGTTGAGAGATCAGCAGTGTTTGGATCAACAAAGTGTGACTACTTTGATAGTGGAAACTGTATTTATGGCTTACTTTTGTGCATGTAAAGTTCAGCCGCCATCAATAGTTGTTAAAAGTTGTTAAATCTGTGCATATGAAACAAAAAACGCCGTTTGTGTATCGATTTATTGTGAAATAACGGAAGCTGTGCTTGCTCCCTTTCCTGTTGCGCGGTTGTGATTCCTGTCCATTGACTGCGGAGGTGCTCTGGCAAAAATAGGACCGATTCTATTTTTGCCGGACGCCGGAACAGAGGGCGGCGCACTGCGCCGCACTGCCGCAGTAGTGGAATAACTCTGATTGACTACAATGGGACCGATTTTGCTGCGGAGTTCGTGGCGGAGGTAGTGGAATTTGGGGGTAAGTGATAGCTGTGGATAAACAACATCACAGGGGCAGGAATGTGCAACAGAAACAGGAACTCATTGATGGAAAACTATGAAAAAATGAGAAATGAGAATCCCCAAACAATCTAATCTGTCCTTGAGTGCCCTCCTACTGCAGCATTGTTCTGTCAGAGCCAGATAAGTTGGGAAGCGCTGCAGTGAGTGAATAGAGGAGAGAACAGAAAAGAGAAAATCAATGATAAGAGTCTCCACTTGACACAGTAAAGGACTGAGGTGTGTGTGTGTGTGTGTGTGTGTGTGTGTGTGTGTGTGTGTGTGTGTGTGTGTGTGTGTGTGTGTGTTTGTGTGTGTGTGTGTGTACAGCAACATTCTTTCACCTTAACAAAAATCAGAATTAAGTTACCTGAAACCTTTTTTGTTTCCGTTAAAGGTGCAACAGCAAATCTGGAAAACAAATTAGCTTAATTTTTTTCATGCCTCTTAACAATGTTCTAACATCGTATAGCTATAAATATATAGAAGATATTAAAAAAAAGTTTTAAAAATAATAAAGTGGTTTTCTCATGTTTGTCTAAAAACCTCTGCTGCTAACATGTTTCGGACCAAAAGCAATTACTGGACCATCCGGTCCGGAGAGGCGTACCCGGCACTTCCGTGTTGGGCCAGATCGGTCACCCCCTCCCTCGCTCCGATGGAGACATTTTCACCAGCACCCTTCTGAGGGCCGGGGATGAATGCTGGGGCTGAATTCTCGTCCTAGCTCAGACCTGCAACCGGTTGTTGGTCTCACTGAACCACTGCACTTCTGCACTTCTGCGTCCTCCACTCATACTTTGCAACAGAAGAGAGAAGTTCTTCACTCAATAATATCAAAGAAGGAGAAGCAGCCGGCTGCTACCACTTCAACTTTACGACAAACTACCAGGATCTCAAAATAAAAACACCATTTGAAGTCACAGATAACTAAAGGCGTTTGGGCCTAGTAAACGGCGACGGATGTTTAGCGCCATTTTGTTTTCTCTGGTAATGTGGGTTTCTGGTTCTGGTGGATGCAGAGCAAGTGCAGATACCCGTGGGGACGAGTGAGTGTTCCGTGAGAGTATTTGCGATTAAAACCTAGCTGGTTTGCAGATTCGCTATTACAGCTTTAATCGTCAAACACAAATTAGAGTTATGTCATAGTTATAGGTGACACACTAAAAAGGAACCAGAATGTTCCCGTCTTAAAGATATGCTAATTCCTTTCTCTTGATGATGACATGAGACAACATCCCTCCTAAAGGGTAACCATCCTACCGTATGGGTGTAACATATAAAACCCTAATGAATACCACCTTCATTTATTTGATAAGATCTGTAGGAGCTGGAAAAGTTTTAAGCAGGTTATCAAATACAATTATATCAGAGCAGTGGTATCTAAATTAAAACTAAATATTTAGACAGCATCCTGAAGCTGCTAGAGAGACGAGGCTGTTTTTATGTGTTCATTCCCAAGATAAATCTGACAGCAAACAGATGAAGAAGAAAATTATCTGCCCAGTGTCTGTTCAGAAACTGTGAACGCTGTGGTGTTCTTGGTCCAAACATTCAGTGGTTAGGAAGGAAAGCATGCTTAGAAATTATATTTTCAGATTTTCACCCCCCCCCCCCCTTCTCTCTCTCTCTCTCTCTCTCTCTCTCTCTCTCTCTCTCTCTCTCTCTCTCTCTCTCACACACACACACACACACACACACACACACACACACACACACACAAACACACACACACGCACACACAAATACATAATATTTAAAAAAATGAATTAGAAAGTTTCTTCTTGGTGTTTCTAAATCAAATGATGAAAGTGATCATTTTATTCACAAAGAACTAAATCCAGAATGTCAGAGTCTAGAAGCTTTGAACATAAATAATCAACAGGTAAGTCTGGTAAAACTGATAGAGAACCCTGGACAATCACTTATTGATTTTGTTTTCTCCATCAATATTTCTAAACTCCTTCCAGGTCTTTGGTCGAGTCAGATAGGCGACAGTTAATTGCACCGACTCCACAATCTTTAACACTCATTGTGGTTTGGCAAAGTTGAAATGCTTGTGGGTGTTGTCATAAAGAGGAGAGCAACACGACAACGCAGGAAACCAAGTCAGACTTCATCTCAGCTACGATTCCATTCTAACAGCACAAATTCTAAACTAGCTCCTGCATTGTAAAATTAGATTTATAGAAGTTTATTTTTCCATGGTTTGCACAAATGTGCATTTAGTGCAGCAGCCACATTTATACAAATATACTTTATTCATACGGTTACATAAGGTTTATATAAAGAATTAGATATAATATTGTAAAATAGCATGGTGTTTGTGCACATTAGTTTGTGTATTACGAAATTACCTTCAGGCCATACCGCCCCACCCAGCCTTAATTTTGAATTTATAAAAAAACTATTACTGTTATTAGTGTATAAAACACTCAGTTCATGACCATGAGTGAAATTAGCTTCTACATGTAAATTCTACAAAAAGGACACACTCACACACACACAAGTACACACATATTGAGCTGCATGTTCTAGCAAGCGGAAGGAGCTTCTTTGTTTCTTGGCATAGATTAGTGCTTCAGCTGTGTGGAAAGGACAGCCCAATTTGTCAAGAGAGTGCGAGGAGCTAATCACATCAAAAGAACTGCTACCCCGGCTAATATCAGCCCATGAGCAGGACGCCTCATTCATTAGTCTGCATCTGCAGGACAAATCACTTCCATGCTGACAGACAAAGGCAACACACAGGAAAGTGAGATGGAGCAGGAAAACGTGTAGCACCCGACTCACTCACATAAACAACAATAAAAGTATTTAAATTAATGAATACAATAGATCAGACTCAACGTCATGAATTATTTCGTATGCAGCGGCTTGAATCTCATTCTACATTGGACGGTGCAGTGTAGCCATCATCTGTATGTAAATGTGTGTGAGTCAAAGACAAATCCTACTTTGTGACATTTTTGCATTTAGAACACCTTAATCTTTGCTCAGTAGGAAAACAGCAGAGCTACGTCTAAAATATATTCACTATTATCTAACAATTATTCAAATTAATTAAGTCAGATATTAAATATTTTCTCACATTAACATAATTTCATCATTAAAATACTATTTCTTGTTGCACTTTTTACAGTTTCTAATTACTCGAATGGATGGATGGATGGATGGATGGATGTTATTTTGACTAGAGTTAAAAGCTGCACATTGATTCAAATCAGAGGAATTTATGTAAAACGGTTCCCAAACCTCTCAGCTTCAGACTGACAAAACAAGACATTCAACTCCAGATGTGTTTGATTTGAAAATACAAACCTGCTTATCTTGATCAAAAAGCTAAATAATTTAATGCATAAAGCAAACCACCTCAGTCCAAATTTACTTATGTTCACCTATGGCAATTCAGTTGACTTCTTGCAACAAATATGCTAAAAATATTTTCTGCAACTGTTTGTTTAGTTTTATTCAATTTCTGGAATTCATCTCAACACCCCCAGTGTGGTTCTCAGTGACCCACAGTGGGGTCCCAACCCCAACTTGGGTAACCGCTGGTTTATGTGATTAGGCTGTAAAATAATTTTCACTAATATGTAAGCAAGTTGGACCCAAAAAATCCTATTATATATGTCAACCAGGAGGCATCCTGACCAGTGTTGGTTTGGCCATCTGGTCAGGATGCCTCCTGGACACCTCCCTGGTGAGGTTGTCTGGGCATGTCCAACTGGAAGGAGACCCAAGGGAAGACCCAGAACACCCTGGTGGGACTACGTCTCTTGGCTGGCCTGGGAATGCCTTGGGATTCCCCCAGAAGAGCTGGCTTAAGTAGATGGGGAGAGGGAAGTCTGGGTGATCCAGCTTAGACTGCTTTCCCCGAGAACCTGACACCAGATAAGCGGCTGAAAATGGATGAATGGATCTATGTCAACCTCTGATCTGGGCTGTTTTCTGTTTATTAGAATATTAGCTTGTAGTTGCAGATTTTCTAAATTTTCTCCCAAAACAACAAAGATGACAATAGTTCATAAAACTGTGAGATTCATGGTTCCCTTAGAAGTCACTATAACAACAATAATGGTGCATCATCAGTGTATATCCAACACATCCTAGAAGATATTTAGCTGACTAATATTTTACCAATGGGTGGGGATTTAACACTTTAATTATGATTAATTAATTGAGAAAAATAACGCATTAAAGAGCCCGGGTGATCCCTGGTTGTGGGACGGAAAAGTCTACTATCAAAATTTGTGCCCAGTATATCAATAAATATCATCCTGCTGCACCTTTGACAAAACAGTAGAGCCTGGGCTACAAGACCATATCAACCATTTTTTTGTGCTACAACTACAATTAAATCAGTCATTACAAATTGGTCTTCATGAAGAAAATTAAAAAAAATCTATTTTTTTATCGTTTCATCGTGTGTAATTGGTAGAAAGCAGGTAGACAGGAACTTTATTCTAATGAACTTTATTACAACAGGAGGGACAAGCATTCACAGAGCATTCATCTTGTAACCCTCAGAACTTCCCCTGAACTCTACACTACATCTCTCTCTCTCTCTCTCTCTCTCTCTCTCTCTCTCTCTCTCTCTCTCTCTCTCTCTCTCTCTCTCTCTCTCTCTCTCTCTCTCTCTCTCTCTCTCTCTCTCTCTCTCTCTCTCTCTCTCTCTCTCTCTCTCTCTCTCTCTCTCTCTCTCTCTCTCTCTCTCTCTCTCTCTCTCTCTCTCTCTCTCTCTCTCTCTCTCTCTCTCTCTCTCTCTGTCTGTCTGTCTGTCTGTCTGTCTGTATATATATATATGTATACAAGATATATCTCAAGATAAAAATCACAAGGCGCTTCACAAAAACAAAAATAAAAAAATGTAAAAATATAAAAAAGCATTTAGAAAATGTTTAAAAATATATTTAAAATGAGCAAAAATAAGCAATTGTGATTTAAAAGAATAAATGTTAAGAAAGAGAGAGAGTGAATAGAAAAGAGGGAAATCAGTGGATCCTGAGGAAGGTGGAATAGGTGGGGAGAGCAGAATAAAGAGAGAGTGGTTGAAGAAGGTCATACAAAAGCCAGCTTGAACAAGTGAGTCTTCAGCTGCTTTTTGATGGAGACCACTGAGTCCACTGATCTCAGGCTCAGGGGGAGAGAGTTCCAGAGTCTGGGGGCCACAGCAGCAAATTATCTGTCACCTTTGACCTTTAGCCTGGTGCTGCACAACCAGTAGGCTTTGATCACTGGACCTCAGGGACCTGCTGGGGGTGTAGGGACTAAGAAGATCACCAATGTAAGATGGTGCTTGTCCATGTAAGGCCCTATAGACCAGAACCAGGATCTTGAAATGAACCCTGAAGTTGACTGGCAGCCAGTGAAGCTGGAGGAGAAGCGGGGTGATGTGGGTGCATTTGGAGGACTTGGTCAGAAGCCGAGCACAGGCATTCTGAACCACCTGTAGACGGTTCAGGGAGATTCTGCTCAGACATGTGCAAAGAGAGTTACAGTAGTCTAAGCGTGAGGAGATGAAGGTGTGGATAACTGTCTCAAGTTCAGAGCGAGACAGAATGGGACTCAGCTTAGCAATGTTCCTGAGATGGAAGAAGGAAGAGCGAACAAGAGAACTGACATGAGAATCCAGGGTGAGAGCTGGGTCTAAGGTCACACCAAGATTCTTGACAGAAGGTTTGGTGTGGGAAGCAAGCTGACCAAGAGAGTCTCTGACTTTGGGAACCAGCTTGTCTGGGGCACAGATGAGGATCTCAGACCTATCTTCATTCAGCTGAAGAAAGCTCCCAGCCATCCAGGTTTTGATAGAGTCTAAACAGGTGTGTAACAGCTGCAGCTTAGACATCTCATGGGGCTTAAAGGAGATGTACAGTTGGATGTCATCTGCATAAAGATGGTAGGAGATTCCTTTGAAGGAGCTCAGGATGTGCTGAAGAGGAAGCAGATAGAGGAGGAAGAGCAGAGGCCCCAGCACAGAACCTTGAGGGACACCATGGGTAAGAGAGGTGATGGAAGACCTAAACTTGGAGACGGCCACAGAAAAGGAGCGCTCAGAGAGATAAGAAGAGAACAACTCTAGAGCAGATCCTGATAGGCCAACCCAGTCTCTCAGCCTCTCTAGTAGCAGGTGATGGTCAACAGTGTAGAGGAAGTGCTGCACAGTGCAGCTCATCATTTACAATGTTTCATGTCCATTTACACTTCATCAATAACACATTTACTCATTTTTACACATCCCAACCAACCCCACAATGCTTTTATTTAGCGTAGGGCTGGGCGATATAGGAAAAAAAAGCGTATCGATTAAAATAAAATTCATATTGATCGATATCAATAATTATTGAAAACTAAATGAAAATGTCGAAAATATATTTTAAGTGCAGCCCAGGCCATTTTAGGCCATTAATTTATGATAAAAAAAAAAAGTTGGTTGCATTACCAGACTTGTTTTTTTTATCGATTCTCTGTTGCAAACCACAGTTGTTTGTTTTTTGTCAGACTTGTAAGAATGAAAATATCGCCACACTGGTGAAGTACTCTTACCTTTTTTCATGACAATTTCTTCCAACTCTCCTTGCTTCAAAATCTTGTTTAGGTCACATTGCTGTCTGTTTAGGTTTGAGAGGGAAGGGCTTGGTAACAGAGCATGCTTTGGTCTGTGTTTTGATTGGCTGAGTGTACGTAATGACTCTATGAAGCTATTCAATAGGCTATAATGGAAAAAGGAAACATTTATTGAAGTTTTTATTGATCCATTTTTTTTCTCTATTGAACCACTATTGATCAATATATGTCCTTATTGAATTACTGTCCAGCCCTACTTTAGAGTGAGACCAAAGTAATCAAATAAACCTTGTGGTTACAGAAATATACTCATTAAGGTGTGGGTACGTCATATGTGCCTCACTAAAATAATTTTGATGAAAAAAAATGCCTGGGTACAAACTGGCTTGAATAATTAAAATGTGATTAATCAAGATTAATTAACTCATTCACTACCAGCCATTTCCTGATCAGAAAAGCACATTTCTACATGCGTTTTTCAGCATTTTACTGTTTTTTTAAGAGTCACAAAACGTTGTGCTCTAGGATGATGTTGAAGCTAAAATGAACAAATCAAAGAGGAGACTCACCTCTTACATCAAGAAGAATTCACGCGTTTCGAGCGTTATTTGTTCTTTCTTAATCCGTTGTTGAATTGTGATCGGCAGAGGCTTTTCCGGTTCGCGCCTCACTTTTTTACAGCAGCGGCCCAAAACGATATCCTAACACATGGAATTTCTGCTTCCTGATCATGTGTCTGACGTACGTGGATGGAGATCAGCTTTAGAGCTGGGATGTTTGTTCTCACGGCGCGGGGGCTCGTTCCGACGCCCACACAGTAGAAAAAAATGCAAATGACGACTTTAGTCATCATTGGCAGTTAGTTGGTTTTGAAATGCCAACTATAGTCGTCAATGGCAGTGAATGAGTTAATTACAAAGCCTCTAATTATTTAGATTATTTTTGTTACTGAGTCCCACCCCTTTCATCTAGCTATTTTATTATCTAGTGAATTCATAAAGAATCAACTGGATTAAAATAATCAATATTTATCCTCATAATATTAAAAAGGTGCTTCCATATAATAATCTGAGAATAACTATAAGAGAACTTAGTTTTGCCTTTCAATGCAGTATCATTTGTCTCTATTCTCTCTGTCCAGAGGGTATATTGTATCTGACGCAGCATTTCTGCCCAACATGTTCTGAGAAGACAAGCCTTCCTCCAGGGTTATTTGAAACAGAGATTACATTTCAGGTTGAAGAGAAAACTACAGTTGTAGCACATTACAGCTATTTCTGTTCCTGGAACATAAAGTTACCAGTAACTGGGATGGAAACAGAACCCAAAGGTGCTTATTGTCCTTATTTTGCAACATGTCAACCAAAGGTACATTACAGACTGTGGTTACAATACAGACTTTAATGTCCTTGATACTCGCCAAAGCAAGTGTTAAATGTCCAGAAGTTGGGATATTTCTCATTTTAATAGCTATGATAGGTTTGTTAGTGTTCAGTGTTTAGTTGCAACAACCATTAAGAATGGTACATTTACTCAAAATGATATGTGAGGCTATAAAAGTCCCCATTCTGGACAATGTTTTCCTGTTGCCCATCTTATGGATGAGATACTGAGTTTGTGTCTCATGACCTCCTTTTATTACCAACAATAACTGTTGTGGCTGTGAGATAGTGTGGCCCGACAAAGCCAAGCCTTCTATCACCTTCATCTGTTTCCTTCAGCTAACTTCATGCAGCAGAAAGAAAAGCCTTCAAAATTCACCAACCTGCCACACCGAGTCCCTAATGAAGTTAGAAGTTTTTACACACGCACTCACACACACACACACACACACACACACACACACACACACACACACACACACACACACACACACACAAAATGCCTTTATTTAAACTGATTGAAATTCCTAATTTTAGGCCAGTCTTATGAAAACACAACATGAACTGTCAGATTGCTGTCGCTAATCTGTGTGATCTCATGAAGAATTTGTGTTAAAATCTAGTTTAATGAGAAATGTCACGTTTCTATGATGGGAGGAAACAGAACGCAGCAGAAGCCAATCAACTCATTAATATAAGGTTGAAAGAAGAATCAACAACCTCCTCAGACAAAGGAAGCATGTTATGGATGGAGGAAACTTGACTGAAGAGTCTATAACCTTTCATGGCATTGGAGCCAGACCAGCTGCAAATGAAGGGGCAGAACCCTGAGCTGTGCACATGCAGAGATATGCTGCTAAAGATTAGATGCACTGCCTCCTTAACTGTCTCCCCAGCTGCAGGGGATTCTGTTTCTCTGCTCACTGTCGAGCTTTGAAGCTCTAATGCCTCTGATCTGTCAAATATCTCTAGCTTCACATGTTGTCCAGTGGAAGCTTCTCATGAGATGCTGCTGCAGCCAACACAGAGCAGTAAAGGTGGCTAAGCCTTGATTTATGAAAAAGGACATTCATTTTGATGAGAGACTTCAATTAAAGTTGGCCTTTATGTAAGATATTGGTCAGATTAGCCTACCAGAAGCATCTAAAGTATTAGCATTTCAAAACAACCCAAATGAGATGTTTCACAGGGGAGTGTTCTTATTTACCACCAGGCACAGCTATTAGGGCTTCAAATACCTGATCAAATAAAAAAAAGATTAATTATGAGTAGAGAGCTACAAACATGAATGTTGGTGGATTCTGAGTTTAGTTGGTTGGTGGTCAATCAGCAGTGGTCCACGAATGCAGTCATTCAAGCCATCCAAACGTTTCTACTGCTGAACTGACCTCTCTTTATCCAATACACACACACACACACACACACACACACACACACACACACACACACACACACACATACACACACACACACACACACACACACACACACACACACACACACACTCAGCCTGAGGGCATCTGCCTAGGAGGCACGTCAGCATGTATCTCCCTATGGTCAGAGTCTTTGCCACCATGGTGAATCAATTCTTAATAAACCATCTGAAGGCTTCCTCTGCTATACCTTTCATTTCCTCTCCTCAAAGCTGCCGGGCAAATTAGCCTGCCAAGACGATGATAGGGAGCAAGCGGCAGAAGAAAGCAACAGAGAAGGGGACGGGGGAAAAACGACTCAGCACCTATAATTAAATTTACAAATCACTGTTTCTTAATTAATCTGGGAAATATGAGGAAAAGGGTGAGTCTGAGACGTGGCTGACACAGCTCTAGTTTTCCCGCATCTGCTTTTTGTTTGTGCTGCTGGGGAGGGCAAGCTGAGAGAGGAGGAAAGGAAAGGCAGATGAAAGCTTAATAAAAACTCACCGCAGGCTGTTACTTCTACCCGCCACCCCCCACCCAGCTTTTTTAGCTTTTCTCTTCCTCCCACTCTCTTATTTTCTTGTAATTCCTCCCTTACTTAGGTGGTGTAGGAGGAGACAGAGCCTATCTCTTTACTTCCCCTTTTTTCTCTCCGTTACCTGCTCGGTGCCCCTCTCTTTCCTGTCTACTTTTGCTAATTCTGAAACCTGCATTTATAAATGAGGTATGCCATTGGCAGCTGGATTACACCGCTGCTTTGTAATGTACATAAATAATTTCTACTAAACTGTGTAAGAAAATAACTAAAAAATGGGTTCTCCTACTGTTCAGGTTGCCTCTTCTGTGTAGGAGCTGCTGACTTTGTATGCCGATATTGATTTTGTTTCTGCCACTACATTTTCTGAACAGATGGAACTCTGCAGCTAATCAGCTTATAAAATGCTTTTTCAATGCTAGTGCAGGACTTGGGCTTTGAAACATTGCATCAATATTGCAATATCAATATGTACATAGGATTTTAATAGGATGAAAACATGAAGTGCATACCAAATATACATATATGTCCCACCCACAACAACCATTATAATACCAGTCTACTAGGTATGTGTACTGGTGAAATTCTGGCAGTACAATATGTATCACGATACATTCAGCCAAATGATTTTAGCAAGTTCTCTAGACTGAATTTATTGTAGGAAAATGTAATAAACAGTCCAAACTGATACATAACATGTTTAACATGAGGTATCTGAACCATGATAGAGGTATTTACATTTCAATGGTGGAAACAAAATCCATTGCACACTGCTGCTTACTAGTGGTCGGTGTTGGAACTGCATAACAAGAAAAGAAAATACACAAATGTTTGCATGTAAATTCTCCCAAGAATTTGATACATGGCTGTTGAATATATATTCTTACATCCCTACAGTCTACCAATTAAACGTTTATTAAAAAGTTTTGTTATTTAAACGGCGGCACCAGCGTAGCATCCAAATCTGTCAGAATGGATGTTCTCCACATTTACCGGGTAGGAAACTTTGGTCCTCCTTTATGTGGTACTGCAGAGCTGAGCGCTGGAGTTGTAACCTGAGACCGAATCCAAACCGAATTCAGTTCTGTTGGATTTGGGCCGTGAATTATGCTAAGTGAGTGGGTTGGTGCACGGCGTGCTCAGCTCGCTCGATCAGCGACACACAAAGAGAGAGAGAGAGAGAGAGAGAGAGAGAGAGAATCTGAGGACGCTCCTCCAAACATGCATTATTATTTTCATCAATTCATTATTATTTCTCCCGGAAGCGCTCATTCAGACCGAGTGTTGTGATGCAGGAGATCCGGTCTTGGGGAGGGAGCGGGTGAGGGTGACATCAGCTGCAGCATAATCATCTGTCTCTTTTATTTAGGGACACGGAGAAGTTAAAAGGAGAGAGAAATAGAAGATAAAGTTTTTGTTCCACTTTATTTTTTTGTTTTGTGATGATAAACTGATGTTAAATTCAGCTTAAAGAGAAACTGGGAGGAAGCTTTGGTTAATTTTAAGTTACAGGAGATCTTGTTTCCTATCTGCTCCTCCGGAGACAGCATGGACATCAGAGTTACATGGTGAGGGTCCCACAGGACAGGTTAGTGCAGTCACACAGCCGAGCTGGAGGGGGACAGGTGTTGTCCTTTATATTGCAAGCTTGTGTGTTATGTGCATTACAGCCACCAGCAACAGCAGCAGCACCTCCACTCCACACTGTTTCTCTCCAGCTTCATCACATTGTTCAGCTATGTTGGATGATACTGTCTTTATTCACTCTTTTAATGATGTCACTTTTCCTGATTAAAAGTACACAAGGCTTGCTTTTGTTTTCTCTTCTTGAAATCATAAAAGACCGATCTGGCCAAGCAAGAGACCATGCAAATCAGATCCAAAAGGAGCTGCCAAGTAAAACATCAATACTATGCAGATGTGAATAAATAATCAAGCAACATAGTCCCAGTATCAAAACAAAATAACACGTGGCATGTATGCCTATGTAAGTAAATAGAAGTAAACATCTACATTTTCCTGTCTGAAATGGGTTGGTGAGACTGTTCCAATAACTTTTCTAAAAGATAAATGGTAAAATTTGCTTTAGGGAATGTACTAATGAATGCCTTCACAATTTGTCCCCTAGTCTCAACCCTGTAAGACCCCAGCCATTGTCTTTGCGCCTTCTCTTTTAGGATGATTAGTCTGATTAGACTGCCTTGACTTAATTATTATCCTCAGATAATTATCTGGTCACTATTTGGATTTTTTATCTTATTGGGAAAGGGTAGGATGCCGTCTCCAGGTGAGTGTGTCGAGGTCTGGTTTGCAAACAAGGGAAAGGAAAGTGGATTGGCGCTGCGTCTGCAGTGACGCGGGCGTTGTATCGATCTGGCATGGTAACGAGAGAGCTGAGCTGGAAGGCAAAGCTCTCGATTTGCTGGCTTATCCAAGTTCAACCCTCACTTATGGTCACGGGCTTTGAGTAGTGACCAAAAGAACGAGATTGCAGATACAAGCGGCCAAAATGAGTTTTCTTCACAGGGTGTCTGGGCTCTTTCTTTGAGATAGGGTGAGGAGCTCAGTCATCCCGGGGGGGCTCGGAGCAGACCCACTGCTCCTCCACATCAAGAGAGGCCAGTTGAGGAGGACCCCTAAAGGATGACCCAGAACACGCTGGAGAGTGTTTTTTAGGATTCCCCTAAACCTGACCCAAGTGAATGGAGAGAGGGCCTCTCTGCTTAGGCTGCTGTCCTCGCAACCCAACACCGGATAGGTGGTGAAAAATGAATGGATGGATGGATGGATACTGAATACCCCACCCCAGGGGCGGGGTTAGGCCCGACTACTTGGGCTCAAGCCCCGAATGTTTTAAGGAAAGCCCCGGATCTAAAACGTGGAAGTAACATGCAGTACCAAAGTCCAACAGAGGGGAGCAGCTGGCAGTAGTTTGTATACAGCCTGCCTGAGCCTCCACCACTGAAGAAGAAGCCCTTCAGCAGCCAGCTTCTTCTGCAATCTCTGCCTGAAACGCATGTGTGAAGATGGACATAAGGACGTTTTTTTTAGCCCAAAAGTACGGTGACAGAACCCCAGCTTTGATGAGACTGGTGTTGACTCAGGTTTGTGAGTCTTATTTGAAAATATTTGTTG
This sequence comes from Nothobranchius furzeri, assembly GCF_043380555.1. Classification (NCBI taxonomy): domain Eukaryota; kingdom Metazoa; phylum Chordata; class Actinopteri; order Cyprinodontiformes; family Nothobranchiidae; genus Nothobranchius; species Nothobranchius furzeri. The sequence continues at coordinate 55,791,574 of NC_091755.1, read as the reverse complement.
TGCTGCTGGTTTGCCTAAAGTTAGCTGACTATCAGGTAAAGTTGTTGGAGAAAGAAAGGGAATATTTACTATCATCTCACACTAAACACTAACAGGAACAATACTCTGCCCTGAATATGCTTAATATGTAGCTTCAGATTAAAAATTATGTGGTACAAGACAAATATATATGATGTTGACTAGTGCGTGTCATATGTGTGTGTGTGTGTGTGTGTGTGTGTGTGTGTGTGTGTGTGTGTGTGTGTGTGTGTGTGTGTGTGTGTGTGTGTGTGTGTGTGTGTGTGTGTGTGTGTGTGTGTTAAGCCCCGGATCGTCTTCGGTCCTAAATCCGCCCCTGCCCCACCACCATTTACCATCTTACTATCAAGCTGTTGTGAAGGTGGAAGTCACCAGTTTGAAACGTTATCAAAAACATCGATCGTGACACAAATCAACTGACACTGTTTGTAAAATCCAGCTCTCTTTGGAAGACCATTTTAGTTAGCTGCTTATTAGCTTCTAGAATGCTGAAAAGCCCAAGCCCAGACATCATGGGACTCATCCCTGTGTTTGCTGACCCCCAACTCCTCAGTCCTTTTTTGCCCTTTTCCTCTCAGCTTTCCTGCACAGAGATGATTTTGTGCTGAACTAAATGCTGAACATTCATGTGGAGTTCAGGACACAGTCACTGATTACCACATGGCCATGTCTTCAGAGGACTTCCATTCTCCATTTCATCCTCCCTTGAAACAAGACAAGGGAGCTTCAGGCAAAGGGAATTGCATATGAGGCTGTAACGTATTTAAATTTTTCCTGCCCACAGATGAATCACACACCACTGTTGATTAGAAAAGTGGGAGAAATGGACAGAAGTTTCATTAATTAAATATAATGATCTGATCTCAGTCTCAGGAAACTACGTAAAGTGGAAAGATAATGGAGGGCTGGGTTAGAGGTGAGAACACTGAAGCATATTTCATTAATTTTTCATACCAGTTATGAGGTGCTTTCATGACAATGGCTGTAAATGAGATTTGGACTATGTCTCTTTAATTATGTTTTGCTATAAGAAAGTCCAGTAAAAGAGTTTTTGAGCAGAAGACAATTATCCAAAGCCGACTCATGCATTTTTAATTTGCTCAGTGCTGGAAAAGTAATAGAAATACAAATCTGAAACAGAATGATAAATAAGGACTTGGTTTCAAAATGGTTTCACTTTCCTCTCGTGTGCTTGTCTTTATCACAGCACTCTAAGAAAATAAAAACTGGAGTAGCTGTGACAGCTGAATTATCATGTTATTTGATGTTTTCACGCTGGGTTAATTTGTAACTGAATCAACTAGGTTGTGATTGAACTGCAACAGAAACCATGTGAGGACAAGAATATCAGTGTCTCTTCCAAGGCCAAAGCACACCGCAGTTATGGTCGAGTTAAGAGTCAGTTGGTTTATTAAGTATTTTCTTTCCTGTTTTATCAAATCCTTTACAATCAAACGGGCCGAAGAGCTTGTATGTTTGTCTGTCTCAATTTTAATTGTTTAGCCTTACTTATTATTTCAAAGCTTTTTCTTTGGTTGCTTCCCGTCTGGAACCAAACGTGAAAAACAAATGGAACACAAATCTATTTCTGTGTTTGTTTAGCCTTTTTTCCCCATTTGTCTTTCAATTACAAGCTACAGCCAAATGTATTTGTCAAGCCCATCCTTAAACGAGATGTCCAAGGCATCGGTAGCAGTTTCTCCTAGCAGTCTGTCTTTACAGAACTCTGGAAAATATGAAATGCCATGACAAAGTAAGCAGAAACTGTATCAGTTTGAGTCCATGCATCATCATCATCAGCAGCAGCAGCAACAGCAGCTAATCCTGTAGTTTCTCTAGTTTGACTATATAGGTGATTATGGACACTGCATTTGCTTGTCCATCCATCCATTTTCTTTACCCGCTCATCCTTGCAGGGTGTCGGGGGGGGGGGGGGGGGGGTGTTTGGTGCCCATCTCCGGCTGTCTCCGGGCATGCAGGTGGGGTACATCCAAGACACATTGCCAGTCTACTGCAGGGCAACACATAGACACACAGGACAAACAACCAAGCACACTCACACCTAAGGACAATTTAGAGAGATCAATGGACCTAACAGTCATGTTTTTGGACTGTGGGAGGAAGTTGGAGCACCCGGAGAGAACCCACGCATGCACAGGGAGAACATGCAAACGCCATGCAGAAAGATTTGGGATTTTAACCCAGGACCTTCTTGCTGCAAGGCAACAGCGCTAACCACTGCACCACTATGCAGCCGCATTTGCTTGTTCCGCTCATTAAAAGTTTAACTCCTCAGGGAATGGTGCAGTATTAAAAAATGTTTTTAGTGCTCACAATGTTGTTGTGTTTGTTTTATTAAAATTCAGTACACAATATGGTTTAAAAAAAGGAAGCTATGTATTTGATGATATTAAATTTTCATCTACACTTTACGACGAGTTTTCTTTAAGGTGCCTTTCTAAAAATATCAAGGTATTTATGTAAAAAAGGGAATTAAAACAGCTACAAGAAAATAATAATATATCACATAAAAATGGAAAAGGAATACAATATTTGGATGACACCGTTTTAAACGTGTGGGTTTTAAGTTTAGCTGGTGGAGAGACGGGTGTTCCTGAGTTCTACCGGTAAAGAATTCCACAGGTACGGTCAGATCTACTGAATGCTCGACTCACCGTGGGTACAAGTCAAGCAAGGAGGTTGTATAAGTCAATAGAGGCTGAAGATCTGAACATGAGGGTTTAGATATTTGTAGGAGCTGAGAAAGATATGTGGGGCCAAGGTTGGGAATGGCATTAAATGTGTGAAGTAGTCATTTGTAAATGATCCAGAACTTTAACGGCAGCTAATGGAGCTATTAGAAAATGGGGCTGATTAGAAATGGGTATTTTAGTAGAAAGGATACCAACTGCAGAATTTTCAACCAATTGAAAATTGTGAAAAAACTTTGGTGGCAGACCAAAGACGATGGAATTAATGTAGTCCAAGCCAAAGTGGCACGACTATTTATTGAGATGGCAGTGGCGCGATTAGAGTGAAGGAAGCAGTAGGTGACAGTAGGCTGTACAGGTAACTGCACTGATAGGCCAATGGTAGGACAGGGTACTGTCTAGAATCACAACAAGGCTTGTTATCTGGTCTGAATAGGCATATGTAGTGTTCTCGCTAGTCAATGAGAAGGTTCCAGCCTTCCCTAGACTTAATAATCATTCTGTTTGTTCTTATTTTATACATCAGAGTTTTTGAGAGCCTCTACACCACCCCTTTGTCTTCCAGGTGCCCTAAGGACAGGAATCACCAGTCAGTCATGATCATCCTGTGGCTGTAATCCCCACCTACCACACAGGTTTCTTTTTGATCTAACATCACCAACACACATGGCAAAGGCATTTTCTTTACCTCAGATTAAATGTGAGTATATATTTGTGTGTGTAAAACACACAGTGTATAAGAGTGCCAATATTGTTCCCCCTTGCCATCTAACAACCATCAAAGCCTACACAGACCATCTGTGCACTAAAGAGAACGAGTCCAAGCAAAGAATTTAAAAGGGTTTAATGTCTTGGGGAGGGCCATAACCTTGGTCTGGTAGACCCCCAGAAGGCTCATCACATGGAGGCAGGAGGTCTCTTAATGCACCAAGCAGATGACAAGAGCGTGGAGTTCACACACAGCTGAGTAACTCAATCTGCAGGAAGTTCCCCATATTTTCCCCTTTATTCACCTTTTACCTTCATTACTTTTTTTCCCTTTGTCCCTTCTTTCCAGACAAATGGAAACTGAATCAAACATTCCACTAACCCTCTCAGGCTCAAAATAAGTTTTGATAAAAGGACGAACAACGAAGTCCTTCAGAGGTACTTCTGAGTTAAAAATGCTTATGAAATACGTGTGTGGAGTAACCAGGTAGGTAGGTTTGAACTGTTGCAAATCTGCAACTCCTGCCACCAGAGGGTTAAAGACTAACGTTATGCAGCTGTAGTCGCACTTATCCCATAAACCACTCATGTGTAAACTTTACCAGTATAGAAACTCTCAACCATGTGGATAAATCATCTATACTAGCCTGCCTGGAAAATCTACAGAAATCTATTTAAACTATTGCAGACATACATTAAGTACATAAGGCATGACGTTACATGTTATGGATCCCTGAGGTCAGATTGGCCTTTAGCCTGAAAGGCATAAACCAGCACCTCCCTATGTCTGTGGAGTCTTCACCAGCTGGCCAGACATCCAACTAAAGTCTGCCTGATGCATTTCTGTGATTAATAATCAGCAAAAACAGATGTGTCCGTGATGGAATATCCTCACATACCCCAAAAAAGTAGCCCTCAATATTGCAATGGCTGGAAAAGACGCAATTAGGCAGATGCAAAAATCTGCAGAAATCTTCCACTTTCCAACTATGTCAAAGCTCCATTATTCTAGTGATGTCAAATCTCCATTAGGAGCCCTATCTGGTATCGACCCAAAAAACACTGCTGGCTACATGTCATGAGATTTGGGGCAAGAGGTAAACAGGAAATCAAAAACAATCTAATTCAGTTTGAGGGAGAGGAGAGAAAGAAAACTGATGTATTGTCCATCCCTACAGAGCATGTGAAAAGAAATGGCTTCTTTTATTTAGGTTCCCATGAGTCACTCCTTCCAGCAGACTTCAGCGCCCACATTATCAGCATCACCACTCTGAGCCGCTGAAGAGTGTGTGACAGCTCAGGTTTTTAGCGAAAAAGAGCAGAAAATGTTACCTTCATCCTCGGTCTATGATCAAAACCCAAGGCAAAGAATCCTGTTAGGCTGTTTTTGATGGGAAGCCATTTTTCATATGAAAATAGATCTGTGCATTAAACTGGGGTGAAATTGATACTTACTGTATATTAACTTTTATGCCTTTAGTTGAAAAATGATGTTCAAAATACAAAGCCTACAGCAAAGTACCAGCCCAGCTATTGGATTTTGAAAAATTACCTAAAGCTTCACTTGAAAACTTCACCAACCAAGGCGAGTGAGACCCATAACCCAGGGCCTTTTGGATGTCCTCTGGAAAGAATTAGGAATTATTATACTAGAGAAAAATACAGCACTGTGTGATCTGATTTATTTAGCACACACACAAAAAAAAAAAAAACCTTATGCCTTTCTCCTTCTTCTGAAAATGGGCTTAAAACCAAAAACCCTGTGAATGTGACAGGAATAGAGTTGCAGTACAGAGACAGAAACAATCAAAAAGACAGGGCATAGTGTTAAATTGCAACGACTGTGCAGCGAATTTCTGCTAATTTGCATCAAAAATTAATCGCATATGTATCCAAGTGTGAGAGGGAGTGTGCAACAGTTTCAGAGCCGTTGAAACCACACAAGATTAAACACGCAATAGTTAATGATGGTTATGTTAACAAAAATAAACATTTTATGCTTCAGCATTTTGCAGGTTTGTTCAGCTTCATGTTACATTTTTACACAATGGGCTGAACAGATCCACAGCTACACTAACGGATAGTGGCCTACTCAAAACCACTAGTAACCCAAACAAAAGTCCAAGGTCAGCAGAGTGGTCTCACTAAGCAAAAACCACCACTTCTGGTTTATATTACCACACACAGAATCAGCGACAGAATACAAGGACACGTAGGACGGGGTTACACACACCAGCTCTGTTTATGGGAGCGACACTGGCTACCACCCAACTTTCCTTCTTTTAGTCTGTTGAATACACTCCAAATATTGTGATAGCTCTTTAATGCGCCTAAATCCAAAATTATTTTAACAGCTGGCATGACTGAAATTGAGCATGAATTTTAGTAGCCTTCAGACCACATAATACTGAATATGGCAGATGCTCCTCCGGCCATCACTTAAGGTGCCATAGGCTCTAGTGGAGCTCTACGTGTAATGGTTGGTTTGTGAGTGTTGAACAGGCTGTCAAAAATTTACTATGAAGCAATAAAAAAGTCAGGCACATTGGCAGTGACATAAATACTTGTTCAATCACCGTAAAAGCGAGTGCACCCTGATTTAGTTCTGAAGGTTTAAGTATCAGGATGAAATAAAAAATAAAATCCCCTAGTCCTTATCAGATCTTTCAAATAAAAATAAATAAACTGATTTAGAGGATCGACAGATGTGATTGTTTATGAACAAAGAAATGTGTGAAAGTGTAAATCAACGCTTAATGCTCTGCTGAGTTTTCAGAAGGTGAGTGGCAGGTAAATGGCCTGTATTTGTAGCACCTTCTTAGGATCCTACAACCCCCCAAGGCGCTTTACAACACAACCAGTCATTCACTTATTCGCACACACATAATCACACGCTAGTGAGGATGGGCTAACATGTAGCCACAGCTGCCCTGGGACGCACTGACGGAGTCGAGGGCTGCCAGACACAGGCACCACCGGTTCCTCTGACCACCACCAGCAGGCAAGGACACAACAGCAGCATTCTCTGGTCAGAGCCAGGATCAAACCTGCAACCTTCTGATTACTGGACAACCCACACAACCACCCGATTTACTGCTCAGGTAGGTGTTAAGGGTGCCTTCACCTGGGATAAAATCCACTGAGTTCTACATGACCGATCAGAATGTGGATGAATTGCCACACACTTGGAAAATATCCGAGAGTGTTAACCAGTAAGGTTCTCTCGGCTATTCCCACACCCCAAATAAACTCCTTCATCCTCGTCATGCTCTATATGGTATGTCAGCAGCACATTCACTGAGTCCCACCTCACTCAGTGACCACATAATAACAAACATTAAGACTCGAGCCCAAAAATCTCTGGTTGAACATTGCCAACAAAGGAAACAGACAGCACAGCTTCAACTCGTTACAATTTCTGACTATTGTAACCCTAACACAATTGACATGAGAGGAAGCATCACACTACGGGTCAGTTACTGTCCAACCCTATCCCTATCCCTAACCCTAGCCCTAAACCACAACAACCTCTGTATGGAAACGTTTTGCATGCTTAAAAACTTATCAGATTAATACACTCTTTCACTTTTAGACAATGCAGAAAACCCTTAAGATAGGAGTTGAATATATATATATATATATATATATATATATATATATATATATATTTTTTTTTATGTGTGAATATAGAAACACAAATGCACACAGCATGAATGAAGCGCCTCACTTTCCAAACCTATTACAGAGCTGCATTAAACATAAAAAAGACTGAACTGGAAATGCAACAGAGGCCGTTACAAGAACATACAGAGCAGCTTTTATTTTTAAGGAAGCCCAGGTCCTTCAGTGTTAGTAAGAGAGATGATGAATATCGTCTATAAGTATGTAACGGAGAGTGCAATTTTCTTTGCAGCCATCTGTTTGGGCTGCAGCATCAGAACCAGCGACTCAAAGAAACAACCGGTAATGAACAAAAGCCTGGGACCTCGTAGAACTGATATTGGAAAGAAGAATGTTACAAGCTCCTTGGGCTGGGCGATATGGCCTAAAATCAATATCACGATATATTGAGGATTTCACCTCGATAAAGATAAATGGGCGATAACTACAGGTATGTGCAGAAACACAAGTTGTCCACTAGATGGGGCTGTCACGTGTATTACCTGGAGTCACATTTTTACATGGGTGGTACAGCTTCTTAAAGGGACATGAACGTTGCCAACATGCACACATCTTCTCAGTTTTTTATTATCAAATTCATTGACATGGGAAAAATGATCTCGATAAGAGTTGGACATTATTTGTTGCCCAGCCCTACAAGCTCCTTGCTGTGATGTACAACAGTCAACACGTAAGAAAATCAGAAATGTAAATTATTGGTTTGGTTGTTGGTTACTCTGCTCAATTAGGCCTTTTTGTTGTATCTTATGTTGATTTTTCTTTTTTTTTTAATCTTTCATCTCACCTTTCTTGTTGGTTGTGGCTTTTGTAGAAGTTGACCTGGTTTAATAATTAAAGGGGAAAAAACTTATTTTTAACTGACCAAATTTCACCTAGATTTTTTTCTAACTCTGTTTTCTATTTGCCTTTTAAACTCTATTTCTTTATCCTTGGTCCTTATGGCTGACTTGAGCTACATTTTGTAATATTGTTAAAATAAAATAGATTTTTAAATCTATGTCCAGTTTCTTTCATCTCCTTACTACACAACTGAATCTAGTACGTTTTGCTGTGATTGCATGTAAAGGTACCAATTAAAAAAATGTAAGGGTTTTGGGCTGGAACCACGTCAGGCGTGTGCCTTGAAGTGTACACTCTCACGAGGGGGCCGTGTTCACCTTCAATTAGTCAGTAGAAACAGTAAGCTAAGCTAGTGGCTGGAAATTTACCTTTGAAGCTGACTCCTGCCAGCAATTCATTCCTGCTCTTGTGTGCTTATCCCAGGCTATTAGTCCTCATTGTTCTACAGCCAAGTTTGGCCTCAGAAGCAGCCTTAAAGGCTGATAATTTCAGCCTGGGTCTCTACATTTGTGACATGACATGTCCGCCTGGTTTTGCCCAGAGTCATGCAACACAGGCAGCCTGCACTCCTGCCTGTCATGCATGGTACTAGGACTAAGTTCTAGGACATTGATAGGTTTTGAAAACCAGGGTGGGGAGCTGGAAAACCTCCAATGGCTAGCGATGGGTACCGAATTCGGTACTTTTTAAGGTACTGACCGAATTCCACAGTACCGACTGAGCACCGATTCACGTCATTTGAAACGGTGCCTCATTTCGGTACCCGCCCTTCATAACGAGAACTTGCCTAGACAGCTGCGCATGCGCAAGAGCGTTATGTCATCGTTCCCTGCAAGCGAGTTGTAAACAGAGCAGCATGGTAGAAAGAACGCATGCTAAAGCTTTGGTCCACTTCACTAAATGTGATGGGTAACTGGGTGATGATGAAACCAGCGACAACAATCTAAATGACACATCCTCATCTTAATCTGCTCTGGTAGGTAAATAAAATGTTTAAGATAATGGTGCATTCGCTTTCTCCTCGGAACTCCGAATTTCCGACTAGAAGAACATGGACGCGCTCTAAAGTTTGGCTTCACTTTACTAAATGCGACGGGTGATTGGGTGAAGATGAAACCAGCGACAACAATCTAAGTGTGAGGCATCATCGTTTTAATCTGCTCCAGCAGTTAAACTGTTTAAGATAAAGTTAGCTTGGTATGTTAGCTTCCATTGCCACCAATGTTATCAGCTAATAGTGCGTTCGCTTTCTCCTCGGAAATTCTAACTTCCCAGTAGGAAAAGTCAAATGAAAAAGGGTGGCAAAAGGAATGAAGATACACCGTAAATTTAGTTCACAGTAAAGATGTTTGCTTCAGTTTAATTGTCAGCTTATAAAACTACAAGGACGATGTTAAAATACAAACAGTTGTATGTTATTAATCGTGATATTTATCAAATATGGTTATATATTGAGAAAAATATATATTTTATTATAAAAGAGAATTAAAATATTAAACACTCAAAAGTATCGAAAATTGGTACAGTTAAGTACCGGTATCGATTCCTAGGTACCAGGAATTAGTACCGAATCGATTCAAATGTCAAAGGTACCCATCCCTACCAATGGCTATCCAATTTTGGCTCGTTGTCCCTGCGATAACTTTCCGCAATCGCCCGCCAAATTCCCCCGGTTCTCCAATGCTCTCCCCTACTAACTCGCCGACTATTACCAGCCTCCAATGCTTTCCAAACGGCACAGCTTTTTCTGTTACTTGAGTTTAAGGTGGTAGTGAAAAAAATAAATAAATAAAACTACAGGTTTTAACTTCACAGGAGAACTCATTTTGCTGCCTGCAGTTCCTCTAACAGCCACATGGCGCGCTCTCTGTAGCACCTTCTGCAAGCTACGCAGTGCAGCTTTTATAAAAGAAAAAAAAACGCTGTGAAATATGGAACACATATTAAAGGTGTATTGTGTATAACTAAGATTACACATGAACAACCATGAGGACCAGTCCCGAGCCAGTGTTAGTTTTTTGGTCCTTCTGGGTTACTGTAGTGAGCTGATGCTCACTGCCAATCTGTCAACTGAAATAATATGTAATAAAAACTCAACCAAACTCAAGAGAGCCAACTTTTCAAATATGCACATTTTGGAGTAATTTCTATTTATAATTTAGGGATTGAGAGAACTGGTCTATAGTTGCTATTGTTGGGCTTCTGTCTGTGTACGATCTGTTCTCCACATTTACGTCTCTCTTAAACAAATGTCACATCCTATTCCTCTAAATTAAAGCACTGAGGATTAATATCTTTTTCTCGCATTGCTCAAACATGCTGCTCTGTTATTACACCCATAGATTACAAACATTTTAATAATCTGTAGTGTTGACACATTTCAGAAATTTCATTTTACTTTATAACTCACACATTTCCATGCCTGCACCCCTATTGCAGTCTGCAGATTTTAAATCTTTTTAAGATATTACTCTTGCTCAAATTAAACAAAGGCCTGAGTTGGTGACAAAGAGATGAGTTGTTCAGAAGGACCTAAATTAGCATCATTGTTCACTCAGACAGTATTAAAAACAAAGTTATGAGAAACTTCAAATTACTCATCAGGGAGTTGAGCGTGTAAATCACTACTGAAAATAAGATAAAATGAAAAGGTCATGTTTGAGTGAAAGATGAAACACCATAATGAAAGAGGAAATGAAAGCTGTTTCACACACAAACACAAAAAAATGCTTTCACACAAATCTTACACAGTAGTGAGATTAAGGTTTAGCCTGATTGCTATTTTTGCTGCAGTGGTTTTAAAAAACAAAGCCATTCTTTTGGGTTTTAGGCAAATTTGGCACATCGGTGTGTCTGAAAATGATAAAAAGTGAATGTTGCCTCCTCCTCCTTCTCCTCCTCCTCCCTGCTGACCTGCTGTCTGGACCCAGGCATTCTACTCATCACAGCCAAGGTCCTAGTTCTGTCCTTTCCATTATTACCCTTGGTGGCTAACATGAATATATTTCTATGTGTGTGTGAGTGTGTGTGCATGAGGTGGTGTCATTACTCCTTGCCTCATCTGACGGTTTTGGGTTAAACAATGTTATTATTAAAGCCTTCGCAGAGCCGCTTCCTGCCTGTCTTCAGTGACACCCCTCTTAACTATAAATCAGCCTCTGGAGCACTGTAAGTCACACTCTGTGTGTGTGTGTGTGTGTGTGTGTGTGTGTGTGTGTGTGTGTGTGTGTGTGTGTGTGTGTGTGTGTGTGTGTGTGTGTGTGTGTGTACTGGACACGACAGCTGTGCTCTACAACACAAAGATGACCATGCAGCAGGCCCATGATCATTTTCCCAAGCAGCACAGGCTAAATAAAAAGTAAATTGTAATTTAAAGGAACAAATGTGTGTTTTCATGTCGAAACTACTCATTACGTAACACACACTAATGTATCTGCTGAAAGAAAACTGAAAGCAACATTATAAAGGTTTGTGTGTGTGTGTGTGTGTGTGTGTGTGTGTGTGTGTGTGTGTGTGTGTGTGTGTGTGTGTGTGTGTGTGTGTGTGTGTGTGTGCGCGCGCTCACGTGGAAACAATTTCATCTCCTGGAGAGCAAACTAGATAAATAATGCTCTCTGGAATAAATGACTCCTGTGCAGCAGCGATGGTTCATTCTGTGACTATTTGTGATTGAGCTGACACCCCCTGCTGGGCTGAAGACATCACTACCATGCTAAGAGCAAGCTCGCTGCAAGCCACAATGTCCCACATCCAATCCCACACCCAGCCGGGGTGCAACACAAACCTTCCGTCACTCCGATGTCACAACAAGAAAGCACATGTAAGGATAAATAAAAAAAGATAAGGAAGACTGACTAAAAAATACACTCAACTGGACTGTGCACCCTAAAATCTAAATTGGGTAAAGTCAGGGCAGAGAGTGTTGACAGCTGCATCTCTGCCAAGTCTCACACAGCTAAAGAAAGCAAGAAATGCATAGCAGATAGCAGAACCCTCTGAAAAAGACAAAAATAAAGAAGAGTCATTGTTTGCCCACAGCAAAAAATAAATAAAAGTACAGCTCAAGTAAGAAAACACTGGGATCAATAGAGAATTGCAATTAGCCCGCATTGGCAGGAGCGTTGCCAGATTAGACTCAGGATGTTGATTTCACTTCCTGCACTATCGAGCCCTCAAACCTATTCGTTTGAAGCAATTCACATGCAACTTGGTAAAATTCTGTAAAAATGAATGCAGCAAGTGCTAAAATAATGAAAAGCATCATGGTGGATGAGGTTTAACAATCTGATTTGAAGTCAAGGATCCAAAAAGCCACAGAAACACATTTTAAATGTGCATAATAAATGCTTCTGAAGAAATAAGTGAAATAAAATGGACAAGTTTTTAAAACATGATTGTTGTGTAATAAAATAACAAAGAAGCGTAATGATGTCCCAACAATGAGTTCCTCCAGTGTAACATGTTCATTATGCTCAGTTTCAAATGTTTTCACCAGTAAATCAAGTTTCTCTTTTCTGTTTTACATCATTTTTACCAAAAGCATTGCTTCAGTGATGTGAAAGCTGCACAGCGTGCCACCGACAGCGGCTCTTCTGCTGAGGAGGTGGTTGACTTCATCAGAAAACGTTTTTGATGAAATGTAGGAAAATAAAAGCCCTCCTGACTTTCCAATTACAGGCCTTACCTTTAACGATGCTCTGGCCTTGCAGTACATCCCTTGAAATCAGCACGGAGTAGAAGCTTTGTGAGAAGCCGGGCCGACAGGAACCTTTGGAGGCATGCTCGGCATTATTCCCCTGGAAGGAGGAGAAATAAATAAAGATGTAACATAGATTCCATTGATTTTCTTTTTTTATTTATTTCTTTTGTTGTGCCTCGGAACAAAGCAGCATATAAAACAGCAGTAAGCAGAAATATGTTCAACAAGTTTGTGCTTTATGTTCCTGGTGATGATTAAATCGTCCCTCAGTCCAACGCTTGAGATAAAATAACTCGCCTGAATGAAATCAGGATAGAATTAGTTTAAGTGTTGTGCTCAGGGTTAAGTGACACACACACACACACACACACACACACACACACACACACACACACACACACACACACACACACACACACACACACACACACACACACACAAGAGAAAACTGCATGAATGCAGCATCAGTTTCTCCCTCCATGCTGTGGATATTTGGGAGTTCAAATGACTTAGTGTGCGCGTGCGTGTGTGCGTGTTTTATTAACCAGTGCAGACGACTTTAGACCCAACATGTTGATGCTCCTTTACGGATAAATGAATCTATCTGTCCCATTCCAGATCTCTACTGTCTCAGTGCACACACAAACACTGACACACGCGCGTGTGTGCATGCATGCAAAGATATGCACGCGCATGATGGAAATGAAAAGGATCCTTGCAGCTGTAATTTAGGAGAGAATAACGCAGAGATCTAAAATGTGCTCTAGACAGAAACTACGGCGGAGGCAGGCGCAGCCCAGGGGAAGATGCGCCGACAGGCTCCCACTTGGAGAAGCACCGGGGGAAAGACCCCGGCGCAGACTTCATTCAGGTTTTATTGATTGAATTAAGAACTAAAAAGCATCAAAGTTTAACTTTTTACTGAATGTTGCTTTTGGAAGCGGTATTTTAATTTTCCACATGAAGTCAGCTGGAGCCAAATGAAACCTGATGACTAAATTGGTGCGATAAAGAGAACGGCTGCATAGATCATGGTGCGTAATTACACTATTGTGGGATATTGGAGCAATTTCCAGAAGATCCCGTCCGATTAGTGGGCTTTAAGTTGTGTTACTTTTTATTTGTTGCTCTAAACCCATTAGGGAACCAATTAGCGTCACGGACTTGCAGGAAAATAACGTGTAGCACCGAGCTGGTGCTGCAGAACACCGCAACGACTCTATCCGACTGCGTGACTTTCTTCCAGCTCGTTTTTTTTTTTCTCTCCACGAGCTATAAAATAAACGACTCAAATCTCACCCAGAACGTGTGAAGGACTGCTGTCAGGACCACGGCGAAGTCACTTCTCATTGTGGCGAGCAAAAATAAGCGAGTCAAGTCGAGTCAGGGCTGCCTGGGCGGGAACCGAAGAGAGCGGATCGGTTCGGGATTCTCCCTCGCTGGTTGCCTTAAGTCCTCCTGTAGACTTGGTGAGGCTGGTGCGTTACGTCCCTCCTCGCGCTCCGTGCTTGTGCTGCAGCTCTGACCCGAGTTTTTCCCCGGCTCTCTCATCTGCAGGTGAGCGCTCCGCTCAGCACCAAGGCGCAGCCAGCGTCACTCTCTCCAACCCCTCCTATCCGATCACCCGGCGCAGGAAAACTCCACACACACGCGCACTTAAAGACACACTGGAGCCGTTTGAGTCCAACAACCACACAGACGTGTGTCTCCGAGGGCTCTGGGCTGCTCTGGTGGAGAGTGTTGCACACAGATCCCCCCCCCCCCCCCCCCCCCCCCCCAAGTAGAAGCTCATCTTCAATTGTTCTTTACCACAAACCAATCAGCCAATTACATGCAGATGGAGAAGCTGAGGAGGCTGATGAAGTTTGAGGTAAACCTAATACAAGTTATTTTTCTATGTGTCACTAGACCACACAAGAATCCAGGGAAACATTCCCTTCAAGACCATAGTGGTGACCCAACATCTAATCAATGTACAAGCCAAGAGTCAGAGTGCCTTGTGGAAGTATGGATCCCTTTTTTATTATTTAGTCCATCTCCTTTAAGATGGAGGTGATGTTTGCAGCTATTTGGGGGAACATCAGGCCGCCAAGAAACGTCCCGGTGCTCCCGAAGGCCAGTTTGCCACTGACAGTTTGGTCATTATGCTCTGATCTGGATTACGCCGGTTTCACACTGGAAGCATCAGCAGCGCAGAACAGTTTTCTCGCAAACTTCAAACCGGTGCTTTTCACACCGGGAGAACACGGCTTCCTCGCTGCTGGACTCATGAGATTACAAGTTCTCTCAAGACTGCAGGTCACGGTTTGTTTATACAATCTGCCATTAAACCAAAAAGAAGGAAATCATGTTTTAAATTGCTGTTTGATGTCATATATGATGTTGTTCCTCTCCAGTGCCAGGAATAAAGCCATGAAAAACACACTGCTGCACTTCTGGAACAATGGTGTCAATAACTAAGCTGTTGGGTCACACATAAGCTTTATATATATGAAACTGCATAGCTTCAGTACTTTTATTTTGAAATGTACCGGTGATTTTACACTGAAACAGTGTGTGATTTCCTGTCTAGTCCTAACTGCAGAAAATGAAGCATCCCAGAAGCGGCACAAGGCAAAAATAGAACCTGATCCGATCTTTAGCAGGGTGGTGCGGCGTGCCGCTTCTGGAAAGCGCCTGGAAATTGCCACGTCACTGCTGGTTTGAAACCCTCCATAGACTATAATGGGTTCTGTTTGAAGCAGCGGCACTCTGCTCCTGATCTGCGCCGCTGATGCTTTCAGTGTGAAACCGGGGTTGGAGTCTTAATCTGACGCTCATTTTTTTTATTCTTTTTTTTGTGTGTGTCTTTTTTCATGTAGTTTAAACTCAGCAGTAGCTCAGGAGGTAGAGCAGGTTGTAGAATCGATTCCGGCTCCCACCAGCGGAAGCTGCTGTTTTGCCCTTGGGCAACCTCACCCGCTTTACCTGCAGGTGGCGGTGGGAGGGACCAGTGGCACCTGTGCTTGGCAGCCTTGCCTCTGTCGGTGTGCCCCAGGGCAGCTGTGGCTACATTGTAGCTCATCACCATCAGTGTGTGAATGGATTAATGATACATTAAAGTGCTTTGACAAACACAATATGACAAAAACAGCAAAGGTAAACAAATTCCTACAATATTCTGTTTTAAAAAAATCTCACTGAAACTCTTCAGAAATATTCTCTGTTTTCCTGTTTGGAGTCTGTAGTTTTTTTCCCCCCATTCATCTACTTTAACTGTGTTCTGTAACCATCTGGTATTTCTTTGACTCATATTATTACAACATTGAATACAAACACCAGTTTGTGTTTTCAACCACAAAGATGCAATTCCACTCTTCACTTGCGGCAGTCCAAGTGCTGCATTCGAGTAAAAAGAAATGAATGAAGGTGTAAAGTCCAGATGAGGTATTTGGTGCTTTTTAGACCGAGAGCATGATATTTTATTGATGATTTGACAGCAGCATTCTCCCAATGCAAACATAGACTTGTTATACCTGCTTTGAAATATTTGAAGTGTTTCTGTATCCCTTTGTGAAGCTCTTCCACTGAGGGTCTACAATGCAGCATGGCTAAAGGGGAAAACCTGAGTCTTTCACTTAAAACACAGCTTTCTCCTGCTTTTCGGTCTTCTGCATCACACTGCTGTCTTACATCTTTAATCTGAAACACAGCACGTTAATCCAAACCGTCCTTTAAGAGAGCCTGCTGATGGAAGAATCACTGTGCACCTGAATCACTCTTTCACAGTTTAACCTTTATGAAAGAACTTTCAGCATTAAAAATAACCATTATACTGGAAATACATAAAGACATCCAAAAGCTCTGAATAGAGAAACGTGTATATTTAGTAAGCTGATTCATGGGTTATACAAAACGCGGATGAATTCAAACCAGACCAACCGAAGCAGCCTTGTTACAGGCTTGTTCTGTTGGACTGATAAATGAATTCCTTTTCTACCTTTTTACCCAAATGCAGCCATCTCTCCAGAGCAGTTTAAATCTGGACTCATTACCCTTTTCTCACCAGCCCAGAGTCTGATCTTTTGTAACAAATTAAAGCCTTTTTCAATTAGCCCCGCTGATAAGCAGCGACACAACCATTCAGGTACCAGAACTTAAAGTTCTCTCCACATTCTGATTTTTATTAAAAACCAATGGGTTGAATTTTGTTTTGTTTCTTTTTTGTTCAACCAAACTTTCAAATTGAATTTTGTGTCACGTTGTGGAAAAGGTTAGGACCCAAAATGCAGATTACCCAGACGACAGGAGGCAGGAGTTGGTAAAAAGTAAAAATCCTTTTATTTGGCAGGATGAAACAAAATAAATCCACAAGGCAGCGAGCCAAAATCCCAAAAGTCCTGGAACACAGGACAATAAAGCTCACTTAGAGCACCAAAGTCAGGAACCAAAAGTCCTGGAACACAAGACACCGAAAGCTCTCTTAGAGCACCAAAGTCTGGAGACATAAAGCTCACATAGAGCACGAAACAACGCTGACAAAAATACAATGGACCGACAACAACACAGAGACAAGACAGGGCTTATATAGACTGGGAAGATGAGAGGGAGATGAATTGCAGGTGTGTGGGGAGAGGGACCAGGTGAACACAATTACTAAATCAGGGAGGAGGAAGAAAACACTGGAGGGAAAAAACACACTAAATAATGAAAGGCTGTAAAAAAAGGAAAATCACCTAAGAGAAAAACAAAAGACCAGAAGGCGTGAACCAAAACTAATATTCTAAGGGGAAGCTGACACTAAAGGAAAACACTGCAGGGGCATGGCTAAGAGGGGGCCAAGAGAGCACAGGACATGGGAGAGGGATGTCTGAGGAGGGAAACCTAGAGGGCAAATGGGGAACACCAGGAGACACATGAGGAAGATGCAGACATGACACATGAGGGCGCTAGAAGACACAAAAGGAGCACCTAGAGACGAATGGAGGACAACAGGAGACACATGAGGGGAGACACAGACACAAACCATGACATTTTGAAGCAAATTTATATCCTAAACTGAACAAAACTTTTAGTGCTCCAACTTGTCTTCATTAGTCTTTTTTTTATTTATTAATTTTTTTTTATTTATTTATTTATTTTTTTGTGGTGCAGCACAATAAAAGTGGCTCATCTGAATAATTTGCTTTATCCATTTCAAAATGTCCGGGTCTACAACGGTTTCTTAAAAAACAAAAACTAACCAACATCTTGATAAGTAAATGCATCTACATGGTTTTAACGTTAAATATTTTAAAAGGTGATAATTTACAGATTCAGCTCACTTACAAAATCAAAATAAAAATGTACAAACTTATGCAAAACCCAATTAAACTGTTAGTAAGTCTGATCTTCAAGCCATCCATCTGTTTCCCATTGCCTATCTAAGGTTGGGTCAAGGTGACATTAGAGTCAAGAGGGAAACCCCTCTCCTCACTGACACTGTCAAGCTCCTCATCAAGCTTGGGGAATCCCAAGGTGTTCCCAGGCCAGAGTGGAAATCTGATCCCTTCAGGTCTTCCCAGAGGTGTCTTCCCCGTAGAACATGTTCTTAAAACTTCCAGAGGAAGGTGACCAGGAGACACCCCAATAGGATGTCTGAACCATTGCCTTTTTTCTACTTGGAGTTCCCTCCAGGTGACCAACCTCCTTTCATGATCTCTCAGGCAGAGCCTGGCCACCCTATGGATGAAAATTATTCTAAGCTCCTTTTTTTCAATGATCTAGTTTTCTTGTCATGACTGAGAACTCATGACTATAAGTGAAAGTCAGAAACATAAATAGACCAGTAAGTCAAAAGCATTACCCCTCACCATTAGACACTGGGGCATTGCCTTCATCACTGCAGATAATGCTGTGGTCTGATCTTGGTTACGTTTTTGGATCACTCAATAACAAGACACCAAGAAACGTAAAGTCTTCCAACTGAGACAAAGATTCATTCCCAAATCCAGAGATAGCATTACAGTTTTCTGGTCAACAACCATGGCCTCAGACCCTCAGTTTGAGGAGGAGTCAGAATGGTTCAAAGACCAAGACACATTCCTGGAGTGGAGCCTTGTCATGTGGGCAGTGGTAGGGTTGTAAAGGCTTGCTCTCTGGAGCTAGAAGATTAGAAACCAGGTGAGGGCCTGGGTGTGCGGCGTTTCTGCGCCATTAAGCTATAAATAAAAACTCCTCGACAGTAAAATACGGATGCTGCTTAGTATTCTGTTCAAATGAATTCTTTGTTATGAATGTACTTAACAAAAGCATTTTTCTGCTGAGAACAGTTTTTTTCCACCATACTAACACGTTTAAAAATGCTTTAAGTATCTTATTTTCAAGCAAGCACTGCCTAAAATAAACATGAGGGCAGCTATTGTCTATATCAGCCAATGCCGGAGGAGCTGCAAGCCATGGGAGTTCTTATTTCTAAAAAAGTATCAGCATCTATCTGCCAAACTCCCATAGAGCATTGTCACTGTACCATACTCACGGTGCTTTATTATGTCACTTTATATTGCTGTATTCAAAATTCTGAAATAAACCCAAGCTGAGGGAGTCGTAAACAGCCAGGAAGTTGGGTCTAATGGCACTAAAGTAAAGTAGGAGAGACAAGCGGCATTGCTCTAAGTTGTCTAAGCGTATTCTGAGGGGGCCAGTCAGCTTACAATCCTGATAATGATGCTTTCGTGAGCCATTGGGATGCAAGGCATGTCCCGTACAGTAAAACCAGTAGGGATCTCTCCCTGAGCATCCGTCTCCTCTCAAAGAGCTGGTTTAGTTGCAATTTAGATTTTCTGCTTTTGCATTCTTCTCCTCACTTTAAGCCCATTAAATGCAAATTATACTGAGAAAAGAGAGTGAGTGAAAGTGCAAAGAGTAAGAAAAGAGCCCACTGAGTGTGATAGCGATCGTTAAAAAATCTATTAAATTTTTCTCTTCATATGCCACCAGGGACCTTCTTCTGTGTCTGAGTAGACACTCAAGACATGGAGATTCTCTCATCACCTGCCGGACTGCCTTGTAGGAAAAAGAAATGAATTATCTATTTCTGGAAAATTTGATTTTTATGAAGAATGAGGATATGGTCTGAAACCCATTTTTTTGGAGGATTACGGGACCTGTGGGGATTTCTTGCTTTGCTTCCAGTATCCTGTGGAACTACCCAAGTCAAGGCCCTTAAAGTTTGGTGACAGATTTAAAGGCCCTGGAACAATGGCATCTGTAGACACCAGGAAGGTTCTGTCATCACAGCTACAGAACACAACTATTGTTTCATTTCACATCTTTTACAGTAAAACGGTGGAGGAAAACACAGTCAAGAACTCTACGGAGAACAATTCAGACAGCTGCAATGTGGTCAACTAACGCACAGCCTGTTAACTTAATATAGCAATGAATAAAAAGGGGACGTGTCATTGTGATTCACTCATTTCCTAAATGAGTAATGCAAATCCTGCTGTCTGTTTAAGAGCCTCTTCAAAATCACAGCCACTGATTCTATAATCTGTAAGAACCACTATGTGGATTGTGTGGAATTAAGGATCAGAAGCTGTTTGAAGCACATATTTTCTATATGTGGATGTATAATCAGAAGACATAAACTACGATAGGACTGGTGTGTCATTCCTCTTTGCTTTTGTGAACTTTCATTGTACAGATTTTAATCCTGTTAATTAGTATCCATCCCCGTCTTTAACAAAAGTTCTATCACATTGTTGCAGATGTCGACTCATGGAGATTTTGGAAACCGGTGCTTTCATGTGCAGGAGGCATGATGCATTCACTATAGCCTAAGCATGGAACAATGTGTGAGGGCTGCAGTGGAGGGGTGTTGAAATGAATTCTAGGCTGGGGAGAATTTTTAGCAGCTAGGCGAAGCACTCGATGGAGATGCCCCTGAGGCTGATGGGAAGCTTTGATCAGAGATGGAGGGACATGCCTGTTAAAAATCAGCAGTTACCCGTTCCCTGTCTGTCTCTTTGTATTCCTTTTTCTTCTCCTTCCTATTTTCCTTCTGTACTTGTTCTCTCCATCCTCTATTTTTCTATTTAGGTTTTCGTCATTTTCTTACCTTCTCTCTGCCTTTTCCCCATTGCCTCTCCATCTCTGATGATAGTTTTAATGAAACATGGTCACACCTCATGGCTCAGATGACTCGTCTCATGTCCACCATTGTCCAGCTCTTCCAGCTCAACAACGGGTTACTCAGTTCTGACCACAAATGGAGAAAACAGACAACACTTAACTCTTTTTCTGTTGTAATCGAGACTTGAGCTGTAGGTGATTTACACTTTTGTAAACAACTTCTAGCTGAAAGATTTTTGTTAAACTCCTGCCTCACATTCCATAGTTTCTAACGTCAAAGTTTAAGGCTATTTGAAACAGAAGTAGCACTACTAGCAGTTACTTTTATGTAATTCTAGTGTTGTCTCATGATTTGTTCCACATTGAGATTTAGATTTCTGCTAAACTAACCTTATAATGCAAAATAAATGTCAGTGAAATGGTTTAAAATAGCTTTTGGAAGAACTGCTACATCGTTTTAAGACTGGTTGGTTTAAGACAACAACAACATCCCTCTTTGTGACCCTGATCAGCCTAGCTGTTAGCTCATCAATCTGGTCAGAATCAAACCTTTCAGTTCATGATTATTTCTAAACTTGAGATTTCATTGCAGAAATCACAGAATCATTTTTATGTTTTGAACTGAAGAGTAAATTGTTCATCTCTGCAGTGTAATGGTGCTAGTTTTGATCTCGGTCATGCCTTTGGTGAAGAATATCTTATAAGATGTTCATTAGCCTTTTATAAACACTTTCTGGGATGAACTTTTTTCCAGGTTGGAAAAAACTCCCCTTTTCAATTATTCAAACCTTGTTCAATGTAATGATCAGGGACTGTGCTCTCCTTCGTCTTGTTATCCTTGTTTGTGACAAAAGAAGTAGAAATAAAGACGTGAATATTTTCTTTCCCCTGCCCAAACATCTAGGTACAGTATGGAACTGTTTTCGGTGATAAATTTTCATTTTTATAATCCCATAATCACAATCTATAAATTTTACCACCAGTTTAGTCAGTTTCAGGTGGAAAAATGTGTGAAAAGAGCCCATTTTCAGAGGAACACGTGCAGCTATAAATAATAACCTGACTACACCAGATTTCAGGAGATATTTAACTTTTTACAGCAGTGTTTATTTCTGAAATCACTATCCAGGTGGTGTACAGCTTCACTTTATGTCTTTTCTAGGGTCGTTTCAGCAAGGGGATTCTCTGACACCGAGCAACAGTAGTGAGTAAATTACTCCATTCAATTATCTGAGCATTTGCTCAATATAAATACCATCTGGGTGCTTGAAATAGATTAGTTTAAGGCCGTACTAAATTATTAAACTATTCCCAGTGAATGAGTCCCCATTCCCCTTCAAATGAGGCAGACTTATGGGGTTCATACTCGGCCTCTGGCCGTCTGGCTCTTTCTCTGCTTAAATCACGTCTCCCTGGAGAAATTTGACAGGATTCCCAACAGGAGCATGAAAACAAGGTCTGCCATCGCTTGACCTGCACCTCTTGCCCCTGCCCAAACAGTTAACCCATTTCCAAGACTAACAGCCCTGGCCTAATAAGCATGGAGACAGAAATAGAGAAAATATGCATGAGCAGTAACTCAGATTGGGCTAGAATGACATTTTAACTGTGTACAGTTGGCTACTGATGACCAAAATTAATTCAGCTGACGTGTTCCATTGCACATTATGTGATTCTTACATGACCTCAATCTTTTTCCCTCACACGTAGCTTTTTCAGACAACAGACCTACAGCAAAGACTCTCATTTATTCCACTCACTCCCTGTGGAGGCCCAACTCCAAATGTGAACATATGGCTGCATTGCAACATTTAGACACTGCTATTCCCTAAACTGCCCTATGCTTTCAGCTGTAGTTGACTATAGCCTTCAACAGTACACACAGCAACACACTAATGCAGTTTAGTGAAGATCCCCAAAAGCTTTCAGTTCTGTTATAGAGAAGTCTTCTTTTACCATCTTCAAACCCTACAAGCCTCCGTAACACATCCGTGCACAAGGATTCTTACTAAATATTTTTACATGGATATTTTAACACAAGCCTTCAAACTAAGGAGTTTGAAGGATAGGATGAGTCCTCGTGGGAGCACTCAGAAACCTGCACCAGAATTCAAAAATGACTAGGAGGTAAGAAGAACTCTGCTGCGACGTTAGCTTGAGATTGTGTTCACTATCGGTATGGAGTAATTAAATAAAACATCCGGTTTAACAACTCTTAAAATCATTTTGGAGAGTGACAAAAAAAAAGTCACATGAAACAAATGTTTTCAGTTTTTATTTCCTAAAACTGCTTTGTGAACAAGCAATATGATGAGTCAGCAGACACGCATTTGCATGTTTGTTTTTGTGGTAATATGCATACTAATAGTTATTTTAGTAGTTGTCTCAAGTTGTAAAAATAAACATAACCAATCCCCCCCCCCCCCCCCCCCCCAAAAAAAAAAAAATAGTTGGAGTCCTGACTCAGAAAGGCAGACTCTTGAGTATACCCAACCTTAAAATAAATGTCTGATTTATATATAAAATTGGTGTTAGCTGCAAAAATAAGCAATGCATTCAAACTGTGGCTTTAACTTAGATAAAAATATGAAGACACCACATCACTAACATGTGCATCAAAGCAGACCGCGTATTAACCACTGAAACACTCAGGTGGGAACTTGATTTACCAAAGTAAACATCAGAACCAAGATTATGATCATTTAATCCAAACAACACTGCCTCTTTTTTACTTTTTTTTAAGACACAGGAAGTCCTCAGTCAACCAAATCTTGGCTTCAGCCAAACATTCTGAAACTGAGAGTTGAGGTTCTGAATAGAGTGATCACCTGACTTATCCAGGGGTGTATATATAGCTGGCAGTCATCTGCATATAGATGGAACCAAATGTCCATTTAAGACTCATAGTTTTTAGGACCGAAAGATAAGACTGTGTGTGCACAAACAAAACAGAAAACCTAATTATTGCAAACATATTGACATTTAACAAGTCATCAGAGCCCTCCAATAACTTTTCTCCTTCAAAAAGTGACTAAAGACTAATGTAGAGACACCTAGTGGTGTTAGTGGACACCAAAAGAGCAGTGGGTTCTGCCATAGACCGTATATACTGTAATCCCTTTTCTCTTAAAATCACCAGAACAATAGCATCTTTGATTTAAGCGAGCTAAACTGCTTAGATAAGTATGGAGGAAGTGGAACTGTGCATTATCACCATAAAGTGACACATGTAGTGTACTTGGAAGGAACATACTCCTCATTGGGTCACCAAGATTGATCTACCCATAGTCAGTATTGTGCCTGAACGTGTTCATTGAACAATTGTTTGTGAATTTGTTCGTTTTTTTCGTGAACTGAACTTGTTCGTATTTTGCCTGACAAACGTAAAAGTGAGTGCGTTCGTCCTGGCGTGCGTGAACAGGTTCATGAATGCGTTCTTTCGCCGTTCTAGCTCCAGATCTCCGCGGAGCTTTTCCAGAGCTAAAGTCTAGCTAAAGCATCCTGTTAACCATAGAGTGCATAAAAAGTAGAACCCGCAAATGCCACCAAACATAGGCAGTAGCGGTTGGTGCAGCTACTCTTCTATGTCTATGCTGTGTGCAGGAGTCAAAGTTTATTCAGAAAAACTGAAAAAGGACTTAGTTGAAAGATTATACATTTTTTAATGTTTTGCACTTTTAATATTGCACTTTGAGTTTGCTACCTCAGCCTGCTTCCTAATATTGTTTAATAATTTCCCATTAAAAAAACTGTACAAATAATGTTTTCCTCATGTTATTGAGAATATACTGTAGAGTAAAAACTGCAGCTGGGTATAAGTGTGGACTGAACGGGTGTCAACTATTGGAAAATTATTTCATAAGTTTCATAAGGAGAAAAAAAGAACTATGAACTAGTTCGTTTTTGGAACACTGAACTTAGTTCAATTTTTTTTATTATGAACTAAGAAACAAACTAGTTGGTTTTAAAATGTATGAACTGAACTTTGAACTAGTTTTTTAAATGAACTTTCCCAACACTGTCCATAGCTGAAATATGTTGATGATACATTTCTCTGATTTTTACCTCTGCAATAACAGTTTTCTCTGGCAACTGACGCTGCATCTACTCACACATTCACACATAAAGTTAACCCTCTGGAGGCAGACGTTGCAGATTTGCAACGTTAAAACCTACCTACCTGGTTCTTCCACATACGTATTTCATGAGCATTTTTAACTCAGAAGTACCCCCAAAGGACTTAGTTGTTCGTCCTTTTATCAAAACTTATTTTGAGCCTGAGAGGGTAAAACTTCATGGAAAATATTTCATTTTGCAGAAAGACGAGAGCTGGAAAAATGGCTAGGTCTTAGATCAAGACATTATATGTTGTGTATATTCTGTAAAATGGAATTCCACATCTTAGTTAAATCAATTTATTGGGCAGCAATAGTTTATATTTCTTGTTTGGTTTCCTCGAAGCGTTCTCAGCAAAACATATAGTCTTACGTGCATCTGAAACATATTTAAAGCTTGATTAGAAGTATCAAAGTGATTTATTCCTGTTCCTGCTTTCCAAAAGGCTTATTAGCGGGCATAGACCCTTCATTGCTCTTCTTTTCAGATCGCCGGGCTCAGGTGTCCCCGAGAAAGGTTTCTTGACATTGAGATCCTTCATCCATCATTTCCATCTGGCATAGAAATGAAACACTAAAACAAAGCACTGCTCGCAGCACTTTGGAAAGCAAGACGAGACACTCCATCAAACAGCACATCATCAAAACACACTTCCAAAGAAAAATAACTTCCGGTATCTTACTTGTGAGAGCCATTTTTCTGAGCCCAAGTGTAATGGAAATTATGAAAAGGCAATTTCACCCTTGAGTAGAATTGGGGTGACTGAGTGCAATAGATTTTAATGTTGGGTTGTAAACACTGAGATACAGGCCTGCAAGTTGTTGACATATCTCCAGAGTGCGCGCTAATGTTGCTCGCTACAGTGCAACAAGTCAGCAGTTCAGAGAGCAAAAGAGAGGATGATGCTGAAACTCCGAGCTCCTTTCATTTGACAGTAGCTAACCTTGTGCCCTCAACTCCACTTATCTACACTACTTTTAAAACAACGGAGACGACCCCCCCCCCCCCCCTTTTTTTTTTTATTATCTCATTGCAAACCAAGCATTGGCTGGAGTCTTTTCACACTGAGTTGCATTTGCATGTGTTTAGCAAAGTGACCTTTTTAACAAAGTGACTTGAGAAGAAAATCTTTTGTTCTGTTACATGGATGTACCTTTTTCTAGGAAATACATGTAAATCAATTCATGGCCATTATGATGATGGCATTCTTCAGGGACTCTTGGATGAATTTGACTTCCTTGAAATAGACTGACCTTTCATCCGCCAATACAAATTGTTTTTAAGATTCTGCTGTACAGAAAAAGCCACCGATTGATTGGGCAACATGATGTGGGAAGTGCAAAACCTGTCGATCAGTTTTATGTTTTATTTTTGTGATCAACAAGTGCACATATAGTTGTATAAATTATTGCATGTTATGGAATGAGATTATTCATTCCAGCTGGAAATGTGAGAAGATGATGTATTTGTGAGGCCTACATGCCTAGGCTATTTTTGTTTTGGATCTGAAGAACTTAAAGCTCATTGGAACAGTTTCTAATTTCATAAAAGGCTTCAAAAATCAGCCTGAACTGACTAGCTCCTGAAAATATGTTCCCTTTTCCTCATGCATGAATACAACTTTGAAAAAGCTCCATCATAAATAATTTTTATGTACTAGAGTAAAACACTAAATGAAGACAGATTTAGAAATCTTGGCCTCACTTAAACCCAAGAACCAGTAAGTGAACAAATGACTTGTTCAAATAACGACTGCTGTTTCACACCGGCATTGTGTGTTCTCTGAGTTGTTGACATGTAAAGTAAATAATTTGATGTTTTCAGATTTTTTCTGTGGTTTGTGTAAAACAGCATTAGACAAATATGCTTTTGAATAGGGCTATTTAAAAGAACAGCAGGGGCCTCATTTATCAAGCTTGCTTACGCACAAAACGGGGTCGGAAAACTGCGTAAGCAACTTTCCACGCAAACTTTGTGATTTATGAAAGAAAACTTTGCGGAAAAATGTAAGCAAACTTTATGTTGACTAAGGACCTTGCTTACGCACATTTTGGGCATGGAGAGCACCTGCAGTGCTGCTGCTGAGAAGGATACAATTATGAAATCCTGCAGCATTATCACTTGTACTGCTTTGTTTTCACACAGAACAAGACCCCCCCCCCCCCCCCCCCCCCCCCACACACACACACACACAGCCTGAAGTGCAGAATATCAGCAGGGGGACAGATTGAGACAGAATATCATGCGTCTGTGGCAGTGTGTGTCCTGTCACTGTGACTCGATTGATCATGCGCCCTGGCTACTTGTACAGGGGAGATCTCTGTTTGACTGACTGGTTAGCACTCGTGACTTTCACCTGGGAGTCTGGGGATCGAATCCCGATTGGACCATTTTTTTTTACCGTAAATCCTCTAATACAGGCCCGAGCCTGTATTTGACCCAAGCTCATCAAGCTCCAGGCCTTTATTGGAAGGAGGGCCAGAATAAGAGGCAGGCCTCTATTTCTATTTGAGCAAAATGAACTAATGGTTCACTGGAGTTTTTGACAATTAAAATTGCGCCCACATTTTCAAAGTTAAACACATTTCTTTTAACAACGGTAGTTTCTGCTTCAGCCATCTCCCCCCTCCCCCTGCGCAGCGGCCGCAAACTCACTGATGCGCCTGCAGCCTCTCGGAGTTTCTGCTGCTCTAAACATTAAAATAATTATTTCATTTTCTGTTCCTCACTTCTGATTACCTTCAATGGTGTCTGTTTGTTGCAACCAGCAGGTACAAAAACTAACTTGTTTTTATTTGACTATTTTTCTGTCCTGCCTGTTTATTATCTTCCTGCATCTCCTCTCAATCCTAAAGAAAAACTGCTACCTGGGTTCATATATATATTCACCTTATGAGTTACCTTTGAACTGCAGTTCTAAAAGATCTACTGACCGCAAAAACAGCGGAGTGCTCGCTGCTTGGCGGCTGCATCAGTGATCAGTGTGTCGGAGGACAAGGTGATGAGCCCCGCTCCACAGCATGCAGCGAAACGCATTAGGCGCAAATAAAAGACAGAAAACATTAAAGGAAATGAACCGACATGAACGATCGCGTGTTAAATTAGTTTTTGAGGTGGCGACACCTGATTTGATAATGTTACTGTGGCCGTGCTCAGGACGCAGATGTACTGACCGCAAAAACAGCGGAGGTCTCCCTGCTTGGCAGTCGTATCAGTGATCGGTGCGCCACCGGAGGACAAGGTGATGCGCCCCGCTCCACAGCAGCGAAACACATCAGGCGCAAATAAAAGACAGAAAACATTAAAGGAAATGAACTGACATGAACGATCGCGTGTCAGTACCGACACTCTGGCACAGCACGTTGCCCCCCCCCCCCCCGAGCGCAGGAGCTTGTCACCTGCTGACAGCAGGCTGCTGTCTTTTCTGAGGGCTGCATTTTGCCGGTCATTATCACGTGACAGCGACTAGTCGATGACAGGCATAAAAAGTCACTATAGTGAAGTTGACTAGTTCATACAACCCCTATTGCTCCCCAGTGTTCTGCAGCGCACGTTCTCTTTGAACTTGATATCAAATTTTCGCCTCCTCTTCGTCTCCGCACGGTTAAAGTTACCCTCGCGGTCTATCACTGGCAAATCAAAAGTGAGACGATGACACAACCGCCCCCCGTACTTGCTTGTTACCACATTCCACCCGGCCACAATAAGAGACCGGCCATTATTCACCTCAGCCGACTCCGACACCGGCTAAAATGTGAGACGCGGCCGTTAATTGAATACAGGCCTGTATTAGAGGATTGACGGTATATCCACCACAGATCTCTCTGAAGAATTCACAACATTGACGGCTTCAGCAATGCTGTGCCACTCCGTGGATTTTCTCTTATTTGTTTTGCAAAAGCACTTCCTTTCATTTCTCCACCTCACCCACAAGTTCCTCAACTTCTGCTTCGGTTAACTTGATCTTCCTTGATCTGCCTTGATCTACGGTCACCATAACATTGGCGGAGCGCTGCAACAGTCGGCTTATGTATATGCATGAGATCCACAAGGCACTTTGCATTGACTATTTATGGCAGTAAGTGGGCGTGGTGAGGGCAGGATGTGACAAAAAAGCAGCTGAGAAACATTCTTGTTAGTCTCCGATATATGAAGCGGAGATTGCGTGTAGCTGTGTGTGCTCCATGTTTGATAGATCACAAACCTACTTGGCGTAAGTACTTATTTTTTGATGAGCTTAAGTACGGTTTTAGTAAGGATTCTACGCAATGTTTGATAAATGAGACCCCAGCTCATTACTGAAGGCCTCCCAACTAAATAAGGCAGTGTTTGAATTGATCAGGAGGAGACACAGCTCCTGCTATAGTGGTAATGCGATCAGACTTAATGGACTGCGCTTAATGGTGCTGCATACTCTGACTGACACTTAATACTGTTGTGATTTAATGAAAACATCATAGGGGTTTTGTGTCTAGACTTTATATTTCATCTGTAAGACTGAATACCGTTCTAGTGCAGACATTTGCGCAATGTCCTCTATGTTTCTTTATGTGTCTCACTTTTCTGCACACAGGTGTGCTTTATGGTTCTCTGACACGGTCTTGTCATGGAAGGTTTTCCAACTAATCGCCCAGTAGCAGTGCAGTCAGGGTGAGGAGGTCAATTAATCAGGAAGAGCTCCATGTTCAGTTGCTGCTGCTCTGCATCTGAAGGAGTCAGTTAAGGTAGTTTGGTCATCTGGACACTTTACAAGAGAGTTGTTTCACATCGTACCACCTGGAGGAGGTTTCAATCAGACAAAGGACCTTCTGAACCTCTTAGCTTAGCACTGAGATGGATGGATGAATAGATGGATGGCATCTCAGTACGATGTGATTAAGCACTCTCAGGAATATTAAAGTGAATTATTTATTTAATCAACACATTTGCAGTGGTCTCCAGCAGAAAGAAATGCCTTTTAAGTCATTCTATGGGGGAAAGATTCTCTGACCTAAAAGTTGCCCATACCACAGCTGAGCTTTAGATTTTGGAGTCTTATTTCCTGATATTTGGACATCTCGCCCCGGACTGGCTGACGTTAACGCAACTGTACCACTGACTTGCAACGTGGATGTTTTATCTTCGCAATAACACAAGTCTGGAGGAGCTTCTGCCATTTGATAAACTTGCTAATGCTAACAGCTAGCTTAAACTAGCCAAAACATTCTTCTGATTTCCGGATGTTGAAACAACAACAGCCTTCCTTGTCGCGAGTCCATGAATGTTAAAGGTTGAATATGGAACGCGGACATTCTGGTGGACTCTGGGAAATTAGTTCTGTTGTTGCGATACCACCTCTGAACACCAGCCGTCAGGATGTTGGTTCACTGCTGACACGATCCAGCACCATGTTCAGTGACAAACCGTACAGGATAAGGACTAATTTCTACTAATACGTTTGCTTTACAACAGCATTTACCATTAGAACATCTTCTGGGCTAAGAATCAGCTGCTTGACTTATCAAGTCTGCCATTTTGCACAATCCCAGCTTCGTCTGAGCGAAATTTTTAGCGCAGTGGTGCCCTCTAGTGACTGGTAGATGTAAACATATACCCAGCGTCATGCCCATCAAAATAAAGTTTTGATTATTTATTTTTTTAAATATACCTTTTAAAGGAGAATCTGTACATTCATTCTGCACACATCTAAATGCCCAGTGGAGATATTATATTTTTAAAATATATTTTTGTTAAAATGTTCCATATTCCAACTTTAAGATTCCTCACACGTCAGGATTCTAAGAAAATAGACGGTGAAACTTTACAATTTATCATAAGGTAATGCAGCAGATACATGTATGAGACTGTCATGTTCAGCCTGCATGACAAACTCTGAGTGACTGATTATTATCAGAAAAATGCATAAAAATGTTTTTTTTTTTCAATCACCTACAACTTTAATGACACATTTATATTGTTAACATGTAGTAGACCCACCCAGGGAGCACTCTGCCTCTCTCCTGGCTCCAAACACCTCTAATGTCCCTCATGGCCATAAACAAAACAAAGCAGACAGAGAATGAGAATTGTTGTCCAGTTGCTAAGCACCACGGGACAAGGTTACGATCTATTTATAAAGATTTTAGAGAAAAGTGTTTTTGTTGTCACTAACTTTTGTAGAATGAAAGCAGACAGAACAGGTCGACGTGGGGTTGATGCTATGTCTCTTTGTTGTGCTTGTGGTGTGATTAACCTCTCTGGCACCTGTAGCTCCATCTGAACTCGGGTCAGAGACACTATTGGCAGGAACTGTTGACCCAGCTGGTGTCAGGATAGGTTGGACTTATTACTGCATGGCAGCCCACCTGGGCAGCTGAACTTTGGTCAGTTCAGCTGTTATTAGCACAATAAGCCTGCTTTCTTTCCGCATACCATCATGTAGTTTTGACTATTTAAAGCAATGAAGCAAGTCATGTGCATGAACAGCTTGGTCAGTCCTCTGATGTAGGATGTATTTACCTGAGAAATGCTGTGCTTATTTAGATTTACAAGCTCCTATAAATGCGTGGCATGAGGTGGCGCCAATCTCTGACTCATTCCCCACTTTTCTGACTCTTCATATGAACTGAGGGGGTTTAAATACAGGAGGAGCTGGGACCTGGAGTGACTGGAAGACAAGAGGCAGGTGGGAGCAATTAACAAGGACACATGACTGACAGAATGGGGAGACAGGACAGAGTGTAACAGTAACCCCCCCTCCTCCCAAAAGGGCGGCACAACGCAGGCCAAGAAAGAGTCTCGAGGGCCTGCGTCTGGAGCACAGGAGACAAGGCCGGCGTCTGACTGGAGGTGCTGACGACTTGGCCGGAGGCGCCGGACGTGGCGCTAACGACTTGGCCGGAGGGGGCGCTGACTTTACTTGAAGCCCCAGGGGTGAAGCCTCTTGGACAGGCTGAAGCGCCGGAGGGGGCGGAGCCTCTTGGACAGGCTGGATCGTTGGCGGTGCCGCTGCAGGTGGTGCCGCTGCAGGCGGTGATGCTGGCTGGACCGGTGGCGGTGCCGCTGACGGGAGTGGAGGTGGTGCTGCTGACTGAACTGGAGGCGCTGACTGGAGTACCGCCTCCTGGAGCAGGGAGGACAGAGTGTCCAGCAGGATTTCCTGGAGGCTGATTAGACTCTTCAGACTGACCAGCTCAGCCTGGAGAAGGGCACACTCCGCCAGGTCGACCGCCAGTTTGGTCCCTGTCATTGCCCCCCTGGAGTGGGAGGAGACTGTGCAGCTGGAGTCTGGCTGACAGCTTGAGGTGAGCAGGTGCTGCCAGGGGAGAGCTTCCCCGCTGGATCCTTCGGGTGGTCGATTCATTTTGTCATGAACGTGCTGGTGAGTTGAGGTGAGGATTCAAATGCAGGCAAAGAAGCAGGCAGACAAGAACATTCAATGAGGATTTTAATATAGAACACGCAGGACAACGGAACAATGAACCGACAAGACACAGACCTGAGAGGGTTTAAATAAAGGAGGAGCTGGGACCTGGAGTGATTGGAAGACAAGAGGCAGGTGGGAGCAATTAACAAGGACACAGAATGGGGAGACAGGACAGTGTGACACCACACACTATAGGATAGGTGAGCTAGTGATGATGTATAACATTAATGCTTCGTTGCTTGTTTATTAATTACTTAAATAAAAAACAAATGTGTTAAATAGTTCTTTGACTTCACACTCTGTTTTGTTCTAATGTTCTGTTCTCAGCTGTATCCGTTTTTTTAACTTTGTTTTTATAAACTATCTCCCAAGATAGTTCATTTTCAGTCATTTGTTAAAAAATAACTGTTCCATTATAGATTCATATTTTATTTTATGGAAGCTAAAGCAAACTTCTGGAGTTCCAACAACAAAACTACCTGTTCAAATTCCATTTCCACATTAGATAAAAGCTCAAATGTTTAAAGATGAATCCAACACAGATTTTGAATAATTCATGAAGTCGGTCTATAGAACACAAGACAGAAAAAAACCCCGAGATAAATAATTTACCAAAAAGAACGTGTCAAACTCAGCTGAAAATTTCAGATATCATAGAAAACAGCTACTGATGCGTTCTCTCTTTAGCCAGAGGACCAGCTGTCCCTCCAGACTCTTTCTCCAAATTCAAAGGCTTTTATTTACCATTAAAATGGGGAAAATAAGAAAATAAATATGTAATGATGTGAGATTTGCATCATACTCTTTGAGAATGAGGGTTCAAAAAGTTTTATCACCACCAGATAAGGGCGCCCCCAAGGGGTGGCCAGAGGTGTTCCATAGAAAATTGCTGCATTTTTAAATTGGGATAACATTTTAAATAACTGAAATGTATTTTTCTAAAATGTTTGAGTTTGTATTATTTAAGTTAAATGTTTTGGATACGTACTGTTATTTTAATAAAAACAAATAAAGGTGCAGTGCAGTACATCGCCAAGGACTAAATTCAACCAGAGTTACCACAAGGACCAATTTGGTTTGCTACCCCAAAAATTTCTTTGGCCTCATCTGGCCACCCCATAAAAATTTTCTGGAGGCGCCCCTACCACCAGAGTCAAACGTACAAAACATTCCCAAGGCTTCAAATATGAAGCCTGCTGTCATATTTCATAATATATTATTTCAGCTTACCTTATTTAGTCAAGGTTTTTAACAAATGTCTTAAATCAAATGCCTTTTATATTCACACATTTATGCACTTAGTGTTTGAAGAGCGGGTATTCTCTAACCATCAATCGCACTCGTGTAAGCTCCTCACAGTCAAACGCTTTCTTCTCACAAGGACAATCCTACTAACTTCCAACCAAAAGAAGCGATCCCTTGTTGAACAGTTTAACGTTTTGTACTTAAAAACAGCAGAAAATGCGCTTTTGATGTCAATTTTACACACAGACTCCAGCAACAATTTAGTTAGTTCATAAGTTTTGACTGGAGTCACATTTGGATTATTCGTCATCTCGCTTTAAAGAAAAAGTTTGGAGTTTTTCTAATTAAAAGTAAAAATGTCTCAGGTTCAAGTAAACTTCAAAAAGCAAAGTCACAACATTTCTGAACTGATGGCTTAAATCAGAAAGGATGTTGATGTAAAAGTTTAGAAAACTGTATTGATGTGATCCAGTTGGAAGCTTTTGGGGACTGTGATTGCAACTCCTTTTCTTTCATGGAGTGCACTGAGTAAAACTACTAAACATGAATAAAACAACACTGTCATTTATTATACCTTTATGTTATATTATAACCCTTACCAACCCATAAGAATCAAAAACTGCTCTTTTTTCGATGTGGGCATTAACCCTTTAAGACCTGCCATAGAACAAGTTCGCCAGAACTTATATTTACATTTTTACATGCTGTGGTGCCATTTTTTGGAGTATTTCAACTTTCTATACATCAATACAACCATTACATTCTAAATTTAATTACGTAAATGGAAAATTTCATAGCAGCAATATTTGACTAAAAATGCAAATATCCATACAGAAATTGAAAATCGTTTTTTGTTTTTACACATATTTTTCATTAAACAGAATTGCCACAGCTTTATCCCTCAAAATTGTCAATGGAAAAAAAGTTTCACACAATCCTTTCACACAACCACAAATTTATTTGAAGTGCATCCATAAAATAGTTTCTGAGATACACTCATTTATATAAACTGCAACAAAACAAAAACATAAATAATAATAATCAGCAGGAGTCTAAAATTATAATATTGAATATTTGTAGCAAATTTTTCTGTAGTGTTTAGATTTCCTTTTCTCTCACTAATAATAATAACAATAATAAAGAATATTGCATGAATTGATACGTGAGGAAACTGAAAGTGAAACTTAAACATCCTCTGGCGTTGTGATGGCGTCAACTGCTTCGAGGAGGGAAGATGTACTGTTTGGCGGGTCTGTGAGTCATCAAAACGTTCGTAGTGGTGTGTGAGTGTGTCGGAAGTTCATAGTGGTGTGTGTGTCAGAAGTTTGTACTGGGTGTGTGACGTGTGTAGGATGTGTTTGTCTAAATGTATTATTGCAAAAAAGCACAAGAGAAAGCCGAAAGACTGGGACTACAAAGAAGTACAATTCGTGGGAAAATGACGTCAAAGCAGGTGATTGGGTGAGTGATAATCATGTGACAGTCCACATTGACAACGTGATGATGTTTATTGTGGTGTGCGAAGCTGTTTGTGCTGCAGATCACAACAAAACAGTGTCTGTGTCGGAATGAAAATGCTTTTCTTATTTGTGCATTTTGGTTGTTTTTTGCAAACTCATTAGCAGAAATACGCAACGCTCTGGGACATGTTCAGTGTGTGAGATATAAGTGCAACTCCTCTGGTTTCATATGCAAAAAAAAATTTGTTCTATCTTATATAGTTTCAATTTTACAAGCATTTCAACACAGATGTGCAGATGGGAGTGCCGGCGCTCCCGCCAGTCTTGAAAGGGTTAAATAAAGCAACAGCCATCCATGATGGTCATGGCTTGACTTAGACAAGATGT
This sequence comes from Nothobranchius furzeri, assembly GCF_043380555.1. Taxonomy (NCBI): domain Eukaryota; kingdom Metazoa; phylum Chordata; class Actinopteri; order Cyprinodontiformes; family Nothobranchiidae; genus Nothobranchius; species Nothobranchius furzeri. Next base: position 55,756,213 of record NC_091755.1, on the reverse strand, counting down.
CAGCTCATCAGTCATGTCAGATTTGCTCTCTGCTTCTCCAAACTGAGGCTGTTTAACGAGTTATCTGCAACAGACAAGATACTAAATGTTTTAAATCTTTCCATATAATTCTACTTGAAAAACATTTTTGGTTTCAGTTAAACACTTAAAAAAAACGTACATTTTGTTTTATTTGAATTGTGTTACATGTTAGAACAACACTACCTTATTTTGTACAGAGCTCTTTTTAGTCAAAGGCTTACACGCACAAAGAAGAAATAATGAAGGAAATAAACAATAGCAAGTTTTGGGATTTAAGTTTTCTATTAGTGTTTTTGTTAGTTAAAAACTTTAAAACTGTTTTGTTGCTGATAGTAAACAAATCTGAGGACGTCTAAATGAGATCAAGGACTGACCAAGCCATAAATCATGAGTGAATAAAGTGAAAAAAAGTGTAATAATGAATAAAAGAGCACAGCCCTGTCAGAGACAAGCCTGCTGACCCCCACCTGCTGAGACCAAACTGTTGAGAGGTCTTCCGCCCCACGTAGGCCAGAGTCAAGATCATAAAGACATCATTTCTCAGATAAACTATGGGGTTGGACACAGCCAGGGCTGGACTGGGACAAAAAATCAGCCCAGGCATTTTGAGCCAACACGTCTTCTTCACCAGAGGCTTTCTCCTCTTTATTATTTGTCTTCTGAGGATGTTAATGCAGCTTGAATGGCAGTGCGCACCCCCACAAATTATACACCGAAACAAGCATCTCGGCTGTGTGACGTGTGCTACCACATTTCTTAGTGTTTAGATTTACCATGGCAAAATTATTTGCAAAAGACATCACAAATCTTGAGTGTATGCCACTCTAAATTTGCATAATTAGTCAATTAATTATGTAGACATTAAAGTGGCTCGAATGGAAGCGTCTACCCCCACAAATTCTACATCAAAATGAAAAACTTAGCCATGGTAGGTATGTTAATACTTGTGTTTAGATGGCAAAATTATTAGCAAAAAATATTGAAGAATTTGTCATTTTGAGTGAGCGCCATTTTAATTTTGTATAAATTATTAATTATGCACATAATTCATTACTTTTAATTTTGTGCACCCCCACACACGTTACATCAAAATGACCAGCTCGGCCATGGGAAGTGTGTGGTATATCATGACATTTGGGTTATCACCCCAAACATCATGTTTTTGGGTTGTTCACCCCATCGTGACTCAAACATCATAATTATGGGGTGATCACCCAAACGTCACCCCAATAACATGATTTTGAGCCTTTATAACACATGGTCACTTTCTTGAGCCAGCAGGCAGGGTCCCTTTTTAAAATGTCTTCAGGAATTAAAGCAAACTGACACAAGTTACCATTTTTATTCACATCCTTCTGTCTGACAAACAGAAAAAACACAAGGTGCTTTGTGTTCTCACACCTTTCCAGCAGCAGCATCACAGCAGGCATCCATGTCTGTTCTGCTCACCATCACCCCCAACCTCTCTGCGTGACCATAAACAAATACACTGTCACACCTGAGGCGCAGAAACGGCACCAATCAGAAAACCAGGCAGCCCCAAACCAAGTGCTCCACTTTGACAATCCGTTCTTGTTGTAATTACTGCATCTTGCTTGGGATCATTAAATATTCATCCCCCATCGACTGGGCGCGCTCCGACTCTGCTGCTTCGGTGACAGCTCCCTTCAAGAAAAGAGACCCATAATGCACCATTTCTCTCTTGTTTTCCCTGAATGTTTGCATCCATGATTAAAACTTAGTTTTCTCACCTTTGTTACAATAGTTTCACAACTTTCACTTCATAGTTTTGTTGTATGTCTTTTTTTGTCATTATGTTTAGACATTTTTGTTCCATTCTTTTTTGTGAAACACACAGCAACAAAGTATTAAAGGGAGATGAAAATCACTGTGATCCCACAGGATTAAGTCTGAGAATTATCTAAGCACGAGCACCATTTGGGTTAAATCTATGGGAGGGAGGTGCATTTAATATGAGAAATGGGTCGATTCAATATGCTCAGCTTTATTGCTCCTGTGTGTCTTTTAAAGCAAAGCTACCACCCACCTAAACCCTCATGCCTGGAGCACTAACCAGGGAATGACAGCAAGTTAAAGGTCACAACCATGTTAACAGACTGCACGATTTAACCTACAACACCCCTGACATCATATGATGCAAAACAAAAATATGATCCACCTGTGTGATAAGTCATCAGGTAATTCTGAATTTATTTATTTAATTCACTAAGTTATTTTATATTAGTTTGTACAGATGTACTTACTTTTGAAACTTGTACAACAGGAACCAAATTAAGTCTTAAAAATGGTGTTTTATTATATCATCATCATCAACACACACACACACACACACACACACACACACACACACACACACACACACACACACACACACACACACACACACACACACACACACACACACACACACACACAAACACAGAGAGAGAGAGAGAGAGAGAGAGAGAGAGAGAGAGAGAGAGAGAGAGAGAGAGAGAGAGAGAGAGAGAGAGAGAGAGAGACTGGACTGAATGAACCAGAACGTTAGCAGGCAGCGTTCCTGTAGCTCATCTTAGCTTGTGAATTAGGCTAAAAGCTTATGATGCACATACAGTTATTATACATCAGGCCTCTAGCTTGATATCATTTGCTTGATGGAATATTGCACCGTGAACACTGTGAAGTCAAAGCCAGGCGCATGGAAACACCATTTTTTCAGAATGGCTGTGGAGAAAACATCCAGTGATACCCCACATAAGAATTACCAGCACCTAGCAATTTAGATGCAAGTCAGCATCAAAACCAGGCTGATGTTAGCCACTCAGGAGCATGCCCACACTGAAAGAATGACACGTTTGTGTTGATATTGTAAGTATGGTGGCAATGAATTGCCGATTTTAAAACAATAAGCCAGGCAGCACCGATACCAGAGCTACAAATGATGTTCTACAAACTGAGGTGGTGCTTTGACTTAAAAAATAAACAATTGCTCATTGGTGATTTTAAATCTGCTACCTCCTTCAGTTTCAGTCATTATTCTGAAGAAATGGATCTTCTATAGGTCTGGCTGTTTGCCGCCATGTGGTGCTACTCAATAGAATTGCATCAGTAATTCCTTAGATGAGCTACTTTGTTTGGAAATCAGAAAATTTTTACTTCTCTGACCATCAGAAGCAGACACTCCCAAAAACAAAATGTCTTAACCTCCGGTGAGATATCAGTGCATGCTAGTAAGCCTTCTACAGGGCTTGACTGGAAGAAGTCTGGGGTTTCTTTCTCTTTCCCAAGCCTCTTTCACCTGCTTCTCCGGTGGGATCCCAAATGTTCCTTGGCAAGTCAGGAGATTAAAGCCCTCCAATGTGTCCTGGGTTAGCCTGTGGGTCTCCTCCCAGGATGTCATGGTCATTCGGGCATCCATAAAACATGCCTAAACTATCTAAATCTACTCAGATGTCTGATCTCACTCTAACTCAGAGGGAGCCCAGCCATCCTGTAAAGGACACTCACATTGGGTAGCTGTAGTTACAATGCTCCTAATCACAGCTGTTAAAGTTAAGTGAGGGTACATGAAAATGTTCACTTCCTGGTTTAGCTTCCTGTTCACCACAACGGGCTCATCTCTGCCCAAACCCTGTCACTCTCCCGTCTCAGCCTTAATTCCCTCACTTAAAAGGATTCATTAACTCAACTTGAGGTAGGACATCTCCCCTGCCTCAGAGTAGGCAACCACCCTGCAGATCTTCATCCCAGCTGCATCACTTTTGACTCATCCTCTCCAACCAGAGCTGAAGGTCATAATTGGACCTGCAAAAGAGGATATCTCTCACCAGCACACTCCTCACCCACTGCTGCATAGCTGCACCTAGACATTCCATTGACTAACGTTCTGAACAGAGGTGAAAAAAGGACGGCCCTGGTGGCGTCTGGCTCTCACTGGGGGCCGACCCAACCTCCTGCCGGTCGACCAAATGTGTACTTTTTATTTTATTACTCTTGTTTTTTTCAGATACAAATAAAATAAAACATCTGTTTGCTTTACAAAAGGAAAGAGGAATGAACGTACATTTGAAAATAAATTGCAGAGACAAAAAGCTCCACACTGACTCATGTGGTGCAGGAGGACTTTCATAGAATTATCTCAAAAGCTAAAACTAACAGCATTGAAAATTAGAACTAAACTGCTGCAAGTCTTCTATAACTTATTCTCATAAAGAACTTCAAATTTCCTTTTTTAATAAAACACCTAAGATGCTACATGGTGTAGGCATAGGCTGAACATTCAAATAAAAATTCTTTTGTTAATTTAGTTACCTAAACCTGCTCTAAATGAACTGTATTGTGTCACCAGCAGTTCTCCACTGATGTGGGCAGAAACTACCGATTGCAGCAGCATTCGATGAAGAGATCTTACTTCATTCCACTGAAATAAATTGCCTGCTTATTACTTTTCAGGAAATTAAACAGCAGCCCAGAAAAAGGCTGCGTGTTCAATTTATACTCCTGAAGAGGAGAGCTTTAAACGGGCCAATAAAGTCACCGCTCAACTCCTCCAAAGGGAAGTCAGATGATTAGGAATAGCCTTTGTCTTTGAGTCTCTCTCAGTTTGGCTCTTTCATCTTAACTCTCATTAACGTTGTTTTCCTGTTTGATCTCAGTTAATCACGATGATATATTCCAGACGAAATTCTGTGTTTAAAATGAATCTCTGTCATTGAGAAGTAGTGTATGTATCAAGGAGGATCTGCTTGTCTGTTGTGTGATAATTCACTCTTCAGAACATCATGAGATGCTTTTATATTGATACAAGTTAAAAGTGCCTCTGCTGCCAGATGTCTACACATGAAAACGTGACTGCACCCAGACAATAGAAATAAAATGTCTACATTTCTCTTCAAGGTAATCAAGAACATGTCAAGGATGCTCTCTAGCTGAGACAAATGGAGGAAGAGAGACTTTCAGGAAGAAAGAACAGGAACTGAGAGACATTTAAAGGAATGTTCAAAATAAACACGACAACGACAGAAAAAATAAAAAAAGATTGTCAGATCTATCTGCTTTTCATATCCGCGTGAGAACATCGGTTTGTAATAATCCCACTCAGATAGAAACAGAGAAGGCAGAAGAGTCAACATGAGAAACAAACGTGCAGCTGGAGACTGTCACTTCGACATCGACGCCGTTTTTTCTTCTCTTACAGATGTCTGCAGCAGAGAGACATCTGTCTCCAAATTTATGTCTTCTTCATTGGCTTCTGTCAGCCACATGAATGAGAAAGCTCATGAACAACACTGAGTTTAGCTGACACGCTGCAATCAACACACACACACACACACACACACACACACACACACACACACACACACACACACACACACACACACACACACACACACACACACACACACACAACATTTAGACACCTTTACACCTTTTTGGCCCATCATCACGTCTTTTTAACAGAACACATTGCTCGATAAATTGTGCGGATTCTTACTTAAATAAACAAATTTGTACTGCAGATGCAGATGAAGCTGTTTACCCGGGATAATCACACGGGGAAATAAGTGGTTGTGTTGTGCTAATCATTCTGAGTGCAGCGTTTTAACAAGCAGTGCTGCACAGCAGTTTTGCATCGCATTATTCAAGCTCCTCTTTTGCATGCTCCATCCTCTTTGCAAGTGTCCAGGATGTAATAAGTGAAAGTCGAATGCAGGTCAAATTAAAAGCAAAAAAAAAAAAATTATATATATGTGTGTGTGTGTGTGTGTGTGTGTGTGTGTGTGTGTGTGTGTGTGTGTGTGTGTGTGTGTGTGTGTGTGTGTGTGTGTGTGTGTGTGTGTGTGTGTCTTTTAGCCTTTCAGGTTACAGAGAGTTTAGTGTTTTGGTAAAAAGAAATTGTGAAACAAATGAATCAAGAGGATTTATCCTGAATGCGTCTGTCCTGATTTGACTTCACCACAAGGTTCATGGTGAAATAGAAGGACAAGCATAACATTCAGTTATTAAACAAGGTGTAACTTGAGGTTAAAGACCTATTTGTATGATCTGGCTTTTAACTCTGTTGCTGTTAAGTCTGCATGCATTTATGATGTTATGTTTTTACTGTTGTTTTTTTACGTTTTAAACTGGTTTTATGTTTTTAATTTTATTGTACAGCACTTTGGTGGCATGTTTAATGCCTGTAAGGTGATTTATAAATAAAGGTTATTGATTGATTGATTGAATGACTGATTGATTGATTGTTTGATTGATTGATTGACTGATTGATTGATTGATTAATTGATTGATTGATTAATTGATTGATTGTTTGATTTATTGGAGTCATCATCATTACAAAGCACTGCTTTGTTAGATTTAAGAGTATTTTAAAACATGCTCCTGTTCCAGGAACTGAATATTGATACAAACCAGATGTTAAGCGCTCATTTGGATGTGTTTCTGTTCTTATGATTCAATAAATCAACCTTCTGGCCAGTTTGACACAGGAAACCACTGAAGTAGCTAAGTAAGTAAATTAATTAACTAAGTCACAAACTCGTGTTTGTTTGGAGAAATATGTTTACATAATGCAGGTCTGAGGAGCTAAAGCCTTTTTGAGCACATCTGATGAAAACGTGTGCTTTATTCATGCTGAAGCAGATCTAATATCCACAGATCAATAACAGGTAACAATGTTATCTTACACGAACCTCCACGGTAGTGATTGCATTACATTACATTGCATTGTTTAATGTACAGTCAGTGTTGCATTAGGCTAATTCTATGGTGATTACAAAGTGAAAATAGAGTTGACTGCAGAAAGATCAAAGTCATCAATGGGTCAAGTCTGCCAAGAGTTTTATTATTATTATAATTATGTAACAGTATTATAAATAAATGTCTTTTATGAGTTTATTCACTATGTAAATGTTTTTAAAACAACTTCAAATATTGCTTTTGCAGCAGGACACTACTTTTTTACCCACATTTTAACCTTATGAATACACTCTGAATGAACCCAACCCCAAACCTTTAAATGTTCTCAGCTCCGGCAGAGCTTTGACCACGTCCCGAGAGCAGTGGGGGACATTGAGTCCGAGTGGGCCTTGTTCCACTCTGCGATTGTCGAGGCGGCTGTTGCTAGCTGTGGTCGTAAGGTGGCCGGTGCCAGTCGTGGTGGCAACCCCCGTACCCGCTGGTGGACACCAGAGGTTCGGGGAGCCGTCAGGCTGAAGAAGGAGGCCTACAGGGCGTGGCTGGTCTGTGGGTCTCCGGAGGCAGCAGACAGGTACCGGATAGCCAAGCGGGGTGCAGCAGTGGCAGTTGCCGAGGCAAAATCTCGGGCGTGGGAGGAGTTTGGTGAGGCCATGGAGAAAGACTATCGATCGGCTCCAAAGAGGTTCTGGCAAACTGTCCGGCGCCTCAGGAGAGGAAGGCAGCAACTCGCTCACACTGTTTACAGTGGGGATGGGGAGCTGCTGACGTCAACTGAGGCTATAGTCGGACGGTGGAAGGAATACTTTGAGGAGCTCCTCAATCCCACCAATGCGCATTCCGAGGAGGAACAAGAGCTGGGAGGCCTGGGGATGGACTGTCCGATCTCGGGGGCAGAAGTTGCTGAGGTAGTCAAACAACTACACAGCGGCGGAGCCCCGGGGGCGGATGAGGTTCGTCCTGGGTATCTCAAGGCTATGGATGTTGTAGGGCTGTCATGGTTGACACGTCTCTACAACATTGCGTGGTCATCGGGGGCAGTTCCTAGGGAGTGGCAGACCGGGGTGGTGGTCCCCATCTTTAAGAAGGGTGACCTGAGGGTGTGTTCCAACTATAGGGGGATCACACTCCTCAGCCTCCCTGGAAAGGTCTACGCTAAGGTACTGGAGAGGAGGGTCCGATCGATAGTTGAATCTCAGATAGAGGAGGAGCAATGTGGTTTTCGTCCTGGCCGTGGAACTGTGGACCAGCTCTATACCCTTGCAAGGGTGATGGAGGGGGCATGGGAGTTTGCCCAACCAATCCACATATGCTTTGTGGATTTGGAGAAGGCTTATGACCGTGTCCCCAGGGGCACCCTGTGGGGGACGCTCCAGGAGTATGGGGTGGGTGGCTTTCTGTTAAGGGCCATTCAGTCCCTTTACCAGAGGAGCGTGAGTTTGGTCCGCATAGCCGGTAGTAAGTCGGACCTGTTCCCAGTGAGGGTTGGACTCCACCAGGGCTGCCCTTTGTCACCGGTTCTGTTCATCACTTTTATGGACAGAATTTCTAGACGCAGCCGTGGTGTGGAGTGTGCCGAGTTTGGTGGCAGGAGAATCTCGTCTCTGCTTTTTGCGGATGATGTGGTCATCCTAGCTTCATCCAGCTCTGACCTTCAGCTCTTGCTGGGTAGGTTCGCGGCCGAATGTGAAGCGGCTGGGATGAGGATCAGCACCTCCAAATCTGAGACCATGGTTCTCGACCGGAAAAGGGTGGCTTGCCACCTCCGGGTCGGGGGAGAGGTCCTACCTCAAGTGGAGGAGTTTAAGTATCTCGGGGTCTTGTTCACGAGTGAGGGTAGGAGGGATCGGGAGATCGACAGGCGGATTGGTTCGGCGTCTGCAGTGATGCGGACGCTGAGCCGATCTGTCGTGGGGAAGAGGGAGCTGAGCCAGAATGCCAGGCTCTCGATTTACCGGTCGATCTACGTCCCAATCCTCACCTATGGTCATGAGCTTTGGGTAATGACCGAAAGAACGAGATCGCGGATACAAGCGGCCGAAATGAGTTTCCTCCGTACGGTGGCCGGGCTCAGCCTGAGAGATAGGGTGAGGAGCTCGGACATTCGGGAGGGACTCGGAGTAGAACCGCTGCTCCTCCGGATCGAAAGGAGCCAGTTAAGGTGGTTTGGGCATCTGGTCAGGATGCCTCCTGGACGCCTCCCCGGGGAGGTGTTTCGGGCATGTCCTGCCGGCAGAAGGCCCCCGGGTCGACCCAGGACACGTTGGAGAGGTTACATCTCCAATCTGGTCCGGGAACGCCTTGGGGTCCTGCCGGAGGAGCTGGTGGACAAAGCCGGGGAGAGGACGGCCTGGAGCTCCCTAATTGGGATGCTGCCCCCGCGACCCGGACCCGGATAAGCGGAGGAAGACGAAGACGAAGACGAAGAGTTTATTCACTATGTAAATGTTTTTAAAACAACTTCAAATATTGCTTTTGCAGCAGGAAACTACTTTTTTACCCACATTTTAACCTTATGAATACACTCTGAATGAACCCAACCCCAAACCTTTAAATGTTCTCAGCTTCCCAAAATGTGTCCAGTTCATGCAAACCTTTTATAAACATTACAGAGTATGATTGATTTGTCATAAATACTAGGACATTTGTGAATGGTTTGGCAATTGCATCATGCCCCAGAGTCAGAAGAGCTTCATTTTGCATTGGGCAGTGATACTTTTGCTTGTAAATGAACTGATTCCATGTAAATCAATTCTTCTGCAGATCGGAGCACAGGTCACCGGAGCAGTGGCCCTGGCAAGGACCCTTGGACTGTCTTCTACCCATCCAGTGTCCCCAGCTCTCCAGGTGGGATCCTAAAGTATTCCCAAGCCGGGTCTGCAGCCATCCCCTTCTTGACGTGACAGCGGGACTTCCCATGTAAGGAAGGTCCGCTTACCTGTTCACCGCTGAGGCGTTAAGATCATTAATTCCTCATCCTAATCTTTTGTCTTCCTATCACCCTCCAGTCATCCAACTGGAACCAGTTCGAGTTCTTGATCATTTCTTTAGTCCCGCTGTAACACTGATTGTATCAGTCTCAAAATATATATGCCATGTGTGATCTGTTTTCAAAAGTTAGTAAATTCACCTCCTCTGTCATAATTGTGCTTGTTCTAGTCAAATTTTAAGGATTTCTTTTCTAGATATGCTTTTGCTCCATTATGAGAAATATAAATGCTTATACACTCACCCAGTTATACAAACAAGTGAAACTGGAAATGTTTGAATATGGTGCGAAAGTCCATTTATTTCAGTAATTCAACTAGACAGAGATAACTTATTAATTAAGGATTAAAATGGGAATATTTCAGATTAATTAATTACAAAACCTATAATTAACTTCATTTAGATTATTTTTTTAATCAAGGCACCCAGAATCTATCTATCTATCTATCTATCTATCTATCTATCTATCTATCTATCTATCTATCTATCTATATATATATATATATATATATATATATATATATATATATATATAAAGAGAGAGAGAGAGAGAGAGAGAGAGAGAATATATATATATATATATATATATATATATATATATATATATATATATATGTAAAGAGAGGGAGAGAGAGAGAGAGAGAGAGAGAGAGAGAGAGAGAGAGAGAGAGAGAGAGAGAGAGAGAAAGCAGATTCTGCCTCAACCCATCTGTTGATCTCCCACTCACTCCTTACCTCACCCATAGACAAGGCGTCCTCCACTTGAGCTCTCCACCAACAATGGGTTGAAGATCTGCCACTTTTCTATTTGCTTCTCAGAAAATAGTAAATGTCCCTGAACCTAGAAACTAATCATTTTAAATAAATTCTGATTAAAAACATACATTTTGGAGATTGCAGCTGTTTTTAGACAATCTGACTAACTGTTAGCTCATCAGTCTTGTCAGACACAGTTTCTTTCTACTGAGGCCCTTCAGAAAGCTACAATAGGTAACTTTCCCACAAAAACACTTCAGAATGACCAAAATATTTTATTTTTATGTCATTTCCCCTTTTCCTCCCTTATGTCCTTCAGTCGCTCCTGAGTTTATTTACAAATCACATCCCATCTTTGGAATTTCATCTGTTTTCTGTTAATGTTCTCTCTAGTTTTTCTCAATTTCCCATTTCTCTTTCCTTTCATCCTCCCCTGCCCTGATGAGAAAATGATTGCTTATCCACAAAGGGGATACTCATCTACTTTGTTACACAGGTCGAGAAACGCAGTGTATTCTATCACTGCTCTTCCTCCTTCTATCTCTCTCTCTCTCGGCTCCTATGGACCAAAGCAAAAAATAATTATGATGATGGTTTTGTTTTTTTAGATAGAATAACAAGAAAGCCATTTAACATTAATCTGTATTTTAGGGAGCTTGTAGAGTGGGTTGCGCATGCAGGGCCTCAGTGGAGGACAAGAGAATGTAGAATTGAAAAGCCAGTCATGAATAAATATGACACCACATTTTTCCCTCTCTCCTTATCGAGGTTTCCCAGAGAGAGGTGGAAAAGGAAGCACACTGATTACTGCAACTGCTGAAGGCTCTCTAAAAGCATATGTCTCGTTGATGATAGGACACATAACTACATGAAGGCATCATACAAAGCTGTTGAGAGTTGGCGAACCAGATCCTAGCGCTTCTTTTTACCGTAAACCTGCTATTTTGGCCTTTAATTCTGCTCAAATGCAACTCAATGAAGACCTAATTGAGTATTTTGACTGCTGGTTGCATGTTTGCTGTCAGTCTATTTTTATGGTTTGAACGTTCCTGTAAACATAAATGTGTTGCATCCATCAGAATCCAGTTTAGCAGGCATGTTAACATTTCTTTTTCCACAGAAGCTAGCCGTAAACCAAACATGTCAACATGATCTAGATTTCAGAAAAGCCCTTTACTTTTTCTTTTTTCATTCTTTCTCAAAACAATGCATCACAGAAGACACATCACTTTTGTCTATCTGCACTTTGTCTTGATGATCTCCCACCATGTTTGAGAAGCTTGATGGGAGTCGATAAAAACAGAAAAACTTAGTAGCACGGGTAGAAATGCCTAAATAAAATGATGTAGTGGATGAATTGTTCCAAACAATGATGGTGTTTAATGCTAAGCCTGATTTCTCTCTCTCTCTCTCTCTCTCTCTCTCTCTCTCTCTCTCTCTCTCTCTCTCTCTCTCTCTCTCTCTCTCTCTCTCTCTCTCTCTCTCTCTGTGTGTGTGTGTGTGTGTGCAGCATTCCTTTAAGAGCCATTTTCCGTGCTACAAAGGACTTCGTCAGCCCCTCCTGCTTCTCTAGGTATTTCCATGTGCTTTCTTCATTCATTGCCTTACTATTGTTCTTGTTTTGTCTCTTTTCTCTCCAATCGTTCTTAAGTGATTGAACAAACAATTGCAAATGGCTGGTACCTCTAAACTTCATGTAGAAAACTACAGAAAACATCATCAAACATCATAAGACTGGTCCAGCAGATGAAGCAGAGAAAAGCTGGTTCTGAATAGAAAATCAAAGAATAGAAAATGTCACAGCGCAGACAAAGTGTTGGGATTTGGTGGTTAAGTCAGTATCACATTAGACGGTGACATTGGGAACAGCAATTGATCAAGAGGATTATCGTTTTCTTCTCTTGTGTTTATTATATGTTCAAAAAGTGTTCAGCAACTAATTTGCTAATGAAATAATGTTTAGTTGCAAATAAACTGAGGTTTAATGAGGTCACTCTGTGCCTAAAGCCTACTTTATACTTCTCCGTCTACTCCACGAGGAAGAGAAACGTATGCACGGACAAAGATGGCTTGCCCTCATACTTCTCCAGCTTCTGGGGAGTGTTGCAATACAATTACCCGTCAGGACAACAGAGGGAGTAACGCTGTTCTGTGGTATCCTGTCATGTGTCCAAGATAGTGCATTTACCATTGTGTTTATATTGTATGTTTTTGTATTTAAGAGTTTTAATATTGACAATTTTGTCACTCATCATCCTAAATATCTTCATGCGCTCGCCACCTCTAAACCCACGTTTCCCGTCATTTCTATCCACGAATAAAACCCTTGCTGCATATCTTTTCACTCCTCCAGTCACGGGTGAATAAAACAGACGTATTTTTAAAGTTTTTCCACGAAGAATTTTTCAAGTTGCTCCGCGTCTGCCGCTAAATATCTTTGGCTCTCTTTCTGTTTAAGGGCGCAATGGTGGCGCTTTAGATGACTTAGAATCAGTTGGCTTTCACAAAACAGAAATACTTAAAAAATTCTAAAAAAAATTTAAATGCTGTGTATATATGCACAATTTAAGGAATATAAAGAATAAAAATATGAGACATAATAAGTAACAAATACCACTGTGTGCTTAATTTAAAATCGATTTGCTTGTGTGTCATTAGTTCTACATTCAGTGTTACTGCAAAAATAAGTTTGTTTCCAAATGAAAAGGTTCAACAGTACTTGTTTATAGATAAAGGAAAATGTGCGTATTTGCCGTCACTTTTTCAAAAAATACTGAGTTTGGTCCACAAATTCGTCCCAGTTTTTCATTTCGGCCCAGTGTGAATTTCAGTTTGACACCCCTGATTTAAGTTTACAATGTTGAAATTCAATGGAGAGTTGTGTGCTTGATGCTCTACTTGTCACTGATTTAACAGAACAATATCTTGCTGGAAAAGCCAGCATAGTTGGTGCTGGTATTCTGGTCCAGCATCCATTCACCTGCATGGGATGCTGGACCAGAAAGAACAATAATGATAAAGAAAAGTTTATCATTCACATAACTGATCCCATGTGATCTCGACAGCAACTCGAACAATTGCACCACTGTTGCACGACTCTGCTTGCAGTTATATTACATGCCTTATGTGACCCAACCACGTGTAAAACTACTCACAAATGTCACGTATGGAACAATTCAGTCATTCTAATTGATAACCTGTAATTTTTACGACAGCTTTGCTGCTAATTGTTTACCAACATTTGCATCCCAGTGGAACATGGGCTGTCCTGTCACCACTGAGTGTTGTTAAATGTCTACATAATGTAGAAGGCGGAGAAATGATTATTCGAATACCAAGTAGATGAGATGACATCTCCCTTTCATCAGTGTCTCTCTGATTGACACATGTAGCTAGTGAGGAAGATTCTGTGCATATATGTTTTAGTGCAATGAAACATCTTGTCATTGTGACTGATTTCATATGCAGACATTTTCTTGCCACTTGCTAGTTGAACACAGACAAACTTGTTATTGTTTTTTCTAAGCAGGATTAGAGTTATCTATTTTTGAGATGCTCAGTAATTCTCTTAAAGCTTTCTATGACTGTAGCTTTTAGATTTATATTACATTTAATGGATGTCTTTATTGCCTTGATGCCATTTTGAAATGTAGCATGATAACTAGTTCTTATCAAGTGATGGGCCAGTATATGACAATATGAATTTTTCTGTCAAATAATCACAAAACAATTAATGTCATGTCATGTTGAAATGAAGGTTATAGTGAATCTGATTATTTTCTCAACTGGCTCGAGGATTGTCAGTTTTTATCCTTTTAAAACACATAGCTACTGTTTGCTATCTGTGAGCAAAGTCTGCACCAGCTAAATCCACTGCTAGCATTTGTAATTCAACATCAGCTGGGAAAATGCAGCAGTGTTATGTACAGCTCCTAAGCCAATAACAGAAGCGAGCCAGTAGTTATTTTTTGCAGCCACAGCGTCTTTTTGATTTACTCTATTATGGGTTGCACACTGGTGCAGTGGCTAGTGCTGTTGCCTTGCAGCAAGGAGTTCCTGGATTCACATCCCAGCCTGGGGTCTCTGCAAGGACTTTGCATGCTCTCCCTATGCACGCATGGGTTTTTTCAGGGTACTCCGGCTTCGTCCTATAGCATGTCAGGACCTGACCCCCAAGACCCCGCCCAGACCCCACCACGGGGCCGGCCAACCCCACACCCTGATCCCCCAGGCCCCCGCCCAGGGGCAATGCAGCTGCCGGGCAGTGACCAATGCCCACCACCAAGACCTCCAAGGGGCCCCACTCACAACTGCCAGTAGTCCACCCCCAAGGCAACCCAAGCACCTCCAGAGGGGGGCAACAGCCCCCAGTCCCAGACACCCCCAGTGAACCCACCTCCAGATACACCAAACTCAGACCCTCCACCCACATCATCCCGCAGGACAACATCAATGGTCCCCCGTCATCGCTATGTGATGGAACCAATCAAAGGAGCCCAGAGAGATTGATTTGAAGTGGAAGCAGAGGCTATATCAAGTGTAACATGATCTATCAAAATATTTCTATATTGGTTGATGCAAAGAGTATCTCTATTTTTCCAATTCAAGAGGATAGTTTTCTTAGCGATGCATATGGCAGTCAGAACCACGTGAGCCAAAGATGTTTCAATTGGGACATCGTCCAGGTTTCCCAGTAAACAAAGAGAGGGGGTGGTTGGGATATGACATTTCAGAGACTTTGACAGGTCTTCACATACTCTACCCCAAAATTCCTGGACAGGTGGACTGGACCACAGTGCGTGAATGTAATTGTCAGGAATGTTGTTTGTGCAGTGTGTACAGGTGTCAGACGACACATACCCCATCTTGAACATCCAATGTCCTGTATAGTGTACTCTGTGTAGAAATTTGTACTGAATTAATTGTAAATTGGTGTGTCTGATAATTTTAAAGTTTTTAAACAAGTTTGGGACCAGAAGTTCTGGTCAAAGCTGACTGATAGATCCACCTTCCATTTTTCAATAGGGATTGCAATTCTATCGTCAATTTTGGACAGTGTCTTATATACTTTAGACAGTAGTTTGGGGGTTTGAGATTATAGAAGTCTAATACCCTTGGTGGTGTTTGTAATTCTATTTTATTGAGCTTAAATTTTTGTTTGACTACAGATTTAATTTGGTGATATTCTAAAAAGCTATTCTTATCTATTCCAAATTGGGCGACTATTCTATTAAATGGGATGAAGTCCAATCCTTCATTTATGTGTACCAAGTATAGGATTCCTTTATTTTTCCAGTCCGGAAGGTTCATCATTTTATTATTTTGCAAAATATCAGGATTATTCCAGATAGGTGTGCGTCTGCATGGTACTAGTGAAAACTAAGTCATTTTTAGATACTCCCACCATGCTGTCAGAGAGGTGCTGATACTAATACTTTTGAAGCCTTCATGTTTTCTTATGCTTGAGCTAGTAAATGGTAAGTCTGAAAGCCCTATCATATTGCAAAGTGTCTGTTCTATGTCTAACTAAGACTCATCTAGTGGGTTATCTTGCAACCATCTTGGTATATATTGCAGCCTGTTGGCTAAGAAATAATAATAAAAGTTGGGTAGATCCAGTCCTCCTTTGTCTTTGGTCTTCTGAAGCGTTTTTATGCTAATTCGCGGAGGTTTATCCTGCCAAAGGAATTTGGTAATTGAGGAGTCCAGATATCTAAACCAGTCAGCTGGTGGCTTGTTTGGAATCATTGAAAATAAGCAATTTATTCTGGGTAAGACCATCATTTTAATTGTAGCAACTCTCCCCATGAGTGATATCAGTAAGGATTTCCATCTTGCAAGATCATCTTCCACTTTCTTTAAAAGTGGGATGTAGTTTAGTTTGATTAGGTCTGCCAACTTGGGAGAGACATTAATTCCCAGGTATGTGATATTCCCTGACTCCGATTGTGTATTAAGTAAAATGACAAAAGAGAAATTAATTGGTAGAACTGTGGATTTTAACCAGTTTATAGAGCAATCTGAAACTTTTGAAAAATAGTTCATCGGTTTTATTGAATGGGAGAGAGAGAATTGAGAATTCTGGAGAAAGAGTAAAACATCATCTGCATAAAGACTGATCTTATGTTCTATTTTCTTACACTTTATCCTTTTAATACCCATTGTTTGCCTAATTGCTGCTGCTGCTGCTAGGGGTTCGATAAAGATGGCAAACAGTGAGGGGGAGAGTGGGCATCCCTGCCTGGTCCCCCTCTGAAGACAGAAGCTAGCTGATATTTGGTCATTTGTCCTGACACGTGCAGTTGGTGAACTATATAATGTTTGTAGCCAGTTTATGAAGAAGTTTCCAAAACCAAATTTATGTAAAGTTGCAAATAAGAACTTCCAGTGAACTCTATCAAAAGCCTTTTCTGCATCTAGAGATAATATACTAGTTTCTATGTTTCTACTGTAAGAGAAATCTATCAAATTAAGTAATCTACGTGAGTTTGTGGATGACTGTCTACCCTTGATGAAACCAGTTAGGTCAGGGTGTATTATGAAGGGGGGTACCTTCTCTAATCTTTTTGCCAGGGCTTTACAAATTATTTTGAGATCAACGTTTATGAGAGAAATTGGGCGATAGCTGGTAGGAAATGTAGGGTCTTTGCCTGGTTTTAACCAGAGACTAATATTGGCTGAGTTCATGTTTGGCTGTAATCTGCCACTCTCTTCGATTTCCCTCACCATTCTGAAAAATATTGGAGCCATAATGATCCAGAATTCTTTGTAGAACTCTGCTGGAAACCCGTCTGGACCTGGAGCTTTCCTATTAGTCATGGATTTAAGGGCTTCCTGGAGCTCAGCTGATGTTAGTGGCGAATCCAGGAAGGTAACTTGGCTGTCTGATAATTTAGGAAGTGTTATCCTGTCAAGGAGCTCGTTGATCTCGTTATCTGATGAGTTTATCTGAGGTGAGTACAAAGTTTGGTAAAAGTCTGAAAGTGTTGTTTATGCTTTCAGGGTCACAGTTGAGTCTTTAACAGCAGATATGGTAGTTTTCTCTTTATTTATTTTTAATTGGCTAGCTAAAAATTTACCAGATTTATTACTATGTTCAAAGTTTTCTATTCGTTGTCTTTGTGCAAAAAATTGTCGTTTGGCAATAATTCCATGAAGTTCTAATTTAGCTTTACTTAATTTGCTCAGTAACTCTTCTTCTGTAGATGCCTCTAAAGACTTAATGATTTCCTCTAACTCCTGAATATGTTTGTTTTCAGTTTTTTTTCTTATGTGATGAGAAAGAGGTTATTTTACCTCTAATCACTGCCTTTCCTGCCTCCCAGAGAATTGATGGTTCATGGACTGAGCATGCGCTGACGGCCGATCACCTGATACACGGCAGCGTTTGAAGTTGATGGCAGCTCGCTAACAAACATCCACAAATAATTAAGACACATTTTTGACTAATTTATCTACTGACAACGCAAAAAATAATCTGGTAAGTATAACTCACTCAACCTGGAGGTAAGTGGAGAAAATTTAGAAAGTTTACAAAACTATATTGACGGAGGTTTTGAGTTTTTCGTTATGGGTCCGAAGAAATCAGCAGCTGAGACCAAAACACCAGGGACCAAGAGGAGCCGTCCTCAGGACTCGCCTGAGGCCTCATCTCCCCGTAAGGACATATTAGAATTATTAGATTCTATAGATGAATGGCTTCTGGGATTTGAGGGGCGACTTCATCTGCTTGAGGTTCTACACCAGGAGTTTCAGAACCTCCGAACATCTTTGGAGTTCAGCCAAGAGCAGGTTGAGCGGCTCGCTGCTGAGAACGCGTCTCTGCGGGAGTCCATTTCTTCCCTGGAAGAGGGAATGATGCGGATCACCAAGGAGAACAAGATTCTGAAGGAGACGGTTTTGGACCTTCAGGCCCATAGCATGAGGAATAATTTGGTGTTCGCAGGACTGCCGGAGCAGGCGGGCGGGGCGGAAAACTGCGAGCAAACATTAGAAAACTTTCTCCAGACACAAATGAAGATACCCGAAGAAACGGGAAAAAACATCACCTTTCACTAGGTACATCACCTTGGAGTTAAAAGAGTGGACAGCAGAAGACCTCGTCCCATCATGGCTAAATTTGAACATTTTAAGCAGAAGGATCTTGGTAAAAGTCACGGAAGAGAGCTCAAAGGAAAAGACTTCAGTTTAAATGACTAGTTCCCTAAGGAGATTCTGGACTGGCGCCGAGTCCTCTTTCCGCTGCGCAAAAAGTTTATCTAGGATGGGAAGAGGGCTGTCATCTCGGTGGATAAGCTTAATAAACTTTACAAGGAGCGAGGAGTGACAGACTGGCTGTATTAGCCCAACATCAGGTCAGACATTTATTATTCTTAACAGGATTCACTGGGTTTGAGCATGTCAGGACTGAACAGCTGCCAAATCCGTATTCTAGATGATATCACCTGTTCATCACCACCTCACACCTCACACCCTTATCACCTTTTCTTTTTAGTTCTTTCTAATTCTTTAACCTGTATAATTATTTCCTTTCCTCTCTTTACCTGCTTCTGTACCTTTACATCTGTATGGCACAATCACACAACTTTCCAACACTGCATCAGACTCAGCACGCACGCATGTACACACACGCACACGCACACACACACACACACACACACACACACACACATATATATATATATATATATATATATATATATATATATATATATAATCCACAGCACAATATCATAATTTATGCATCAAATAATACAACCACAAACACTGTTGGATCTTTATTATTATTATTTACTTTTCTGTTATTTATTAACATACTATTTTATACATTTAGTTACTTATTACATCTTATTCACATGAAGGCGTCATATTTTAGCTAATCACACACACACATTACCAGCTCAGTGGCCTAGTGGTAGAGTGTCCGCCCTGAGACTGGGAGATCAGGGTTCGATTCCTGGTCGGGTCATACCAAAGACTTTGAAAAAATGGGACCCAATGCCTCCCTGCTTGACACTCAGCATTAAGGGGTTGGATTGGGGGTTAAACCACCAAATGGTTCCCGAGCGCGGCTGTGTCTGCAGCTCACCGCTCCCCCAGGGGATGGGTCAAATGCGGAGAACAAATTTCGCACACACATCAGTGCGTGTGACAACTTTAATCTATGGGTGCACTAAGGTTTGTCTCATGGAAAGTACATGGAGCTGGCTCCAAAGAGAAAAAATTAAAGATTTTTGATCAGCTAAAGAGAGTGCAAGCAGACGTGATCAGATTTTTGACAAGAGACTCATAGATCTGCCACATCCGCTGATGAACTTAAAACACCTGAGTTTCCCAGCATGGTCTCTGCCTGCTATAACTCTAGGCAAAGAGGTGTAGCTATTTTAATACACAAAATTATCAATTTCACAGTATTGGACACAGTTTCTGATCCAGAGGGTAGATTTATAATGTTAAAAATATTTGTACAGAACCAAAGCTTATGTATTGTCAGCATATACTGTCCAAATGTTGATGACCCTTCATTCTTTCATAATTTTTTCTCTGTACTCTCCGAACACTTGGACTGTCCACTTATACTTGGAGGCGATTTGAATTTTTGGATGAACTCTTTAACAGACAGACTTAGTACAACTGGGACTCAGCGCAATTGGCAATCCACTAACATAGTTAAACAGTACATGAGTGATTATTGGCTTTGTGATGCAAGGCGATCTTTTCATCCTAACCATAGAGAGTTTACTTTTTTCACACGTCCATCACTCTCATTAATGTTTGGATTATTTTCTAGTCAGCAGCTCATTGTTGGCTGACATTTCAGACACTGAGATACACCCCATAGTTGTCAGTGACCATACTACGGTTTCTTTAACTCTGGTAAACAAGAAGACAATCCCACCAAGTAAACACTGGAGGTCTAATACATCACTGCTTAAAGATGAAGCTTTTATCGAAATTTTTAAAAAGGAGTGGGCTTTATATTTAGAACATAATGACCTGCCTGGAACATCAGCATCTATTCTCTGGGCATGTTAATTTCCAACAAATGGATATACAGTCAGTTGCTACCCATCACTAAATACAACTCCTTTGAATACCATGCCATCCAGGTAACTGTATCGAAAAAATTATTTTTGGTTGTCATATATCACCAACCAGGTCAACTCGAAGACTTTCTTGATGAACTCGACACCCTGCTCTCCTCCATTCCTGAGCATGACTGTCCCACAATGGTCCTTGGAGACATAAATATTCACCTGGACAATCCCAGCTCATCAGGCTTCCTGTCACTAATGTCATCATTTGATCTAAACCATCCATACAGCACAATATCTCAATCCAAAATTACTTCCTATCTCTGGCTCCTTCAAAGGCAGTTCGAAATCTGGGTGCTGTGATTGATGAACACCTGACCTTTAAATATCATGTTGCCTCTGTTGCTCATTCATGCCACTGTGCGGTGTATAGCATACAAAAGATCAGACCATACCTAACACAACATGCCACCCAGCTCCTGGTGCAATCTACTGTCATCTCCTTTCTTGATTGCTGCAATGTCCTTCTATCTGGTCTTCCAGGCTGTACTGTGAGACCTCTTCAAATGGTCCAGAATGCAGCGGCGCTTCTGGTCTTCAATGAGCCCCATCTACCTGAATCCTCTTGCAAAGGCTTACGTCTCGGCCTGGCCGCTCCGGTCATCACAGGATCGTCAGCTAGCAGTGCCTACACCACGCTCAGGACAATTCAGACTCTTCTCCTGCATTGTTCCACAAATGTGGAATGACCTTCCAAGCACTACCAGAACAGGGGCTTCCTTTCAATTTTCAAGAAACTCCTGAAGACCCTGCTCTTCAGAGAGCATCTTCTTAACTAGCACCCTCCCTGCATCTGCACCCCCTCTCTACTGTCCACTCCTTGTTGCCCCCCTCCATGATTGATGTCAAGTTGTTGTTATTGTTGTTGTTAGCCTCCAGGGCAACATGCCAATTATCACTTGTAAGTCGCTTTGGACAAAAGCGTCTGCTAAATACTAGGGATGCATCGATCAGGTTTTTTGCTGCCGATCACCTATACCGATATCAAAGAATGCTGATCACCGATACGGATCACCGATACCGATCACGTGGATTGGCCAGAAATTTTCTACAACATCATAATGAGTGCTACAAACTACATAATCTGGGAATAAAGGAAATGTAACCTAATCTAAAATGGTCTGTATTAGGGTTGTCACGGTGTGAAAATTTAACCTCACGGTTATTGTGACCAAAATTACCACGGTTTTTGGTATTATCGCAGTATTTTTTTAAACGTGCTACATTTTCACGCAATTAAATAAATCCTGTATGTCAGGAAATATTGTCCTCAGTTTGTGTCTAAATTTTGCCTAAAATATGTTATTTTGTAACTATGTTGTTTAATTGTTTACATTTTCCCTTTAGTCTTTAAAATACCAATATTTGCCCATAACTTCTTATTTTATGTCTGTTTGATGTCATCATTTTAAAAATATTAGATCAGATGATACTCAGTAGTCAAGTAGCCTTCTAATCAGATACTTTTTTACCCTTACTTGAGTAATAAACCCTGTATATCAGGAAAATATTGTCCTCGGTTTGTGTCCTTCCAGTGAGCTTTGCAGATGTGGGAAAATGTCATCAGGCAGTAATCATTGTTAAATTCATAATTATTCTCGGAGAGAGACCAACTCTTATCTGCCGCTGGGAGCCCCGTAATGCATCGCGTAATTTCAACATGGGGGTGTCTGCGACATGGTTTATATGCAGGTAGCGGTGCTGCGGCTGCTTTATATAGCGACTCGTTGCATTCTCCCTCAACCCAAATCCTGGGATCACACATTTTAGCTAAAACGCTAACGTTAGCTTGCCTTGCGTTGACTGTAGAGTTGTGGGTGTTCGTCACGCAGATGTGTCATGAGATTTGAAGCGTTGTTGCCTTTCACAGACACTTTTTCCTGCATGTGCTGCAAACAGGATAGCTGTCTTCTATAAACTGTCCCTCTGCATTCTTCAAATATCCAAAAGATGCCCGTACTTCCGACTTTGTCTTCTTTGAGGGATTAAAAATGTCCTCCTGAGCACTGCCGTCTCCTCCTTTGGCCATTATTTCAGCTTTAGCTTCAAGAAAGTTTTGGTTGTAAACAACAAAGCTCGCATGTGCCGCCGGCAACTTCAGCAGATGATACGGTGGCTGGTAAGGGTCACCGCGCCTACACCGCCACGGGAAACCCACCGAGAGATATAGTTTTATTAAAAACAAGACGGTTATTATTATTGGCAACTTTTTTTTTACCGGGGTTTACCGCTACACAGGTTACCGTGACAACCCTACCTGATTGGTCTGCTTTGATCTATTTTGAAAACTCTGAACAAAACTGATAGGGGCGCTATCGGCCGATTGGGATCAATGCAGATCCATCGGTGCATCCCTACTAAATACATAAATATAAACATACTAATAAACATAAGTATACACGCGCACACACACACACACACACACACACACACACACACACACACACACACACACACACACACACACACACACACAGAAACACACAAGCACATGCACATATACAGATTTTTTTAAGAAATACAAAAGTTTGCAGCTCTTGTTACCTGTCATTGCTTCAACCTATCCTAAGTACTGAATATATAAAATGGACCTATGCATCCCACCACATATTTCTCAATTAACGCACCTGCTACTAGCCTCCTCATTAATTTTACGAGCATTTATGCACCTTGCATTTCTTCTTTTTCTTGCTGAGCTATTTTTAGATGACACTGGCTTCTAGTATATAGTCAATTGCTGGGTTTCACTCATGTGATGTGTGCAGCCTTGCGAAATTCAAATGAGGGACAGAAAGTGTTTTGCTCAACAAAACAGAGATACAACCCAGCGCGATGGATGAAAGAGAGAAATAATCGAAGTAACATCAAAACTATCCTCCTTTCAAAATATAAAAACCATAAATCACTCCATAAATATTTTTTTCAACACTGTTTTATTCCAACTACTATAGTATTGTTCATGTACCAAACCCTAAAGTTACTTTAATAGTGGAATCTCTGTTTGGATTTGATATTGCTTTCTACATTATTCTTTCTCGTAGAGATGCCCACCTAATTATTGTTGCCTCGTAATTACAATCAACTGTGGCCTTTTTGTGTGGTGTTTGCATATTCTCACCATGCATATGTGGCTTTTCTCTAAATTGAAAGGCACTTTCAGGGACTGACGTATACACTCCAAATGATCCATTAAGTTATCACTCAATTTATTGATAAGGCTAATATGTTTTCATCATCAAAATTTAATTGAAATATAAATAAAAACTAAAAGGTTGTCATTCACCTGTCTCTTTGGTCACCAACTCAATTTTCAACGTCTTTTGTTTTTTATTGTCTCCTGATGCTTGAGAGAAATATGAGATTCACCAGCAGTTATTTGCTTCACTGTTTACCAACCTGTCGCTGAGTCTGTTTACAGTTTGAAGCTGGAAAGGTTGTAAAAATGGTTTATTAGAGGTGTTTGTGCAGCTACCTGCTGAGGAAAGTGGTGAGACTAAACCAAAGCTCCAATGTTGTGGACCATAAAGCAAAACTAATGACTTAAAAGATGCTATTAAGCCCTGCAGTGCTCAAGGGACCTGTTGAGTTAGGTAATCCAATTTCTGTTGGGTTCTTGCAAGGAATAAAGCACTCTGCATGCAAACAGTCATTTGTATGATTTAACAATAATATTTATGGCAACGTTAAATACACTTGCAGATAGCCGTGGGTTGGCTGCTCCTGATAAATAGAAGGTAAATAGAGCTAGCATAAATTAGAAGAGACTGAGTCACTTAACTTGTTTATTTTTGTTATACTTAAATGAGTTTTACACTGTAGTCATGATCAGCTTTAAGCTCATGATCCAGCTATTCATTTTCTGTTGCTTATCTAAGGCATCCCTTTCCAGCTGTGAGAACCCAGTATATTCCCAGACCAGAGGGGGTATATTATCCCTCCAGCAAATTCTGGGTCTTCCCCAGGGTCTCCTCCTTGTAGGACATGCCCAGAAACCCTCTACAGGAAGGCACAAAGGAGCATCTTTAGCAGTGCCAAACCACCTCAGTTGATTCCTTTTGATGATGAGGAGGAGAGTTCGACCTACTAAAAAAATGTGTTTCTTTTGGCTACAATCTGCATTTTCAGCTCAGGTCATCCTTTACCACAAGAGACCAGAGTAATCCTCTCATCCAAGCTCCTATTGATTGGTCCACCTCTTGCACACATTGTAGGACCTCCTCAGATCTTATGAAAACATCATCTGACTTAAGTTTAAATGGTCTCAGACTACAGAGGCATCTGTTTAATGTAAAGTTTCATGTGATTTGTGACAAGAAAAAAAAATAAGTGAGGAAAAAATGCCAAACGACATCAGACTAAACTCTGTCAGGTATGAGTCCCACAGGGAGATGCCTCTTGCAGGTGGTGCCGTTGTCAGGCGTATTACTATTTTTTTTTAAGTTCTACTAAAATTTATTTCACATTTGTCAGAAACATATCAAGAAAGTCGGTAGTAAAGTATTGCATGCCCAAGAACAAAGGAAAATAAAAGTGCTATTGTCAGCTCATGGCTAAATTGTAAAGAGCATTTTTCTCTGTGGTTTTAATTTGATGCCAGAAAAAGTTTTCCTGAGACCTGAGGATGTCCTAAAATGTACTCAATACACGTGCTCCATACAGAATATTTTCTGTAGTGGCCCCAATGTGTGGATCAATATCCTTCTACAACTATGTTCAGAGTGATGATTACTTCAAATAGCTGCACAAAAAGTCTCATTAAAAAGCTCATCTTGATAATATCTTTTTCTATTACCATTATGTTGTATTTTGTTGCATGCACGTAAATTTTTGTTGCTTTTGTATTACTTACTAAACTTTGCAAAGCACTTTGGTCAGTTAAGGTTGTTTCAAATATGCCGACTCTCCTTCTAGTTCCTTTAAACCCAGCTTTAGTGTGCTCTGGTGCACAATGAAGGTTATGGCATAAAAGCACCAACAGATTCAAATCGTCTGCAATAAGCAGACATGATATCCTGAAGTTTCCATCCACAGACACCTTAAGATCTTGTGCATTAACATCTTAAACAGGATCAGAGACAAGAGGCACCTACTGTGACCAACTAAACCATAATTGCCAGCCTGATGAAAAGATAAGCACAAACACATGGTTCCACCACCCAGAATATCAGATGAGAGTGAGTGGATGGTTGCCATAGTGAGGAATCAATCTGGAGTTAGTGCACCTGCTATATCTATTTTAACTACTTCATATGAGAGGAAATACATGGCCTTATTTTGTGCTTCTGGGTACAATGCCTGGTAACAATAATGAAGAATATATATTTCTGACACTTTTAATGAGCAGATTCCCAATTAGAACGAGTCTGCTAATCAAAGGTTAGACATGCATATGTGCTGCAGCTTTGTTCTTCGGTCTGTTTCCTTTTTCAGCAAAACTCTGACATCTCCTCCTGACTTCTTTCTTACAGGCAACGCACCAACCAGCAATATCTTTTTCAAAATGACAAGCCTGGGTCAAAGTGACATTTGTCTTTGCAATGTATTGTTAAGAGTCAGCATTATTAGGATTTAGCTGTGTGCCTGGGGCTAATGCCATCACTTTGAAGAGTTCTGTCATTACAGAGCTTGTAGTCTTGCAGAACGAAACTATTATCTTCAGATATTTTTATATTGGCTCTCACTGCGTCTCAGAGATTCTAGAAAAAATGTTTAATGATTAAAAGGTGTGCCATTGTTATTCACTGGTGAATAATTATACCTCTAATAACTTTACTTTAAAAAAAAAGGGGGGGGGGGATACACAACGGCATGGTTGGGTGTTAGGTTCATCTCTCTCTACATTGAGTTTGCATGTTCTCACTGTGCATCTCTGGATTTCCTCTGGTTACTTTGTTGGCTTTCCACAAGCCTAACACCTACATGTTGAATTGTTTATTTTAGGAACCTTTTATTTAGAAACTACAGTAATTTTGTGGCAACAGTATTTCCCCTGAATGTCCATTGCAGAAACCTGCATCATAACAGATTACCAGGATATAGTTTTATCACAGAATTTAGCCTTGGTAGGAAAGTAGTAGGCTGCTATGGGAGCACTCAGACTTCATACACAACCAACCAAGGCCAAAAGAAATAGTAACGGTCTTGAGTCGAGTACTCAGACTCAAAGGTCCTCTTTAGCATACTGGCATCATGCCTTAAGATTGTGTGTGTGTGTGTGTGTGTGTGTGTGTGTGTGTGTGTGTGTGTGTGTGTGTGTGTGTGTGTTGTGTGTGTGTTGTGTGTGTGTGTGTGTGTGTGTGTGTGTGTGTGTGTGTGTGTGTGTGTGTGTGCGTGTGTGTGTGTGTGTGTGTGTGTGTGTGTGTGGTTGTGTGTTTGTGTGTGTGTTGTGTGTGTGTTGTGTGTATTGTGAAAAATGGAAAAAAAATCTTATCTTCTCAACCTACATGGATTGGAGTTGGTGTACAGTGTATCTGGATGGGCCTCAGAATCCCTCAAAGTGGCAGTACCTTAGGCCAAAATCTAGGCCGATTAAAGCAAGAACAAAAGGAGCAGGTCAGTCTAGCCACCCTCCATTGGAGTGTCAGCAAGTCATAATGGTTTTGTGTTTTGCCAATTACAGCACTCTATTGGTTTGGTGGGCCAATCACAGAGGTGCTTAAATCATTTATTTAGAAAAAGGATAGATCTGCATTTTCTTTGACAATGTTATGACAGTGACATCAGTAGTGGTGAGCTAGAATGTCATGACAAAGTTGATTTATTTCAGTAATTCAAAAAGTGAAACTTGTATATTAGATTCATTCATCATCACACTGACTAACATATTTTACATGTTTATTTCTTAATCTTGACGATTATAACTGACAACTAATGAAAATCTTCCATTCAGTATCTCAGAATATTAGAGCAACAATTAAGACCAATGCATAAAAAATTAAAAAGAATTTTACAAATGTTGGCCAACTGAAAAGTACAAACATAAAAAGTATGAGCAATGTACAGCACTCAGTATTTAGTTGGGGCTCCTTTGGTCTGCATTACTGCAGCAATGCGGCATGGCATGGAGTCCATCAGTCAGTGGCACTACTCAGGAGTTATGAGAGCCCATGTAGCTCTGACAGTGGCCTTCAGCTCTTCTGAATTGTTGGGTCTAGTGTATTGCATCTTCTTCTTCACAATAGCCCATATTTTCTATGGGGTTAAGGTAAGGCGAATTTGCTGGCCATTCAAGAACAGAGATACCATGGTCCTTAAACCAGGTACTGGAAGCTTTGGCACTCTGTGCAGGTGCCAAGTCTAGTCTGGAAATGAAACCTGCATCTCCAAAAAGTTGGTCAGCAGAAGGAAGCAGGAAGTGGTCTAAAACTTCTAGCAAATGGCTGCATTGACCTTGGACCTCAGAAAATACAATAGACCAGCTGATGAAATGGCACCCCAAACCATCACTGACTGTGGAAACTTTATACTTGACCTCAAGCAGCATGGATTATGTGCCTCGCCTCACTTAAAGTAAAGTTAAAGTCCCATTAGTTGTCACACACACACTGATGTGTTTGCGAAATTTGTTCTCCGCATTTGACCCATCCCCTGGGGGAGCGGTGAGCTGCAGACACAGCCGTGCTCGGGAACCAGCCTCTGATGCTTTCTATTGCATACATCTGTGTGTGGTGGTTCTTGAAGCACTGACTCCAGCTGCAATCCACTCTTTGTAAATCTCTCCCACATTTTTGATTGAGTTTGTGTCACAGTCCTCTCCAGGGTTATATCAATTGCTTGTACACTTTTTTCTACCACATCTTGTCCTTACTTTCAAGTCTCAATTAATGTGCTTGGACAGAGTTCTGTGAACAGCCAGCCTCTTTAGCAATGATCTTTTGTGTCTTGTCCTCCTTTTGCAAGGTGTCGATGGTTGTCATTTGGACAACTAACCCTAACCCTAGCCTACAGAATCATACTGAAACACATTTTAAAGGTCTTTGCAGGTGTTTTGAGTTAACTAGCTGATTAGTGTGTGGCACCAGGGGTCTTCAATATTTAACCTTTTCAGAGTATTCTAATATTCTGAGATACTGAATTAGGGATTTTTATTAGCTGTCAGTTATAATCTTAAAATAATAAATAAACTTTTGGAATATATCAGAGTGTGTCTAATGAATGAATCTATTATACACATATTTCACCTTTTGAATGGAAATACTGAAATAAATCAACTTTGTCATGATATTTGAATTTTATGACCAGCACCTGCATAGAATTTCTTGCCAGGCTAGCAGTACCTGTAACCTGACAGATATATGACAGCTACAGATTATATGAGTTGCTTGTTGTAATTTTGAAGCCCATTAAAGCAAAACATACTATCAACTTCTGCACTGTTGGATTACCCATTAGCATTTATAATTTAAAGCTAACAATGTTAGAGAGGGACATTTGTGCTGATGTCACTTCTCTTCTTGATTTCCTTTATTTATTTTTCAAATAGAAGCTCCTGGTTATCCAGGACTGCATGTCCAGCATCGGACAAAAAAGTGTTAGATTGAAGACCTGTAGCATCTGGATGAATCTGACACATCTGTCCCATCATCAAGTCATTCTGACATATCACAAAAAACTATTTTATAATCACAGCATGAATTCAAGTACAACTTGCTCATGTAAAACCAGTTAACACTTCAGAGCATAAAGCACTGAAACTCAACTCGGCAATAATTACCAGTTTTCTGGTTTAAACTCAAGAAAAAGCTAAACTATTGAAATGAAAGGACTATAAGCCAAAGTTGTATGGGTAAAAGGCCAATTCAGAACCAAATTACTTCGCTTGTCCTTTTTTGCTGACTGTGCTATCAAACAAAAAAAGATTCCTTAATCCTGACTAAATGGGTATAAATTGCGAAGATGGGGAAATATGCACTGTCAGAGAAAAAGTCTTATAAATTATGCTGCGACTTGAACTAAAGCTTGTCCACATTGATCTGGATTGGAAGAGATATGCATTTGGTCCAGTCAAAGGCTTGTGTCAACAACATCAAACAACAGCAAATATAGCAGGAAAAAAGGTGCAGGGTATATATACTTTTACCTAAAGGGCAGTTAGATTAAAATGGTTTTGGAAGCTGGAGAGTGACAATAATAACATCCTAACTTGAGAGGAGAAGGTTATGGACCTGAAAAATCTCATAAATGCAACAACTGTGTTCGAGGAGATCCATTGAAAAGAGTCTGACATAATAACAGAATAATCAATGAAAGTGGCTGATATCTAATAAGCTACTATTGATTCTTTTGCCACAGTTGAATGAGTTTTGACACCATTTTCATCATCAGTAGTTTCAATGTGAAGCCAAACTTTCAAGTATTTATGTGTTCTCACCTGATTCATCTGATTGCTCACACAAAAAAAGCCAGCTGAGAACTAAAGTGAAGGTTTTTGAAAAAAATAAAATGAAATAAAAACAACAACAAAAAAAAAACATGTTTACCATTAATGGCTCATTGTTACGTTTAAACTCCAATGGATCGCTTGTGGTTGGATCGTTGTCATGTTTTGTGGAGGTGAGGATCCAAAAGCAGGTGAGTGAGTACCAGGAGGCTGATGAAGCAGGTACCAAAACTATTTCATTGGGATCAGGAGTCTAAAGCACAGGAGCAACACAAAGCAATGCAGGAGAACAACACAGATAATCTACGAGGATCAGGTAATCAAGTAACAAGAGGCAGGTGCAAAAAATTAACTAAGCAGACACAGGAAACACAAGGGCAGGACACAGAAGCAGGAAATGGAACGTGACCTTGTAATCGATGGGTTGCCACTTCAGGCTATGTCCGTGTAATTCCTTGGACAAGGGCCCTCACCCCCTTTGCCTGCTGGTGGTGATTGGAGGTATCCAGGTTTGAAGATTTTTTGGCAGAATTGCCTCTAGGGCATCTCCATCAGCGTGTGAATGTGTCAGAAAATGACTTTAATGTAAAGTGCTTTAATAAGTGCTACATATATACATTCAGATGAATTTTTATGTTTCTAATGCTTTTATAAACGTAGGAGCAGACAAACCTGCTTCTTCCAAGCAAATGTAAGTTTATTATTGCAACAGTCCAACGTATTGACAAATATAATTTCTATAGCTCTAAAAGTTTAGAAAAATATGCAAATAGCACATCTGCATGCTGCAAGTACGCAATTTAGCTATGTCTATCTTACAGGGGGAAACTCGGGATTCTCAGATCAACAACCTCCTTGGAACTTGTAGCTTTTTATGGCATTTGTCAACATTTCTCAGCATTCGTTAGCATTTCTTGTCTTTGTTTTATCGACCTTTTCCTAGACTTTGTATTATACACTGCCTGTTAAAGCCTCTGCTGTTTGTGTGGGGTTGTGATTTACTGCCATCAATGGTATGCTTGTGTTCAGGTGATATTTTAACAGAGATGTATTAAGCAAATGTAACTCTTTGCATGTTTTTATGATACCATTTGGGTTTCTGGTGGCTCTATAAACACTTCCGGGCATGAATAAAAACTATCTGCTCATTTTCTGCCAGATTTTGGTGTCAATAATCACATGCTTTTTTGAGTGATTTGTAAAGCACCCTTATTGTGATGTCACAGTAAAAAAAGATTAGCATAGAACCATCTCTCCCCTGACAACACATAGGGAGGCCTCCGCTCTGGACATGAAAGAGCACCGGCCCTACTCAGAGCTGCTCTTGAATTCCCAAGCGCTTTATGTCACAGCAGCCAATCAGGAAATGGGTGGGCGTGGCCAGCAACAGCTTACAGACATTGAAGTGATAGAGCCCTGAAACAGTTAATCCTGGTTGGTACTGAAACTGCTTTACATGAAAGGGATTTAATTTCAAAAACCTATTGAACACATTACAGAACTATAAATTATTTAATAAGAGGTCTTATCTATTCCATTTGATCCCCGGTGATTACAAAAATCTACTTGTGAGTTCTTTTGTTTAATCAACAACCATCGAGAAGGAATTCAATATGACGATTTCCATGTCTTGATGGTCATCCCAACCCTGCTGTGACCCATGCTCTTTTGTGTACAGAGCCAGGAAAAAAACAGACTTTCAAAATAGTGATGTGTTAATGTAAAGTAAAATGTTTGTTGGCATTAAGTGATATCAACACATAAACCTTTTCAGTCCTATGCAAACATTGCTGGATAAAAATTTGATGGGGATGTTTTTAGTAGCAAATTAATAAAGGAAACACAAGACGTGTTTACTTAATAAAAAACATCAATCCAGTACAGGAAATATGGAATTACAAAGCTCAGCAACGACACAAACGTTTAGCAGATCAGACACCATAAAGAAAACCTATTTTCAGGTAATGGCTATATCTAGAAAATGCTGCCTACCTCTTTTGAAATAGTTGCCTTATGTTTGAAAAATGAAACCTTTTTAAAAGAAAAGAAAGGTGAACAGGAGAGATGAAGACAGACTATAAAACTATAAGATCTAGACAGGAGAAGAAGAATGCCAGACAGATAAGACACGGCATTATCTCTGTCTGTCAAACCTCAAAAGCACCCATTGTCAACAAAGTCAGGGGAACTCAGATTATACTCATCTCAGTTTTATTTCAAGTCTTGAAGGCCATTATTTGCTAGAGTCTGGTAGAATCCATCTCATAATATTTATGTTGTTTATTAACTTGAGAATAATTGTGTCCAAAAATCTTCTTCCTGCTCTGGTTCAGTCGTGCTTTTATAGGTATGTGGAAGGTTTAAGTGTCCAGGTGTCACATGTGATCATTTTTACTATTTAATAATGAAAATTCATTGTTATGTTTACAAAGTGATACACTTTTGTAAAGCTGCACCCAAACTAACCCTAACCCATTACTTCCTCTGATCACTGTCAGCCACAGTGCTTTTATTACAGCCTTGGCACAAACAGTCTTTGGCTCTTTGCAGCACTTCCTGTGTGTAGTGTCTTGATGCAAAGCAGATCATTTTGGAGAATCTGTGCTTTTGTCTGCTGCTGTGTTCACACACTCAGATATACCAAACACCAAATATTTGACAAAAAAAGTTAAATTTATTTTGTCTTCGAAGCAAGTCAATTCGCCGATCTTAACTCGACTGTTAATGATTCGGCTTTCAGTTATTTATTTTAAAATGAAAGTACAAACTCACAGACAACAAATTAATATTAAACATTAGGAGTGGGAAGAGGTGGACGCCTCACTGTTTGATTCTGTGGAAGTTCAGTAGATTTTGATGAATTACAAAACAATCAATGCACCTTTCAATTAATTTTA
Organism: Nothobranchius furzeri; assembly: GCF_043380555.1. Classification (NCBI taxonomy): domain Eukaryota; kingdom Metazoa; phylum Chordata; class Actinopteri; order Cyprinodontiformes; family Nothobranchiidae; genus Nothobranchius; species Nothobranchius furzeri. The sequence continues at coordinate 55,723,385 of NC_091755.1, read as the reverse complement.
AATGTTTTAAGTTTATTCAGAATTGTCCACTAAAATGGACTGAAAAACAGATTATATTCTCCACTCCAACTGAATATGCAGATCCACACAAGTTAATGTTTTACCAGAGTTTTTAAAACTCTAAACCAGAGCATTATTTACCTTGCTGATAGTATCGACCACTCCTGCGGTCTTCATCGGAGCTAGCTGCCAATGGCGGCGTTTGACAAATGTGAAGTAAATCATCTGCTAGCTAAATATGTCCTTCTTTAGAGATGTTTACAGCACAAAGCAAAACAAGACATTGTTTAGGGTTTATTGCAAACATTTTAGGACAAGCACATTGGGTTGTTGATGGAAGTTTATTTTGTTATCGAAATAATTTATGTTGATAACAATTTATTTATTTTGGACTGCAGCTCAAATACATGAATAAGACAATCTATTTTTCAAAATGTACAATATTTAAAACCACTACAGTTTGTAATGTGTACAACTGATTCTTCTGAATTATTCTAGGGGCTGTGTTATAACTATACCATGAACCTTCATGACTTCTGTAGAATAAAATCTTTGACATGTTCACTGACCATTAAGGATATGTTTTCATTTTGAAAGAGGTCACGTAAGCACACAGAGGAGAAGCTGTCTGATTGGTTGCTTATCACCATGACATCGAGACACTCCACTGGAAAAGGCTGCTGTCAAGCTGATTCTGTCCAAGATGACATTGTGCGGTTAGGGACATGTGCTGCAAAACATTCAGAGGATACGGACCACAGAAATGTTACTGTTTGGGGTTGTTTTTATTCTTAGATCATGGAGCACGTCTACTCTGATATTCCCTCTGCTAATCAACTGATGGGATGATTTATTTATGGCACTGGCCAAGCAACCAACAGATAATTCACATCAGTCTTTCTCACAGGAGCCCTGTCACATCTACATATTTTAATAGCTCATAACTCACCACTTCTGGCTTGACATTTACCACCAAGGAGAATTTTTTCCTGACATCTAACTTTCTGTGAAGCATGTGGATGCTCCCATTAACCCTTCACTTTTCCAGTGCCATAATTTTGCTACCCAAACACACAGTAACTATCAAAAGTCAAAACTTCTAAGCCTCCTTCAGTCATAGCTGACTTGGGAAATTGTGCTCTAGGCGCTCGTGGTGGTACGGTTTGAACAGCGTCCTCTGTGACTTGTGAGTCCAATGTGGGAGTGGCAGCCCCTGTCGCACAAGGAGCAGGTGTGGTTGGTTGGAGGGAGACTTCTGTGTTCATGTTCTTTCCGCTTGACTCTTTGTTCTTTCACCTGGTTCGATCGTTGGTCTTCGTCCTTCCTCAGTTGTTTGTCAATCAGACAACGCCAGCTGCTACGGTCGGCTGCAGCATCTTACCATCTTGCTCTGTCGATGTCCAGAGGTTTTGCATGGGTAAAACGATTAAATAAACAAAAAATAAGAATAGCAGAGAATTTAATTCAACTTAAGAATTGGGATCCTGTCACTGATAATGAAACTGAATATTTAGGCTTTTGGAGTCATTTTGTGAGCCAAACCGGAAGTGACATTAAGCAAAAGGAGACCTGTTAGCTCTGATCCAGAGTAAAATATAGATCCTAATGCTAGCTCTGGCACAGAGGAAAGTTAAAATGTTTATATTTATACTTATGATGGGCCGCAAATATGCAGTAATGAGTCTTCTGCATGCCCCAGAGAGCAGAGACAAGCCAGAGGGAGCAACAATGGTCAAAGGAGAGAGATTGGCTGGTGTCAGGAGGTTCTGTGGAGAGTAGGGCAGGTGTCTTGGTGAGCGAACCATGCTAGCTTAAACCTGTGTGCTAACATCACAATTTTGTAACAATTACTATCATGTACCAGACAATGAAAAATAGTAATATAATAGTATTGTTATCCTGGTTTTGCAAGCTAGCTGTATTGTTATTCAATAACCCACATGGCCTCTAATCTTTGATATAATATCATTTGAATAAAGTTGTTAATAGCAGATGTTAGACAAGACACAACACACAGATCCTGTCTGCATAGAGCTGAGCCTCTATTAGACCTGTGATCATGTGTCCCGCCTGCTGCAGGCAGAAGGTGCTGCTGACAACGGTCCCGGTGAAGCGAATACACCGAAGGCACAACGCTTGTTTTTAGTCGCACATGATGTTTGCTTTGGTATCCCATGTTAACCTCAATCACATCTCTGGGATTTTAATTCTCCGGTCTGAAGTGCACTCCTCCTTGAACCGTCACTTTATCGTGGTGGAGGAGTTTGAGTGCCCTAATGATCCTAGGAGCTATGTTGTCTGGGGCACTTTGTGCCCCTGGTAGGGTCTCCCATGACAAATTGGTTTTAGGTGAAGGGTGAGACAAAGAACAGTTCACAGGATCTTTCATGGAGGTAAAGTCAAAGAGTCAGAGTACCCGGCCCGGAGGGTTACCGGGGTCCCACCCTGGAGCCAGGCCTGGGGTTGGGGCCTGTGAGCGAGCGCCTGGTGGCCGGGCTTTCGCCCATGGAGCCCGGCCGGGCCCAGCCCAAACCGGATACATGGGCTCTTCCAACTGTTGACCCACCACCCGCAGGAGGAACATGAAGGGTCCGGTGCATTGTGGATCGGGTGGCAGACCAAGGCGGGAGCCTTGGCGGTCCGATCCCTGGACAAGAAAACTGGTTTTTGGGACATGGAACGTCACCTCGTTGGCAGGGAAGGAGCAGGAGCTTGTGGCAGAGGTTGAGCGGTGCCGGCTAGATATAGTCGGACTCACCTCGACACATAGCATTGGCTCTGGAACCCAAGTCCTTGAGAGGGGTTGGACACTTTCTTTTGCTGGAGTTGCTCCGGATGAGAGGTGGAGGGCTGGGGTTGGCTTTTTGTTAGCCCCAAGACTCTCTGCCTGTGTGGTGGGGTTTACCCCGGGGGACGAGGGGGTAGCTTCCCTGCGCCTTTGGGTCGGGGAACGGGTCCTGACTGTTATTTGTGCTTTTTGATAGGAATTTTTTAATTGTTCATCTTTGTTGTGAAATCTTTTCCTTTGTCTATGTGAAGAGTTACCTCACCCTTAAACAGGGATTTGTTAGGAAAAACCTATCAAGCAGAGTTCACTCACCCTTGCTGCTTAAATGTGTTAGGAAAAACCCTGACCTAGTTACTTGTTTTGATGTTTGGGTGTTTTCAGAAAACTCCTTTCGGCTCAAGGTGTTTTTCCATTAGTTGAAGCAAACTGGTCAGACAGGGGTTTCACGCTATTTGTGGGTGTGTATGTTCAAATAAAAAGCTCTCCACAAGCTTCGGCTCTTTGTGAGAGGAAAAATGGCTTCTGACTCCAGTGTGTCTCTGTGCCTTTCCCTCACCCGTTGCAAAGGGAGCTTTGCAATGTATTTTGAGGTTTGTTATAATTTACCAAATTATCTGTATGTGCTTTGACTTAAAAGAGGAGAGATAATATGGGAGAGAGACAATGGAAAATTCCGGAGGGGGTTTGGGCCTTCTCTCTCTCCCCTCTGTTTCTAATTGTGTAAGGTGTGTTATTTCAGGTGGCGCATATAAAATACCTAACACTTATGGGCCAAATATCAATTCAGAGTACCCACCCTATTTGGAGTCCGTGGGATGAGTGCTAGATAGTGCTTCATCAGGGGACTCCATTGTCCTGCTGGGGGACTTCAATGCTAATGTTGGCAATGACAGCTTGACCTGGAGGGGTGTGATTGGGAGGAACAGCCCACCTGATCTGAACTCGAGTGGTGTTTTGTTATTGGACTTCTGTGCAAGCCGCAGTTTGGCCAAAACGAACACCATGTTCAAACATAAGGATGTCCATCGGTACACTTGGTACCAGGGCAGCCTAGGTCGGAGGTTGATGATAGACTTTGTAGTCATGTCATCTGACCTGCGGCCGTATGTTTTGGACACCTGAGTGAAGAGAGGAGCGGAGCTGTCAACTGATCACCACCTGGTGGTGAGTTGGATCAGATGGCAGGGGAAGATGCCGCGTAGACCTGGAAAACCCAAACGCATAGTGAGGGTCTGCTGGGAACGCCTGGCAGAAGAACCTGTTAAGACGGTCTTCATCTCCCACCTCCGGCAGAGCTTTGACCGCGTCCCGAGAGCAGTGGGGGACATTGACTCCGAGTGGGCCTTGTTCCACTCTGTGATTGTTGAGGCGGCTGTTGCTAGCTGTGGTCGCAAGGTGGCCGGTGCTAGTCGTGATGGAAACCCCCGTACCCGCTGGTGGACACCAGAGGTTCGGGGAGCCATCAGGGTGAAGAAGGAGGCCTACAGGGCGTGGCTGGTCTGTGGGTCTCCGGAGGCAGCAGACAGGTACCGGATAGCCAAGTGGGGTGCAGCAGTGGCAATTGCCGAGGCAAAATCTCGGGCATGGGAGGAGTTTGGTGAGGCCATGGAGAAAGACTATCGATCAGCTCCAAAGAGGTTCTGGCAAACTGTCCGGTGCCTCAGGACAGGAAGGCAGCAACTCGCTCACACTGTTTACAGTGGGGATGGGAAACTACTGATGTCAACGGAGGCTATAGTCGGACGGTGGAAGGAATACTTTGAGGAGCTCCTCAATCCCACCTATGCGCATTCCGAGGAGGAACCAGAGCCGGGAGACCTGGGGATGGACTGTCCAATCTCGGGGGCAGAAGTTGCTGAGGTAGTCAAACAACTACACAGTGGGGGAGCCCTGGGGATGGATGAGATTTGTCCTGGGTATCTCAAGGCTATAGATGTTGTAGGGCTGTCATGGTTGACACGTCTCTGCAACATTGCGTGGTAATCGGGGGCAGTTCCTGTGGAGTGGCAGACCAGGGTGGTGGTCCCCATCTTTAAGTGGGGTGACCTGAGGGTGTGTTCCAACTATAGGGGGATCACACTCCTCAGCCTCCCTGGAAAGGTCTACTCCAAGGTACTGGAGAGGAGGGTCCGGTCGATAGTTGAATCTCAGATTGAGGAGGAGCAATGTGGTTTTCGTCCTGGCCGTGGAACTGTGGACCAGCTCTATACCCTTGCAAGGGTGATGGAGGGGGCATGGCATTTTGCCCAACCAATCAACGTGTGTTTTGTGGTTTTGGAGAAGGCCTATGAACGTGTCCCCAGGGGCACCCTGTGGGGGACACTCCAGAAGTATGGGGTGGGAGGCTTTCTATTAAGGGCCAGTCAGTCCCTTTACCAAAGGAGCGTGAGTTTGGTCCGCATAGTCAGTAGTAAGTCGGACCTGTTCCCGGTGAGGGTTGGACTCTGCCAGGGCTGCCCTTAAATAAAGTTGTTCTTATCTTATCTTGTCTTATCTTTGTCACCGGTTCTGTTCATTACCTTTATGGACAGAATTTCTAGGCGCAGCCGTGGTGTGGAGTGTGTCGAGTTTGGTGGCAGGAGAATCTCGTCTCTGCTTTTTGTGGATGATGTGGTCCTCCTAGCTTCATCCAGCTCTGACCTTCAGCTCTTGCTGGGTAGGTTCGCGGCTGAGTGTGAAGCGGCTGGGATGAGGATCAGCACCTCCAAATCTGAGACCATGGTCCTCGATCGGAAAAGGGTGGCTTGCCAACTCCGGGTCGGGAGAGAGGTTCTACCTCAAGTGGAGAAGTTTAAGTATCTCGGGGTCTTGTTCACGAGTGTGGGTAGGAGGGATCGGGAGATCGACAGGCGGATTGGTTCAGCATCTGCAGTGATGCGGACGCTGAGCCTATCTGTCGTGGTGAAGTGGGAGCTGAGCCAGAAAGCCAGGCTCTCGATTTACCAGTTGATCTACGTCCCAATCCTCACCTATGGTCATGAGCTTTGGGTAATGGCCGAAATAGTATTTTTGGACAGTATTTTCTATGAATAAAGAAAAAAAACAACCTGTGATTTGCTCTTTAAGCAATGTTTTCGGGGAGATGTCTCGTTTGTCCCAGTTTGTTCCTGTTACTTAGATTTGCAGGTTTACATTCAGTAAGTACATCATAGTTACTACAATCAATGCATGGAAGTTTGGTGTCTATTTGTAAGTTTTGTGAATGGTCTTTCTTCATGTTTACATCTTAAGATGACCTGAGTAGCTTAAAGATTGTGACCATGGCTGTTCATTAAAACTAGTCATAGGCCAAAAATAATAAAACAATGACGACTTAAGATAGAGCCAATGGATCTGACAACCTCCCTCAGCTTTAGTCAGCCAGCAAGGCAAACTAATCAACAGTAATAGGATAGCTGTAAGCATAATTTAGGTATTCATGCTAAAGAAAAATACTGGGTAACTTTACTAACTTTACTTAAACTAATAAATTAACTATTAACAACTGCTTAACATTAATGTTAAGATTATATAATGCAACACACACACACACACACACACACACACACACACACACACACACACACACACACACACACACACACACACACACACACCACCCCAGCCCATTGTCCTAACCTTGACCTTTTGATGCATGAATTATGAAATCTTCAACTATGATTTTTGTAACAATTTTTTTCATTCATCTTTTTTGGTGTGAATGAAACAAATTTCAACAAATGTTTTTCGTAACATTTAATGATTTACAAATAATTTATTACATGTCCACCTTAGTGGACAGCGTGCATTCTGAACATGAAATATGTTGGCTTGACTTACTGAAGTCCAAATGGAGGGGCTCAAATGCAATAAATTCTTCAACAGCTGGGCTTAATTGCAACCCCCCCCCCCAAAAGAAAAAAAAACAATTTTGAGTACCTGTCCGCTGTAGTGACCATCATGCATCAAAGCGTTAAGGTCACACAGTAGTTAAAATATCAAAAAATATCACAGTACTTGTGATTGGATCAGGATAATTTAACCTATCAGTAGAAAATTCCACATGCAAGCTCTATAAAATGTGTACCAGTATCTGTTTCATCATGTCTGGTGGGTGTATTCCTTCTCCAGAATGGAGAAGAAAACGGTGATATTAGCCAAAACAAATTGCGATGCAAAAGCTTCCTGCCAGCTTTGACTTTAAGCCAACGTTTACATCCAAGATTAAGGAAAGCAAAAAGCAGTGATCAATTATTTTATTCTATTTCAAAATCTCAAAGCTGGCAAGGCAATGTGTAGCGTTAATCTTTGTGTTTATATCAGTTTCCCTCAAGGGAGAAATATGTGTGTGCACATTATGTGAACTCATCATCTATTTCCTGACAAAATTCTCATTGTTCCCAAGTAAACCATTCAATTTTAGGATTACAACTTGATCTTTGGCTTAAACAGCAGGCTAAATTTGTAATCCTTAGGATTTTCATAAAATCAAACGCCATTTTTTACTGTGATTACTCAGTTCTTTTCTTACACAATCTGTTGGGGTATTTACATTGAGCCATTGCTTCTCCAGATAGCTGTTTTATTGGCAGGCTTTGTCTGCTCCATCCCCAAACTGGATCCAAATTGCCTTTGCAACGATTCATGGGAAGACATGCTTGCAACCAGGCGAAATTTTTTCCTGACAATGAAAAGCCTTTTTGTTGCCTGCTTCCCCTATTTTGAATAAATCAGAAGTGTATTAGATATACAGCCTGCATCACATGACACAATAGGAATAAATATAGGGTGACTCTTTAGCCAATACATCAAAATCAATGGACACTAACAGATCTTCAAAATAAAAAAACAAACATCAATCTTGTTTTTTGCTTGATTTTTTTTCACTAGTGGATTGTGCGGATGAAAAGGAATGATGGTAAAGGAGGTAGACTCAGAGAATGGCTGATGAAGAGTTGCAGGTTGCATAGAGATATTAATCAACAGCTCTGAGAGGGATTCTCATATTCTACATTAATCATTGTTTTGTGTTTACTTTAGTCCTTCCTGTTAGCTGATTATTCTCCACACTGTCTTTAGCAATGTACATTTCCAAATCTCATATATATCATTTTAGCTACTTTGCCCTGAGAGCTTCCAAAAGAAGAAAAAAAAAACATTCTGGTGGCTCTGTCATTTTTTTTTACCTCAAACCTACAGTTCAACATGTGCTGATTACCTCAGTTACCTCAAAGGTGTTTCAGGGGTCGCAACAACCCCTCCATCAAACCAAGAGATGGCTTTTCTCCATCAGCTCCATTTTATCTTCAGGGGATTCTTGCCTGTTTTTGCACTTCAGAGGTCACTCCTTCTGAATTGTAAGTGTTTACAGCATGCAATTACACATATTTGTTTATGTGTACCTTTTTAAATAATTAGAGCTAAATACTTTTAATTTGTTGAACATTTAAAGAAAAAAAAAGAGCTAAATCACCATTATTATGGTAAGTTATCACCTTCCACAGATCACAAAAATAAAAAGAAACCTCTTGGGTGACCTTAAAGAGCACATTGCAGGTTAAGCCGGGCATACGTTGTGCAACCTTTTCACTTCTTTGAGCCAATTTTTCCCTTTTGCAAGAATCTACAAGATCGGTGAGAGTTTTGCGCTGAGTGCCGTGTAGTTTACGGGGGTTACGAGGGGCGATTAACACCACGTGACCAGCTACTTTTCAGCAATCATGAGCTTGAACAGATTTCAGGCGTGTTTGATATTTTGCTCGTCCCTCGTGAGGGTATTGCACTGTTAAAACTTCTTTGGGGGCAACTAATTGTAGCTATCGGGCTGATATCTAAAACATTTTTTTTTATATCCAAAGCAGGTGTCTATGGTTCGTTTGTTGCTTAGTAGTTGCAGCTTTGGTGGCTAGCAGGTAGTAACTTGCTTACATATTTAATTTAACCAATATATATACAATTAAAAAAGTACCAAACCACGTTTTACTCTAAATAAGGGGCTGTCGTGTATTGTAAAGCAAAATGCCCACAATAAATATTCCAAATAGTATTTTTGGACAACATTTTATATGAAACAAAAATAAATGTTTACCTGCAGTTTGCTCTTTAAAGCAGCAATCTGGAATTTTCCGCATTTCATGAATTGTGAATGATTTTAGAAAACATTCTGATAAACATGAACACTAAATAAAAAAACCTTAACCCTTTGATGCATAATGGTCACTACAGTGGACAGGTACTCAAAAGTGTTATTCATTTATTTTTTGCTATTAAGCACAGCTGTTGAACACTTTATTGCATTTGACCCCCTTCATTTGGACTTCAGTAAGTCAAGCCAACATATTTCATGTTCAGAATGCACGCTGTCCACTGAGGTGGACATGTAATAAATTATTTGCAAATTATTAAATGTTACAAAAAATTTTGGTGAAATTTGTTTCATTCACACCTAAAGCAACACATTCTCACACCCAAAGCGTCAAATAATGACGTGTGTGACCAAGCATCAAAATATGACGATTAGGGTTCCCCAGCGCGTCGGAAGAGGACGCGCAGGGACGCGCTGTGCCAGAGCATCGGTATCCGACGCCCGTGGTGGGACGGACATTTGACCGTCTTGTCAACTTCTTAACCTTTCCCTCACCCCCATTCTAACCTTAACTAGGTTGCACATGCAAAGCTTAATTGGAAATTACTGAGTTAAGGTAAGGATGGCGGTGAGGGGAAGGTTAAATCGCTAGAGATTTGAGGAATAATGTCCGTGCCACCGCGGGCATCGAATACTGACGCCCCAGGTGACATGTGTCCCTGCGCGTCCTCTCCCGACGCGCTGGGGCACCCTAATCATCATATTTTGACGCTTGGTCACACACGTCATTATTTGACGCTTTGGGTGTGAGACTGTGTTGCCTAAAGATGAATGAAAAAATTTGTTTAAAAAATCATGGTTGAAGATTTCACAATTCATGCCTCAAAGGGTTAAATACCCAGGTAGAGGTGCAGTTCACAAACGAGCAGCATTGCTTCCAGCAGTAAGAATGGAAGTAAGGAGAGGGGCTTAAAGTGCATTATAAGTAAAAACTGACTTAAGTCATTATTTTGACCTTTAGGTGTATAGAAATTACAATTTAAAAATTCTGCTGAAAACTGACAGCTGTGGTTCTGTTATGTTTTTTGGCAAATGTCGCCACTTTGGTTCCTCTTGACTAAAGGGAACATTAAAGAATGTGATTGCACCTTGGTTGTGCAATAGGTCATGAATAATACCAGAGGAACTTTCATGGCAGAACAGTTTAAATCCTCACTTATCTGGTTTGTTGGCATTATGGTGACACGGTGTGCCTCTACATGCCACCATAACCTCATCTACACTATGCTTTTGAGAAGATGGATTTGTTCACCAAACTGAAGGAAAAAAAAGAGTGGTGGTGGTGGTGGTGGTGGGGGGGGGGGGCTCAACAGTTTTTGCCCGAACATATTCATTGAATAATCATTCGTGAACTCAATCATTTTTATTTACTGGTGAATGTGAACTGTGAGTGCGTTCGTTTGCTAATGGGTTTATGAACGCATTATTTTGATGTTCGAGCTCCAGACCTCCATGGAGCTAAAGCCTAGCTAAAACATCTTGTTAACCATAGAGCTCATTAAAAGTAGAACCGTATAGGCAGTAGCGGTCGGTGCGGCGTCTACTCTTCTCTGCCTATGAAGTAATCCACCTGCCCCATCTGCTGCTCTGAGCTCCTCCTTCACTCCACCTGTCCGATTCTCTCCTCCATGACATGCTGCTTTGTCCTCTCTGACCGGCTTGTGTGCGAGCGAGCTCGGTCCAACTTTCTAAACTAATTTCGCACAGCCTGGATTCGAACCCGGGTCCCCTGCCTGTAAGTTAGGAGTCCTACTAGTGTCCCTGTCCTCGGCTCCACCCACAACCCAGAGACGAATTTTGAAAGTGCTACTGCCACTATGTAGAAACTAAGTACAAGAAAATGGCACAGCTTTTGTGATTTTGGCTTAAAGCAGCATAATCTTAGTTTAAAGACCACTGGGAACTATTTAAAACAGCTAATAAAGATCAGGGACTTTTAATTTTATACATTTTGTTTCCTTCATAATACAATGTTGAGTAAACCATTTGACACTGTTCAATGATGGAAACTGTGCCTGCCTTTGAATTTTTGGGCAAAAAGAGCCCGATAAGGTAGGTCAGTTTCAGCAAAGCCTAAAAACATCCCTCCTCCACTGCTCTGAACTGCACATACTGTGGTATCAATGAACCAATTTCCTTCTCACTGTGTATTGTAGGTTTGAAAAACACCTCCAAGAAGAGCACTGCAAGTGTCCCAACTACAGCTTATAGCCCTCAAAGTCTCCATCAGTCTTTAAGAATTGAACAAGTCCTTTAGAGCAGAGGTGAAGCCTCTTTAAAATTCAAGAAAGGAAGAGCAACTTTCCTTCTATTTGAGTATTCAGAATAGCCATGTGTGGTTGGAATCTCTTTTAACATACTAAAGTTGTCATTCAACATATTCACAGTCTAAACTCTCCTATAGCACTTTGGAACTTTATGGTAGGTAACAACCTGATATGTATATGACGGAAGGTGTTATGTGAAGGGTTAGGGTTATGAGTGAATTTTGTGTCTAAATCTAAAAAGCAATGATTACACGTGTCCTTTTTTATGTGATTCTCAAAGAGCTGCAGCAAAGTCAACAAGTTCATAGAAGCAGTCAGTAACAACACCAGATGTTGTTTGATAAATGAGGATGTGTTTTATTTTCTTATGAAACATGTTCTTATTGAATCGATACTTTGAGATATTTAATAACCTGGCAGCAACTGACAGAAAAAATAAAAATGAATCAATGATTCATCTGTTTAACTAATGGTTTTTCTAAAGGATGGCTGCTGTGTACATAAATGGATTAAATGCCCCAAGAGACTTGGTTAGAAATAACACCTGAAAAACAATAATATTCAACAAAACAGACAAAAAAGCTGACGATTAGCTGAAATTTATCCCAAGGGGTAAATGATTTGATTGGGACAATAGGGGCCTAATTTATTTTACCTCTTCCAGTAATGTCTAGGAGGTACAACAGTTTTCATATTATTATTAAAGCCAGCTGAAGGTCAACCAGTGCCTGACATTTTACCGTTTTTATTTTAAAATTGTCTGTTTTTTGTCCTTGTGCTAAGTGACTGCTAGAAGCACAACATGCTGTAGTCAAGGTAACCAATTTTCTTAGAAGTGTGTTTATGTTAACAAGTCTGTGCAGATGCCCTATATATTTCTTACTAATGAGAAGAAACAGGGAGGAGAATTCATTAAATGATGCTTTACAGTAGTAAGTAAACTAGTCATAAACAATTAGCTTTTATCAGTGCTGCTAAGTAAAATATGCAGTTAGTTATTCCTGATGTGCTGTTAGTAAGAAAATGAGTCTAACAGTGAATCATGATAAGTGATGATAAATGACACACATTTGCAAAGCACCTTTCAGAATAAGAGGACTTCAAAGCCCTTTACAGTACAGTGAAGCACTCATCCATTCACACACTAATGGTAATGAGCTACATTGCAGCCACAGCTGCCTTGGGGCTGCCGAGCACAGGCACCAACGGTCCCTCCAACCATCACCAGCAGGCAAGGTGGGCTAAGTGTCTAGCCTAAGGACACAACAGCAGCATTCTCTGCTGAGATCTGAGATTGATCCTACAACCCTCCGATTGCTGGGAAACTTGCCCTACCTCCTGAGCTACTGCTGCTGGACGCTGTGATGCTAAATTACTGCATCAACACAAAATACGCTTACATCTCTTGTTCAAAAGTTTAGTTTCCCTTTCAAGTTTGATGGAATCAGACTGAAAGCAAGAAACTTTTTTAGTAGTTTCTCATGTTTACAGTGCTGTTTGTTCAACTGGCTCCAAACAAGTTTTAATGTGAAATAAAATTATTGGAAATTGATTTCCACCGCACGAAAAATGGATGGAGATTTAATACTCAGAGTCTATTGTCATCACAGTTCTGATTTATTGTTCAGTCATTACATACGTTATCGATTTGGAACGGGTCTAATTTATTACCAGCTTTTCTTTTATTTTTCAATCATAAGACAGAGTGGGAATTAGTGAGGGTTTAAACCCGTAGTGTGCTGTAGCTCTATTGCACCTTGGCTATAGCCCACGGTGCTAAGTGCAAAGATATTCTGTTCTCTCAGAAAGGAGCATCAATGTGATGTTAATCACCAAAGTCATTTATTTCCCTTAAACGCTGAGGCCAGCTGGAGGCTGCAGCAATAGCATCACTCTGATACTCCTCTCTGTAGCCACTCAATCAGGATATTAATTGTCAAGCAATGTCTCCTTGTTATGAATCTCCACTAGTCATGCTTTATTAAATAAACATGCTGTTGCTTCTTGGACATGCTCACTTACAGCAGAGGCTAATATTGCTATGCATCTACAGTGGACAGCTCAGCAACGCTGGACACATTAATGTGATCAGCTCTGAACTGTTGCACTATTATCAATATAAAAGACACTCAGAGCTTTCAGAATAAAATCACATTTGTCAAATTCCTTCTGACACATTGTATTGTCTGGCATCATAACCTGGAGGTTGACATGTGTCAACTGCTACTAGCCTAAACAAATATTGAATTAAATAGAAAAATATACTAATCTCTTTTTTGAAAAAATGTGGAATTAGTTATTTTAATTATTTAGATGAGCTACATACAGATATTTCATATACTTGTATGCTATTTGACACATTACAATCTTGCTTTAAAGCAATTTGTCATGATTCGAGGGAGATGTTTAGCCCAAGACATGCAGAATCAACACGGCTTCACTGGGTGAGTAAAAGAAAAGTTTAAACTTTTATTTTAAAACAGGAACAAAAAGCGCACCGGTAAATCCAGTGAGGGTGTGCCGTTTGGCTTTAGTCCATATAATAGTCCAATATGTAAGGGAAGGTGGGTAGCCAAGGTGAGTGCAGGTGGAGGTTCAGCGGGCTGAGGCGGGTGAGGCAGTGGAGATGAATAGGCAGGCGTTGTAGAGGAGGATGGGACGTGGTTCTGGAAATCCGAGGTTTGAGCGGCGAGAGAAGTGTGTAGAGTGGAGTATCCTGAACAGAGTAAACAAACAGGGTTCAGAGGAGAATCCAAAAAGCGTAATCCAGAAAAACAGTCCAGGGTTCAGAGCCAATAATCCAATATCAAAGTCTAACAAGCGAAACGAGCAAACAAAGTCAAGAGGCTGTGGCTACCTAACAGGTACAATCATCCGGCGTAGTGTGATGTCTCCATCCTCCCTTCATACCCGACCTCCAGATTGGAGATTCGGCGCACCTGCAGCTCCCACCGCTCCTCACCTGTGGAAAATAGCCTCAGAGATGGTTAGTGTGGAAGGAGTGCTCACCTCAGCTCAGGAACATGACAAATTTGGTTACATACAAATGGTTTTATTGTTAAAGTAACACAGAGCAGTTTCCTGCTCCTCTGCTCACCTGGTTGAAAGTGGAATTACAACTACCGTAAACAACCTTGCAGCAGCCTGCTGTAGCTAGCGCTAATCATGAGCTAACACTAACATGAGCTAAGTCTTACTAAATAAGCCAAAAATCTAAAAGATCCACACTGTCTGACAAACAATATTATTACTTACAAGTCCAGTAGCAACAAAGCCAGGTCACCATCAGTGATTTCATAGCCTCCTTTAGCTCCCTCAAACAGGTGTAGGCCATGCTGATGTTTTCTCCAGTTTTATCTCTTTGCTTCACCAAAGACATAACTCTATTACTTTTAAGTTTTTTACTTGTATTACTCTATTACTTTTACTTTTTACTTGTATTGACAATCAGTAAACTGAGATAGCTAAATGCACAGAAAATGGCTAATGGCTGCAATGCTAGCATAAGAGTGCCCCCTAGGACACCTACCTTCTCCACAAAACTGTTAAGTGCAGTATCTGGCCAACAAAAGGCTGCAGAGTGGTGTCAGATATTAAACTGGTCATCTGATCAATCCCGGTGACTGCCTGGTAGGGTCTGGGTCCCTGGGCTCTGCTGGGTCCCCGGCGGGGGTGGTCGCCCCTGGGTCCCGGGTCGCTGGGTCCCGGGCTCGGCCAGCTAGGGGGTGGGAGGCTGCGGGCAGACCTGTGGGCTTGCCGCTGATATCTCCCGGGACTCTGCCGGCTGCTGATTGTGGCCTCCCGGGGCGATCCTCTGTGCCTCTCGAGGAGGGCAGGGGCCTTTCTGGTTACAGTCTCCTTGGGGTTCCTGTGTTCTGGGGCAGCGCCTGGATCTCTAGGACTTGGAGCTCCCTCCGTCTCCTACACATCTTTGGGGGGCAGGTCTGTGGCCCCTGACACTCTCTATTGGACGCTCCTATAGAGAAACTTTACATAAACAAGCGCGTGTACACACACCGGTGCTCACATGGTGCTCTCATAAGTATGGGCACGTTCAACACGTCTTAAGGCTGTCGTTGCCACTAAATGCACTATGATTTATTATTGTGTGATTGTTCAGGTGAACAATGTTGACTGTATATTTCTTCAAGTTGACGCAGTGATAGCTTGCTCCTGATATATTGTTGTGTGTCCCATTTTTTCTCTTCTTTCTCTTTCTGCAGGTCTAGAAGCAGACTCGTGTTCATTATTATTTCTTTTTTTGGACCCCCCCCCACCCCCCACCCACACCACCACCCCACACACACACACCTTTTGTCTCTTCCTTTCTCTTTCACGTCTGACTCCGTGTCTGGTTGGAATTACAAAGCATTCAAAACAATAACAATAAAGTTTTAAGTATCAGGCGTGACATTAAAAGTAGATTCTTTTATGCTCAATCTGAGAGTAAATCTGTAAGGCTTGTCACCAGCATTCAGACATCAATTCTGTTTGCTTCACAGCCAGACAGGACATGGGGAAAAATAAATAAATAAATAAATAAATAAATAAAAAATAAGATATGAAACTGGTCAAGTTTCTAACCCAACAATCACAGAGATCAATGGTAAAGCTCAAGCTTAAAGTTTAAAAAACTATTCTGTTTTTCTTTAAGTTTGTAATTTAATATTCCATCAAAGTTGTGTGTCTGCAGAGCTACCATGCTGCAGACTGTACAAGATGTTTTTGAATGTTACTTGTTTTAATTCCTGTCTCTATCTTTTGTGTCAAACGCTGAGTCGACTGCACCCTCAACTTTTTGTTCTTTGTAAAAAGTGACTATAACAATAAAGACTTGATCTGATTTTAATTTATCAGTTCCTCATAATGTGGGTCAGTTAGAATATTGTTTATGAAAGTTATTTTACCTCTTCAAGAACAACTCGACAGCCTCTGCTTCACAAAGACAACAAGTGGCACCAAATATCAGCTTCTGCTTCCATGGATTTTTGGTTTCACTAAAATAAGGAGAATTCCTAACTGCACATTGGAAACTTCAATTCCAGATTTGTATTTTGAGTAAATATGATATCACATTACATTTGCATTTTCTGGAAAAATGTATTTAAGTTTTCCTGGCTTAAAAAAGTGGAAACAAAACTACGTCCAAAACAGGTGATATTCACATCATTATCTGTGAAATCGTTTCACTCAATATGTTGCAGAGCCTTTGAGCACAGGCAAAATTGAACGCGGGGTTCAATATAATTGCCTTTGTGCTGTTATCATCCTCCCACAGAATGGCTTTTATCAAAATCATTATCTAATGGCTGAAAAATTCTGTTTAAAGCTTGCACAGCTAGCAACAACTCACTCATATTCTGTTTCGTGGAAGCCTAAATGACCCACATCCATTTTCCTCCCACATCCACGTTTCTTCCCTGCCGCTGCAGCTAACATAAAGCTGCAGCACATTACCCAACAGGACTGAGACCGCAGTGAAAAGGTGAGGATTTGTACGTGTTATCAATGCCAGAGTTAATTTGTCATACTGCTGATCCTCCCTTTCACCTTGTATATGTGAATGACCCTCATGTCAATCACTGACCAGGTGTATTATTTCCCACTGCAGCCAATCATAACCCACAGTTAAATCACTCACAGGCTGCCCTGCCTTTGAACCTGGCAATAAAGATCTTCTAATATGTATTATGTATCTGAATTATGAATAAACCCAATGCCCTGATGAACCTGAATACTTTCATTGAAATGTTGGTGTCTGACTGATATTCATTTTACACATTTTGACCAAGAATTAAATGGCATTTCAAGTCATTGCTAAATAGTTAATATAAGTAGAATTACTTTTAGTATCTTGGCACAAAATGAGGAGTTTACCAAGAGAGTGAGAGGACAGTCTGGCCTTTTCTGACAATTCTTATGCCTAATAGTATTTTTCCTGGGCTGCAAGTGCAGGAAACCTTCTACATATACAACACAAGAACTGTAAAATATTTGTTTGATTTCTCCAAATTTAATCAAAACATTAAAATGATTTTAATTTGACTTAAGCTGCATGTTAAAATTATGCAAACGATACAAGTTCTTCAGTAATTTTGCTAAAATTGACCATCTTGTCACTTACAGAAGTTCTGCGATGACATAGCCCTACTGGGCCTGATCTCTCTGGGTGACGACCTGACTTACAGGGAGGAAGTTAGCTCCTTTGTTAGATGGTGTGATGTAAATTTTCTTCAACTCAGTGTTGGCAAAACACTAGAGCTAGTTATTGATTTTAGAAAGAAAAAACAAACAGTATCTCCAGTAGTCATCAAAGGCCAACCTGTTGAAACTGTGGAGACATATAAATATCCAGGGGTGTACCTCGACGATAAGTTAACCTGGAAAAGGAATAGCGATGCTGTTGTTAAAAAGGCCCAGTCCAGATTGTTTTTTCTTAGGATGCTAAGATCCTTTGATATAAGTAAGAGGGTCTTGAATGTGTTTTATCAGGGATTAAGGCCAGTGTGTTCTGAGGAAAAAAACAGGATCAACAAAATGATCAAGAAATTGGGCTCAGTGGTTGGGCAAAGCTTGGACTCATTTGACATGATCATCGACAAAAGGATGAAGAGAAAACTTAAGGCAGTTATGTCTCTGGAGGATCACCCCCTTCACCTGATTTTTAAGGATCTCAGGAGCTCTTTTAGTGGGCGAATGTTAATGCCTCATTGTTCCACTGAACATTTTAGGAGCTCTTTTATTCCTGATGCAGTGCGTTTTTACGAGCATTTTGTATGATTGTATATTTGATATTTCTATCATGGTTGTGGCTTATAGCAGTGTCCAGTGAATGTTTTGTTGCATGTGTGTGCATGTTGGGGGCTACGCAGTGGTGCGGTGGTTAGAGCTGTTGCCTTGCAGCAAGAAGGTCCTGGGTTCGCTTCCTGGCCTGGGATCTTTCTGCATGGAGATTGCATGTTCTCCCTGTGCATGCGTGGGTTCTCTCCGGGTACTCCGGCTTCCTCCCACAGTCCAAAAACATGACTGTCAGGTTGATTGGTCTGTGTAAATTGTCCTTAGGTGTGAATGTGTGTGAGCATGATTGTTTGTCCTGTGTGTCTCTGTCAGTGCGTTTACATGCAGCCAGTAACCCTTTTAAAACCCGAATATTCACAATAACCCGGTTCCGCAGGTCCATGTAAACACTGCCGAAAACCCGGATATGCTCATAACCGGGTTTTTAAAAACCCGGTTACTACACCTAGGGTAACCCTTTTCTAACCCGAATGTTTGGTCGTGTAAACGCATATCGAGATATCCCCATCAAAGCGTGTGTTCTGCGCATGCTCTGTTCGCAAGGAATCTTGGTCTTTTGAGTAGCGAGACGTCTTGTATGCGCCAGAACACCGGAAGTAAACAAGTTGGGAGCAACATGGCGAGTCGCAGCACAGCACCACACTTTCGGAGTGACGGGGAAACTAAAGCGCAAACAAACGCGGTCGCTATCTCTTCCGAACTGGGAAAAATGTTGTTGTTTTCACGGATACCGAAACGAGAAGAACCGGAAATGACGCATATTGCGTCTGGACGTAGTCCATACGTCCTGACGCTACCCCAATGTCCGCATTTACATCGGGTTATGCAAGTTAGGGGTAACTCTTTCTATTTGTGCTTGTAAACGGGTTATTCTGATCAACTCAGAAACCCGAATGCCGACCTTAACCCGATGATAACCCGGATATTGGCTGCATGTAAACGTAGTCACTATTGCCCTGCGATGGACTGGCTCTCTGTCCAGGGTGTACCCCGCCTGATTGCCCGTTGACCGCTGGAGATAGGCACCAGCAACCTGTAGTTAAAGTTTTTCAAACCATAAAAAAATAAAAAATATATAATAATTAAAGCTGCAAGCAGCGTCGTTCGGCCCTCGCAGCGAAGATGCTCACCCTCCTTCCGCACCCCCTCCGCTCCATCCCCGATGCTCTCCAAACCCAACTCCCCGCCGCTCCGTCCTGGCCGGCAGCACGGGGCACCAGGGCACGTCCACGGACTGAAACGTCCACCACCCTGACACCAAGAAAAGCTAACAGTCACCTCATCCACACCTCACCCTGAATCAGCATCCCCTCCGAGCCTACCATTATATTACATGTCTCACCACTAGGGCATACTTTATCTTTAGCACACTGTTGGTGTGATGACACAGACCAACTTTAGTGCTTTTTTGCCCATATTTATTAAAGTTTTCGAAAGTTAAAGTTATCTAGGGGGCGCTGTGATCAATTACAGAAAAATCCCATTGAGGTCAGCTTTGGTTGACAAGGACAGTTTTCTGTTATTTTGGCATCAAACGGACGTTGTGTGTGTTATCTAAAGCCAGTGAGCTGAAAGGGGCGGAGCTACAGGGATTTGAATCAACAACCACATCAATGTGTTTGGTGCAGTCACGTGATGTCACAAGCCAAGTATAATGCCATTCTGACTTTGACTTTAGAAGTTAATAAAGTTTGAACCCATCTAGGGGGCGTTGTGACCATTTACAAGTAAATGCCATAGAGGTCATCTTTGGTCATCAAAGATGGTTTTCTGTTAATTTGGAATCAATCAAACGTTGCATGGGTCATCTAGAGACAAAAAGCTGTAAGTGGGTGGAGTTAAAGTGAATTGAACAAGTGATCACATACATGTGTTGATTGCAGATGTGTGATGACTCCCACAATGTTTGATGTAGTTTGGAAATTTTTTGCAGAAGTTACAAAGGTTTTTTGTATCTAGGGGGCGCTGTCCCAAATTTAAGAATTATTCCATGAAGAAGTTTGTAGGTTGATGACAGTCATTTGTGTGCAGTTTGGTGTGAATTGCATCATGCATGTGTTATTAAGGGCCTAATATCTGTCAGGGGGCGGAGCTAAAGCAATATCAACAACTTACCACAGGACTGTGGTGGGTGCCATTGTGTGAGTACACATAGCAAGTTTGGTGCAGTTACGACCTCGTCTGTAGGAGTTATTACAGTTTTAATGGTGTGTAGGGGGCGCTGTGGTGACATTACACAACTTTCACCAACGGTGTGTGCCTCGTTGAATAAAGGGCATGATTGTTGATTGCCATGTTCAGTCTCGGGCAGATCGGAGGTTGTTAGTGGAAGTTACAGTCAAACGTAAGGTCACGGCGTCACGCCAGAATTCGCCGTGGCATCAAAGCCCTTCCCTTTCTGAAAAGCTATCAGATCTGAATGGTCATTACAACATCATGAAGACAGTGCATGACCTTAGTGTCATGTTGACTAAAGTAGAGGGGACAAATATGGGCATTTCACCATTAAAAAATAGACTTCCTGTAGTCAGGGGGCGGGGCATAGGTGATGTCAGCTGTCCACATTGTCATTGTCTTGAGATGTGGTCAATGATCACACAGACGGAGTTTGATATAGATCTGATCATGCACATGGGAGTTGTTAAGTCAAGTAATGTAATGGCGAAAGGTCAAAGTTTGAGGCTTAGCCACGCCCACACCTTTATACTTGTATAAAATCCGACGGTTGAATTTTTTCCTCTATGTCTTAAGATTATATAGCAGGAGTTTGAAGGTGATAGGTGGAAAGGACGACGAGACATCATTCTCCTAATAACGTGTGTGAAAACCACTAAATCGAGTAATTGGACCAAAATGGCCGACTTCCTGTGCGACTTTGCACTTGGCTCAAAGAGACTTTTTTGTAGGTCCTGAGACCCCACATTAGTGTACCAAATTTCGTACTCCTCAGTCAAAGCATGGCTTGGGGCTGACAGTTTTAATGGACCTAGGGGGCGCTATTTCAGAAAATAGGCCACGCCCATTTGATGTTCACATGAGATCTTTTGGGGGGCCGGACTAGGATCACTCACAAGACGTTTCGTGACTGTATCTATAGAAATGACGACATGGGAGGCACATGTATGGTCACGGCGGTACGCCTGACTTCGCCGCGTCGCCACAGCCCCGCCTTCTGCAGAAAACACCCATAAAGTGACGTCAAGCAACGCCAACTTCTCTTCAGTTACCTGCTACAAATTCGGGCTGATTATTCGACAGGGCGAATTTTGGAAAATTTCCCAGTAAAACTTGACGTTTTAAGTCCTGAGGGGGCGGGGCTTGTGTGACATCATCCAGCGACCATTCATTTGTCTTCGGGGGGCGATGACGATTATCCATAGAAAGTTACTTTAACTGTAATTCTTTCATTTGTGAAATTATAGCAATTTGAATTTTTTTGGCGAGTGCTCGAACTTTGAGGCCTGGCCCCGCCCCTTCAGTATTTACGAAAAGTCAATTTTATTTTCTCATTTGAAGCGTCCATCGCTTCTGTTCGATGGCACACTATTTTTGAGACTATGGTACGAAAAATGACGAAACTGTTCAACCAAATATAGACCCTAGAAATGGCCAAAACGGCTAAAAATCGCCATTTCAACCCAAAATGGCCGACTTCCTGTTTTATATTGACCATGGTTGCAAGAGGCTTTTTTGTGCGGACTGTTGAGTAGTACCAGTATACCAAATTTCATAACTGTACGATAAACTAAGCTTTATGGAGAGGGGTATTTTTCACTCTTTAGGGGGCGCTGTCGAGCCACTTTTTTATCAACTTTCACATCGCCAGTGAAATACGTAAATTTCACGCACTTTCTATATTGGGCCAGAATTTGGTGACTTTTTGGATATGCTAAGACCCCCTAAAGGCCACCCAAAGACGCGGAAGAAAAAAGAAAGCGTAATAATAATTAAAGCTGCAAGCAGCGTCGTTCGGCCCTCGCAGCGAAGCTGCTCGCCCTCCTTCCGCACCCCCTCCGCTCCATCCCCTACGCTCTCCAAACCCAGCTCCGCGCTTCTCCGTCCTGGCCGGCAGCCGGGGGCACCAGGGCACGTCTGGCAGAACAGAAAGTCAACCACCCCGACACCAGAAACCGTGAACGGCCTCCTCGTCCACACCTCACCCTGACTCAGCATCCCCTCTGAGCCCACCATTACACGTCTCACCACTAGGAGATACTCTATCTTTACCACACTGGTGATGTGATGTTCAGTCTCGGGCAAATCGGAGGCTGTTTGTGGAAGTTACAGTCAAACGTAAGGTCACAGCGTCACGCCAGAAATCGCCATGGCATCAAAGCCCCTCCCTTTCTGAAAAGCTATCAGATCTGAATGGTCATTACAACATCATGAAGACAGTGCATGACCTTAGTGTCATGTTGACTTAATTAGAGGGGACAAATATGGGCATTTCACCATAAAACAGTAGACTTCCTGTAGTCAGGGGGCGGGGCTTAGGTGATGTCAGCTGTCCACATTGTCACTGTCTTCACATGTGGTCAGTGATCACACAGACAAAGTTTGACATTGATCTGAT
Source organism: Nothobranchius furzeri (assembly GCF_043380555.1). Lineage (NCBI taxonomy): Eukaryota > Metazoa > Chordata > Actinopteri > Cyprinodontiformes > Nothobranchiidae > Nothobranchius > Nothobranchius furzeri. The sequence continues at coordinate 55,700,835 of NC_091755.1, read as the reverse complement.
CATGCACATGGGAGTTATTAAGTCATGTAACGTAATGGCGACTGGTCAAAGTTTGAGGCTTAGCCACGCCCACACCTTTATACTTATTTAAAATCCGACGGTTGAATTTTTTCCTCTATGTCTTAAGAGTATATAGAAGGAGTTTGAAGGTGATCGGTGGAAAGGACGACGAGACATCATTCTCCTAATAACGTGTGCAAAAACCACTAAATCGAGTACTTGGACCAAAATGGCCGACCTCCTGTGCGACATTGTACTTGGCTCCAAGAGACTTTTTTGTAGGTCCTGAGACACTACATTAGTGTGCCAAATTTCGTGATCCTCAGTCAAAGCATGGCTTGGGGCTGATAGTTTTAATGGTCCTAGGGGGCGCTATTTCAGAAAATAGGCCACGCCCACAAACTTCAGCTGTCCAATTCTATTAGGGGTCAGAGTAAGATCACTCATCAGAAATTGTGTGGTGATGTCACAATGATTGAAGAAATGAGACACAAACGTATTTCCATGGCGTGATGGTGAATTTCGCCATGATCCCAAAGCCCCGCCTTTATTCGAAACCTGCCAGTACTATAGACCAAGTGACCTCAACTTGTCTGCTGCTATTTGCCAGTGAATGGTGGTGATTGGTTAAAAGGAGTCCAATAGGGAGCGGTGAAAAAAAAGAGTGGCGTGGCGACAGGTCAAAGTTTGAGGCTTAGCCACGCCCACACCTTTATACTTATTTAAAATCCGTAGGTTGAATTTTTTCCCCTTTGTCTTAAGAGTCTATAGCAGAAGTTTGAAGGTGATTGGTGAAAAGGGCGATGGTGCAACACTCTCCAAACAACGTGTGCGAAAACCACTAAATCGATTACTTGGACCAAAATGGCCGACTTCCTGTGCGACTTGGTTCTTGGCTCCAAGAGACTTTTTTGTAGGTCCTGAGACACCACATTAGTGTACCAAATTTCGTAATCCTCAGTCAAAGCATGGCTTGGGGCTGACAGTTTTAATGCTCCTAGGGGGCGCTAATACAGAAAATAGGCCACGCCCACCGGATTTTCACATCACATTTTTTGGGGGGCAGGACTAGGATCACTCCCAAGAAGTTTCGTGGCGATATCTTTAGAAATGACGAAATGGGAGGCAAACGTAAGGCCTAAGTGGTACGCCTGACTTCGCCGTGCCGCCACAGCCCCGCCTTCTGCAGAAAACTCCCATAAAGTGACGCCAAGCAACCCCAACTTGTCTTCAGTTAACTGGTACAAATTTGGGATGATTATTTGAAAGGACGAATTTTAGAAAATTTCCCAGTAAAACTTGACCTTTTAAGTCCTGAGGGGGCGGGGCTTATGTGACATCATCAATCGACCATTCATTTGTCTTCGGGGGGCGATGACGATTGTCCACAGAAAGTTACTTTAACTGTAATTCTTTCATTTATGAAATTATAGCAATTTGAATTTTTTTGGCGAGTGCTCGAACTTTGAGGCCTGGCCCCGCCCCTTCAGTATTTACGAAAAGTCAATTTTATTTTCTCATTTGAATCGTCCATCGCTTCTGTTCGATTGCACACTATTTTTGAGACGATCGTGCGAAAAATGACCAAACTGTTCAACCAAATATAGACCCTAGAAATGGCCAAAATGGCTAAAATTCGCCATTTCAACCCAAAATGGCCGACTTCCTGTTTGATATTGACCATTGTTGCAAGAGACTTTTCTGTGCGGACTGTGGAGTACTACAAGTATACCAAATTTCATAACCGTACGATAAACTAAGCTTTATGGAGAGGGGTATTTTTCACTTTCTAGGGGGCGCTGTCCAGCCACTTTTTTACGAACTTTCACATCGCCAGTGAAATACGTAAATTTCACGCACTTTCTATATTGAGCCAGAATTTGGTGACTTTTTGAATATGCTAAGACCCCCTAAAGGCCATTCAAAGACGCGGAAGAAAAAAGAAAGAAAGAAAGAAAGAAAGAAAGAATAAACGGAGCAGATACAATAGGCCTTCGCAGCTTCACTGCTCGGGCCTAATAAACGGAGCAGATACAATAGGCCTTCGCAGCGCTTCGCTGCTCGGGCCTAATAAACTCTGCTTTAGTGTGTTTAGTTAGTGATACCTTCTCTTTTTGATTATATGCTAATCCGTAATACAGTTTTTCAGTTTTTGAACTAAGCATTGTGTACAATGTTCGTAGTGACCACCAGCACATTAAACGTTAGTCTCTAAGAGAGCTCTGCAGGGACTCTAATAATTATTCTTAAGAGGGTGGGACTGTTTAGAAGAGGGAACCAGACAGAATTAGGATAAATGCCTGCTGAGTAAATGTACAGCTATTTAGTGGACTCATTGCTCAGTTTAAAACACGACCATTAGGGACCTCATTTAAGGCTGACTAAAAGGCTCATAGTCAAAACCTGAACTTTAAGCTATTATCATGTTAATGGCCACAAAACCCAGAGCCCAGCTTTGATAAGTCACCAGAAATGGGAGCTTAAAGGCAGTTTTAAAAAATTGCTTCCCAATGGAAAATAGTGAGTGAAAAGAGCAAGAAAGAAGATAGAGATCGTAGGCAGGGAGGAAAAGGAGAATTTAGTAGAATTTGGTGTAGATTTCTTTCTAACTGTAACCTGTCTCCCTTCCTGTCTCCTACTTCAACAAACAATGGGACATTAGGCATGCTTCTCCTGGTGTCACTGGAAGAATAATGAGATGGCAGCAGGCCTTTGAATGGCTCATTGGCTTGATGCACATTACTGTCTTTAAGAGTTTCTTCAAGCCGTTATGGCCAGCCATGCAGCAGTTCTTCAACCTGTAGCAGAGATTGTGATAAATAAGGAATATCCATAGCATGATAATCAACAGTATACCATCATTAGAGCCAAATGTTACAGCTTGCTCCTCAACTGGATGCTGAAAATAAAAAGTGCATCTAAAGTCGCAGGTAAACACGAAGCTTGGCTTTCACAAGCAGGGACTTCTTCTATGGACCTACTCAGGTTCAACAGAAAATATTTAGGCTAAGCAGCATCCAAACTTACTTTTTTTTCACATTTCAGCTAAGGACCAGCAAAATGTCCTGACTTTGATTCTAATGTCTTCAGTTTGCAGGTAAAAAGCTTGTCATTGGTCCTCATTTGATATATAGATGAGTACACTCACACACGCACACCCCCACACACATACCAGTCTAGCAGCTGTTGTGAGGACTGTCATTGACTTCCATTTATTTTAGTGACTGGATTGTGCCCAACCCTAACTCTAACCCTAACTTTAACTAGAACTTAATTCACACCACACCTCTAAAACTAACAAGTAGGGCTCTGTAACATTAATACCGAAGTGAGGACCAGCAAAATGTCCTCACTTTGGTACTAATGTCTTTAGTTTGCAGGTAAAAAGCTTGTCATTGGTCCTCATTTGATGTATAAACAAGTACACACACACACACACACACACACACACACACACACACACACACACACACACACACACACACACACACACACACACACACACACACACACACTTCAGATTTCTTATTTTTACTTGCTATGCTGTACTTTAGTTTCTTGTCCTGCCTGTGTTTCAATCATTTCTATATATTTCTGTCTCCTTGTTTTTGTGTTTGCCTGTGAAGCTCCTTGTGAGTTTTATCTTGAAAGGCTCTGAAATAGTCTTTGTTTTTTACTACTACTGATGTTTCCTTTACAATCAGACACCAATAAAATAATAAATTTACAGTTCGGTATGAAGCTAAATGACTCTTCTACTTGTGAGTGGTTGGGGGATGGAAGCCCTGAGCTTCCAGTTGGAGCCATTGCTGTCTCCAAAATGTCTCAGGGCCATTCTCCAGTAGACCAGTCACCCATTTTAAGTGGAACTGAGAACCTAATTTGGGATGCTTCACTGGTGTGGTGAAGTCCAAGTGGTGATGGTTAGGACTCTGCCAACAACACTCACATGCTAAACCTCAAACAACTAGAGAGTTGCTTTAGCAGTTATTGTCATACTGAACAAGTAAGCTCTCTCACAATTCTCTGGATGACTAACACTAGTTTTCATAAACAATTTAAATGTATTTAACACCATTTTTCATTTCCTGATTTCTGACCGACGATTTTTGACCTCCAGATCAATATAAGGAACCTAAAAAAACAGTAATAAAGCATGTGAGAGTTGTCCAGTTCCCTGAAGCTCATCTTCAGGCTGGATATGCTCCATGGCACAAAACGCATGGAAAAGAGGGCGAAAAGAGTGCACACAGTGTTGTAAAAAAATAATGAGAGCACAGCTATGGGTGGTATTTAAGCATGGGATGCTCAGTCTGACTTCAGGGAAGTAATTAACAACAGAAACAACAACAACAAAAACATGTCCGGACTTGGACCTCCAGGGGCATCGTATGCTCCTTCAGATCTCAATCCAGGAAACAAATGACTGAATTGGAAAAGTTTTTGGAGAAGGGAACAGAAGGGTCCATCTTGAGCTACACAGTAAACCTTCAGATCACAATTCCACAATGCATATAGTTTCCAGTTCGGTTATTCAATATAAGTAATATAAAATAAACATTAAACTGCCTAAATGTTTCCAGACATTGCTTTTTCCCTGGTAGTGAAATCTTGTGTGGAAAACAGACCAGTCTGTTTATTTGTACAGTAAATCTAATATAATTAGGATAATACAAGAAAATATCGTTTATAAATCAGTTTACCAGTTTGATGAGAAAAGGCCAGCCGACACAACAGTATTCAGGGCATTATCTGCCTGACATGCAGGAGTGTTACTATAAACCTTTGTCTTTCAGCATATTTGTGAAGTGTTAATGACAGGAGACTGCAGTCCCTTGGTGCATAATGACATTGTTCTTCTGAGTGCACCTCGTTTTCTCACGATATGTTAAATCATTTATTTAAAACCTAGACTTCACAAGCACACATACAATCATGTGATGTGAAACATGTAATAACAATTACATTGTTTTTATCTTTAAGCAAAGCTTGTCATGGTATGAATTAGAAGTCATGGGAATTGACCTGGTTGTTTTGAACTTGCTGAGTACAGGAGGCAGGAAGGTGGGAAAACAATGAAGAAATTTGATAAAGATTAAATTGTTTTGGCCAGTTGATTGGGTTATGGCCTCACTCATACACCAGGGCTCATAAGCTCTCCTTCCTGGTTATGGGTGGGGATGGATAACTGTGTTCTAAAGGAGAGCAAATGATGAACATGTGGGGGGAGAATCTGATTTGCTGCAGATCCAAAATGACAGTTTCGAGACTATAGAAGATCTGATGCAATTTTCCTTGGGCCTGAGGTTTTATTAATGTGGATCAGATCATTTGAAGGGCTTTGTTGTGAAAATGTTAAGAACAATTAATGTTTTCCATATTTTTTATTTCCGTTTGAACAACCTGAGTTAGGAGAAATAGACAATAACTTTTACCAGAAAGGTAAAATAATAGCTATAGCTAGGGGAAGCTCATTCAGAGTAGCAAGTTTTCAGTTATTCTGGAAAGGTTAATTTGAAACTAAATTTAAAATTCAATGATGTGAAATACAATATTTAGGACAGAAGTTTTAATTAAACTGACTGATATGCAGTTTTGTTCTTTTTCTATTGCTGTGAAGACAATTCCACGGATTCTTTTGTTTCCCTCAAGTCAGTGCAAAAATATCTTGTTAAGAGTCAATGATAATGGAAGTTTATTGCTTTGTCATTTTCTGCCCTTAAAATGTTAATAAACTGAGTTTTACTACAACTTTTCAGTTCTCTGGCGTTTTGTCAATGCAGTTCATATTTTTCATGTTCTAATTTGCACAGACATGGGACCAATGAATACATTACATTTGGAAACAGGCAATTTAAAAGAAAAAAGTAGGATAGACAAACTTACTTTGCATTAGGTTTACACAATATTCTTGAGTAATTCTAACATGAAAAAATCAAGTTGGTATTATAGTTAAATATTGTACATTGAACCTAAAAAAAATTTTGGCATTAATTAAAAAAAATTAATTACATTTGTTCAGAAAAATCATGTTGAGGCAACATGATTTTTTAAAGCAGTTTCACGTAAAGAAAATACATTGATTGGGAGAGAGTTTATTAGTAAAAGGAAAAAGACATGTTCTATTGGTAAAACTTATTGTAATCATGTGGAACGGATGTACACAATAAAATCAAGTAAATCCAAAGAGTTATTTTTTTCAGTGTAGTTACCATGAAGCTAGTAAAAAAGTGGATTTTACAATTTTTCAGGAGCAGCCTGAACAGAGAGGCCTAGGCTGCCATCTCCCTAACAAGTTGGGCCAGCTCCTCCAGTGAGATACTAAAGGCTCATTTACACTCTGGTCAGCTCAGCCTGGGCTGGTTGTGGACAGCCTGCCCCAGTGCAGCCAAGTTGTGTTTACACAGCCCTCTCAGGAACTCGGGCGTGGGCAGGACATAGGCGAGCTCCGCTAAAGTGCTGCGGAGAAGCTCAGGTACCACAAACCAGTTAAAAAGGTGGGCAGGAACACTGTTGCTTTTGCAGATTCTGACATGAAGCCCTTTGCCTCCTACTCTTCTCACTGAGAAGTGGTGTTGCCATGGGCTCCTTTCCCATCCAAGAGCGTTCACAGCAGAAATTCAGTCCTTGCCCTGCCACTGCAACTCCGCCCAGTCTGAGCTGAAGTCAGAGAGGATGATTACTCCATTGCATCCAGATTGCTGATGAATTGCACATGCAGGAAGCTGCTGCTCCCTTATTTTACCTGCACTAATTAGAGGCTCCTGCTAGTAGATAAACGTGGATTCAGAACACCAAGGGTAGGCACAGCACCAATCCCTAACCCTAACCAAAGACAACGGTTGGCTCTACATGAACACCACATGCACAACGACAAAATAAATGAAATTACCCCATTATTACAACACCAAGCTGACTGTAGTGTAAAAAAGTCAGCAGAGCCGCTTCCACATCTGAGTCATTACGGACCGGTGCAGGAAGCTTATTTGGCTTCACATCTAGGTCAAGTGAGCCTTTTCCATTCTTAGGTGACTATTTTGTCAGACCTCATACTCAGAAGTCCGACTGGTGAATGAGGTGACACTATGGACTGATTGGCTGGCTGAAATTTCTGCCTACCACCTCTGATTGGCGAGTAGAATCAGTAGGGATGAGCGAGTACACCACTACCTGTATCTGTTCAACCATCTAAATTATCTGTATTTGCACCCGGAGCAGGCGGGGCCTAAACCGGAACCAGATGCGGTTTAACCAGAAGTGGGTGGGGCTTCAATTGGTACTCTATTTTAAATCTGAAATTGATATGGATTGATGAGAAGTTGCTTTATGTATTGTTTATTTGAAAACTATTTACAGAGCAGCCTCAGAATTGAGATTCAATATTTTTGATCACAATAGTAAAGGAACCACTACAGAACAAGCTTTTCAGTGAACTCAGAACATGAATATTGTCGTGGTTTGGCGCTATATAAATAAACTTGAATTGATTTGAATATTTAAGTGCATGAATGAATACAACTGAAGTCATGCAGTAGGAAACATGAACTACTAGAACAAGACACAGCTTTTGTATTTATTTATTTTTTTATGATCAAACATACATTTTTGACATTTTTCCCCAAACAAAGTTACACAAAAGAACGTGTGTGTGTGTGTGTGTGTCAGGGGCGCAACTACCTTTTTTCGGAGGAGTGTGCAAACACATCCAGCTGCTGTTATTTATTTGTTGTTGGTGTTTAAATAGAAATAAAATATATCTGCAGGGCTTTAGGCCCAGGGCAGTTTCCTCAAACCAACGTACTTTAGATCATGACCTGTTCTTAATATAATCACATATTCTTTACACCAATCAGAAAATTCTGTAATGTTCACACACATCCAAACATTGAAATGAAATAAAATCAATATTAAAATAAAAAAATGATTAATATTCTTTTTCAATAAAGATCAGTTATTTGTGAACACGTTTTTATATTTGACATCATCCAGCTTAAGCAGACATCTGCTTATTTCTAACAGAGCTGAGCTGAGGGAGAAACTATTTAGGCTTATTTTCTATCACCTGTGGGTTTAGTGCATTCAATTAATATTAATTATAAAACTATAAATAACAGGCTACTACAGTCTGGGCATAGAAAGTGTTTCTAACAAAAGCTTGTTGGCTGCAGCTCACCTGTTCTTTCCACACTGACAGGAAAAATCCTCTCATCATCAGCAGGTGATCATCAGTGCGCCATGAGTTAACACCAGCTCGAAAATACCAAAAAGGCAACTAAAAGCACCGACCAGACCGGCCCACTGGGAATTTGCCCAATCAGGCCCTGGTTTCGCCCGCCGTCCCCATTAGACAGGAGCTGCTCATCATGTTAACTCACACTGGAACTCTGTTTGAGCTTATTAGTGCGACTGGATTCTACAAAATTTTCATAAATAAACACACAACTTAGATCCGATGGTTTTGTGTGTAGAGAGGGGTGGGCACACTGTGTGACCGGCCAATCACAAAGCGTGAAGTCAGTCAGTTAACAAATGAGGATTTTCCTTCAGCACAGACACAGACATCTAAGGGTTTTACTCGTTTTATGCTCGTACTCTGCTCATCTGAAACGAGTATCCAGCATAACCCTAAAAATCAGCAAGTGCGGGCTTCCGCAGGCCCTCCTGCAATTCATTTTATTCTGGATGCTGTAGAGCAGGGGTGTCAAATGTGCGGCCCACGGGCCGGATCCGGCCCGCAACCGGGTTAAATCCGGCCCGCGAGATGGTTGTGTAAACTTTATTTTCATACTTTACAATGTAGAGTGAAAATAAACTTATCATTCTGAGCAAGTTTTCTCTGTAATGAGTATAAATAAAACAAAGCTGCGCTCAAGGCTCACACAAGAACTTGAATCACATCCTGAAGTTGGCCGCCACTCAGGATGTGACTTCTAATATTGATGTGCCGGTGAAAGCTAAAAGATGTAAAGTAGAATGAGTCAAATATACTTTAAGTGCTGCATGAAACTGATCTTGCCATGTGATCTGTAAGCTCTTTGAATCACTAAGGAATGTTTTTTTTTATTTGTTGATTTTTTAAATTGTTTTCAAATTTTCAAGTACACTTCAGGTGTTGTACTTGTACTACACTGTCCTCAGGCTCCAGCCTTATTTTATATTGAATGTATTAAAACAAAGAAAACAATTTGAAGTTGTTTTTTTATTTTTATTTACCGGTCCGGCCCACTTGGGACTAGATTTCCCTCAATGTGGCCCCTGAGCTAAAATGAGTTTGACACCCCTGCTGTAGAGTAAACATCTCTGTCTGCAGCACGGAGTTCCCACTCCAGCAGGGCAGCAGACTGCTGCTCAGTGGGAAGAGATGAAAGGAGAGAGCAGTGTGTGAGAGAACAATAATAATAATAATGCATTGAACTTATATAGCGCTTTTCAAGACACCCAAAGACGCTTTCACATACTCTCACGTTCACACACTGCTAGTGATGGTAAGCTACTTGTAGCCACAGCCGCCCTGGGGAGGTCTGACAGAGGCGAGGCTGCCATTTGGCGCCGTCGGCCCCTCTGGCCACCACTAACACAGGCAAGTTGGGTGAAGTGTCTTGCCCGAGGGCACAACAGCAGGATACCCCTGGCGGGAGCTGGAATCGAACCCATGACCCTCCGATCATGAGGCAACCCGCTCTACCACCTGAGCTACTGCTGCCCCAGAACAGGGAGCAAATTAATAAAATAATGTGGTTCAGAGTCTCCAAAAGCAACACAGCTTGCTCCCATCTTTGTCTATCTTATTAAGGACACCGCAGACTTTTCTGAGCGTCTTTTGAGCCGACCATGTACTCAGCAATTTCTGCATTCCTGAGAGGTCCTTGGGAATCATACGTGAACAAAAACCACCCGTACAAGACCGTATTGACGAGACCCTGTCCTGACCGTAATGATCCAGATGAGGAAAATTCTTGAAATTATCATTCTGGTTATGAAATACAGTATAATGTATATATATGCTTTGTTTTGTTTTAGCTTGTCAATCCAATCAGCATTAATCATTGTTTCTCCAAAATTGTAAGAAACTGACTGTTCATCACTTTTCCACAGAAACCAAATTTGAACAATCCCTTCACTGCATATTCACCTCAAGCATTAACTTCGATATTCTATTTTTCAGAACTATATGAAAGGTCCAGGATTCACGTTTTGAGCATAAATAAGTTGATATGTTAAATGACAAGGAGCAAAATAAACCTGGAGAATAAATATTGAAACACTTCAGACACACCCTGTGATCAATTCAAACAAAGAACTTATTGTGTTCAATCAACTTGACAGTTTTTTTTACTTATTATTTTGAGGAAAACACAAGCTGAGACATAATTTACTACTTTTCCATACCTGCTCTGTCTTGCTCAGGGTCACACATGGGGATGAGCTTATCACAGCACTCAAAGGACAGGAGGCGGGTTTCAGCCTGACCAGGACGCCAATCCATCAGCGATATAAATGGAAAAACAACCCACACACTCACTTTTACTATAATTGTGGCTCACAAATTGACAATGTGAGTCTGTTTGTATTGGGAAGGAAATGCTAACAAAAGGTCCCAAAAGAGCTTCAGATTCTAGAACCAATTGTTCTTGCTGTGATGTTTCAGTGCTAACAATTACACCAGAATGCTGTCCTGAGCAGAAATGTATTCACCTTGAAGGTGCATTATGCATTATGTTTCACTACACATCTACAACGGTGACCAACTATGACCAGTGATTCCTGTTCTGTTTTCAATATCAGCTGAGGATGTATTGGAGATGTCAGCAAATGAGAGAGCTGCAGTGTGCAAGCAAACAGAAAGAGGATAAAGCAGTAAACCTCATCAGCAGACACTTGCTCAGCTTGAATTCTTAGGACAATTGCCTGCTCTGTTGTCCCCAGGGCCTTTAGCTTTTGTGTGTTGCTCCATTTATTATCGATCATGCATTGACATGATTCTCCACTCAGGCAGCTCAAGTTGTCTAAAGCCCGGATCACACTGTGCGACTTGCAGCCGTCGCACAGGATTGTTCATATCACCCTGTGAGAACTCAACACTGTACGTACGGCGCAAGATTTCTGTGAGTCAGACTGCACAACGTCTTGGTCCAGCACGACGCGCTACATCATCTGCGCACCTCCTGAAAGCATACATCACTAGCAGACCGCTAATCAAAACAAAGCTGCACGATTAGGGGTGGGAATCGAAAACAGGTATTTGCTGAGTACCTGATCCCACTTTTTCAATCCCTAGGAATCTTTTGCCATTTTTGCAAATTTTTCCCTCTGCAGCTCCGTGACTTCTCATCAGCAAAATGCTACTATACCATCCTTATTGGTTGAATATGGTAAATTTCCACCAACAGAAAAGGGATCTCATATTTTTTGTGTTTTATAGTTTTATGTTCATGAGCACATCTTCTCCAACACTCACACAGATCACATAATTACAGTTTTCACAATTCAGCTGATGGTCTCCAAATGTAGTTTCATTATTTTTAGTATAACTAAAAACTGATGTGTAGTTTATAATCTGCATTTTTAACATAAATTGAAACCGAAGTTCAGAGAGGCGCAGTTTTGCTGCTGCGGCATCCCAAAGGTGCTTTTTCATTGGTCGGTTGCAGACAGGAATCGTAGGTATTCAAGCGTGCTTGTGGACTGTCGGAGGCTGTCTTCAGTCGTGAGAAGGTTCAAAAAGCTGTCGCAGAGCTGGTCAGACTAGACGACCACAGATTTGCAAAGTACCCTAAACTTCACCATTATTTATTTATTTATTTATTTATTTTTTGCACAGTTATTCTCCCGATGAGGGATTTGGCTAAAATGGCTGCACAATGTGATCTGGGTTTAAGAGGAAAAGACACTTTGGTGGATTAGGAGTTTTCAGATTGTTTTTGTGAAAATATTAGTTCCAGCCATTTTGATAAGATAATTTATCTTTTAAAACTAAACAATGTTAACAGCTGTTTTGTATACATCATAGACCTTTTTAAACACCCATCCTCTCCACAGTTATGATGTGTTTAAATGTAAAGCCGGACCATTTGGTAAATCAGCAAGTGTATGTAACAACATTCCTGATGATGCGCATCTGACATGAAAGAAGACAGAATACGTCGCTGATGAAGCTTAGCTTGAAGTGCTCTTTGATGCTTGTCCAGCTTTTCCAAAATAACAACTCCTTCAAGTGTGCTCACTGAGAATCTGTCATCTTTGATGTCTGTTCAAGAGTTGAATGATAAACGTTAAAGATTGGGAGTTTACATCAATAAATCAAGTCACTTAAAACTAGCGGCGATATTAAGAAAAGTAACTACAGTTTAGAACTTTTCACTTTATTTAATAAGTTACAAGAATTAAATAAAACCTTGAATCCCCATTATTGTTTGAGCACTAAGCATTGGAAGCTGTTTTAAAGTGCACTGAAGTTATAAATGTTTAATCTTTCATGTTGAAAGCCTCTGAAATAACCTTAAGTTAGAGAAGCAAAGTTTACAGGGCTGATGTTCTGAGTGCAAGTGGAAATGTTTGGCTGCCATATTAAAATGTGACCTCCTTCACTTCATGTAATTCTTTAGTTAGAATACCAAGGTTATTCAAGTGTCATTATCACCAGCATAGGAGAACTTCTGGTGCATCTAGGGGTGAAGTCCACTATGATTTTTTTTAATTGTTTTTGCCAAACTAACAATGTAACACACAATGTAAAGGATTTATAAACCATTATAATGGAATGATTTTGGTGCTTTGAATTGTTTTATAATGGTAGCAAAAGCTAGTTATTTAGCTCATCATTATGGTCCTTGTCACGATCTGCCCCTGCCCGCCTGACTGTGTTCCTCTCCTGCCATGATTACCTTATTGTTCTCACCCGTCCCTCGTTTACCTGCCCATGTTTCCCTAATTAGCCCTCTGTATTTATACCACCTGTTTTGCCCTTGTCCTTTGTCAGATCATTGTTGTTGTTTGTTGGTGTTCCTGTTCATCCCATCCTGCCATTTAACCATTTTTTTACTTTTACTGAAGCCTGCATTTTTACCTCCTGCTCAGCTCATCCACACATGGTCCACCATCTCCACCTCCTACACCGTGACAGAATGATCTGACCAACCTGGACCTGTGGTGAGCACTTCTACATCTCCCTGGAGGATTTATTTTTACTTTTTTCCTTTAGCAGAAGGAGATTCTGGCCCAGGGTGTTGGCGCATCCTACCTGTTCTCCGGGGTGGTCATGCCTCTGGGTGGGTTTCGGCGCATCCAGTTCGTTTCCTGTGGTGGTCGAGCCCTTCTCCTCTCCTGCTTTCTGCCCCAGTCCTGTTTTGTCATGGAAGCCGCGGATCCTGGAGCTTTGGGGGAGTTGCGCCCCCTGCGCACGTCATCGTTCTCCGGGGTGGTGGGGCTGGTCTCCCCGCTCTTCTCCTGCTTCCCTGCACCCAGGCCTCTTCCTGAGATCCAGCTAATCGTGCCGTGCACCTGCTCTGACCGGCTGTCGAGTGCCTGCCGCCGATCCTGGTTTTCTGGCATCGCTTCTGCAGATTGCCCACTTCCTGGTCCACGCTGTGGGGCTTATGCCTGCAGGTCTCATGCTGCTGCAGCCTCTGCTGGGTCCCACGCCTGCTCCTGCAGTTCTCTGCCTGGGTCCCACGCCTATACTGCTGCAGCCCCTGCTGGGTCCCACGCCTGCTCCTGCAGTTCTCTGCCTGGGTCCCACGCCTGCTCCTGCAGTTCTCTGCCTGGGTCCCACGCCTGCTCCTGCAGTTCTCTGCCTGGGTCCCACGCCTGCTCACGTCCAGTCAAGTCTTCACGTCCAGTCAAGTCTTCACGTCAAGTCAAGTCTTCACGTCCAGTCAAGTCCCGTTCCGGTCAAGTCCCGTTCCGGTCAAGTCAAGTCCCGTTCCGGTCAAGTCAAGTCCCGTTCCGGTCAAGTCAAGTCCCTGTCCAGTCTCGTTCCTGTCACGTCAAGTCTCCGAGTCCCCGTCCAGTCTCGTTCCTGTCCAGTCTCGTTCCTGTCACGCCAAGTCTTCGAGTCCCCGTCTCCTGTCAAGTCTTCGAGTCCCTGTCCAGTCTCGTTCCTGTCCAGTCTCGTTCCTGTCCTGTCAAGTCTTCGAGTCCCCGTCCAGTCCCTGTCCAGTCTCGTTCCTGTCCTGTCAAGTCTTCGAGTCCCCGTCCAGTCCCTGTCCAGTCTCGTTCCTGTCCTGTCAAGTCTTCGAGTCCCCGTCCAGTCCCTGTCCAGTCTCGTTCCTGTCCAGTCTCATTCCTGTCATGTCAAGTCTTCGAGTCCCCGTCTCCTGTCAAGTCTTCGAGTCCCCGTCTCCTGTCAAGTCTTCGAGTCCCCGTCTCCTGTCAGGTCTTCGAGTCCCCGTCTGGTATCCGCCCTTGGGGGGGGGGGGGGGGGGGGGGGGTGTACTGTCACGATCTGCCCCTGCCCGCCTGATTGTGTTCCTCTCCTGCCATGATTACCCTTATTATTTTCACCCGACCCTCGTTTACCTGCCCATGTTTCCCTAATTAGCCCTCTGTATTTATACCACCTGTTTTGCCCCTGTCCTTTGTCAGATCATTGTTGTTGTTTGTTGGTGTTCCTGTTCATCCCATCCTGCCATTAAACCATTTTTACTTTTGCTGAAGCCTGCATTTTTACCTCCTGCTCAGCTCATCCACACATGGTCCGCCTTCTCCACCTCCTACACCGTGACAGTCCTAAGAAGTGGATTGTTGACATCTTAGAACCGCTCCACTATCTTACACTTTACAGTGTTCCATTTTTTAGATTTACACCAGCATCTACTTTAGGTCATTCATTTGATCAGAAGTAAGTGTATAACTCCTCAGTTTTACCGTTATCGGCATTATTCTGTTGCATAATAACATCAGTGCAATATTCAATGTGTTCAATATTGTGCAATACCAGATGAACATTAGTATGTCTGTGTCCTTTATGCTGCATAATTCTGGAAACTTTCTTTTTATTTGTTGTTTTTAGAGGTGGAAGGTTACAATAATAGCTTATTGCCTTTGTGTGTTTACCTGTAATCTTGTTATAATTTTCTTCTTCCCTTTTATCTAAGCGTATGTGCTGCTACGATTTTAGCTAAAATTTGCAACTTTGTCTTCTTTGCAGCAACAGAAAAATACATGTGACAGATTTATTGGATTTGTTTTGCTGGCAGTCTTAGACAATAACACAATGTAAAACACATTTATGTTCTACCATATATATTAACTGTAAAGTGAAATAAATAAAGATGACAAACGATCTCAAATTGTTGATTATGGTAGCATTCTGTAGCTGCTAATAAGATAAAGTTGCAAATGTTAGCAAAAACATTTTTAAAAGTTTTGTTACTACTTTCAAGATCTTTTTTTAGCTTCTCATAAGCCTTCAGCTTGTCCATTTCCTGTAACATAAACAAGGTGACTGCTTAAATTATAATGAAGCATCTCCAGCACCACTGATGCTAGCTAGAATTAATTAGCCAAAGTAAAAGTGCCGCTCAGTTTCGTCTAATCATAGAAAATTTGCTTGTCTTCTATGATTTATGGTGATGTAATTTTCAAACCCATTGTCAATCATTGTAGCAAATGAACTGTGAAAAGGCAGAATAATTTAAACTTACCGTGGTGCTGTTAGAAGCCCAATCTGCTGCTGTCACACGTTGATGACATCACGCCAAATCTACCGCGATATAAGAATGGCGCCCTCTGCTGAATACTTCTAGTTAGGCCATTTCTATCAGAAAGTGTTGTTTTTGACAGGGTTTTTTTTTCCTGAAGCCTTTTGGTTTGACAACATTTTTCCTGAAACTTGAGGCTTTTGCCCCATGGTCTATAGTCTGACACCTGAGACCTGAGGATGCCCTAAGTCGATGGTCGGCAACCCGCGGCTCTGAAGCCGCATGCGGCTCTTCCATCCATCTGATGCGGCTTTCTGTGCTTGTAAAATAATGAACGGATATTTAAATAAAATTCTTTATATTTTACTGCATTAATTTTACATCTGTATGCCAATTCTAAATGTAAAGATTGTCTGCGTAAACCTGAACAGTTCCAACCCGGTCTTACTGTGAGACTGGGTTGACGCGTCACGCTTGTGCGTAATCATAGGTGCTTTCTGAGCTGAAGAGGATGTAAGATTCTGGGATTCTCCTCAGACAGACTCCTGGATGTGTCGCCACATTGGAGACAGGAACAAGCACTATTCAGCCAAAGTTTCATAATCAGGGAACATTTTCTAAGTGACAAGTCTCGCTTCAGTCAGAGGAATAATCCCGCATGCGCTCTGGTTCTGTGACGCGCTCCAAGCCCCTCTCCACATCGTCAGCTCGCTGTGCACCGTACGTACGCGCTGACAGTGAGCTGCGAGCAGTGTCCAACTCAGATGTTCAGAAGGAAATCTTTTCTTTAGTGATTTAGCTACATCTGCAATGTGCGTAACGAATAAAATGTCAGTTCGTCTGCAAGCGTCGGGGTAATTCTTTCTATCCTTTCTCCATCAAAATAAACGGTCAAATACTGGAACTATCCGGTCAACATAAGCCCTGCGTTTAACTGTTCTGTTTTCTTGTGAAAATTGTTGCAAAGAGATATAATTTAGCTTGATTAACACCAGAGCCAGGCGCACGGCGCCGTTATCTCCGTCACTGTAAATGAGGGAAAAACAAAATGATCGGATCCTTTTCTGACCTTCCCCACCTACAAAGTTTAATTACAACAATCAAACATGACAGAGCCTGGATTTGTATTCTGAGCAGTCTAAACATGTTTTAAAAAGAAACGTATGACAAAAGTGGCACCTGCTCCGTAAAACCGCCAACAGGGTGAAAAATATCAAAATATTGTAGGCAGAGATGGGCTACAACTTCTGGATCCATTTTATATAAATCGTTTTATTGGTTATCTTTTTTATGAAAGATAACTTTGACGTACTCGAGCGACCGGTACCGGCTGTTGTCACCTGTTGTGATTGGTTAAAGCAGCTCTCTGCTGTCTGAGGGTAGGCCCTGCCCACAACGCCGCGGCTGCTGTGGCTTCCAGTGTTTTCTTTACTGTGGGAAATGGGTAAAAATGGCTCTTTGATGGGAAAAGGTTGCCGACCCCTGCCCTAAGTGTACACCATACTTATAACTTTAATTTCTCATTGATAAATTTACAAACAGCAAAACAATCCTAAGAGTAATTTTGATGAAGAAGGAGCCAAGCGATCTTTTAACACCTTCCCCAACCGTGCTTGTGTTGTATGCTGAGAGAACGCTGTGTCGTACGAGGGTGCTACGGCTGTTTTATTAGCCCCCTCAAACTCAATTTCCATATAATTTGCGAGCTGGCTCCCTAGTCCACTCCTGGCAGCTAAAGGTATAAATCTGGCCTTATCTGGCCCCAGCATGCACAGTTCATATCCACACACCCTTTGCCAACAACAGATCTATAATTCATGGCCAAACACACCAATGTTATTGGCTGTCCTGTATTAGAAAATATAACACAGGAAAAAGAATTCTATGTGGTGTCATCCGAAGAGTTCAGAAGGCAAGAGGGTATGTTTCCTCTCCTTGGAAACAAACCAAGTGACAGAAACTTCTCTGTAGAGCCATTAAACATGAAAGAAGGGGATGTACTGTGTCAAACTTTTTTTTACATTTATATTCTGCTCAGTGGTTTCTTGTATCGTTATGCCAAAGTGCAGGTTAACATCAGTGTGACCCTGCAGGTGAAAGAGTGCTCTGTTTGACAGATGGGGAATTATTCATCCAATTAGGCTAATTGGATAGGACAGGTCAGGGCATATACGCTGGTGAGTGAAGCTGAATAAATTGAAGAGACTGCGGTAAATTATCTTACGAAAATGCACCAGAGACACCACATTAGACTCTTGTTTCTGAAAAAATCTCAACTTGGTAAAACTTAATTCATTTAGTTTAGATTTACAGAAAGCAGGTCAGAATCAGCTGTCATTTTTTGTATACTTGTGCCAAATAGTTTTTTTTTCAATAATCTACTTTTCATAAGTTCAAACATGAATTTTGGAAAGTTTTATAAACACTAAGTTTTTAAAGTTTACAGCATGTGTGAGATGGACATGGAGAAAAGACACCATCCTGTATGCAATGATGCAACAAGTGTCCCATTAGACTACACTGATGCATCTTTTGGACAGGTGGTGGTGGAAATGTAATCTCAAACCAGCTGACGCTCATCAAGTCTCATGAAAGTAAAAGAAGAAATGTAGGGCAGTAGATAAGGAGTGAGGGCCAGTCCCTCTGCTGTCCTTTTAATGAGCGTTAGCATGCCAGCAGAGCAGGCGGAGGAATTCAGCACAGCAGCACGACACCACGGTCAGTCGGAGCTTCAGCTCACAGAGAGACAACCGCAGGGAACAGACAGCAAGACGAGAGAGGCATCAGACAGCGGGCAATTAGGACCACTCGAGAAAATCGTGGATGCCACAACCAGCCACCTCACCCTCTCATACCTTCTGTGATTCCTTGGGGTCGTGCTTGTTTTTGCCCCGACATCTTTATTAATGAATGTATGGAGAGTCTATTACCCAAAGGGGGACCTGTGTTCATGAGCGAAAAGGCAGCCAGTGATGGGGATGGAGAGAGAGGCGGGGTGCTTTTGTTTGTATTGTTCTGAGGCAGCTGGAGGCAATGACTGGGAACACAATAACAATTTCCATGCACTGAGTGAATGCATAAGCACCCACTCACCACAAAATCATAGGTATGCAAACGCAACAAACACCTGCTGCTGTGTACAGAATGTAGAATAACTAACTTCAATAAGCCGTACAGTACGGCATTTAACAATTTGAGAATGTGAACTGCAAATAAACAGCATCAGATGAAGGAATCAGAACTCTGTAAGAAATACTACAACAAAATATTCTGTTATCTATGTCAGAAATTCTTGATTTAAGCACATCAAATCATTTTCTGCTGCTGGGCTGTAAAACAAACTTTCATGCAAATGTAACAAAAGTTACCCTAATTCATCTTTGTTAAGCGCAAACTGTTGTTGCAGACTGCATGTGCTACCTCCAGACAGAAATATAACGTGTCTGTTGTCATGAAATAGAAGAACTGAAGGTGAAACCATTTCCTCTTGTGTCTGCTATTACCAGAGGTGGTAGAAATTATCCAACAGCAAATCTGCATGATTACCTGCTGCATCGGCTTCACTTGTTCTCATCAACAGACATCAAATAATTCCCTTATTTTAAAGTCGGCATCATTTTATGAAATGATACAAAGTACGCTTTGGTACCAGGGTCATCATTTACCAGCAGTGAAACGCAAAAGGAAACCCATCAAAGTGAGAAACCTTTAAAACTGCAGAATGAGGAGGTGAACGGTGGGTCTGAGTTTTGATGAACCTAACTTAAAAGTAAACATGTACATTGTATTTGTACAGCACTCATCACAGACAGAAAATCACAAAGTTCTTCACATTGATCAAAACAAATAATGTCATAAAATCATAATGATAAAAACAAAGTAATGAATTTAAAAAATACCGTAAAGAAAATGAAAGATGATTAAAAATGTCTGTTAAAGATAAGAAAATAAAAGATTTATTTAAAAGCAGATTTAAATAAAAGGATCTTTAGCTGTTTTTTTTAAAGTGTCCCGACTGTCAATACTACGTAAAGATAAAGGATCCTTCCAAAGTCGGGTGCAACAGTCTATATCTGGTTTTTGGAACTTCTAGAAGGTTCTGGTGTGTGGACCTGAGGGACCAGCATGAGTTCCTGTGGTGTCGGGGAGCTGGAGGGTTTGAGGTGGAGGGTTGGCCATGGATGAGTTCATCTCCTCAGCCAGGACAGGTGGTCCAGTGGAGTGTTGATGCACAGCATCCTTCAGTATTCTGCATCAGGCATTAGAGGTTGAGGTCTGGGGGGAAGAGACAATGGAGGTTGCTTCTTACTCCTGATGTATGCTTCTCCGTCTGCGTCAGTGCGGAGACACGCAACGCCACTATCCGTCCTTGCGTAGGGCTCCGGCAGGCACGCAAGTACGTACGGAGTCGAGCCCACTTTTTTAAACATCCGTTGAACGAGACGGAATACGCAAGCTTGTGATTGGTCAGGACGCCGCTGTTGTTTACAACGCCGCCATTGCAAAGAGAGCCGAGGATAACTAGCGGCAGACACGGAGAAGCTTGAAGAATACCTAGTGAAAAAACTCTAAAAATATGAACGTTTAATTCTCCCGTGACTGGAGGAGTGAAAAGATGCGCAGCAAGCGTTTTATTTGTGGACGGAAATGACAGGAAACTTGGGTTTAGAGGTGGGGAGCGCATGAAGCGGTGGGAGAATGAGAGACAAATATGTCCGAGTTAAAAGTCTCTTATATACACAAAAAACACAATATAAACACACGATCTTGGACCGATACATGACAAGAAACCACAGAACAGCGCTACGCCCTCTGTTGTCCTGCCGGGAAATTGTTTTGCAACACTCTCCAGGAGACGGAGAAGTATGAGAGCAAAACGCTTCCGTCAATCCGTGCGTGTCTGTCCCTTGTGTAGCTGACGGAGAAGCATAAACCAGGCTTTACGCACTACAGGCTCCTGCTGGATGGCATCAGATGGTTGAGAGAGATGAGGGAGCCTGGAAGCATCAGCTCATTGTTCCTCAGCAAGTGGAGAGAAGCAGTTTGAAAGACCAATGTCAATTGGGGGGATGGGATCAACAACAGGGTTTCACCTACGGCAACATACCAGAACCTCTGACTAAGATGAAAGAGGGTCAGGAGTAGAGCTGGAAGTCGGTAGTCGTGGTGCAGCAGGATCCCAAGCAATGTTGTCTTGGAGCAGAGAGTTTTGCATGGATGTTTTATTTTCAGACTGACTGACAATGGTCTCAGTGAGTTCAAGGATCTAAAACTTTCAATCAGCATTTCTTTTGTTTGCAGTTCAGCAGAGCATAGTGGTGCATCCACTTTTGCTGTTAGATTAAGGTGTTAAAACAACGAACGCGAAAAGGAAATAAGTTTAATTTTTGGTTTGACAACAGAGAATTAATAATGGACACTAGGAGGCGCTGAACTCACTTTGTTTCAATCCATTAATTAGCCTAATTGCCTTCAATTGTCAAGAATTCATGCAACAGATAAATAGTCCTTTGTTTCTCAAGCAACAGTCACACTGCAGGTCTGAACGTTCATTTCAAATTTGTGTTTGTTTATTTTTTGTTTGTTCAAATAACAACTTCATTGTGATTGCCATCAGACAACAGTGATGCTTGAAAGATCAAAGCATTCTCACGGGATCAAAGCTTGCTTCAAGATTCTTCACGTAAACTGCAGTTCAGAGTTTTTAATGTTGCAAATGTTATGTTGCATTTGTAGACGCTATTTTGGATGCCACTTATGGCATTGTGTTCTGGAGTGGTTGTGCAACCAGAACTGACCAGGTGAAAAGGTGAAACTTATTATCTCGCCTCCTTTTTGCAGAATTGACATCTGTTGTACTTCAGTGTTGTAACAGTTAAATGTAATGTGATAGGACTGCGCTTGTGTTAAACAAAATATTCACCTGAATTTTTTATGTTTAAATTGTGATTGAAAATTAATGTCAGGGTCACATACCTGCATGCAGCGTGAACAATGCTGTGTATCTGCTGAATTATTCATACCTGGTTTCTTCATCCTCAGAGACTCAGTTCTCTCCACAGATGTGTCCTATTAATACAGAAAAACAGACAATCTCATAGTCTTTTGGTAAAGGGTCTGTGTTTGTACAGCACCGTCTTAGGGTTCTACAACACCCCAAAGGAACATCACAACACAATCAGTTATTCACCAATGTTGTTGGAGATGAGCTACGACATAGCAACAGCTGCCACGGGGTGTACTGACAAAGGCAAGGCCTGCTGAACACTGACGCCACTGGTCTGTCTGAGCGCCATCAGCAGGCATTGTGGGTTAAGTCTATTGCTCAAGGACACAACAGCAGCATTCTCTCATCAGAGCCAGGATCAAACCTGCAACTTTCTGATTACTGGAAAACCCGCTCAACCTCCTGAGCTGCTGCTGTCCCTTTTGTTTTTAGGTGTTATTACCATTATATTCTTTGTCTCAGTTTCTTGTTAGAACACATCTGAAACTGTCCATTAACACTACCTGGCTGTGATGCAAAGGTGTCATAAAATGTGCTTTATTGGTGTTTGGTTTAGATGGTTTAAAACATGAAAACATTTATCCTGTTATGGATTTTGTGCCGTAAGCATGTTGGTACTGGAGTCATGTGGAAAACTGGGGAGGCTTAGAAACGCACCCATGGGGACAATAACACCTCAAACAGCGCATGATTACACTGTAGCTTGCAAAGCACTGTAAACAATGTGGTTAATATTTCATGTTCTGAACACTGTTTAATGGATCATTAGACTATAAACAAGCAGGGAAATTACTTTTTAAACTGAGTCATCACGTTAGATTTATTGAAGGGTTGGTTTTCTAGAGATGATGGGGTAATCTTTTTTTATGTTTTAAACCAGATCAGCAAAATTTTAAAATCTTCAAATGATGAGACAGTAGAGAAAATAAAATTCTAAAGAGCCCCACCAAAAATATAAAAGAAAAATACTTCTATAATATAAAATTGAATTTCATTCAGTCCTTCTACCATTTGAAATTTCTGAATTGAAAGGAAGTTGATTGATATCTGACTTTGGACAATGGCCCATTCCCAATACTCACAATGCACCTACGGTCTTCTGTGATGTAAGTGCACTTGGAGGAAGTGTGCAAATATTGTCCTTAATTGGGACGGAGACCGCTGCGTCATTGACCATAACGCATGCTGGGATCCCAGTCGATGTTTGTGCTACTTTTAAAATAAATCTTTATTAGCAACACTCAAACAATTGACAAAATGTATATTCATTGCTGTTCACATTAAGACTTGGTCTAAAACATTCAGAGCATGAAAGGCACTTGAGCCGTTGCTTCGCCTTCTTCTAAAAATGCCCACGCAGAAATGGATTGTGGGTAATACCCTCTGGGGATCAAGAGTGCAAAAGGGGCGTGGTCAACTTCCGCACTTGAGGATTGGGACACCCTGCGCATTTGCACCCCTGGATTCACACCCCTGGACTGGAACATGCAATTAAAATGTGCAAGGGTGGAAGTGCGAGTTTTGGGATTGGGCCAAAGACCCTGGGGGTAGCTGCAGAGATGTTCAGCTTGATGACAAAGGCAGCGGGTTTTCTAAATCTGTCAGGGGAGATTCAAAGACATTACTTAAACTTTGGCTGATGAGAAATGGTTAAATGAACAGAGACGGTTATGCCTAACCACTGACAGCAGACATTCACAGGTGCCTCGATTGCTCCTCCAACCATAAGAAGGAGCTGACGGGATGCAATGAGAGTAAGGAGTCGAACAATGACCATATGTTGAGCTTTTTGCATCCGTGGGGGGATTTCATTAGAGCTTGAGCTAAATTCTTTCCAAATGAAAACATACTGTACATATTTCCCTGAAGGTGAGGCTCCACCATATGTGCATGTTTATGAATATAGAAGCATTGCTCTTTGGACTCAGGGTGATGGATATGAGTAATTACTTTTTTTTTATCATTTTACTGACAAAATTACCTGCTGTTACCTACCACAGCAGTTTAAGTTTGGCAAAACAGCTTAATGCAGTTAAGTTGTGTAAGTTACAATAATGTTGGATGCACTTTCTCTACATACACTCCGTGTTGTGTGTGGATGGAGATAAAATTATATACAAACATTGTGCATCTTGGTTATTGTGAGCACTTTGTTCTGGTTACAAATATTACCAGTGTTCAAATGTAAATGTAAATTTGCTAGAAATACTCTCATACAGTGAAATTTAGTTAGTTTAGTCGTTCATTTTAAACATGACTTGAAATTTAGGGTTAGACAGACAGACTGGAACATTTAACGAGGATTTAATAGGGAACACGCGGGACAATGAAACAATGAACTGACAAGACACACAGAACTGAGAGAGTTTAAGTACATGAGGGCTGTGAGCTTGGGTGATTGGAAAATGAGAGGCAGGTGGGAGTAATCAGGAGACACAGGACTGCACAGAATGAGAAGACAGGACAATGTGTGACAGTACCCCCCCCCCCCACCCCCCCCCCACCCCCAGGGCGAAAGCGGACGCCCAACACAGGCCTAGACAGAGTCTAGGGGGCCTGCATCTGGGACACAGGAGGAGACGGCGACTGAGTCTAGGGGACGGCATCTGGGGCAGAGGAGGAGACGGCTAAGGGCTCCGGGGAGCCGGCATCTGGGGCATAGGAGGAGACAGCGACGGGCTTTGGGAGGCTTGCGCCTGGCGAGGGCAGGGCCAGCGGTAACTGGAGGTGGAGCCGCTGCAGGGGGAGCCCCTGACTTGCAGGAGGCGGCGACCGGAGTGGAGGTGCTGAAGGCGACGACTGGAGTGTAGGAGTTGACTGGAGTGGTGCAGACTGGAGGGGAATAGCTGACTGGAGTGGCGCCGGCTGGAGTGGAGGAGTTGACTTGAGTGGAGCCGACTGGAGTGGAGGAGTTGTTTGGAGTGGAAGCGCTGACTTGAGGGGAGGCACCGGACCTGGCGCCAACAGGACTGGAGACGCCGACTTGGCTGGACGAGCTGGACCGGGCGCTGGAGGCGCCGGATTGGGCGTCGGATTGGGCGCTGGAGGCGTCGACTTGGCTGGAGGCATCGACTTGGCTGGATGCGCTGGACCGGGAGCTGGCAGGACTGGAGGCGCCGGACCAGGCGCTGGAAGGACTGGAGGCGCTGACTTGAGTGGAGATGGAGCCCCTGACTTGTCTTGGGGAGGCACCGACTTGAATGGAGGCGAATCTGCTGCAGGGGGAGGTGCTGGAGCTGCTGCGGGAGGGGCTGCTGACTGGACTGGAGGCGGAGTTGCTGCTGCAGGCGGAGTTACTGCTGCAGGTGGAGCCTCTTGGACAAGCTGGGCCGGGGGGCAGAGCCTCTTGGACCGGCTGGGCCGGAGGGCGCAGGACCTGGCGAAGACTGGACTGGAGGCACAGAACCTGGCGCTGACTGGACTGGAGGTGCCGACTTGAGTGGAGATGGAGCCCCTGACTTGTCTTGGGGAGGTGCCGACTTGAGTGGAGGCGAATCTGCTGCAGGGGGAGGCACTGGAGCTGCTGCGGGAGGGGCTGCCGACTGGACTGGAGGCGGAGTTGCTGCTGCAGGCGGAGCCTCTTGGACAGGCTGGGCCGGGGGCGGAGCCTCTTGGACCGGCTGGGCCGGGGGCGCAGGACCTGGCGATGACTGGACTGGAGGCGCAGGACCTGGCGCTGACTGGAGTGGTGGTGGTGCCGCTGACTGGACTAGTGACGTCTCCTGGAAAATCAGGGAGGATAGAGTGTCCAGCTGGAACTCCTGGAGGCTGTGGATCTGACGGAGCCAAACCAGCTCAGCTCGTAGACCGGCAAGCTCTGTTGGATGGGCTGCCGGCTCGGTCCCTTGGCAGGGAGCTGCTGACTGCACCGGAGGCGGGGCCGCTGGCTAAAGGGGAACCCTCTCCTGGAGATACATGGGGGAGTGTCCAGCTGGAACTCCTGAAGGCTGATGAGTTGACGGAGCCAGCCCAGCTCTGCTTGGAGGCCGGCGAGCTCTGTCCAATGGGCTGCAGGCTCATTCCCTCCGCCTGCAGATGAAGGAGGTGCTGACTGGACCAGAGACGGGGCTGCTGACATTGCTGGCGTGCCCGGCCAGGGTGGCAGTGAGCCTGTGGTGCCGCTCCGGGGCTGGAGGTGTTGGTGGAGCCCGGGTTCCTTCCCGGCGCCGTGGACCAACGCCGGGGAGCACACAGCCAGCCTGGTGCCCACATAGCAGGATTGGTCCGCCTGCGTCTCCCAGTCCAACCTCCCATCTGGCTCTGAGAGGGTGAAGAGGATCGCCGAGGCTCAATGGCGGCATTGGAGGAGGAGAAGCCGGCTGGTGGCTCGGGGTGAGCCATCAGAGCAGGTACTCTCAAGGGAAAACTTCCCCGCTGGATCCTTCGTCGGGTCGGTTCATTCTGTCACACGTGCAGGTGAATTGAGCTGGAGGTGAGGATCCAATTGCAGGGGAAGAAGCAGGCAGGCAGACAGACTGGAATATTTAATGAGGATTTAATAGGGAACATGCAGGACAATGAAACAATGGACCAAAAAGACACACAGAACTGAGAGGGTTTAAATACATGAGGACTGGGAGCTTGGGTGATTGGAAAACGAGAAGCAGGTGTGAGTAATCAGGGGACACAGGACTGCACAGAATGGGGAGACAGGACAGGGTGTGACAAGTGTCTGCCCTGAGACTAGGAGATTGCGGGTTCAAATCCATGGTTGGATCATGCCAATGCCTCCCTGCTTGGCACTCAGCATTAAGGGGTTGGATTGGAGGGTTAAACCACCAAATGGTTCTTGAGCACAACTGTGTCAGCAGCTCACCACTCCCCCAGGCAATGGTTCAAATGTGGAGAACAAATTCCACACAACTAATATGACTTTACTTTTAACCTGCAGAGGACTCATTAGATCTGCTTCTCTCATCACATCAACCAATTTGATTCCATAACTGGGATACTGTATTTTGCTTAGAGATACTAACACTCCCATAAAATGTAAAATACAGTCTTTTTCACAGCTGCCTCTTTTTGTGTGGGATGCTGCATCTGTTGAAAGTTGATCCTTGCTTATAAAAAGCTTGTCCGATGACGCAGCTGCTCCTGTCCTAATTTTAAAAGCTTTTTTGCCGAATGTGGTTTTACTGACATATATTAATTAAAAAGAGATGAAGTAAAAGTAATCACCAGTACCTGTTTCTTCCCTAGTGACCCAAAAAGAAAAAAGAAGAATATAACAAGTCCTTGGCTTCTATCAACAGTGAAATTTTCATTAAAGACCATGAAATCTTGTCAGTTTAACTGCCTGCAAAGTCTCTTACAATGTTTTGTTGAGCGTTTTACTTTTAGACTTTGGATGAGAAACTGATGGCATTGTATCAAATTTAGCTCTTGGTTATTTCAACATTTTCATTACTCACTACTTTGAAGTTACAGGCTAAAGTGAGTTCATTTTTATTCAGAACGTTCTTTAAGTTTAACAGATTTTTTGATAAGTGGTGCCATTTAAAATGCTATGATCCACTTTTTAAATCAGCAAACAGCTTAATTAGAGCTAAACAAGAAGCCCTAGCTGTTACAGTAATGTCAGAAATGTGATGTGTGTGTGATGTGTGTGTGGGAACTTTAATTCAAGTTTTCTTTCATGTGACAACATATCCAGTCTATGTCTGTGTTTCTAGATCGAATAGGAAAAAATGGAGGCAAATCTCATTTCAAGCTCTTTATCAGAGTTTTTTTTCTTGTCTCCTCCCTGAGTCTTAATCTACATATTATCATCTATTTTCCACCTGCAGCATCTTTACTCCCAATCTTCTGTCATTATCTCCTTGCTTTTGCTTTGTTCTCATTTTGTTTTCATTCTCACCTTCAATATCCCAACTATTGACCACTTTGCATGTTTTTTTCCTTCACTTATCTCCCATCACTGCTTTATCCATTCTCTCTTTTTTTATCCATTCTCGCTGAGTAATTTGTTGGTTGCAAAATGAAGTGAGTTCAAATACCTTTTTACCTAAATTACCTGCTAGCCTAGAAATCTAGACGTCAGTTGTTAAAGCAAAATTATTTTGCTCTTCATGTAGGTCTAAGCACGCTCCACTGGAAGCTCAGCAGTCACAGCCAGCCTGGTGGCTGGCCAGTCACAGTGCTCTATTGGTTTGGTTGGAGGGAAGATGTCATGGAGCATAACAAGATGGTGATTTCTCGTTTGAAACATTTTTGGCATCAACTTTGGACTACTTAAACGTGAGCTTTTTTTAATTGTCAAGAGCAGATATACAGTGGGGCAAAAACAAGCTGTCAAAGGACACCAGAAACAATATTGTAGACCTGTAATGGGAGCAATTATTAGAAAGTAGAAGCCATACAAGACCACTGATCAGGGGATCCGTGCAACCATCTAATTGGCTGACAAGCGTATCAAACAAAACCGCTGTTCCTCTGTTTTTTAAGATGGCGACGTCACGTTTCTGTTTATAAATGTTCTTCTGTAGCCGACAAACAGAGCTAAAACATGTTGTTTCACGAGTATTATTCTCATGTCATGTTGTGTTTTCATATATTAATGTTTTAGGGACTTTCTTATCTGTGAAAAGTTCATCAACCCTGCATCAGCCGAGGTATTCCTTAAATGTGAAACGTCTAAGCGGTAGTCTAACGCTATTGGTTTGTTCTGGTTGGCGCCCAGTTTCCTATTGCCCGGAGCTCTGCAGGGCAGGGAGCGTGCTTAGCAAAAAAATAAAAAATAAATAAATAATTAATAAAAAGACGTATTGCTTATATTATATCACAGTACATGATAAGATGATCACTTTTACGGATTTCATACATAATTTCTGAAAGAGGAAAACTCCGGAAAGCAGCTTTAAGGTAGTCAGTGGGTGCTAGTTTAGAAAATGGTCTGTTGCTATATGGAGAGTGTGATTTATCTGTAAACATGCATGTAGGTAGTAGGTGACAAAATAACATGGATTTGAATCTCTGGACATTTTTTTCTGGAAAAAACATGTAACACTGTCAGTTTTAAGTTATTATCTTTAACTGCCTGTTTATAAAGCAGATGTGCTGTTCTGCAAGCTTTAGATGTTCCAAACCATAATCCAGGAAAAATAGATTCTTTGGCCAAGAGGACCCAAGAGGACCCCAAGGCCTTGTTGGCAGACATAGATGAAATGAAAAAATAAAAACACTATAAAAGCTTGAATGCATGTCTGAATCATACACCTTTTGTGCTATGATTTATGGCTAAATCATAGAGCGAGGCACTAAGGTTGCAGAGTGAGAAGGGTCTTTTCTTAGTGACAAATTGGTGCAAGTCAGGTCTTGTTCTAGCAAACATTTGATTCCCCGACCAACTCATGGAAATAAACTGTCTGAAAGGCTGAATGGCAATTCATTGTAAAGCGTTTCTCCATTTTCCTGTTTTACTTTTGTTTTACATGCTTAGAAGGAGCAGCCTGCTTACAAATTCTACATATACTGTAAGCACAGAAAGAAATGCAAAGCAAGCCAAATGGTCCCTCTGAGCCGAGTAAAAACAGTCATCTCTTTTACACATCACAGTGGCTTAAGCTGTTTATTTGAAAGTCAGTTTGCATGAACAGCTCTGTGTGTGTGTGTGCATGTGAGTGTGTGTGTTCGTCTTTGCAGACGGGTATGAGGAAAGCGGTTTTAATCACCACTCACCCTTTCCACCCTGCTGACAGCGTCAGAAGACCAAGCTCACCCCTTCCTATGATCAGCCTCATCAGCTGTCTGCTTAGACTCTCATTCATCTCTTTAATATTTATTTTTCCTCCACTTTATTCGTACACATTTTCCAGTTGAACACATCCTTTGAGCATTTCTGCAGAGCCTCAGATGGTGCACGACAGCACTGGAACTTGTTCTCTTTAATTGAATTTCATCAAGTTAGTTCTGACTTTAACTTTGACATCAGCTTTTTTTCGTAGTTTTTCTTAGAGTAGGAAACAGTATCTCATCTACTTAATCAATAGACATCTTTACATCCACGTGTTTATTTCAAATCAGTGCATGTGACTATCGGAACTGAGAAAGTGCAGACAAAGCACAGGGATAGTGAACATGTAAAAAGACATGTGTTACTGTTGATGAAGACTAACAGACTTGTACTTGCTTCACTGAATTTAAGTCTCTATGGTCAATAGGACATGGATCCTGCATATGTGGCAGCACGCTGCAGATCACACCTGAATGAGTCGGTGTAATTACATCGGTTCTGCTGTGGCGCAGAGGTTAGGGCATCATAAGGAAGACACTGAGAAGTACTGTGGTTTGGATGAATAGGACAACCATGTCTCTGGCTAAAGTTACACTTCCAGAGTTCCCAGTAGCTTAACCCTAAATCATTTTAAAAGCATATTTGTTTGTTGTTTTTTTCCCTCCAATACATGTTTTGATTTCCATAGATAGTTTTACTTAGTCAAATATTTGATTCCTTATTGATTAACTGTATATTCAATCAGAGTGAAGAAATTTCCTCTGATAAAAGTATGTAAAAAGAAGAAATAGGGAAAAAAGAAACTGTGTCATGCCAACAATAAAGCATGGATTAACTATCAATGTGTAGAATTGTTGCTAAGCTAATGGAATGGGCCCATTTGCAATTTTCCTTAAGAACACCTCTGGAAGAGGGTCCATCAGGACTCATCAGTCCAGTTTTGAATAATGCGCTGGACAGTTCTTAACCCAGTTTTAGTCATTTCTACAATCTCCTTGTTTACTCTGCTTGATGATGCCAATGATCTGACCCTTCCTAAACAGACTCACATCTTTTCCACAACCACCAGATGTGTTTTTCCACATGGTTGTTTAAGACATGAGATGTAACTCATTGCTTCAGTTGACCCATGTAGTAATAATCCAATGGGAAGCTCATACCTGTGTGCTTAGTTAAGTCCAGGTAGCGACTTTATTTTTGGGGGGTCCAAAAAATGGCCGTTCGGCCAGCCCTGTCAAGTGGAGACACATGTATGTCAGGAGGTTCCTGTAAATCTACCCTGGAGTTCTGACAATGCGGCTTTTATGATTGAGCTCCACAAATCAAGTTTTGTTTCTTGTCTTGCAAGACCAATGGAGAGTACAGTCACGTCTTCAATGATTACGCACCCTTTAAAATGCTGAGGCAGGAAGGCTGAACTGAATTAAGAACAGTTGAAGAAAATGATAAATGATAAATGACCTGCACTTGTATTGCACATCTCAGAGTAATTCAATTCAAATACAAATTGAAAGATTATTAATCCCAGAGGGAAAATAGAGTTTCCGTACACACAATTCAGAGATCATACATACAAAGGCAAAGACACATGACAAGAATTGGTGACTGTGGTCATTCGCAACCCTGAGTCGCGCTACCTTAATAGATATCCGAGGGTTACATGAGGATTGGTTCAGGTGGACGAAAAAAAAGGCACTTCAGAGTTACCCTCCACAGGGAGGGCAGCTTTGCTATGCAAAAAACACCTCAGACAGAGATGCAACAGACTTCAGACATCACACATCATAAGTGTCCACTAGGTGGGGTGGTGGGTTTGGGACTCTCCACATGTCAGTTCTTGCAGCCACGATAAGCAGCACACGTCACCTCATTCTGGACAGGGGAAGGAGGTCGTTGAGGTTTGGAGGGCACAGTGACTCCTGGAACGATTTGGCGGCCTTCACGGCCCGCAGTCCCGCCCAGGCTAGGATAGGAGACAAAGTTGCCATAGCGACGGCAGCATTCCACATTCCTTCTGAGGGGGGAGTATTCGTTGCAGCCTTAGAGACTCAAGGGCACCAGATTCAGATGAGAAATTGTTTTGGGGCCAGACAGAGATAATTTCCTCTCTGTCTTAAAGTTCTGTTGGTCCTCAACCTCTCAAAATCCTAATAATGACGTAAATTAATCTATCCCAGTCCATGCTGATTTGTCCACTTTCTCCTTGATGGCATCCATCTTTTGTGCCAATGCATGAATTTCAACCAAAGTTCAAAGCTTACGATTCATCTCGACGATTACGTGAGTCTGTGAATTCACAGCGCGGTGTAATCCATCCCTGAGCTCGGGGAGAGCGCCAATATTCCTCGACAGCTCGTTAATTTTCCGGTAAGCCAGGAAGCCTCCTAGGCCAAAGAGGAGGAAACCTGACACCAACACCACAAATATTCAGACGTCTTCTGAATCCTCTACAGACAGCTGAGATAGGCAAATCAGGTTCCACTGTTTCCAGGAGTCCATGATATGACCAGCTGGGTCTGTCCCAGAGGGGCATCTAAGAGCCCCTTCTCCCATTCTCATCACTGAAAAAAAATTTTCATTCACGTTATGTGACCAGCTGACAAGATCCATTTTAGTAATTTCAGTTTTCAGTTTCCAGAAAAAATGCAGAAGCAGCCGTGCACCCAAAGACAGACAAAGAGCCTTGAGGGTAAGATAGGGAGAAGAGGAGGAATAAAGCTTCTGCACTCTCCCAAAGCCGGAAGTAATGGACACCAAAGTGCTTGACACTACAGTGTATCATTCATCCATTGACACACACATTCATACACTGATGGTGATGAGCTATGATGTAGCCACAGCTGCCCTGGGGTGAACTGACAGAGACGAGGCTGCCGAGCACTGGCACCACAGGTCCCTCCGACCACCACCAGCACAAACTGTGGCCACCACCACAAAATGTGGCTAAATCTTGAATGTACATGTGAAACTCTAAAAAATTTGAATCTGGTGCTAAAAAACATTTATTATAGTAATTCAGCTGAGACAGAGGGCATCTAAAGCAGGGATATTCAATAGACATATTCATCTCAAATATAACACAGAAAGGCTTGAAATAGCTGGCTTTGTAGGTAATGAGTTTATCTCATAGATTACTTTCACCTTTTTAGGTTGAATTACTGAAATAAGTGAACTTTTTCACCATAATACCAATACTAATACACTAATATACCATATTCTAATGGCATGAAGAACATTTTTGGTTTTATCATATTTTCTCTTGTTTGTATTCATGATGGTATAAAACATTGTGTTTGTTTTTTCTGTATGTCATTGACACAAACAGCAGGTGGAACCAGGCTGTATGCAGCAAGCTGAAGAAGCATTTTATATCTGACAAATAATCTTCCATAGTGATGTTAACTTAATGCCTAACAAGTGTTGAATTAAAAAACATTATTTCATCGCTAATGAGTAAAACTGTCTTACCATTGTTATTCAGGTCCAATGTTGAAGATGATGACTGCCGCTGCTGAACAATCAAGCAGCATAACAGCACATTTCTTTCATTTTAAAACTTGCTTCTCCCATCGCATAGTGCTATCTTCCTGATTTATGAATAATGAAGTAATAAGAAACACTGTTCAGGAATTTCAATTCAATTCAATTCAAAAATGCTTTATTAATCCCAGAGGGAAATTGATTGCAGTAGTAGCTCATAATAATAATAATAATAATCAAGTCATCAAAGAGCTGTTGTATATTACAATGGCTGTTGGCAGGAAGGATCTCCAGTAGCGGTCAGTGTTGCAGTGAAACTGAAGAAGCCTCTGACTGAAGACACTCTTCTGTTGTTGGACAGTCTTGTGAAGAGAATGCTCAGGGTTGTCCATAATTTTCTTGATTGGAGAATCCTTCTTTGCATTATCTACTCCAGTGGTTCCACAGTCATCCCCAGAACAGAGCCAGCCTTTTTTATTAGGCTGTTGAGCCTTTTCAGGTCCCTGCTTCTGATGCTACTACCCCAACAGACGATGGCTGAAGAGATTACACTCTCAACAACAGACTTGTAGAAGATCTGCAGCATCTTGCTACAGACATTGAAGGACCTAAGCGTCCTCAAGAAGTGCAGTCTGCCGTGTCCTTTCTTGTAAACGGCTTCACTCTTCTTTCTCCAGTCCAGTCTGTTGTCCAGGTGAACTCCAAGGTATTTGTATTCCTCAACCACCTCCACTTCTTCTCCCATGATGGAAACAGTGTTTGACTCCACCCTGTTTCTTCTCAAGTCTAAAATCATCTCCTTTGTTTAGTTCACATTCGAGGTCAGATGATTGTTTCCACACCATGCCACAAAGCGCTCCACCATCTCTCTCTACTCAGCTTCCTGTCCATCTCTGATACATCCTACAACTGCAAAGTCATCTGAGTATTTCTGTAGATGACAGGTCTCTGATTTGTACTGGAAGTCTGAGGTGTACAGGGTGAAAAGGAATGGTGAGAGAATAGTCCCCTGTGGTGCTCCAATGTTACTGATTGCCTGGTTTGATGTGCAGTTCTTCAGCCTCACAAACTATGGTCTGTTTGTCAGGTATTCTTTAATCCAGGTGATAGTTGAGGCCCCCACCTGTACATCAGGCTGGATTAAATTAAATGCACTGGAGAAATCAAAGAACATGACCCTCACAGTGCTGCCTGCTTTGTCCAGATGACAGTGGGTTGGTTGAAGCAGCTGGATGATGGCATCTTCAACTCCAGCTCCATGACGATAAGCAAACTGCAGTGAGTCCTGATATGTCCTAGTTGCTTATTCAGGTGGACCAACAGGAGTCTCTCCAGGACCTTCATGATGTGGGATGTCAGGGCAACTGGTCTCTAGTCGTCATTGACTGATGGGCGAGTTTTCTTTGGAACTGGAACAAGGCAGGATGTCTTCCACATGACTGGAACCATCTCCTGGGCCAGGCTGAGGTTGAGGAGGTGCTGCAGAATCCCACAGAGCTGCTCTGTACAGGCCTTCAGTACCTTGGGGCTGACACCATCTGGACCGGCAGCCTTGTTCCTGTTCAGTCCCTCCAGCCGCCTCTTCACCTGATTTCTAGCAACAGATAGGTGGGAGGGGGAGGTAAATGGGGCAGCAGCATCTCTTGACTTGGTTGAAGACAGATTTATAGAACCAGAAGAGTCCATGACTGCGTTAGAGGACAAAAGAGCTGGCGTTTGACAGGAAAATGTTGGATCAGAGGAGGATGGGATGTCTGATTGGCTGGGGACAGGCGAGGAGGATGCTGGGTTTGTTCCTGAACTGAACCTATTGAAGAACTTGTTCAGTTCATTGGCCATGTCCGTCTTCCTGTATGCCTCCTTGCTGTCTCTGATCTTGATCTTCAGTTGCCTCTGTATACTCCTCAATAATTCCCTGTCTCCCTCCTTGAAGGTTCTTTTTTTCTCATTTAGCAGATTCTTCAGTTCACTGGTGATCCAGGGTTTGTTTTTAACAAAGCATCTCAGTGTTCTGGTGGGTATGATGTTGTCCACATAGAAATTTATATAGTCAGTGACACATCCAGTGATGGCATTGATGCACTCTTCATATCCTTGGTAGAGAGTCATCCAATCTGTGGTCTCAAAACAACCCTGCACGGTTTTTTCAGCGTCCTGTGACCATTTTCTCACAGTTCTTCTTGTCACAGGTTGCCTCTGAATAAGTGGTTTGTATTCTGAGCAGAGAAAAATAAGATTGTGATCTGATTGTCCAAGAGGAGGTCTTGTTTTGGACATGTATGCATTCTTTACATTTGGATAATACAAATCCAATGTCTTGTTTTCTCTGGTGGAGCAGCTGACAAACTGTTGAAATGATTTCATATTCATAACAACTTAAACAATGTGTGTAAGCAACATTGAATTTCATGCATCTAAAATGACACCTTCCCAAGAATTTCCTCCCCCAAAGCTAATGAAGTTCAGTCACTGAATGTTTCATCATGTTTCTGCCAAAGGCGTTATTGAGAAATTACTGAAGAGGCAATGAGTCAGGAAGCAGTGTGACGGTAGCCCAAGTAGAATCCGGGAGGGTTGTATTATTATGATATTTTCCCAGTGGATTCTAAATTTGAATTCTGATTCAGTGGAATATGATTTGAAAGTGAGGTTAGGCTATCCCCTGATAGATAATACACAGGCAACAGCCAGGGTACACAGAGCATCGTGATAGATACACTGACTATGGAGTCAGCCATGCACAACACCACAAGGCAGCATACAGATGAAGCTCAGGCTACAGAAATGGTGTGGTGGAAACACAACAAAGAAGGGAAACAAAGGGTTTACCAACCAAATACACTTAAGTTATTAAAATGATTGTATCTAAGAAACAGAAATAGTCACAAATAACAAGCACAGATACATTAGAGTTCATAGCTGTCACGATGATCATTTAGTACATGTTGTTTTATTAAATACAATTTGTCACACTGAGTTTCACATGCAGGCTAAACATCAAAATAGTCTTCTACACAAGCCCCCACAATGGAGCTCTAAAATTGAGTCAAACCCAGAAGTACCAAAAATTGCAGTTCCACCCTCATCCGCTGGGGGCTGGTACCAGAAGCGAGCAAATCCTCATTGACTCCCATGTTAAAAATACCAATTTCACAGCAGAAATAAATATGTTTACAGCCTGGTACCAAAACATGTTTTTTGTTTAATGATCTAGTTTACACTCATGACAACTCTGAGGGGGGTGATTTTTTTTTCTCACTCTTCTGTTTAAGTGTATTAAAAGCCTAAAATTCTGTATAATTAATGAGCATCCGACACACATGACCGCCGCCTCAGACCCACGTGACCACAGAGCTAGCTCCGTGGAAAGGCCTCAGTAGAGCCTCGGTCTGGCTTGGAAACTGCTCCGGCATTTTGAGTCTCTGTGTTTGTGTATTCTTTTTTGGATATGTTTAGTGCAATTGTTGGACAAAATCACTTGTTGTGGCATTAATTGCACTAATAGAGCGTCCAAGGAGTCTCCACTTCATTTTTTTCGGTAAGTAAAATTATATTTAAGTATTTTAGGTCACTGCCGAGCTGAGCTTAGATTTTAACATGTACTGTTTAACCATGAGATTTAAATGTAATAGGGTAAAACCCAGTGCATTTAACATAATGCTGCATTTTAGAAAATGAGTAGAAATATAACATGTTGGTGGAGCAGGGTTCCTACTATCAGCTTGTGGAGCTCTCGGGAGACCAATGTTTTCCACCCGTTTCTCCCCTGGCTTCGCGGCTTCTGTTTGCTGCGTGGAATGCCGGCTGTTTCTCCCTGCAGCTCGGCGCATCTCTGTCTGATCGCGGCTTCTGTTTGCTGCGCGGAATGCCGGCTGTTTCTCCCTGCAGCTCGGCGCATCTCTGTCTGATCGCGGCTTCTGTTTGCTGAGCGGAATGCCGGCTGTTTCTCCCTGCAGCTCAGCGCATCCCTGTCTGATCGCGACTTCTGTTTGATGCGCCGGGCTGCCGGCTGGGTCTCCTGGCAGCTCGGCGCATCTCTGTCTGAC
Organism: Nothobranchius furzeri; assembly: GCF_043380555.1. Lineage (NCBI taxonomy): Eukaryota > Metazoa > Chordata > Actinopteri > Cyprinodontiformes > Nothobranchiidae > Nothobranchius > Nothobranchius furzeri. The sequence continues at coordinate 55,663,929 of NC_091755.1, read as the reverse complement.
CGCGGCTTCTGTTTGCTGCGTGGAATGCCGGCTGTTTTTCCCTGCAGCTCGGCGCATCTCTGTCTGATCGCAGCTTCTGTTTGATGCGCCGGGCTGCCGGCTGGGTCTCCCTGCTGCTCGGCACATCTCTGTCTGATCGCGGCTTCTGTTTGATGCGCCGGGCTGCCGGCTGGGTCTCCCAGGCAGCTCAGCGCATCTCTGTCTGATCGCGGCTTCTGTTTGATGCACGGGCTGCCGGCTTGTAGAGCTCTGGGATGGAAATCTTTCCACCCGGTTCTCCCCAGCGGCAGCTCTGCACATCTCCGATCACAGCGGCGCTTGTCGGCTATGTGGCTGCCAGCTTGTGGAGGTCTCGAGACCTCTGTGTTCCACCCGGTTCTACCCAGCGGTCAGCCCGGCGTATCTCTGACTCAGAAGCTCTGGTGTTGTGCACAGTTAACTCCGGTTGTAGCTAGGTTGTTAGCTTAGCTCCCACCTCCGCGTTAGCTTTGGGTTAGCCAGGGTTAGCTTCAGGTTAGTTTGTAGCTAGTTCGACCAGGTGTCGTCAGTTGATCCCAGGCTTACAGCCCCACCCTCAGCTCCTCCTCTCTTCTCTTTTGTGGAATTGTCTGGGCTTGACGGAACTTGTGACACGGTCAAAATGGCGGTGGTGGCCACCTCCCATTTGGCCTCAAAAACGTGATATTGGAGCCTATGGAAAGGAGACGTCCAGTATATTTATGTCGATGCTTCTACCCCTATTTCCTGCATAATCCTGTGGTATAAAATAGACGGGGAAATGCTTGGATTAAAAAAGCCAGTCAGATCTACATCACACTGAAAGTTAGGCAAGGTAGCTTTTGTATAGAGCATTTCATACACAGAGGCAATTCAGTGTGCTTTCCAGGAGCAAGAGCGGCAAAAATAAATAAGCAAATAAATAAAAAAATAAAAATAAACAAACATTAAAATCAATGTGACAACATAAAACAGCAGATTGCAATGTCTGAATTAAAATACACAAATAAAATTAAGATTAAGAATAAGATTAAAAAAACAAGTTAAAGTGGGAGCAGTGCACAAGGTGTAGCATAACAAACATTCATTCAAATGCTGATGAATACATGAAACTTTTCAATTTGGATTTAAAAGTTACCAGAGCTGGGGCACATTTGAGGTAAGGGAAGGTGATTCCATCTGTGTGCAGCATGGTAGCTAAAAGCAGCTTCACCCTGTTTGGTTATGACCCGGGGTTCTAGCTGATGGTTTCCCAAGGTCTTCAGAGCCCTGCTGGGTGTGTATACAGGAAGGAGATCCAACATGCACGTTGGACCCCATGAAATTGAGTGATTTATAAACTAAAAGAAGTACTTTGAAACAGATTCTGTAGTTTACAGGTAACCAGTGCAGAACTTTAAGAACAGGAGTGATGTGTTTGGTTTTCTTGGTTCTTGTTAAGACCCTAG